>NC_060120.1:829131893-829756893 GCF_021461395.2 Schistocerca americana | reverse complement strand
ACCACATAAACTCTAATGCTGAACCTTCGATCGAACTCATTATGCCTCTCCACCTAGTGAAGCAAAAGATGTTGCATACGACCTACTTAAAGCAATAAATAAAGTTGTTAAGGAATTGCAGGAGTTCATTATTAAGGCTTATAAACAGTATGTAGACGACTGTACGACTAGTGACGTAAAGGCCAATACAGAGAATAAATAGAAGGCCGGACATTAGCACGTGTTCCCATGATTCCGGCGGCGTAGTCGGCCGTTCGCGGACGAATACACGCTACGGAGAAGGACTCGCCCGCTGTTTGTCGCTTGAGTAGAAAAAGTGAATTGATCAGCGAGAATTGAATAATTCATGAGCGAGCCGCCAGGGTCCTGGGTTTGTGTTGCATACAGAAGCCCCTGCGCCACCGGAATTGTAATTACACACTCCCTCCTTCGGAACGTTTGTCGTCCTTTCATTATCGCTGCTAACGTTCCAAGGTCGGGAAACTGTACCTTGAGCCAACTGTCAGTGTCTTCATCCATATTATGGAGAAAAGAGGTTCATAATACTTTTACCAGTAGATAGTTTGTATGTCGGTAGAATCTGGGCATCTGCGAAGGATGTTACTTTAAATTACAATGATACTGAAGAAGACAGTAAAATAACGATTCAAATATTCTTTTTGTGCTAAAAAAAGGCTACTGACTTACGTATAGGTGAAAGATAGAGGTGCCATATCACTACAGAGAGAAATTAAGTATTCGTCTGCAATAATTTGGAGAAAAGTAATGGAGTATTTCTCAGTCGAGAATTGAACTCGATACTTTCCGACTACTACTCTGGGACTGCTAACTCTCTACCTGCTGAAACAATAATAAGTCCACAGAGACCTGCGAAGAGTTAGAAAAGATATAACAAAATCAAATGGCTCTGAGCACTATGGGACTTAACTTCTGAGGTCATCAGCCCCCTAGAACTTAGAAGTACTTAAACCCAACTAACCTAAGGACATCACATACATCGATGCCCGAGGCAGGATTCGAACCTGCGACCGTAGCGGTCGCGCGGTTGCAGACTGTAGCGCCTAGAACCGCTCGGCCATCCCGACCGGCAAAGATATAACAACTGGTAGCTGTTGATTACTGGTCTTTCCCTACACTGTTGGTTACAGTAGGTCTGTTCTCACTACCAGATTGTAACATAACATATATTTAGAGTTTTTTGTATGTAAATCCTTTTCAAAGTGGAGTACTAATTTATTTTCAATAATCAATGCAGTGTGATAATACTTCTGATTTATAGTGAATCAAAAATGTTCGGATGCTTTCTAAATTATACGTAGAGAACCCAGTCTTATTACGTATCTACATTTACATCTACACTCCACAAACTACCTTACAATGTGTAGAGGTTCCACTGTTATGTTGCCCCTCCCTTGTGACATTCTCGAATGGTGAAGGGAACGACAACTTTTGGTAATTTCCGTACGAGGTTTATTTTTTCTTATTTGTTGTCACGCTAATTTCACGAGACTATTTCGAAGAAGCAATATGTTGCACGAACCTTCTGGAACGTACGCTCTCTGAAGTTTGACAGTAAAGCTCACTGTCATGCGCTATTAACTTCTGCCACTGGTGTTCGTAGATCATCTTCGTAACGCTCTCATTCTTTCTTAAGGAACCCGTGACGCAGCATGTCGCTCTTCACTGGATATTCTCTATCTCATCAATAAGCCGTCTTGGTAGGGATGGCAGAGTGATGAGCAACACTGAAGATTCGCTCGGACGAGTCTTTTGCAAGGCACTTCTTCCGTGTATGAATTAAATTTCGTTAAGATATTACCACTTATTCCGAGAGTGGCACCTGTTTCTCGTACAACTATTTTCGTGTGGCCATGCCACTGTAGATCGCTTTGGACGGTTATTCCTTGGAATTTTACGGTGGTCACTATTTGAAGTGATTTCTCGCCAGTAGTGGCATGGAACAGTAAAGCACCAGTTACTTCCATTATGGACTGAGAGTATACCACAGTACACAACTCTGGACAGTTGCAAATCCTTGAGCAGTCATGGAGGTAAGGCACTCGTAATTTTGCATCAGTTACCAACTTTTGTCTTAATCCACTACGCGTTTAGATAGCTAACCACTATCGTAAGATGGAAGGCATCTTTTCTATAGCTGTACTCAGTCATAAGTAACTGCGATTTCTTGCAGATGCAAGTTAGGAGTCCCAGTAGTTAGGCTGAGACTTGCACTGTTAATTATTAAATGAGTTAGCAAGAGAAGTTATAGATATACACATCAGACGTTTGGAAGGTATTAAAGGTACATACATTGTAAGAAGAACAGAACATGTGCAGAATTCAGCAACTTAAATTCGCGTTTTATGCTTCTTAAAGTATTCGTCACACAATATTGTGGCTGTATAGCAAAAAGGTAGAATTTATTGCCAATCAGTTTAGAACCAACGAGAATTATAGCAAGCAAAGCATTGATTACGACGTATATGTACGTTTCTTGTGTTACTGTGAAGAGAAATTCACTAAACTACTTCTGAATGGTTCTCAGTTTTACAATTAACAGATTATGTGTAATAGTATAAAGAAAATTTTCTGACCCTTGCCATACGAAGAAGAAGCACTATACGTGATTTCACAATATACATGAATCCACAACCACAAGCACCACCATTCACAATCAATCAAACTAGCGATTGATCCATAAACAAGCAACGCTCAGATTAATGTGTTACAGATAAAATACACTGAAGAGGCAAAGTAACTGGTACACCTGCCTGATATCGTGTAGGGCCCACGCGAGCATATCGAAGTACCACAACGCGACGTGGCATGGACTCGACTGGAGGGAATTGACACCACGAACCCTACAGGGCTGTCCATAAATCCATAAGATTACGAGGAGGGTGGGGGGGGGGAGGAGGGGGGGCGGGTGCAGATCTCTTCTGAAGAGCACGTTGCAAGGCATCCCAGATACACTCAATAATGGTCATATCTGGGGTGTTTGGTGGCCAGCGGAAGTGTCTAAACTCAGAAGACTGTTCCTGGAGCCACTCTGTAGCAATTCTGGACGTGTGGGGCATCGCATTGTCCTGCTGAAATTGCCCAAGCCCGTCGGAATGTACAATGGACATGAATGGATGCAGGTGATCAGACAGGATGCTAACGTTTATGTCACCTGTTTGTGGACGTATGAGGGGTCCCATATCACTGCACACGCCCCACACCGTTACAGAGCCTCCACCAGGATGAACTGTCCCCCGCTGACATCCAGGGTCCATGGATTCATGAGTTTTGTCTCCATGTCCGTACACGCCCGTCCGTTCGATACAATTTGAAACGATACTCGTCCGACCAGGCGACATGTTTCCAGTCATCGACAGTCCAGTGACGGTGTTCACGGGCCCGGGTGAGGCGTAAAGCTTTGTGTCCTGCAGTCATCAAGGGTACACGAGTGAGCCTTCGGCTCCGAAAGCCGAAATCGATGGTGTTCCATTGAATAGTTCGTACGCTGACACTTGTTGATGGCCCAGCATTGAAATATGCAGCAATTTGCGGAAGTGCTGCACTTCTGTTGTCGATTATCTTGAGTTGTCCTTTGTCCTCTTCTTGCAGGATCTTTTTCCGGCCCCAGCGATGTCGGAGATTTAACGTTTTACCATATTCCTGATATTCACGGTACACTCGTGAAATGGTCGTGCGGGAAAACCCCACTTCATCGCTACCTCGGAGATGTGTCCCATCGCTCGTGCGCCGATTGTAACACCACGTTCAAACACACTTAAATCTTGATAACCTGTCATTGTACCAGCAGTTACCGATCTAACAACTACGCCAGGCGCAACGCCTAGCTTTCCCGACCGGAGCGCTATAATCTGTCGTATCTCTGTATTTGAATACGCATGCCTGTACCAGTTTATTTGGCGCTTCAGTGTAGAATACCCATAAACAAACAGAACTACAGATAGGAGATAGATACAATAAAATACATAGCAGCAGAGAATGGTTATGACAGGCTACCTATATGACTGAGGAACTAAACCAAAAATACATAAACAGTCAAGGCATAAAGGGACACATGCAAACAAGACCTTGCATGACAACAGAGAAGTAGTAGAACACACAGACAATGACGACCAACAGGGCGTCACAGAGGACGAACAAAGAAACACAGTCCGGACGGGACCAGAAGGCCCAATGGTACCGACCGGCCGCCGTATCATCCCCAGGTGTCACCGGATGCGGATACAGAGGGGCATGTGGTCAGCTCACTGCTCTCCTGGCCGTTGTCAGTTTACGTGATCGGAGCCGCTACTCCTCAATCAAGTAGCTCCTCAATTGGCCTCGAAGGGCTGAGTGCATCCCGCTTGCCAACAGCACTCGGCAGACCCGGACGGTGATCCCTCCAAGTGCTTGCCAAGCCCGACAGCGCTTAACTTCGGTGACCTGACGGGAACAGGTGTTGCCACAGCGGTAAGACCGTTGGCTAACAGAGACAGAACCCACACAGAAAACAAAATGACACCTACTTACATACAACAGCAAAATAGTTCATGCAATGGGTAACATTTAAAAGTCACAGGGACTTCAAATAGGATGCAGACAGACAGACAAGATAACACAGAGAAAACGCAGAATACAGGAAAAATCCACACATAAATGCAACAGATCAGGCATACACGAATTTACGTGTAACCTTTGTGATTCAGAATACACAGGACAAAGACGCAGGACTTTAAAACAGGATATTTAGAAATATAATAAGTAAAAGCTCCCATAGCTCATTTGCTGATCACTTGATAGCCTATAACCATCAATCAACGAAAATCGAGTCAAAGCCTATACTATAAACTTGGACTTAAACGGAAGAAAACTTCCGCATGCAGAAAGATAAAAGATTATAAACGATGACATTGCACTATGTAATACTTCAAAGGAGCTCTACGGAAAAGGCGAAGCAAACAGATAAATAGACGGTCGCACTCACTCACTCACTCACTCACTCACACACACACACACACACACACACACACACACACACACACACACACACAAGCGCGCGCGCGCGCGCGCGCGGAGCAAGAGAGAGAGAGAAAGAGAGATAGAATAAACGAAATGAAAATTTGGCATCGAAGTGATATCAGATCAAGTGAACGTCAGTAGGGACTGGATACATCAGCAAAATAAACATAGTATTTTGAAAAGTGACACACTGTAACCTGCGAGTAGAGTTCCTGAAAAACATGTATCTTGCCTGTGTGTCCATTTGCGGAGCCGAAGAGAACGCAAACTACAACGGATATTTCGAAACTAACATTAAGTAATCGAGAAATATTTTCGCACAACAAAATAATATATATAGACAAAGTGTTTTGTGAACACTTCAGCCATTAACACAGTAACATTAATGATTTTCAGGTGACAAGCTACCAAGTTACAGTAACGTAAACAGGGTCCTAAATAATCCTACAATTTAGAAAACATTAAGGTAATAACAACAAGAGACAAAAATTGCTTTCAGGCCCAGTTTCGTTAGAATAATTATTACCTGAAACTTGTTTACATTTGACAAGAACAATGTTTCAAATGGCTCTAAGCACTATGGGACTTAACATCTGAGGTCATCAGTCCTCTAGACTTAGAACTACTTAAACCTAACTAACCAAAGGACATCACACACATCCATTCACGAGGCAGGATTCGAACCTGCGACCGCAGGAGCAGCGCGGTCCTGGACTGAAGTGCCTAGAACTGCTCGGCCACAGCGGACGGCTTACATTTTACAGAACTGAATAAAAGTTCCCACTGAGTATGGCACTGAAGTGTCGAAACACATTTTAGTTTATATTAAAAATAGTTGTCTTGCATAATAGGCAGAAGTGAAATCCGATACACCATGTAAAGCTATGTCTGGCTTCATAAAAATCAGTTCATCACGCTCATCTCATAATCTCCAGCACCGTTTTTCTATCGGACAGTAATCCGGGGCTGTACTGTTTCAACTAATAGAACTTTTCAGTGACCACACAGTTTGAAAAGTGCACGTAACCTGAAGTTTATTTGAGATTTATTGCCACAGTTGTTGCAGAATACACCTCTTGTCGTCCACAACAGTATGTGGTTTTCAACAACATTGTTAAACAACCCCACTTCCATATCAGTGTCTATGACCATCTGCACAACAATTCCCTTCATCGCTGTATAGGATGGGAGATCATGTTCGAGGTCCACCACAATCATTGGAGCCCACTTCCAACGATATTTTACATAAGATTACATGTAGTCATCAACGTGTGAAACCCCAGGAGAAACTGAAGAGGAACTGATTGGTGATATCCTAACTGCCGCTGTACAACACACAAAATGGGTGCGCGAGACAATGCTGCAGAATTTTATGCGCCGTTGTAATGAGTGTGTCGAGACTGCCAATCTTCACTTTGATCAGCTGGTAAGAGCCTAAGATGTTGCTGTATGGTGTAAGTTGTTCATATCAGAAGCTAATAGAGAAAACAAAATCACTTGACAGAACTATTGTCCTGCATTAGTGTAATGTTCTTATAGGCATACTGCAAAACGAAGCTGTAGACCATAATCAAAGCATTTATTGTTTGTTAGAAGGAATTCATGCACAGTGTCAAGAGCCACTTTCGTCAACGTTGGCTTCATCATTTGTTTACGCCACAGAATAAATTTCCTTTAGTAGTGAAGGAAAGGAAATTTATTCTGTATTCAGGTCATTGTTCAATTCGCGATAAAAGGTATTCAGCGTCATTTGCCGTAGTTCCGATCACTTCCTTTGTAAGATTTCGATTGCGGCACGGGCTTTACGCGGTACACTTGTTCAGAATTTTAGTAGCAAGCTGTCCGTACTGTGAAGACTACCAGGAAGAAAAGCTGATGTGGGCTATTCACTTCTCGGATGGACTAAATTCTAAGTGCAACTCTAGATGTATTCTGTACGAAAAACCTAGTTACCGACAAGTGTTATAGACATTTCATGCAGATTTGAAGCTACCATATGTTTAAATATTTGGCAGTAGGTAAATCTGCCCAAGACTAGGCTTATGTGAGGAAAACAGCAATATTTTCTCATACACAGAACTTAGTTAATGGAATATCGCTGTGAAACTGAGCAATAATTTCTTCTTATGGTTAAAAATACTATGGATTATTTCATTAACATCAAACTACTAGCCTTGTTTTGTAGACGCCCATATGTGTGGATAATGCATAAGAAAAATCGATATTTGTATTAAAATTATTTCTCGTTTCACCTTACATAGGTATGTAAGCATCATAAGTATGTAATGGAAAAATTTTTAAATGTAACAACCACGTCTACAACTACATCTACATCCATACTCCGCAAGACATCTGATGGTGTGTGGCGGAGGGTACTCTGAGTACCTTTATCGGTTCGCCGGCCGGTGTGGCCGAGCGGTTCTAGGCGCTACAGTCTGGAACCGCGCGACCGCTACGGTCGCAGGTTCGAATCCTGCCTCGGGCATGAATGTGTGTGATGTCCTTAGGTTAGTTAGGTTTAAGTAGTTCCAAGTTCTAGGGGACTGATGACCTCAGATGTTAAGTCCCATAGTGCTCACAACCATTTGAACCATTTTTATCGGTTCTCCCTTCTATTCCAGTCTCGTATTGTTCGTGGAAAGAAAGATTGTCGGTATACCTCTGTGTGGGCTCTAATCTCTCTGATTTTATCCTCATGGTCTCTTCGCGAGATATACGTAGGAGGGAGCAATATACTGCGTGAGTCCTCGGTGAAGGTATGTTCTCGAAACTTCAACAAAAGCCCGTACCGAGCTACTGAGCGCCTCTCCTGCAGAGTCTTCCACTGGAGTTTATCTATCATCTCCGTAACGCTTTCGCGATTACTAAATGATCCTGTAATGAAGCGCGCTGCCCTGTGTTGGATTTTCTCTATCTCTTCCATCAACCCCATCTGGTACGGATCCCACACTGGTGAGCAATATTCAAGCAGTGGGCGAACAAGTGTACTGTAACCTACTTCCTTTGTTTTCGGATTGCATTTCCCTAGGATTCTTCCAATGAATCTCAGTCTGGCATCTGCTTTACCGACGATCAACTTAATATGATAATTCCATTTTAAATCACTCCTAATGCCTACTCCTAGATAATTTATGAAATTAACTGCTTCCAGTTGCTGTCCTGCTATATTATAACTAAATGATAAAGGATCTTTCTTTCTATGTACTCGCAGCACATTACACTTGTCTACATTGAGATTCAATTGCCATTCCCTGCACCATGCGTCAATTCGATGCAGATCCTCCTGCATTTCGGTACAATTTTCCATTGTTACAACCTCTCGATATACTACAGCATCATCCGAAAAAAGCCTCAGTGAACTTCCGATGTTATCCATAAGGTCATTTGTATATATTGTGAATAGCAACGGTCCTACGACACTCCCCTGCGGCACACCTGAAATTACTCTAATTTCAGAAGACTTCTCTCCATTGAGAATGACATGCTGCGTTCTGTTATCTAGGAACTCTTCAATCCAATCACACAACTGGTCTGATAGTCCATATGCTCTTACTTCATTTAACGACTGTGGGGAACTGTGTCGAACGCCTTGCGGAAGTCAAGAAACACGGCATCTACCTGGGAACCCGTGTCTATGGCTCTCTGAGTCTCGTGGACGAATAGCGCGAGCTGGGTTTCACACAATCGATTACTTATTGTTACGCACTCATGTCCATTATCCATAAAATTCTACTGTAACGTTGCACAGGAAAGTTACTGTGGTAGACATCCTTAGACTCAGTGGTGGTTCATTGCGTATTGATAAACGACACATAGAGACTGAAACAAAGATGGCTCCAAGATGTTGTGAGTCCCTACCGTGACCTACCCTACAAGTCCATTCACTAGGCAGCTTCCCGCTTATGTGTTCATGTTGTTACACCAATGTCAGCCGGGCTCTGTACAATGCGTCACTCCTCGCGAGCCATGCTGTCTGGCAAATATTTAGCAAAGCGAGTGGAGAGACATCGAGTCTCGCACGTGAATCATCGGACTTCCGGCGTAGGCCGATACGAACGCTCCAGCAATTGACAACTTTGATATGTGCACCCTGCACGGCGCACCAAAATAAACAGGAAATGACTCGGTGGTAGGAATTCATTGAGAAAAAGAGGATGCCGTCCAACTTGCTGAGTGAGTCAGCGGAAAATGGGCTCGGTGACGCGACAGCCGGCAGGCGCACCTATCGCACCCACTTCCTTCGAGAAGGCTGCCAGAGGGGAACCACTCTGGTGAACGCTCTGGGAACTATTTTCTGGCAGCAGTCCAAATGGGGAGGGATTATCGAATCATAGGAAAAAAATAGGTCCAAATAAGGAGCAATTGCTGGCTGTTTGGTGATCAGCTCCGATCCTAGAGTTGTAGCACGTTTTCACGGACTCGTACAGATGGAGGGCCACTTGGCCTTGCCCACAATCTGCGAAAATGTGTGTCTCCAGCCAGTGCGTTAATAATGCGCGTTTTTGTTCTGCTGTAGTGTTTGGGTTGTTGTCGACCAGAAAGAAATGGGAGATCGTGTAGCACAGCGTCGGCACGTATTCCACTATTCTCGAGCAGAGCATAGGAAGGCGTCGATTCGATGGACAACTTATCACCAGGTGTCTCATGTTCTCACTCCAGAAGAGCTTGTATAGGATTTAGCGCAGAACTGATGCTCAAGAACTGAACGCCACTCATCTGTCATCTCACATCTCACGCGCGATGAAGTGTTGAGATCTGGATAACTCTAAAGGCTGACTGGTTTGATGTTACCTGCTGCCAGTTCCTCTTCTGTGCCAACTTTTTCATCTCAGAGTAGCACTTGCAACCTACGTCCTCAATTATTCGAGTTATGTATTCCAGTCTGTCTTTCTCTGCATTATTTACCCTCTGCCGGTCCCTCGTGTACAACAGAAATTATACTGTCATATCTTAACAGATGTCCTATCATCCTGTCCCTTCTTCTTGTTAGTGTTTTCCAAATATTCCTTTCCTCGCTGATTCTCAAGATAACTTCCTCGTTCCATACCTTATCAATCCATCTAATTTTCAGCAGTGTTCTGTAGCACCACATCTCAAAACTTAGATTCTCTTCTGTTCTCGTTTATTCACAGTCTATATTTGCAACCATACAATGCTGTGCTGCAAACGTACATTCTCCGAAATTTCTTCCTCAGATTAAGGCCCATGTTTGACACTAGTAGACTTCTCTAGGCCAGGAATGCCCTTTTTGCCAGTGCTAGTCTGTTTTTCATGCCCTCCTTGCTCCGTCCGTCGTAGGTTATTTTGCTGCCTAGGTAGCAGAATTCCCTAACTTCACCAACTTCGTGGTCACAAATCCTGATGTTTCTCGCTGTTATCATTTCTGTTGCTTCTCATTACATTCGTATTTCTTCAATTTACTCTAATCCGTATTCTGTACTCATTAGACCTTTTATTCCATTCAGCAGGTCCTGTAATTTTTCTTAATTTTTACTGAGGACAGCAAAGTCTTCAGCGAATCTAGTCATTGGTATCCTTTCATCTTAAATTTTAATGCTACTCTTCAATCTTTCTCCTATTTCCGTCATTGCTTCTTCGATGTAGAGACTGAACAATAAGAGCAAAATAGTACATCGGTAACTTACACCCTTTTTAATCCGGGCATTTCGTTCTTCGTCTTCCACTTTTATTGTTCCCTCGTGGATGTTGTACATCCTGTATATTACCCGTCTTTCCCCATAGTTTACCCCTTTTTCCTCATAATTTCGAACATATTGCACCATTTGACAACAGTGAATTCTTTTTTCAGGTCGACAAATCCAGTAAACTTTTCTTGATTTTTCTTTAGTCTCTCTTCCATTATCAACCGAAACGTCAGAATTGCCTCTCTGGATTATCTACCGTCCTAAAGCCAAACTGATGGTCATCTAACAAATCCTCTATTTTCTTTTCCATTCTTCTGTATATTATTCATGTCAGCAACTTGGATGCATAAGCTGTTCAATTGGTTGTGCGATTGTTCTCGCACTTTCAGCTCTTGCAGTCACTGGACTTGTAAGGATAATGTTTTACCGACAATCAGATGGTACATCGCCAGACTCATATGTTCTAGACACTAAGGTGGTAGTTTTGTTGCCACTTACCCCAATGCTTTTCATAAATTCTGATGGAGTGTTATCTATCACTTCTACCTTATTGGATCTTAAGTCTTCCAAAGGTCTTTTAAGTTCTGGTTAGCTGTATGTTCTGTATCGACTCCTGTTTCTTCTTCCATCACATCCATCCATCCACCTCAGACTTTTCCCCCTATTTTACAGTGGAATTCCTATTTCGCTTTTAACGTTACCACCCTTACTTTTAACTTCACCAAAGGTTGTTTGACTTTTCTGTGTGCTGACTCAGTGCTTCCGACCTTCATATCTTTTTAAATTTTTCGCCTACACTTCCTATTTATTTAATTCCTCAGCAACATGTATTTCTGTGTTCCTGAAATTCTCTGAACATTCTTGTACTTCCTTGTTTCATCGATCAACTGGAATATTTCTTCTTTTGCCCATGATTTCTTCTTCTTTGTACCTATATTTTTCTTTCCATCTTCTGTGATTGCCCTTTTTAGAGAAGTTAGTTCCTCTTCATCTGAATTGCCTACTGAACTATTCCTTAGAGCTGTATCTATAGCCTTAGAGTACTTCAAGCGTTTCTCTTCTTTCTTTAGAACTTCCATACCCCACTTCTTTGCGCATTTGTCTAGAAATGGCAAAGATTCCATAACCGAGTCTCGACCCGGCATACGATTTTAATCTGCTACAAGTTTTGAATCTGAGCACACTCCGCTGCAGAGTGACAATTTTTTGTTTAGTTTGTTCGACTTGTGAGCTCCCTCGCTTGCTCATTTAATGGATAAGTTCTCCTCTCCGTGTCGAATATGCGTTGTTTCGTCAATATTATTATTTAATAATCGAGTGGGTTGAGATGTCACTATTAGTTCACTGTAAGTTTTGTCGAAAGGTACTGCCGTATTCAGTTATAGTAACAAAATCATGCCACAAGATTTGAAAAAAACATCAACTTTCTTGAATGCTTCCATCTCGGATGGACGACATTCCTTATTCCGAACGAGCGCTGACGACCGCCCACATCTGGAAGACTCCGCATTAATACTGCCGCGCTGGCGGGCGTTCAAAAACAAGAAAGCATAGAACCTAATGCGGAGCCCAGAGATGCTTAACCGTGCGTTGTCGCACCTCGAAGAGGTTGTATTTACTCTCATTTCGATCGAGACGCGGTAACGGTGACCTCATGTAGACATACTCGTCTTTCTGTAACCGGTTTGTCCAAGTTTGCAGGTCTACGGCTTCTTAAGACGTCTCTAATTTAAGCGATTTCAATAACTGGAATGTCTGTTTACTGTTATTAGCTTTCTGCACGAAATAAAAACATGTTTCTGACGTACTCCAATATGGCCATAATCAATGTTGCCGTGCGGTTCTGGGCGCTACAGTCTGGAGCCGAGCGACCGCTACCGTCCCAGGTTCGAATCCTGCCTTGGGTATGGATGTGTGTGATGTCCTTAGGTTAATTAGGTTTAATTAGTTCTATGTTCTAGGGGACTGATGACCTCAGAAGTTAAGTCGCATAGTGCTCAGAGCCATTTGAACCATTTTTGAACCATTCTGTTATTCACAAATGAAATTTAAAGCGTTATCTGAATCTGTCTCAGGTCGCCGATGCTGGACGGTGGTTCGGAAATTGCGACTGCTTGTGACAGTTAAAGATAAATTAAAACAATTGTCTGTATCAGCTACTTTTCATTTACTCCACGACTTGATTCAGGAGTTTACACCCTCATCTACAGATGAATCAGTAGAGTACATTACTTTTTGTTTGTTAAATGAAGGCAGATCTCTGTTTCGAGTTTCGTATCGCTACAAATAAGGTATAACCATCACTTGGCAACCCAATATGGCACTAGGGCTACCAATTTTAAATAACAGTAAAGTCGAAACTTCGCGGTAGATTAAAACTGTGTGTTTCACCGAGACTCGAATTCGGGACCTTTGGCTTCTGTGAATTTTGGAAGGTGTGAGGGGAGGTACTGGCGACGAAAGTAAAGCTGTGAGGGCGCCTCGTGAATCTTGCTTGGGTAGCTTAGCTGGCAGAGCACGTGGCTGCGAAAGGCAGAGGTACTCACTTTTAGCCTAGGAGCGGCACACAGTTTTAATCTGCCTGGAAGTTTCATATCAGCAAGCACTCCGTTGCAGATTGAAAATTTTATACTGGAATAATAATGCTACTTGCAGTATGTACCAGCAGAAAATACCCTGAGGTTCATAATAAATATAACGTTTTCATCTTTAGATGTCACACAAACACGAACCGACAACATAAACAGTCCAGAGATTCTGCAGTGTACCGATATGCTGCCTTGTAAGTGACAGAGAATTCTTTACTGTCTCACATTGCGAATCAAAGGTACAGATAACAAAGACATGTAATTATACATGTAATTATATATTTGTTATCTGTGTCTTTGATAGAATAGTATTACGTAGTTTAGAGACATCAGCCAGAGACAGGAGATTGCTTATGTTCCACTGAGTCGTGTTCCACCTTCTTCGAAGATGAAGGACGTGAAAGCTGCGGTATCGAAGGTTTCTCTGTCGACCACACGCGGTGCGTCGCTCACATCGCTAAAAGGGGCAATTATCGAAGTTAGATGTACAAATTTAGGTACGAAGAAGGTAACTGCAAAGAAGCATTGGGTAACAGAAAAAAAACTCAGTTTTTCCTCGAAGGAAAGAAGTAATCCAGTAGCATCAGCTACGTGGGAATGAAAGAAATGGCACGTGTAGGTAAGCTAAAGCGAAAGGGATGCAGTAAAAATGTGAAGAAATTGAAAAAGAAATGGTCGATGGTCGTCGACAGGATATGTTTAGTGTGAAGAAAAGTTAGAACAACCTTCGGTGGAATTAAAAGCAAAGGCAGCAGCGTTAAGAGTGCAAGAGGAATTCTTCTGTTAAAGACAGAGTAAAGAGGATATAGATGCGAGAAACACAGCCTCTGCGAGGGGTAGGAACCGTTTGATGGCTTGATAGAGAAAGAGATGGGTGTAGACAGGAAGATATAGGGGATGCAATATTCGAGTCAAAATTTAATAGAGCTTTGGAAGACTTGAGATCATATAAAGCCGAAGGGGTGGATAACATTCCATCGCAATTTCTAGGCAACCAAGCGACTTCCGGAAAAATATGATCCACACAGTTTCGAAGACAGCAAAGGTAGATAATTGCGAAAAGTACGAAAAGTATCGTACAATCAGATTAACAGTTGATGCATGAAAATTTCGGACAAGGATAATATACAAAAGAATGGAAAAGAAAACTAAGGATCCATTATACGATGATCAGTTGGACTTCAGGAAGCGTAAATGCATCAGAGAGCCATTTCTGACGTTGAGCTTAATAGTGGACTGAAGAAAAATCAAGGTTTACTCATAGAATTCGTGAGCGTAGAAAATGCGTATGACAATGTAAAATGGTGGAAAATGTTTGAAGTTCTCAAGAATACATGAATGACCTATGGGGAAAGACGGATAATACATAGAACGTGCAAAAACTAAGAGGCAATAGTAATAATGGTAGACGAAGAACGAAGTGCTCGGATGAAAATTGGTGTGAAGACAGGGATGCAGTGTTTCGCCACTACTGTTTAATGTATACACTGGAGAAACAGTGATGAAAAGTAAAGGAAAGCTTCTGGAGTGGGATTAAAATTCATGGTGAAAGGATATGACACTGTAAACCACAGAGAAAGTTAAGCCGAATGAAAGGACCTGTTGAATGGAATGAACACTCCAATGAATAAATAATAAGGATTACCAGGAATGAGATTAGCGATAAACTTATCAAAATTAGTGAACATCAGGTAGAGATAGTGAAGGGATTCTGCTGTCTTGGGAGCAAAATAACATGATGGAGAAGCAAGCAGACTATCACAGGTGAAGAGGGCATTCCTAGGTTAAGCAGTTTACTGGTGTCTAATATCGGTTTTAATATGAGGAAGAATTTCCCAAGAATGTACATCTGGAGCACAGGGATGTATGTCAGTGAATCATGGACTGTTGAAAAACCGGAAGAGAGGAGAATCGAAGCGTTTGAAACGTGGTGCTGTGGAAGGATTAGGTGGACTGGTAGCAGAGGAAACTGCAGATGCTTAAAACTGTTAAAGAAGGGAGAAAATGGAACACATCAACAAATAATTGAGGACACTGGGTGCAGCGGTTACTTGGAGGTGAAGAGGTTGGCGCAGGAGAGGATTTGGTGGTGGGTCGCATCAAACCTTCATCAGACTTATGATCCAAAAAGAAAAACAAAAAATAAACTGTTGTTCATCTGTTCATTTATCAAGCAAAGTATATCTAGCTATAACTGTTCCACTAGAGTACCTTGATGCCACTATTGTTCGTTGCACCTGTCGAGATCTTGTTTCGACTGTCGTTCATAAATTTAGAGAAACTGCAAATTTGCAGTAGCAAAACAAGATATGTAATAAAAAGGGAAGAAAAGTACGTCCATACTAATAACAGAGGGAAATGAAATGATAAGAAATGTGAATAATACGAAAATCTATCCTTGGTAACGGCAGACGTACTCGTATTTTCACTTGTCCGAAAAGCTGGAGTCATCCATATTTCGACATGTTTTGTAAAGCTTCCTCAAATGCAGTGGCGGTAAGTCAATAAAAAACGGTATTAAACTAACAGCAATATCAGGTCTATGTCAACTGAGACAGGACATAAATGCTATGCAGACCCATCGCAGCCCCCTGTCTCGCAGGTTAGAGCGCAACACGCTACGCTATATTGCAAAAGTATCATTTACTCAACGCATATGAAATTAAAATAATACTTCTTACTAAAATTTTATCTCTCAAATCTTTTCTTCTTTTGCCTTATGTAAGAATGGTGCCTTAACGTCTTACAGGAAATCCGAAGAACTTTGTAGCAGTTGGTAAGGCTCAGAAATGCCTCCGTGCAGTCCAACCCGAAACGAGACAGTTAACTCAGTTCCTCTGCACAGGTTGTTGGAAAGTTAGTTTGTTGGTGACCTGCCATGCACTGAACTTCCTTTGACTTCCCCACGAGAGAACACGCCCAAGATGTTTTCTCGTTCCATTTTCCCTTATTCGGAGTGTCCGGCGAAACCTCCTACTACGACAATCTGCGGTAGCGGTTTCTGTGGTTGCGTGTTCTTCCTGACTATGCGAAAACTCCTCAGCCTACATTAGGAAGCAAAATTCTACCTCTTTCCGAAACACGTTTTCGCCAGTTTGGGAGTCAAATGCGTGGCGATCGAGTACTTGGCCTAAAATTACCAAAATGTTTCGCGTCTGAAACTTCAGACCATTGTTAGACCGTTTGCCAGTTGTAAGAATAAACGTTTGGCTAAGAGAGGAAATTGAGGGGAGAAAAGGAGGAGGAAGTTTGTGTTTAACGTCCAGTCGACGTAGAGGTCGTTGGAGACGGAGTACAAATTCGGATTGGTGAAAAAATGGGAAAGGGAATAGAACGTCTCGTTTACGAAGGAAGCATGCCTTAAGAGATTGAGGGAACATAGAACATCTGAATCTGGACGACCGGACGGATATTTCAACTGCTGTCCTTCCTAAATCGAGTTCAGTTTGCTAATATCTGCGCGACCTTCCTCTGTGTCGAACATGAAAATTTGCTATCGCAGAAAGCTCTCTATCAACTGAGCCATCCGAAAAATTCTTCCTTCTTGTCTCACATCTTCATTCCGTCAGTGTTTTTTATGTTGAAGCTTCTACCTTCGCCCCTGCACGTTGTTGTCACGATACCCTAAGGAAGAGTAGGCGGAGGCAAGTTCATATTATGCGTAAAAGTTCTGGAAATAAACCTATTTGGTATACAATTTGTCGACATTGATCCATCTTACTGATGATAATATTTTGCTAGCAGTGAAGTTAGGAACAACAGGAAAAATTACTGGCGACTGAAGCAATGAGACGTGCTGATGCGTTGCCGACAAAAGATAAATATCCATCTCGAGGACCAGTTGGGCACGCTGTTCTGATCTGTCAGGTCGTGGATGTCTGTCAATCTAATCTGCAGTGTTTAAAGCCTGCCTGCTATAAAGCCTGCCTGCTGTTCATTGTCTGTGTATTTCGCACTTAAAAGCAGAATGTTGAAAGAACGGGCTTCAATACAAAATGGTAGAGCTGTTCCATCTGGTTTGCAAAATATATGGAAGAAAAGTTGTAGCTCCGCAGTGAGGACCAGAAGCAAGAGACGACGACCTGCTAACGTGTCGTGATACGCTTTATGGACGCGGTATGGAGGAATATGCAGTAAGCACACCGCTCTCCGTCACTCAGGTAACTCCTCAATTGGTCTTAAAATGCTGAGTGTATCCACTTACAGTCTATCCAACTAGGAAAATTCCCTAGTAGTACAGGGAACTGAATGCGGATCCCTGCACGTAGCAGTTCGCACCATATTTAATTGATAATTCAGACGTTCGTCCATTCTTAAAATTTAAAGTACTTTCTTTTTCTTCGGAAATCCCTTGCATCTCAGTCTTTCTTTACTTCAAAATTTAAATTTATACTTTTTTTCTCAGTACAAAGTATTCTGATATTGTGTCAAAATTTAATCACTTGGTCATTCTCTACGTTGTAGTAATTGTTTCTTATTGTACTACCATTACAATCAAGAGCACGAGTTACATATTTAAAGCATAAATTTTATGGCTTTTATGAGTAGTTATCGTCTTTTCTGGTTGAAAATCACTTCTTTTCAGTTCCAGTATCCACGCTTGTTACTAACAGGTGTGGATTTTGGGTGGAGGTTATGCTTCATGTGTCTTTTCCTGTAATTCCGCTTGCTTTCATTTGATCCTACAGTCCGCATTCTTTGGAATTTCCCTACACCTTTGCCATTATCCGCCGACAGTCGGTTCTCGGTATGGGAGATCGCCTCCGATATATTGCTTCACCTTCAGTCTCGCTATCCCCTCGCTCACTGTTGCAAATTGTTGAGGACTCTTGTTTACAACGCTTTGCCGCACTTCGTTGCTACATGCAGAAATTTTCGTCTTTGACTTCTCGGTCAAAATTTGGCTCCCATTTTCTGTACCAACAGACTCATTTGTGCCCATTTGCGATTTTTCTGTTCTTTCAGATGGTGAATCTGCTAGTGCTTCCGTTGGATGTAACATCGATCTCGTTTCAAGACCTGTATCCGGACCACCGCTCTTCACATTTCCTGAACGACCTTCAACTCAGACGTTTTGAGTTACTTCGTGTTTGCTATCCGACCGTGATTGCAACTTTGACGATCATGTTGTTTACAGTTCGTTAACTCGAAATTGCAACTGTGCTGTTCGATCAGCATGCAAGTATTACGGAAAAGCTTCGTGAGCTCAGATGGGAATCCTTGGAGAGAGGACAATCTCTTTTTTTCAAGACATTATTACGGAAATTTAGAGAGCGGCATTTGAGGCCGACTGCAGAACGATTCCACCGGCACCAACGAACGTTTCACGTAAGGACCACAAAGATTCGATTCGTGAAATTAGCCCTCTGTTTGCGAGTGCAACAGGAAATGTAATTGACTAGTAAGTGGAACGTGACACCGTCTGCCGTGCTTGCGGAATTTGTATGCAGATTTAGATTATATTCGGTTATCCTACTCGCCTGGGCTTGACTATTGGGCAAGGGATCAGTATTCTCCGTCCTAAATCGTCATGACACTCTCCATGTAGACCAAAGATGTACATGCACGTTGGTTTAAAGCACTTCATACATCACTACTCGCTTCAAAGTCGGCATCATTAACAGCAACGGTATTACATTCAGCAAATGTAGCACCGTAGAGCTATCGGTACTCAACTCATTCCTGCTATGAGGTCAGAATATAAAGATTTACATTCAGTTGGGTTGAGTTAAAGACAAAATTTTCGTCTTGGACAGTCCCGTATAACATGGTATGTTTGATTGCATGTGTGAAGCATCCTGATAGTTGCCCCATATTTGTTATGTATGCTTCATAGCTCCCAGTCCTCATTAAGGAGAGAATCCTGTTTTTAACCTCCATTATTATAGAGCTTCTTCCATTTGGGACAGCTAACGATAAAAATCTGCCTAGTCCTGATACATAATGGATGAACTTTTCCGTAAGTCTGCAATTTGAGATGTATTGGTTAGTTTAGAATTTCGACGGGAAAGTTAGACATCTTCACATTTGTCAAGTTGGCTTCGGTTGGGCTAATGGTAAACTTCAAGACAAAGCCTGTTCTTAATATTACTTCAAAGTTACCAGCAGGTTACTCTCTCGTACATAAAGTTAGAGCAAAGTTTGAAATACTAAGCTGACTTGTTAGCATTGAGTTGCACACTGTCTACTTGATCTCTTGTTAGTCACCCATTTCTGATTTAGAGAGTTATTGGTGGCTCGTTATCCTTGGCGAATTCCAGTTTTACAGTATTCTTCCGGGGGTGCATTTCCATTGTTGCTTATACAACTATACAACTAAGGCAGTGTGGACAAAAGTGTGGACAAAAGTGTATTAGAAGCTACGTGAGCCGGAACGATAAATATGTAACTCGTAAACACGGCACAGAACCACAAGACCACCAGGCTCTACACGCTGTCTTGAGTCGTGGACATCCAACATCTTGTCGCCTCCTCCTGCGCTCACCATCCTTCGATCGATAGCCCTCGAACAGCTGACCAGATTCTTCGTTTCCGCGATGCTCTTACCCAGGCTCTGGATCGTAACAATCTGTCCTTTGTCTGAGTCGCCTATGTCAACGAACGTTTCCAATGGCTGTCCATACCATCGCTAGAATGATGCACCATTCGTCCCAGCTTCATTTATATACTTTCATTACTGCCTCACGTGTTCGCAAAACCACCAGGGCTCATTGTCTCGCAGTGGGCGGAAGTCATAATGTTTTGTCTGCTGCTGCTGATTAAAGTTTTGAAGAGAATAAACAGTTAAGGTCATTACTCCGTTATTAACCTCAAGGACGAAATCTGTGTACCTCATTTTTCTGCATTTAGGGTTAATCCGAGGTGAAAGTGTGAGAACGTTTATCTAAATGTCTGCGTATCGTGTATCTGAGACAGAATGTGGGTACCGGCCCGGTATTCACCAAGTGCGCTGAGGGAAATCGACCGCCTTCAAACCATATCTGGGCTGATCGGTTCAGCAGTCCTCATCGTGAAACTGGAGCAAGCTTATGTTCCCGAGTCCCGAAAGCAGTGCATTAATGCCCTCCATGAATGATGGGAGTCATCATGTTTTAGCTCATCGGAGTATTCCGGTAATACAGGCAAATCAAGGGTTTAAATTATATATATCTATAAGCACCATCGTTCTCTCCAGCTTCCCATTCTTGCTTTTCATGAAATTTCTGATCTTCTTGTGATCGTTTGTTCTGAGTCTCACTGTTATCCATTGATATAGTCTTTGTTGGAGTTCCTGACTCTTAAAGGGGTTCTCCTCGGTGATCGAATGTCTCAGAATAGAGTCATTACTAAGTCTTTTTATGGATTTGATGTCTCCAACCATTGTTCATAGCTCTCGTGGATAAAAGATAAAAACAGCTTCTCAGACGTCACTATCACTTGTCCTAGTGCAATTGAAAACTGATTATGCTGCAAATGAGTTGTACTACAGTGTATATTTTGCAGTTTAGTTTGCTCATTTCGCCAGCCACGTATCAATCTAGACTGGTCGAGTTGTCTGAGGTAGTGAGAGGGCCATGTACTCCCAATCGAATGCTACAGACACAGCGAGCAGTGTCCCGTCAGGAGCTGTACCACACGATGCATAACACATGAGAACACTTAGATACGAACCTGGACACTCGACACCGACAGAGCATCTCTTTACAGAAAACCACCAACACAAAGGCGTAAACAGCGTCAAGAAAATACTCTGCAGGAACAAAACAAACAAACAAACAAACACACAGACACACACACACACACACACACACACACACACACACACCACTGGAGCAGAAACATTCTCTTGGCGTTGCAATTCTCATGCGCGTTCCGACTGTTACACTCCTATGGAGGGTACCAATCAGAACCGAGTAGGGTTCTTGCACAAGACACAGATGGACGAAAGCAGATAATACAAGACGATTTAATAATTATAGTATGTGTTAAACGTTTTGCCAAGAGCATGTCCTATTATTATTTCTGTAGTTCCATCTTGTCTAAATGGAATGGGACTGCAGCTGGTCAAAGACTTGAAGAAAATAAATACCGACATCCGTAATTTTATGAATTATTTCTTTGACTTCCAGTTTCGGTGCCTCAACTTCAGGCCAGTATGCACGTAGCTAGATAAGCCATACAAACGCCTGTCCTCCTATAGGGATCACTAATTTCTATTGGCTACCTTGGATTTCTGAAACTTCTCTGTAGACGTGGACTCTTCACATCTCATTAAATCCGCAGTAGCAGAGTAAATGGCTGCACATCTATAGATAACTTAGTGTTTATACTATTGTAAACGATGAAGATTTGTGATTTTTGTTCTTCCTTTTGGATCGTTAGTCTTCTGTCCTGGCTGGTTTGATGCAGCCCCCCACGAACCTCTTCATCTCAGAGTAGCACTTGCGCCCTATGTCCACAATTAATTCTTGGATGTGTTACAGTCTCTGTTTTCCCTTCAGTTTTTGCATTCTGCGTCTCCCTCTACTTCTATGGAACCCATAACTTGGTTTATTAACACGTGAACGATCATCCAGTCCCTTCTTATTCTTCGTGATTCCCACTTATTCCTTTCCTCGACGATTCTGTGTAGAACTTCCTCGTTTCTTATAATATCAATTTATGTAGTGTGGTGTGTAACTTGTGGCGTGTAAAATGTCTGTCTGTATGAATCGCGTCCGCAGCTCGTGGTGGTGCGGTAGCGTTCTCGCTTCCCACGCCCGGGTTCCTGGGTTCGATTCGCGGCGGGGCCAGGGATTTTCTCTGCCTCGTGATGACTGGGTGTTGTGTGATGTCCTTAGGTTAGTTAGGTTTAAGTAGTTCTAAGTTCTAGGGGACTGATGACCATAGATGTTAAGTCTGTAACCTCCCCACCAGAATTTTAAAAGAAAATAACGATACTAATTAGAAATGCTGATGGACATGGCTCTATGCGTAACCTGCCTACAATCAAATGTACTGACAATGGCAACAAATGTGAAATTCGCAATCTGACTCAAATATAAATCCTTCAAAATTAAAGTCCATTCAGTGACAAGAAAATTCAATTAAACCGAAATATCGGTCTTTGGCCCTGTGTAAAAACAATCAGAATTAAAGTCTTACCTCAGAATAAATGGATGTCACATATCTGCTCTTGTTGTTGCGCACCACTTGGAGGAACTACATTGCAAATAATAATATTCTCCTTTTTTTTTTGTAATTCTAGTGAAATTTTTCTTCAAAAAGAAGTGGAATGAAATGGGAAGTGCAACGAGATCTTTAGTTCAAAAAAATTAAACTTTTGAGAAAATGCTTTTGAAATAAAAAATTATTATTGGGAGACTTGTTGGAAAATAATTACAATAAATAAAATTTTTCATTATCTAATGATTATATTAATTAACAGTATACCTTATTCCTCATCTTGACCATTGTTGCCGACCGCCTACATCACACAACCGCACTGGGCTGCTACTACTGACCGACCGCTCTGCATGACGACTACAGACTGAGTACTGCTCTCAACTAGACAGAGCTACAGACTCGCAACGACTGACTGACTGCTACTCTGCATAGCGACAACTAACTCGCAAAGACTACTACTGACTGAGAACCGCTCGCAACACTCGCGCGGTCAAGCGCAAACTCTCTGGTCACAGATGCTACAATGCCTCGCCATCGCTGCTGCGTTACATACGTGTTTCATAACCCTCCACTCGGGGGGCAAAAATTTGGCAGCGATGGTGAGTCATTTGGACTTGCCAAGCGCGGCAAAATTTTTCTTTAATTAACAAAATCCTACAACCTACAGAATATTTAAATGTTGTGCACACGCACTAAGTACAAAATATATCAGACAAAGACAAAATGTGCGTACAAAACATAGTAGCAAATCAGAAAAAAGTATATACAAACTTTTTGACAGATAAAGTGCACAGGCACTGAAAAAATTCTTTAGCATATGCAGAACAAATAAACAGACTGGCAAGAATAATTAGATGTAGTACATAAAGTAAATGTTGTGCACACGCACTAAGTACAAAATATATCAGACAAAGACAAAATGTGAGTACAAAACATAGTAGCAAATCAGAAAAGTATATACAAATTATTTGACAGATAACAAAGTGCACAGGCACTGAAAAAATTCTTTAGCATATTCAGAACAAATAAACAGACTGGCAAAAAATATTATGTTGACAAGTGTACATGCACTGAAAAATGTCTTTAGCATTTTCACAACAAATAAACATAATGGCAAAAAAAAAAATTCATGTCCAAAGTGCACATGCACTGAAAAATGTCTTTAGTATTTTCACAACAAATAAACATAATGGCAAACATCATGTCGACCAGTGACATAAGTGTACTCACACTGGAGTTTAGCGAATCGAAAAATGTATAACCTATGAACATAAATGATGTTACCAAAAAAAAATTTTTTCTTTATGTGACAAGAATCAGGATAGGAAAGGGAAGGATTGCATCATGGTTGTAGCACTTTAGATTGCACACAGCTGCTCTGAAAGTCCATATCTTTCCACAGTAGTACAACACCAAGTGACACAACTTGAAGTTCTTTTCCCATCAGAATTTATCAGTGTAGCCAAGACACTGAACTGTCGTAGTAATGTTCCATGTTTTCATTTTGGCAGTACATTAGGTACACCAAACAGTGGGACCATAATAATGTCTTCATCGCTCATGGTGGTGGACAGCATGTCGTGTCAACACCACACTCTTACAAGGCACACCAACGTACAATTAGTGCAAAACCAAATATAGTGCTCCATGATCACTGGGATAAACAGGACAAATGGACATTGCAGTAATTCAGGGTAGTCAGCTTATGAGGTGAAGGACATCAAGTCACATAATATTGACAATTACAGTCTTCATTGATAGTTCGTGGCATTCATAGCCCAGTTATTGAACATTTCTGTACCAAGTATGTAGTATTACAGAAAAATGTTCATTAATTGTTTTACATAGAATCAGTAGCCTTCTTTTCCTGGTTACAAAATATTATGAAATAATCGCATTCTTTTCAGTTACAGAGTATAATTAAGAATCATTAACCTTCTCCTAATTACAGTTAATTAATCATTTGTTTTTAATTAATCATTTGTCTAATTACAGTTAATTAATCATTTGTATAATTACAGTTAATTAATCATTTGTCGTTAATTAATCATTTGTCTAATTACAGTTAATTAATCATTTGTCGTTAATTAATCATTTGTCTAATTACAGTTAATTAATTAATCATTTGTCATTTCAATATACTAAGAATTATTAGCCTTAATTAATTACAAAGCATTATTAAACAGTACCATAGTTAATTAATTATGTGTCATTCCAATCTATTAAGAATCATTAGTCTTTTCCTAATTACAAAGCATTATTAAACAATCACATTTATTTCCAATTACAAAGTATGAACATTGAAAACAAGAGTTAATTAATGGCATAATTAATAACAATTTCGTTGATTAACATTAATTATTGGCACTCAGTGGCCATCAAGTATTGAATAGAATAAAACATAGTTCATCATTCAGTATTATTCAGATCATTACAAAGTCATTATTAAAAATCAGTTAATTACAGTCAAATCATTAGTAATCACAGGCATTACAATAAACAGTGGCAGTTATTAGCTAGTGACAAAGCATTATTTTGAATATAGTCTCATTAAGAGGTCATTACTCGAGTGACATGCTATTCAGAGTTGATCAGTATTATTCAGAATTATCATAAACTAGTGACATTATGTGGGACTGGTAATACATTTTTTTTTTTTTTTGGTAGCAATGCATTGCGTTGGGATCGATAATTAATTGCTGAGGCATAATACTTTTTGCTTTTGACCTATTGCTGCAAATGAGGATAGGTAACGTCATTCGTCATGAGTCAGCTGTAGCAAGATTATGTAACAAGGCAGTACATGTGATCACATTTATAAATGATAAACACAAATGGGTAAAAAATATAAAAATGCAAGTACTAGAACAGGTATAATAAGTAACAGGTTTAGTAAGTGTCATGAAAAACTTCTCCTGGAAAAAATACAAAAACGGATTATTGACCTGAAAGAAGAAACGCACACTATGCTGAAAAGTAGTGAACTTCGAATTAACAAGTAGTGAAATGTGTATAAAATGTGTTCCATAGCTGTCCTTTCCAAAACTTTCCGTCATCCTACTATGCAATGTAACACCTGCTGTCAAAGCAAACCGCAACAAATACTTAAATAACTACGTGGCATAAAGAAAAAAACTTCATTATCCATATTATCATAACTTCACCATTATCATCACCTGTAAAGAAAAACTTCATTATTCATAATACCATTTCCTTCATCATTATTCATCAGTATTCACTATCATCTGCAAAATATCACTTCATTACTCATTACCTAACTATTCCTTATCTCTAGCATATTTCATCACTAAAAATAAGATGTGTAGTTCTCTCTGACAGCCTGCATCAATCACCTTGTATTCTGAAAGAAAAAATTAGTTAAGACTGCTATTCTGTGATGAGTATAGTATAGTCTTGTTAATGCTTGTTAATCCTGATCCCTTTACTCTTCCTCATAAAGTTATTGCATCTCCTTTCGTTTATTCCGTAGGTGAAATTCCCATTTATGTTAAATTTATTTCTTAGAATCATCATTCCTTTCTGAAATTGATGAACAAAGATTAATGTCTTGCATTTAAATCCTATACCCACTAAATAATGACTGGTTTATGGTGACACAATTAACCATACAGCATAACATGACAGAAAACGTAATATGTCCAAGACATTGACAGTGTTCGGATGCGAAAAAATGTACACAGAATAATACAATGCAGTAGCAAAAAAAATGTGAAACAGTCACGATGTTGAGATGTCATAAGGCAAAAAAAAAAAAATGTCAAAGTCGACTGGTGTGTGTTATATCTTAACTATTACATAGTGCATACAAACAAAACTGGAGTACAGTCATATACACAAAAAAATGGAAAATGTGCACGGTCTGATGTGTAACGACAAGAAAAGCGACCTGCTAACCTTACCTTGCCGGGCACTTGCCAAGAAAAAAAATACGATAATCATCAATAAGTAGTCACATAAATATAATTGCAGAAATAGTCGTAAATGTGTAAATTCATCTGGAAAAATATGCACGGTCTGATGTGTAACGACAAGAAAAGCGACCTGCTAACCTTACCTTGCCGGGCACTTGCCAAGAAAAAAAATACGATAATCATCAATAATTAGTCAGGTGAATTAATTGCATTAGTAAATGGCATCATAGTGTGTTGAATCATACAGTGGTTTCACTCAATAAACGGTTTAATGTTTGAGATATGGTGATTGCCTTTCGATTTTCTGGTTCTCAAAGTTTCGACGTGTACAACATTGGGGTGAGGGATGCTGCGAATCCGATACGGACCTGCGTATAGAAGTTCAAATTTACTGCACTTACCTTTTAATTTGCTGGATAAATAGTGTGTACGTACTAATATCTTCTGTCCAACGTGAAAGTCGCGGCGTGTACAAACCTATTTTTGCTGTCTTCTCCGGCGCTCTGCGGCACGTTTGATGTTGTTCAGCGCAATGTCAATTATTTCGTGGTGTCGTATGCGACGATTTTTGGGGAATTCTATTAATTCTTTAATTTTGTTCGGTGGTTCAACGTTTTTCAGTATAACAGTCGGAGATAGCATAGTGGATTCATTTGGAATGGAATTAATTACATCTTGGAATGAGAGTATGTGTGTATCCCAATCAATATGTCTTTTGTGGCAGTATATTCTGCACAGCTTACCAATTTCCTTCATTAATCTTTCACAAGGGTTCGAAGAAGCGTGGTACTTGGATATATAGATCGGAGAAATGTTTCTAGCTCGTAACATGCGTGTCCATACACTACTACGAAATTGAGATCCATTATCAGAAATTACTTTCATTACATGCCCTACATGAAATAGAAAATGTTTTACAAATGCTTTCGAAACAGTTTTAGCAGTAGCTTTGCGTAACGGAGTGAAAGTAACAAATTTTGAAGTGAGCTCAACAGCGACAAAAATGTAGCAAAAACCTCTGTTAGTTCTCGGAATCGGACCAAAAATATCTACTGCGGCCATGTGTCTTAATTTCACAGGTATAATGGGATATAACGGAGGAATATGTGAAGTGGTGTCTGATTTAGCTTTCTGGCAAATTTTACAAGACGCTAAAACTCGTCGTATACGTTTTTCCATGTTGGTAAAATAACAGTTCTGTCTCAGTATAAGAAAACATTTTCGTGCTCCGTAATGTGCGTAACTTAAATGAGTGTACCAAATTAGTTTGTTAACCAGTTCGTCAGGAATGCATAATAACCAAATGTTGCTGTCAGGATGAGAGCGGCGAAACAGAATGTCATTGCGTACAGTGTAGTGGTTCCTAATCGTAACATTTTTCCTATCTTGCCAAAGGTGTTTAATTTCTTTCCACACATTGTCCTTATTTTGTTCTTGTGCTATGTCCTGTAATGACGATGAAATAAAATTTTCAAATGCAACCTGCTGAATGTACATGACACTGAAATTTGCTTTGCAGAAGTTGGTTGCTACGTCTTGCTGATTGTTACTGAGAGAACGCGATAGTGCGTCTGCTATAACATTTTGCGTACCGGGAATGTGAACTATTGTAAAATTAAATTCCTGTAAATATAGTTTCCATCTGCTTAACCTGTCGTGAGTGAATTTAGCTGAAAGTAAAAATTGTATCGCTCTATGGTCTGTGTAGACGGTGGTATGTCTGCCGTAAAGAAAGTGCCTAAATCTCGTGAAAGCCCATACAACACATAATGTTTCAAGTTCTGTGACGGAATAATTTCGTTCAGCAGGTGACAAAATGCGACTTGCAAATGCGATGCTTTTAATTACCGTAGAACCATCTTCTTCAATTTCCTGAAAAACATGCACACCCAAAGCGGTGTTAGAGCTGTCAGTGGCAATGGAAAAATTTCTAGTAAGATCTGGATGCGATAAAAGTGGTGCATTCAACAAAGCATGTTTCAGGTTCATGAATTCAGAGTGTGCTTGCTTATCCCAAGACCAAATACTGTTTTTACCTGTTAATTGGCATAGTCTAGGCGTGTCTAAAGCAGAATGATGAATAAATTTACGAAAAAAGTTAATTAAGCCCAAAAAACTGCGTAATTGCTTCTTCGTCGTAGGAACAGTAATGTCACGTAGAGCTTGAAGTTTTTCCGGATCAGGTGCAATGCCTTCTGCTGAAATTACGTGTCCAAGAAATTTTATAGAAGTTTTGCCAAAGTGCGATTTACTGAGGTTAACTGTGAGTCCTTGTGCATGAAAAGTTTGTAACAGTTGTTCAAGAATCATATTGTGTTCAGACCAGTTAGCTTCTGCGATAAGAATATCGTCTACATACGTCGTAATTCTGTCTTTAAGTTCTGTCGGAAGTATTGTGTTCAAACCGCGAATAAAAGCTGCAGAAGAAATAGTTAAGCCGAACGGTAGTTTGCAAAATTGATAACAGTCGCCGAAACAGAGAAAAGCTGTATATTTTCTACAATTCGGATGAAGTTGAATTTGCCAAAATCCCGATTTCAAATCTAATGTGGAATAAATAGCTGTACCGTGAAATTTCTGTAAAAGTTCCTCTAATGTCTGTGGTCGATCTGTTTCATTAATAATAATGTCATTAATGTGACGTGAATCAAGTACAAGGCGAAGTGAGCCATCTTTTTTCTTAACAATATGTAGCGGGTTTATGTACGGACTAACTGCTGGTTCTATAATTCCTTGGTCGAGCATATCCTGCAATTCTTTTTTAACCTGTTCTCTGTGAATGTATGGAATAGGATAATGCTTTGCTTTAAATGTGTCATGCGGTTTGACTTGAAATTCATACATAAAGCCGGACATAGTACCAGGAATGTTGTCAAAAACTGGAGCTTGCTGTAAAAGAATTTTGTGTAATTGCGTTCGTTCGTCGTCTGTAATTGCACTACTCTCTTTAACTTTATCGGAAATCATTTGTATTACGTCGTAGTCCATTTCGTCTGGAGTATTATAGTTGTGTACGTACGTATCCGTTAACAATGTGGGATTACAGTCTATGTCACGTGTTGCGGAAATGACCTCTGTGCGGTTAATTGTTTGTTCTTCCGCAGATAATGAGTGCTGAAATTCTAAAGCAAGTTGTACATTTTCATCCTTTAACATTAAATAAGAATTCTGAAAATCAATGACTGCTTCGTGTTGTACCAGAAAATTCGTGCCTAAAATAACGTCTGTTGTCAATAAAGGAACAATCCAAAAATTAGAGTGAAACGTGTGACCTGCGATACAAAATGATAAATGTGTCTGTAATTTAACGTCTACTCCTTTACTCGATACTGCTCCTTTCACTTTTGTTTTGCCTAAAGGTAATGTCGGATAAGTATTCTCTTTGTTGCACTCATTAAAAGTCTCCTCATTTATTACTGATATAGGTGATCCGGAATCAATTACTGCTGAGAATTTCGATGAACCAATTTTAATTTCGATAACAGGATGTGAAATGGTTTTCTGAATAACTGGTCTTTCCTGTAAAAGAGTGTCTCTGATGTCGTCAAAAGTAATTACATTTTCGTGAACAACATTTTGCGTGTCTAAGGTAGTGCTTGTATTATTGCAAGATGCGTCCTGTACATTATCTAGTCAGATTCTATCTGACGTGTTATTATTATTAGGAGGATTCTGTGGCATTTCGACTATTTGAACTGTCCTATTACTTCTTCCAGGCGTGTTACGCTCTGGATGGTACCTACTGTCGGGTTCATTCATGAGAATATGTTCTTGCGTATGATTTTGCTGTTGGTATGACCGACTGTTGTTAGACGTTCGCTGAAAATTGTCTTCATTATTTTTACGTCTGTCGTAATAGTCATTCCTATACGGTGCATTACGATAGGAATTGAAATACTGTCTTCTTTGTACGTAGTTGTTTCCTTGCTGACGTACGTTACTATTTGTTGGACCAGGGACTATGCGTCCACGCGGCGAAACATTAAAGCCTGGTTGACCTTGTGTATTCCATTGTTGGTTAGGTATCCTAATCGGCTGGTTTTGATGTTGTTGTTGTGAAACACCTCTATTGTTACTAAAGTGTTGTTCCTGTTGCTGAAAATTTTGACGGTATTGATAATTAGAATTTTGCCTGTTATTAAATTTCTGGTAGTTATCGTTCCTAAAGCGTCTGTTATCTTTCCGATTGAAATTACGTCCCTGATCATAATTGCAGTACTGTTGTTGACCTTGGTTGTTACTCGAAAAGTTTTTGTTTACAAAAGAATAATCGGATTGCTGTACTTCCAAGAGCTGTAAAAGATCTCTGAATGCTGAAATGTTTTCTTTTTGCTGGCCCGTTAGAAGTGACACTCGTAATGACCGTGGTAATTTAGAGATGCATAGTTGTATAAGTGCGGATTCACTGTACGGTTCACTTAGGTACTGGTTTTGTTGTACCATGTGCTCAAAAAATTGCGTTACACTGGGAAAATTTGAGTTTTCATAGTTTGGCAAACTAATTAGTTGATCTTTAATTCCGCGCTGTGTCGTCTTCGACCAGTACGCTGACAGAAAAGCATTCTGAAATTCCTCTACCGAGTAACACTGTCTCGCGATCGGTCTCATACGAGTTGCCGGTTCGCCTTCCAAAAAACTGCAAATAAATTCAAGTTTATGTGTTACAGGCCAAGTCGGTGGAAGAGCAAAGCTAAACTGTTGAATCCAATCCAGTGGGTGAATCTGCGTTCTATCGTTTTTAAATATTTTGAACTTTCTTACTGACAGAAAATGTTTATAGTCGAAATTATCATCTCTGTGTAATGAAACAGGTTCAGGATCGTAAGAGAATCTATTGAACTGCGGTTGATCGGAATCTAAGTCCCGTACTCTCTGTAGATTACCCAAATTATACGCGCTGCGTGAGTCTGACACATGTTCATAAAGTGGCGTCTGTTGTGGTATGTTATTAACTGACATGTTTTTCATCTCTGTTACTTCTTGTTGTAAATTTGATAACTTCCGACGTAACGTGTTGTTAGATGAATCGATTTCATTAATTGTCAGCTGTAAATTTTGAAATTCAGGTGTTTGGATAAAAGAAACCGGTGCAGTATCGTCTGATTTATTGTCATTAGTATTTTCGATAACATCAATACGACTGGCCAATTCATCACATTTTTCAGTCAGTATTTTAACCTGATCATCGGTTTTAGAATCAGACGCATTAATCTGTTTTTGCAACTTGCGCGTAGTTTCGCTCAGTTTTTTAACATCAGCTTTGATGACATCGCAATCCTGTGTTAGATCTAGTTGTTCGAATCTATCTGTCACTGTTTGAATATTTACTGTGTGTGTATCCGTTTTTGCTTTAAGATCAGAAATTTCATCCCGTAATTCCGCGTTCAATTGTTCTATGGTATTAATTTTGTCGGACACTGTAGTAATATTATTGTCTACATACGTCTTCGCTTTCGCGAATATTTTACGTTTGTCCTCTTGTCTCTGTGCAGTGATTGTTTCCATGACTTGTCGTTTTACTTTGTTTTGATCTTGAATAAATCTGCGGAAACGCGTGTCACTGTTCTGTATGTGCTGACTAAAGCGCTCGTTAATCTGAGTGTTCTGCTGTTCGAATTTCGCGTCTATCTTTGCGTCCATAGTGCGCGAAAGTTCTACCGTCATTGCTCTAAACTCGTCCCGTAATTGTGTAGCTTTTTCAGAGCACTGTTTGGCGACTCCGCTAATTTCGTCTCTGAGTGTATTTGTCGCGGCTGTTTGCATTTCCCTTAATTCTTGCGCAACAGACTTTATTTCTTCGCTATTTTTTTGTGAACAAGCCTCAATTTCCACGCGCAACTGTTCCTTAGTGTCATGGCACTGCGCGGCAACGGCTGTAATTTGTTCACTAAGTTGTTTGAAATTTTCGTCATTATTGTCAAGTTTTTCATTTAAGTGTTTGTTATCTTCCCTAAGTTGTTTGACCTGTTCATTGAGTTGTTTGAGGTTTTCATTCTGTTGTTTGTTATCTTCCCTAAGTTGTCTGAAATTTTCATCATTTTTATTAAATTTTTTGTCCTGTTCACTAAATTGTTGTTTGATATCTTCACTCTGTTGTTGTAGCAATCTTACCATGATTTGTTCAAAGCCAAAGTTAGCGTTTATACTCTCTGTGCTGTTTAGTGGTGGATCTGGAACTTTCACGCTTACTGTAACCATTTGGTTATTCTGAGCAGTCGGATGTACACTGTCAGACATTATTTCGGAATTAGATAAATCCGTCGTACTTTCAGTATCCTGTTCATTTTCATTAGACAAATTTGTCTGTACAATACTTGGATTTTCTAAATCGGGTGTGTTAAGCTCTACAGCGCTCATTACCATAGAGCATTCTGCGTCATCAATTGTCGTCAAGTTAACAGACGAGACAATTGAGTTCGTTTGTTCATCATTAAGGTGAAAGTCATCATTAGTGGTTGGAATGCACTGATTGTTAGTGAACGCAGGATTGTCATCATTACGTTGCGTATCACAATTACTATCGGTCACGATGTTTAAGTCGGTAATTTCATTCACAATACTTCGCGATACACTATTCACAGTCTTTCGCGGCATTTTTACAATAGTCAAAATTTTTCACAAAACAAATAAGCACAATGCAAAAGCAACACACAAATACAACAAAGCAGCAAATTGCCGTTGACCTGTAGAAAGAAAGTCACAATATTATTAAAAGCGTTGCGCCAAATCCTAATTATCTAAGCAAATAAGAGCAGATATCTGACTGTCGCTCAAAAGACTCTCAACGAAATACGATCCTGGACTGGGTGTCGCCAAGTGTAACCTCCCCACCAGAATTTTAAAAGAAAATAACGATACTAATTAGAAATGCTGATGGACATGGCTCTATGCGTAACCTGCCTACAATCAAATGTACTGACAATGGCAACAAATGTGAAATTCGCAATCTGACTCAAATATAAATCCTTCAAAATTAAAGTCCATTCAGTGACAAGAAAATTCAATTAAACCGAAATATCGGTCTTTGGCCCTGTGTAAAAACAATCAGAATTAAAGTCTTACCTCAGAATAAATGGATGTCACATATCTGCTCTTGTTGTTGCGCACCACTTGGAGGAACTACATTGCAAATAATAATATTCTCCTTTTTTTTTTGTAATTCTAGTGAAATTTTTCTTCAAAAAGAAGTGGAATGAAATGGGAAGTGCAACGAGATCTTTAGTTCAAAAAAATTAAACTTTTGAGAAAATGCTTTTGAAATAAAAAATTATTATTGGGAGACTTGTTGGAGAATAATTACAATAAATAAAATTTTTCATTATCTAATGATTATATTAATTAACAGTATACCTTATTCCTCATCTTGACCATTGTTGCCGACCGCCTACATCACACAACCGCACTGGGCTGCTACTACTGACCGACCGCTCTGCATGACGACTACAGACTGAGTACTGCTCTCAACTAGACAGAGCTACAGACTCGCAACGACTGACTGACTGCTACTCTGCATAGCGACAACTAACTCGCAAAGACTACTACTGACTGAGAACCGCTCGCAACACTCGCGCGGTCAAGCGCAAACTCTCTGGTCACAGATGCTACAATGCCTCGCCATCGCTGCTGCGTTACATACGTGTTTCAAGTCCCATAGTGCTCAGAGCCATTTGAACCATTTTGTATGAATCGTGGTATTGTATTAATGTATTATAAAGACACTGTGAAATGTATCGTACGAATCTGACAAAGCTTGTTTGTGTACAGTAAATTTTTGGGTGTGGGCCTAGTTTAATATTGTTTGCGTAGTATGTTACGTTAAACTTTCAAAATACACACTGAAAACAATCTGCGAGGATCTTGAATGTATTCAAATGCAGGTAGCTAGCTTTACCTCTGAAATTTCCTTTAAATTGGAGCAGCATGTACATACGTAATAGCAGTTCTCTTTGGTGGTAAGATCCTATTAATTGTTTGTCTGCTTTATCAGAAATTATATCTCACTTACTCGCATAAACCACAACCACACGGTATTAAACTGTGTTTGGTGGATATAGCTATAAGTTCCGGCTACTAAGCTCTCAGGGCCATCTTTTAATTAAATACAAAATATAGTTCTTTAATAAAATATCCAGCTATCATGGTTACGTCCTAGCATGAACAACTGTATGTACCATCTCGTAATACTTGAAACTTCTCTCGCTAAGTATTTGCTTTTTTAAAGTATTAATGAAACATCGTCTTTTCTCAGATTCTATCAGCATTCCTTGAAATTAAGAAAAATACCTATCCACTCTGAAGTAGTATTATTAGTATTTTTTTTAAAACAAGTGTGAGTTGAATATTATTAATCAGTTCAGAAATATGGTGAAATCACGTTATCGGCCTTAAGATGGGCGACAACAATATGTTTAGCATCTGCGCCTCTCGCGAGTTATTTAAAATATTCTGACACTTCTTAAAGCGTAGGCCGGTGGGATTAGCAAATGCTACAATAAGAGAGTACAAAATTAGGTAAAATTTCATCTATTGCTTTAAATTACCAAATTACACTTCCAGCAATCACGTCTGGCCTCCAGCACGCTCAAGATACAACATCAGAAAACGAGCATTTGTTCTAAGAATGACAATGATCATATATATTAGTTTCCCACATAACAGTTCTTCGTAGGTCATGACACATTTAATTAATATTTTAAATTATATTTTTGTAATGAAAGTTCGTTGTTACCGGTTTTTGACACTTTATAACCCGTAACGAAGTTTCTCGTGGTAAATGAGGTTCACTTTCACGGAAGTTTATTGCACAAGTGTCTGTTCCAGGAGGCAAGCAGTATATTCTGTTTTCCCTTCAGTTTTTACTCTCTGCGTCTACCTCTGCTACTATGGAACCTGTACTTTGATATATTAATACTTGTACCACCATCCGGTCCCTTATTATACTTCGTGATTCCCACATATTCCTCTCCTTGAGCATTCTCTGTAGAACTTCCTCGTTTCTTATATTATCAATTAATTTAGTTTTCAACATCTTTTTGTAACAGCACAACGTAAACGCTTCAGTTCCGTCCTTTTTGCGCTACGACTAGACAAATTTTTTTTTAATAATTGCAAAAAAGCCACAAAAGTACCAGTTACAAAAGGAGACTCATTGTTGCCAGACATCTGTGTAAAATAACAGAAAAACATTTACGAATTATATTGACGTGTCCTTATTGTTTACTTTTTCTGTATCCATAGATTAGACCGCATTACTGTCAAAGCTTAAAGGAGGTCGGCGCACGATATTGTGCTGCGCGCCTTCAAATCTTTCTGCTATACTTTACCACTGCCTATTATTGTTATTTAATTTTCGGTACATTGGCGTTCGGGTGTTACAAGCAAGACAGTTTAGAAACAGGAATAATCGAGACACTAGATGTCGTCTGATCAAGCAGTGCAAGAACTGGGACCTCCTCTCCCAACCAGCATCCGAGAAATGTTGCACTGACCTAGCTGCTCCGTTTCTCCATGATTTGTGGTAGTATGGTTTCGTACTGATACATGTACTTATAGATATAATCATTAATGAATTAAACCAAATGAACTAGAGATGTAATTTTGCCTGACAACCACGTGACGAACAGAAAAGTTTGTAGTGCTTAGTACAACATTTACAGACGGTTCTACTTTTGTACACTTTAGCAGACTTCTCTTGTACTGAGTGTTTCAAACAAAATAGTAAATATTTCAGAACACAATAACTCTTGCAATCTGGGCGGAAAGTGAGGGTGTGAAGGTGGAGGCAGCTGCAGAGCAACATTACAACAATGAGTGTACTGCCGAAGCACGTTTACGGCTAGAAGACGTAAACTTGGAGCTGAGTCCAGAATAAGTCAACCACAACAACGAGGGCACTTACTCTGGACGCAATAAATAAATAAATAAATGGGGGAGTGAATGACACTTGCTGCCTAACGCTAGCAGCTGCTACAGGTGAACGTCACAAAGAGTGCACGGCAGGTTCTCACGTGGACTCGAGTCCATGCTATTTTACATACACGCATACATCTAGTAAAAGTCTTAATATGTCTCGAGCTGCCATTAATGTTTTCAGCAAATCGAAACCAGTAAATCTATTTCAGTGCCACTGGACTTTATGAACAACACGACAGACACGATGAAATAGTATGTTGCAGGTTATGGCTAGGTTGGAAGACTACAAGAGGTCATCCAGGCCCACACAGAAACATATATACTCGTACAGAATATCGTTAGGACCGAACAAAACAATTGGAGACTGGTTATTGGTAGTGTTGCACGAAATTATAATCTTTAATGTGAAAGACTTTATAATATAAGATACGGAGAATAAGCTATGTTAACATTAAATATTATTTGAACTTCACTGGTTAATAGACGGGGCGTTAAAACCTAATCTTCCTTCGTTCATAGTTTAATGTAAATTTCATATTGGGACACTGATGTCTTGGCAGTTTGAATTTCCTGTTTTAGATAAAAGATCGAAAATCTTCTCCGCAGATAGTCACATTAATTTCTTAGTAGAACACATGGAGTCATTCCTACTTTTCGCAAACAGTGCTTCTACATTTGCATCTACATGAGTAATCTGCAATTCACAATTAAGTTCCTCGCAGTCGGGTTCATTGAATCACGTTCTAGATGTTTCTCTACCGTTTCACTCTCGTACAGTGCGCAGGAAAATGAACACTTGAACTTTTCCGTGCGAGCTCTGATATTTTATTATAATTATCATTTCTCCCTATGTAAGTGGCCACCAATAAAGTATTTTCGCATTCGGAAGAAGAGAAATTGAACGTACTTTCGTGTCTTTATGGGTTATTATCGCAGAATTTGTGTCATTCTGACCTTAGACGATAATCCTGTGCGTTAGAATAGCAAGCTCTTAGTTATATCAATGAAGATGGTGCACATCTCTCTGAGGAACAATTGAGTACCTCTGTAATGTTCGTATACTGATGAAGCAAATTCATTACCAATCACATTAGCCTCCGGACTATACTCATCTACTTTTCTTGTCCTTATCTGGTTAGGAACACTACACAAGGGCTGGTTACCGAACTCCTGTAGTGGACCTACCTCGCAGACAAGTTCAGACCTGCTGTGAGAAATTCCGATGAACGCCGTGTGGTCCTTTCTTTTCCACTACAGTATATGTATAGCCCTTCAGTCACTCATCGTTTCCAACAGTCAGTCCACCGCAAAGTTTTTCAGCATTGTAGCTCCTTTATAAGAATTTACAACGGTGGTTACTCAACTCAAGCGGTACTTAGGCCGCTTATGATTTTTCTCACATTAAATTTCAGCAGTCTGTTTTTGTCTGAAGTACCTACTATTATCTGGACTCGCCCATTTTGTCCTGAAGCCACCTTACTGTAAGTAACGGAATTTTGAATGAAAATCTTTAGGCACTCGCCCATACTATCTGGAAACCTGTTCATACACTTTGTGACTAACGGAGATCTCAATACGGTTCCCTGAAGGGCCTAAATCTCGAGTCGTTGTCGATAACTAATTCCTAATTCAGAGACATTCTGAGCTTTACAGGCCAAGAAAACTTTTCTTACTTACTCAAACGTTCCACAAGGAAGCATTATGTTTATATGATGACATTGACAAACTGTACAAACTCTTTTCCAGAATAGTCAAACTGAAGAATTATTCAGACAACACCTACCTGAGCCTTCTGGATTTTTTATAAGAAAATATAAAATGCCTTACACAGAGCAGATCTTTCTAAAATTTGTACTGACAACTACAGACACGTTCTGTATAGTCCTGAGGGAAGCTATATCTTCGCACTTAATGTACTAAAAAACTATACAGTAAACTGGTGTGTGGAATATACATCTTTATCTTGCTCATGAGGTTTATTTCCACTTATTCTTTTTACACGCAGACTTTCCCTTTAACGAGCGGAGTGCTGTATTCAGTTACAGTGACTCTACTCGTGGGAATATAAAAAATCTTCAGTAAACATTTACTCCATGCAAGTGGACGGAATTGTTTGCGTATACTTAAATACAGTGCTAACGACGTTGCGGCAGCTTGAGGCATTCGGAATGTGCCCTTCAAGGCACTGAAAAAACTGTAGCACGTTGCACTGAAAGATACAAGGTGCCCCCCCCCCACCCAAAAAAAAAAAAAATTAAAAAAAATACACCGACAAGCTTTAGGGTTAGGTTGCTTACACCAAAACAAGAGAAAAATGTATAGTAAACAAGGGCTCTAAAGCGCGTAGCTTAAGAGATATGAGCACTTGTTCATCTTCGATACTATGAAACAGATCTCTTTTACTGTGTCTTTGCTTTGCATATTTTGGGAGAAGGTAGTATGGACCAAAACAAGGAAAAAAAATCTAGTAAACATTGCTCGGAAATACATGCCTTTAGACCTATGAACACTTGCTCAGCAGAAAAGACGTATCACGCTAGCGAAGATGAAAAAGTGCCCATAGCTCTTAAAGTGTGCATTTTAGACCCCATGTTTACTAGCCTTATTGCTTACACTCGAAGAGATCTGTTTCATAGTTTCGAAGATGAACACTTCCTCGCACCTCTTAAGATTGCAGTTTAGAGCCATTTTACTAGACTTCTTATTTCTGTAAAAATGTTCAAATGTGTGTGAAATCTTATGGGACTTAACTACTAAGGTCCTCAGTCGCTAAGCTTACACACTACTTAACCTAAATTATCTTAAGGACAAACACAGACACACACACACCCATGCCCGAGGGAGGACTCGAACCTCCGCCGGGACCAGAGCACTCTTATTTCTGTAATAGAGTTCTTATTTCTGTATAAAGAACCTGCCCTCACGTTTGCCGGTGTCTATTGGGACACCCTAAGGAATAAAATTACAAGGCAGTTAGCCACTCCATAGGTGAAGTTTGTTACTTCAGAATTTTTCTTGTGTAATTATGTCAGGAGTGCGGCAAAAAAGGGCGAAAATAAAAGTATTCTTTCTACTAAAGCAGTTCAGTGTAGTGTCAAAGTCTAAACTCGGAATTTATTATAGTAACAATGCTGAATGACGGTGAAGTCTTAAACCGACGTTGCGTTTTACGTAAGAACAATGGCCAAAAGCCACAGCACCTAAGAATCAAACACTGAACAAGCGCCGACAGACTCCATTGTACTTACGTCATGGTGATTTCACTATAGAGATGTTCAATATTTCATGGCAAATGACACTGGAAGTAACCAGTGCAGCGCGGGGTAGCCGCGCGGTCTTAGGCATTTTGTCACGGTTCACGTGGCTCCTCCCGTTGGAGGTTTGAGTCCTCCCTCGGGTATGGGTGTGTGTGTTGTCCTTAGCATAAGTTAGATTAAGAAGTGTGTAAGCTTAGGGACCGATGACCTCAGCAGTTTGATCTCATAAGACCTTACCACAAATTTTCAAGTAACCAGTCGTAGATTAGAGTTTGCTTACTGGCAAATTTTCGTCGGAGCAATTGTAACCTAAAGGTAGAAGGAAGAAAATCAGCGCTATTAGGCGACCATCGTTTCTTCTCTCTACATATACGTACCTGGATCGATTTAGAGGGTCCGTACGCAGAATACATAAGGATTCGCGTAACACGATGTGTGATATTTCTGTAAAATAGAAGAATAATGCGACCAAATGCACGACGAAGGAATTCGCATTGTATTTGAAGGTAGTATCGTCAACGCTGGTGTTCTTTATACAGAATGGTCGAATAATACTGGTCCGAAAATGTTTATATTTTTGTTGCGAAATAAGTCACCCTAGACACGGAAGCAGAGAACTTGTATTCGGAAAATGTTGGACATGGCCACCGTTGTGGTCAAAGAAGCGCTATGCGGGATTATTGGAGTAAATCTGACCCTTAAGCACACTTCACAATGTAAAAATCACTGGGAGGAAGATAACGCGATCGTGAAGTCTAGGAGTTTTCTAACTTTGCTGACGGTTTTCTCCTCACCGAACACCTCAAAAACACGTGCCAAAGTTGCTTGTGCGGTGAGAGCTATTACTACAATCGGCTCAAAAGGTCCATACATTCGTGCATTTTCTGCCAGTTGTTCCACAAACGGATTAAAACAGATATCAGACCCGCCAGATTTTGATCACTCGCTACTCACAATCCGCACATCGTATATTCAGCCGTAGTCTCTCATTCTTATGAAATATGTAAGGTACTTCCGCATTCCATGTTAACACCGCCTCTTAAATCGGAGGTCCTGGATTCGAATACTACAATAAGTGTAGATGTGGGACTCGAATGTGACGTGTCGGAAGTTCCATGCGGCTTTTCGCGGATGATGCTGTAGTATACAGAGAAGTTGCTGCATTAGAAAATTGTAGCGAAATACAGGAAGATCTGCAGCGGATAGGCACTTGGTGCAGGGAGTGGCAACTGACCCTTAACATAGACAAATGTAATGTATTGCGAATACATAGAAAGAAGGATCCTTTATTGTATGATTATATGATAGCGGAACAAACACTGGTAGCAATTACTTCTGTAAAATATCTGGGAGTATGCGTGCGGAACGATTTGAAGTGGAATGATAATATAAAATTAATTGTTGGTAAGGCGGGTACCAGGTTGAGATTCATTGGGAGAGTCCTTAGAAAATGTAGTCCATCAACAAAGGATGTGACTTACAAAACACTCGTTCGACCTATACTTGAGTATTGCTCATCAGTGTGGGATCCGTACCAGATCGGGTTGACGGAGGAGATAGAGGGGATCCAAAGAAGAGCGGCGCGTTTCGTCACAGGGTTATTTGGTAACCGTGATAGCGTTACGGAGATGTTTAACAAACTCAAGTGGCAGACTCTGCAAGAGAGGCGCTCTGCATCGCGGTGTAGCTTGCTCGCCAGGTTTCGAGAGGGTGCGTTTCTGGATGAGGTATCGAATATATTGCTTCCCCCTGCTTATACCTCCCGAGGAGATCACGAATGTAAAATTAGAGAGATTAGAGCGCGCACGGAGGCTTTCAGACAGTCGTTCTTCCCGCGAACCATACGCGACTGGAACAGTAAAGGGAGGTAGTGACAGTGGCACGTAAAGTGCCCCCCGCCACACACCGCTGAGTGGCTTGCGGAGTATAAATGTAGATGTAGATGTAGACAAGCAACGCTGTATGAAACAACCACAGAAATTAATGTGGAACGTGCGAAGAACTATCTGAAATCTGGCGTTAGAGAGCTATGGCAGCAAAAGACCGACACGAGTGCCTTTTCTAACAGTGCGACATCACCTGCAGCGCCTCTCCTGGCATCCTAACGATATAAGTTGCACCTTCAGCGACTGGCAAACACTGGCCTGACCAGATGAGTCCAGATTTGAGTTGGTAAGAGCTGATGGTAGTTTTCGAGTGTGGTGCACACCCCACAAAGCCATGGACTCATGTTGTCAGAAGGCACTGTTCAAGCTGGTGTTGGCTCCTTAATGTTGTGGGCTGTGTTTACATGGAATGGACAGAGCCCACTAAACCAACTGAACCGATTATTGACTATTTGCAGCTATTCATTCCTGGACATCATATTCCCAAACAACGATGGGCCATGTCACTGAGCCACAGGTTTTGTGATTGGTTTGAAGAACATTCTGGACAATTCGAGCTAATGATTTGGCCACCCGGATCGCCCGACTTGAATCCCATCGAACAATAATGCAACATAATTGACAGCTCAATTCGTGCACAAAATCCTGCACCGACAACAGTTCCGGAATTATGGACGGCTGTAGAGGCAGCACGGCTCAATATTTCTGCAGAGGACCTCCAGCGACTTGTTGTGTTGTTACGGTACGCCGGGCAAAAGGAGGTCTACATCTACAGCTACATGGATACTCTGCAAATCACATTTAAGTACCTGGCAGAGGGTTCATCGAATCACCTTCACAAGTCTCTAATTATTCCAATCTCGTACAGCGCGCGGAAAGAATGAACACCTATATCTTTCCGTACGAGCTCTGATTTCCCTTATTTTATCGTGATGATTGTTCTTCCCTATGTAGGTCGGTGTCAACAAAATATTTTCGCATTCGGGGGAGAAAGTTGGTGATTGGAATTTAGTGAGAAGATTCCGTAGCAACGAAAAACGCCTTTATTTTAATGATGTCCTGCCCAAATCCTGTATCATTTCTGTGACACTCTCTCCCATATTTCGCAGCAATACGAAACGAGCTGACCTTCTTCGAACTTGTTAGATGTACTCCGTCAGTCGTCCTATCTGGCAAGGGTCCCACACCTCGCGGCAGTATTCTAAAAGAGGACGGACAGGCGTAGTATAGGCAGTCTCCTTAGTAGGTCTGTTACATTTTCTAAGTGTCCTGCCAATAAAATGCAGTCTTTAGTTAGCCTTCCCCAAAACATTTTCTATGTGCTCCTTCCAATTTAAGTTGCTCTTAATTGTAATACCTAGGTATTTAGTTGAATTTACGGCTTTTAGATGAGACTGATTTATCTTGTAACCGAAGTTTAACGAGTTCCTTTTAGCACTCATGTGGATGACCTCACACTTTTCGTTGTTTAGGGTCAACTGCCACTTTTCGCACCATTCGGATATCTTTCCTAAATCGTTTTGCAGTTTGTTTTAATCTTCTGATTACTTTCTTAGTCGATAAACCACAGAAACATCTGCAAACAACCGAGACGGCTGCTCAGATTGTCTCCAAGATCGTTTATATAGATAAGGAACAGAAAAGGGGTATAACACTATCTTGGGGAACGCCAGAAATCACTTCTGTTTTACTGGATGACTTTCCTTCAGTTACTACGAACTGTGACCTCTCTGACAGAAAATCACAAATCCAGTCTCATAACTGAGACGTTATTCCATAAGCACGCAATTTCATTATGAGCCCCTTGTGCGGTACAGTGTCAAAAGCCTTCCGGATATCCAGAAATACGGAATCCACCTGAAATCCCTTGTCAATAGCATTCAACACTTCATGTGAATAAAGAGCTAGTTGTGTTTCACATGAACGATGTTTTCTAAACACATGTTGACTGTGTGTCAAAAGACAGTTTTCTTCGAGGTATTCATAATGCTGGAACACAATATACGTTCCAGAATCCTGCTACATATCGGCGTTAACGATATGGAGCAATAATTTAGTGGATTACTCCTACTACCTTTCTTGAATATTGCTGTGGCCTGTGCAAGTTTCCAGTCTTTGGCTACGGATCTTCCGTCGAGCGAACGGTTGTATATGATTGTTAAGTATGGAGCTAATGCATCAGCATACTCCGAAAGGAACCCAATTGGTATACAGTCTGGACCAGAAGACTTGCTTTTATTAAGTGATTTAAGTTTCTTCACTACTCCGAGGATATTTACTTCTACGTTACTGTTGTTGGCAGCTGTTCTCGATTCGAATTCTGTAATATTTACTTCGTCTTCCTTTGTGAAGGCATTTCGGAAGGCCGGCATAATATTGGGAGGCATCCCATACATTTGTCAGCTCAGTTTATTTAGCTTTCTAAATGGCGTATGTAATGGAGGTGCGTTCAGAGCTGAGAGATGTCATTGAGTTTCTTTTGGTGCGAACACAGTATTCATAGGCACTTAAGGAGTGTCTACGAAGACACGGCAGTGAACAAAAGCACGGAGAGTGGGTGTTCGAGGCATCTGTCATCATCGCAAGAACGTCGCGTAAACCTCACTGGTGCAGGGTTGCTGCACACAGCTGTGACTCCTATGATGTTGGAACTTACGGACACTCTCATTCGAGGTGTTCGACGGATCGTAATACAACCCTTCACTGCACTGCTGGACGTTTCTGTTGCCAGTGCTGACACACTCGTCCACCAGTTGAGGTACTCAAAGGTGTGTGATCGCAGGGTTACTCGCCTCCTAGCAGAAGAGCAACGGAGAACCATCTGTGCGGAATTGCTTGCGCTGTATGAGGCTGATCGTGAATTTTTTCGTCGAATGGTACATGGACGATGGGGCAGTTATTGATGCAGCAAAGTGTTGGCTCCAACGTCGACCAGTGGAGTGGCTCCACGCGGGCATAGAGGCCTTCCCAGTAAGGTGGCGTAAGGCCGCTGCACTGAAGGGAGATTATGTTGAAAAAGTAGGGTTTTGTAGCCAAAAGAGTGGAGAATAAAATGGTCCATTGGGATTCTGAATAAAACCAAGCTGCTTTCAGAAAAAAATTGCACTACTTATTGAACGCGCTTCATATGTTGGATCTAAAAACTCAGGTTTTCGAATTAAGCTCAACAGGTATAAAAATTCTAAAATTTTATATAGGTGAATAAAGGGTAGAGCTTAACGTCTCTTCGTAACTGAGGTAATTACAGACGGAGTATTTAAGGGTGCGGGAGGAACTCAGGTTTACCTTTTTCAAAAGAACCATAGCGACGTTCGACTGCTTTAATAAGGGAACTATTGCGAACTTAAATGTGAACGAGTGAATGTAAATCTGATACTTGCTGCTATCAGATTAAATTTAAGTATCGTATTCATTGTTCCCTCTCCATCAGTAGTACTGTACTTACGAGGTCCCAGAATATCTGATAGTTGTGCAAGGAATCATCAGGCAACTATATATATATATATATATATATATATATATATATATATATATATATATATATATATATGAGGAAAGAACGATACATGTTACTTTCCAATCTTATTTATGAACCAGTACTTACCATTTTAACACTATCTTTCCGAGTCTCAGAGTGCATTTACTGAAGCTGAACCGATGAATCCTGATTCGCAAAATGTATTGCAACATACATGTGTGAAGGAGGCAAAGGAAAGCCACGCGTAAATATAGATTCATAATTTAAACAACAAATAAAAGATAAGAGAGACTAACATTTTCTAAATTACTAAATAGTACCTGTTCGACTACGAATCGTTTTTAGAACCAATCTGAGAATTAATTATTTGTTCAGCCAAGTACCTCAAAATAAAAAAATTCAGAGGAATCGGTCTCTGTGCCCTACGCAGAAGTGGATTTTGGAGTGGCGTCCTGGGTTACGACACTTAACCATTTTTCTCCTTCGTCTGCTTTAAAGAAACTGTGCCAGGAGATTCGGTAGACCAATTGCTTTCATAGCCACCCAGAAGGTCGTCTGGCACGTACGTTTTGTTCCAATTTATTTTGGGTACGTGCAGGATTCCGGGCGTATGTGACATGTTGCTCCGTCAGGCGCCAGCAGACTAAACAACCACGTCTTCGCACCGCTTCGTTCAGCAGCTGGTCCTCCTTGCAAGTTTTGAAGGACAAATGCAAATAAACAACGAAACAACCAGCGATGGCAGCAAGATGTGCTCAGGCGACGAAAAATCTCGCGCGATGTCGTAATGCAAGGTTTCAGACTAGTCTTGCAAAATGTCCGTGTCCTGTAACATTTGTGATTAGCAAGTGAAGCTAATGTTTAGTTTTGCCCTATACGCACTCTGTTGTAAGTTCAGGTCACTCTTCATGAACGCTATTGACACCACATGTGATAACATAACGTTATTAAACGCTAGTACCCTGCAGCTTATTGCTTTATTCTGTTTAGCTCTGGAATGATGAGAGAAGTAGAGCTTTGGTAAATGTAAGTCATAAGTCAACGTGACCTCTCCAGTTTATTATACAACGTTTTTTACATTCTTCACAACCGGTCCATCTTTCGCACCGGAAAACAAGGAAGGAATTTTCTTTACGTAACAGAGGTCCCATACGATACAGTTACCCTTACCTGGTTGGGAAAAGACGTGCATCACTTGTATTTGTAGGACAGCTATAGCAGGACAATCACAAGAAACAGCATATTCTACAATAGGTGTTTATACAATACGTGCCTATGCGTACAACAATTTGTCTAAGTCTACAAACACAAAAATTTTGTTTCATAGTCATTGGCTACTAAATCTGTTTTTATAAGATTTGTAATTGTAATACATAAAGTACCGATTACAATTGTTAAATACTGAAAACAGGAATCATGCAAATGATATCAGTGCCACGTAACAGCAATAAAAGTTCGTAATGCAAATAATTAGAATTACAAAGCGGTAGTAGATATGTGTGCAGAGCAGCGACTTCATACGACCATGTTAGGCGATAAAACACTTGCGTTCGTGAAAATTTCATCAAGATAGAACAAAAGGAAGAGTTCAAACTTGGAGGGTACTTGTCGTCGTAGATATAACTTGAGAGATCTGGAGACAGAGTAGGCTCAGTAACACCCTCTTTTGTGTGGCCGGAAAGGTAAGTTACGCTATGTTTGTCCAGAGAACAGCTGCTAAACGGAGAGGAAAAGTGAGAGCAAGTACTGGTATACATCATCGGCGAAAGGCGCTGTTTTAGCAAATGAGAGAGTTAGAACGAGGATGAATGATTTGCCTTCGTAAATTGGGTTGTTATGGGCAGATGTCTACATACCGTTACCCCATGTAAAGGTGAACCATTCCTAGCACAGAGGGTTTCCCGGATAAGAGCACCTGATGCCCTATATCTAACCAGCATGGGCGTCTCTCTCTTTTTCCTGAGCCTTGTCCCACAGTTATGCAGGGTCGGCCATGGTCAATCGGATGCGGCACGAACTGAACGGGTGGCTGGATGCCCTTCCTGTCGCCACCCCATAACACCCCTCCCCCCCCTCCCGGGGCAGAACCTCGTCTGCAGTCTGCATCTAGTGTAAGCCATGGAAGAGTGCGAATGTCTTTAGATGTCTGCGAGCCGGGTAACTGAGGCGGGACGTGGGGACTAGCCCTGTATTCACCTAGTGGGATGTGAGAAACCGCCTAAAAATCACATCCAGGCTTACTGGCACACCGGCCCTCGTCGTTAATTCGCCTTGCGGATTCGATCCGGTGCTGGCGTGTCTACCTGAATCCAGGATGTGGCATGTTAGCGCTCTCGGCTACCCTGGCGGGCCTAACTAGCATGGGCGTAACTGCCCTTAAGAGCTTTATTCTACAGCGTTGAATTGAAGGGGAAGCACTGGTGTAGGTAAGGTCACCAGATAAAAAACTAGAGAACTCATTAGGAGAGTCATTTAATTCCGTGTGACTCCTCCCCTGGACTTGATATCCACATGGATTTGGTTAGCAAGTGAGTCCACAAGGTTGCACAGGTACGTCGCATCCAGGATAAGCCTCTTGCTGAGGATTTCTTAGCGCAGTTACACCAAATTGTGAAGATGCTGATATAGGCATTTTATCCTCTGTTCCAACACGTCCCACTGGTTTTCTATTTGGTTCAAGTCAGGCAGTTTTGCAGGTCAGCCAAGATGTAGTAAGGTGGGGCAGTATTGAGAACACTAGTCACATATTCTTCCTCCCTGATGAGCTTTGCTGTTGTGCTTATGTGCCTGTGTGAGCAATGGCCTCTTTCGATATGACCACCTCCAAATGTTAACTGCATGTGGTTCCCATGCGGTTCTCGTCGCAATGTTCTCTCGCTAAGATGTTGGGATGGACCTTCAGTCATTGCCTACAACACTTGCTTTGGAAGCGATTTTGATTCACAAGCTGTGAAACACGTCCCCGGTCCCTCTCAATAAGAATCCTTTTTTGGCCACAGTTCTGACGTAGTGTTTCGTTGCCACAAGGGTTACACCAATCCTCGTAGACAAGTTGAACAGCCTGCAGCAAACTCTAACAAATCCAGCAACTTGACACACTGTATGCACATGGGCACGGCCGAAGACGATTACCCCTTTTTGTCACTCTGTCACGTCCTTACATTTACCCAAGTGTGCGTAAAATGTACGCTTGAAACTTAAATGTCTCGCGGATCGCTACTGCCTTATACTCAATTAGAGAAAGTGCGTGCACATTGGGGTAACTAACTTTTTGTCCAGTGAGCTCACCTCTGTATCGGTGGACGAGATCAGCGGCACTGCACCGCAAGCCGTCACTGGCGTGCTGAATGGGCAAATAAAATGATTTCGGACGAGATCCGCTCCAACTTCTCCCACAGTGAGAGCCGCATTCATATCAGATGCATAACGCGTTGTTGAGTGTCGTTACACAATGGCCATGTCTGATGGTTTGATATTTCAGTGGAAGCATCCTGCGATCTGAAAGTCTACGTGATGATGGCAGTCAGAACATCAGCCGTTACTTCAGTGAGGTTGCAGGAGTCTGAAGCACGACAACATGTTTTAAGTGTCGTTATAAAGAGGTCAACTTTGACAGTTGGAAATTGCAGCGGATGCCTCTTGCGACCTCGGCATCTACACGCATTGAACAATTTGCAACTACCACTATGAGGTTTTGGATTCCGAGGCATTGCCTTTCTCTCGTACACCATATGCTCGACGGACAGAGGCCATATGCGAAGAGGAGTATGTAATCATTCCTTGTGATATGACGGGTACCACTGATTCTCTGGTCTGAACATTTGACTGGTTGACTATCGAACATATTTGGGATACGTCTGGTCGCCTTTCTTGCTCCTCTTCTTCGAGCAGCCTGCTTTGTGGCTGCAAAAACAAATTCCGCAAAACCAAGATTGTCTAGGCGCATATCCAGTCCCTCTTTGGTTCCAGGCCTCGGTCTTGATGGTCAAAGTACAGAATATGGAGAGAGCGGCTACAAAATGGCTCTGAGCACTATGCGACTTAACTTCTGAGGTGATCAGTCGCCTAGAACTTAGAACTAATTAAACCTAACTAACCTAAGGACATCACACACATCCATGCCCGAGGCAGGATTCGAACCTGCGACCGTAGCGGTCACGCGGTTCCAGACTGAAGCGCCTTTAACCGCACGGCCACATCGGCCGGCAGAGCGGCTAATACTTCCCCTACACAGTCGTTTAGGTCAAAGGCGTGGACAACAGAGGAACGAAACGGTACAGCAAAATAAGTTAGTGACATCGGTACAAGTTCTTTTCGAGTGTCAGCACGCCGATGGATTACTGGAGTTAGCGCGCAGTTGACTGCCCCCCCCCCCCCCCGCTCCCTCCCCACTTGGGGAGGCATCTGGCGAGGCGTGTATTACGTGCACACGGTCCATCGCACAGGATACCATGCACACCCAAAATAACCGACACTGACTGCTGGCATGCCAATAGCCTCTGCAGGGAATATCGGTTCGGTTTGATCCGAGCTGTCTTCAAGTTATCCTATAAGGATCAATTCTTTTTTCCGGAACAATTTATTTAGCGCCACACGAGATGAACGCTTAGCGCCACTATCCAAAGTGCGATTACTGTGAAAATCGCCAGATGCTACGAACTGCGAGTACTATCAACAGCTACCATTTCATCAGTAAAGCTGCTGTGGATGTAATAACATTCTGATTTGACACATTACTTAAGCCGTATACGAGTAAAATATTTCTAATTATGTTGTAGCAAAGAACATTTAGTTCATCATGCCTTTACGACAGATACGGCTTTTTTCACATATCTGCGCATACATCTGTAGTCTGCAAGCCACTGCACATGTTGGTGATTTTGTCAAACGATGGCTTAACCTAACGGTCCTCCAATACGTGATGTCATTAAATGTCGGACGGGAATAGAATGTACAGCGAGTGCTATTCCTCTGAGACGTAATAAACACTCTTAGACTGTGTACCACAAAAAGCACGAGGACTCTAACCACAGCGTGTAGCACCTTCATCAAATACTCAGGTATGTTTTATCGCTCACTTTTGAAAGTTAAAATGCATTACTGTGCTGAACATCACATATTTCTTATGGCATCCTCGTGGTGTTTAGTGTTCACTTCAGAGAAAGCTTGTACACAGCTGCTCTTCCCATTTCGGAAGAAAATTTTCAGTAGTCCAGAATGCATCTTTGGTAGTGTTTATGTACTTGTGTTCTTCATAGGAATTTTGCGTTTTAAGGGAGAACTTACTCGACTGTACAGTAAGAGATACTTCCGTGCAACGTGATCCAATGGTCAGAACATTGATTTCACATTCGTTTCCAACGACTGAATCACATTGGAAGAGGTTCTTTTCTCCTTGTAAATGCGTGCGTAAAATACACTGCCTGACAAGAGAAGTGAAACACGGAGAAGGGAAGGAGGAAACGAAATAAAACTTGATAGATTAAAAATATGTATGAAGTTATTTCGGTGATTGTAAAATAGCCATATTTAAAAAGAACCTGCAGTACGAGCCCAATTGTATGTCTGACGTTGCACTTCCCTCGGCCCTGAATTATTGCACTGATTCGGTTGGGAAGCACTTCGTAAAACCATTGTGTCCTCTCCTGTGGCAAGCTGGCCACAGTTTTTGTAACTGGTCCGTTGTCCTGGATACTGGCTCTAGGACGGAACTGACATCCCATCTGGCGAACGATGGCCATCCGGGGTAGTGCACAACAGCGATCCATCGCTGAACACAATGCGACGCCATTGATTAGCACTTCATACTTCCCAGTCAGCCGCTACTCCAAACACAGGCGTTTGTGATTTGGTGTTAATGGAAGCCTACACATGGGACGGTAATTCTCTAATGTGGCTGCTGCTAGTCTGCAACCAACGGAGCGGCTAGACACAACATTCTGTAGCGAGTCCATTACTTCTTGTCGGATGGCAGGAAGAGATGTGAAGAATTACATTGTGCTTTGTACGCAATACGGCGATCCTCCCAAGTGATGACCAGACGTGGTCGACCAGAATTTTAGAGACGAGTGTGCCAGCCCTCTCAATCCCATGCAGCCCAGCATCGGTCCACTGTCACATCCGAATACCCCACAAATCTGAATACTGTACCATTCGACGAGCCTGCCAAATCGTGACCCACAGTGACGCTCATTTCATACTCTGCCAAATACTGATACTGCACGGGCAAACTTAGGTAACTTTCGGCGCGCTGGCTGTCTGCAGGTCGTGGTCTAGTGGCGCCGGCACGGTAGCTCAGCGTGTTCGGTCAGAGAGCCGGTTGGCCTCTGTAATAAAAAACAGAGTGGAAGGATCAACCACCGAACTTGAACAGGATGTCTTCCGACGTCCGCAACGACCAAACACAACGATTAAAAACGAAAAAAAATGCAAAAAAATGTGGCTAGAGTTACTGCCTCTGGATTACGGGGTTCCCGGTTCGATTCCCGGCCGGCTTGGTTTTTTTTTCTGCCCGGGGACTGGGTATTTGTGTTGTCCTCATCATTTCATCGTCATCACACACAGTCAACAGGGGTTTAGAAAATATCGTTCCTGTGAAACACAACTAGCTCTTTATTCGCATGAAGTGTTGAATGCTATTGACAAGGGATTTCAGGTCGATTCCGTATTTCTGGATTTCCGGAAGGCTTTTGACACGGTACCACACAAGCGGCTCTTAGTGAAATTGCGTGCTTACGGAATATCGTCTCAGTTATGTGACTGGATTTGTGAATTCCTGTCAGAGAGATCACAGTTCGTAGTAATTTCTGGCGTTCCCCAAGATAGTGTTATAGGCCCTTTGGTGTTCCTTATCTATATAAACGATTTGGGAGACAATCTGAGCAGCCGTCTTCGGTTGTTTGCAGATGACGCTGTCGTTTATCGAATAATAAAGTCATCAGAAGATCAAAACAAACTGCAAACGATTTAGAAAAGACATCTGAAAGGTGCAAAAAGTGTCAGTTGACCCTAAATAACGAAAAGTGTGAGGTCATCCACATGAGTGCTAAAAGTAACTCGTTAAACTTCGGTAACACGATAAATCTGTCTAATCTAAAAACCGCAAATTCAGCTAAATACCTAGGTATTACAATTACGAACAACTCAAATTGGAAGGAACACATAGAAAATGTTGTGGGGAAGGCTAACCAAAGATTGCGTTTTATTGGCAGGACACTTAGAAAATGTAACAGATCTACTAAGGAGACTGTCTACACTACCCCTGTCCGTCCTCTTTTAGAATACTGCTGCGCGGTGTGGGATCCTTACCAGATAGGACTAACGGAGCACATCGAAAAAGTTCAAAGAAAGGCAGGATGTTCTGCATTATCGCGAAATATGGGAGAGAGTGTAACAGAAATGATACAGGATTTGGGCTGGAAATCGTTAAAAGAAAGGCGTTTTTCGTTGCGACGGAATGCTCTCACGAAATTCCGATAACCAACTTTATCCTCCGAATGCGAAAATATTTTGTTGACACCGACTTACATAGGGAGGAACGATCACCACGATAAAATAAGGGAAAGCAGAGCTCGTACGGAAAGATATACACTCCTGGAAATTGAAATAAGAACACCGTGAATTCATTGTCCCAGGAAGGGGAAACTTTATTGACACATTCCTGGGGTCAGATACATCACATGATCACACTGACAGAACCACAGGCACATAGACACAGGCAACAGAGCATGCACAATGTCGGCACTAGCACAGTGTATATCCACCTTTCGCAGCAATGCAGGCTGCTATTCTCCCATGGAGACGATCGTAGAGATGCTGGATGTAGTCCTGTGGAACAGCTTGCCATGCCATTTCCACCTGGCGCCTCAGTTGGACCAGCGTTCGTGCTGGACGTGCAGACCGCGTGAGACGACGCTTCATCCAGTCCCAAACATGCTCAATGGGGGACAGATCCGGAGATCTTGCTGGCCAGGGTAGTTGACTTACACCTTCTAGAGCACGTTGGGTGGCACGGGATACATGCGGACGTGCATTGTCCTGTTGGAACAGCAAGTTCCCTTGCCGGTCTAGGAATGGTAGAACGATGGGTTCGATGACGGTTTGGATGTACCGTGCACTATTCAGTGTCCCCTCGACGATCACCAGTGGTGTACGGCCAGTGTAGGAGATCGCTCTCCACACCATGATGCCGGGTGTTGGCCCTGTGTGCCTCGGTCGTATGCAGTCCTGATTGTGGCGCTCACCTGCACGGCGCCAAACACGCATACGACCATCATTGGCACCAAGGCAGAAGCGACTCTCATCGCTGAAGACGACACGTCTCCATTCGTCCCTCCATTCACGCCTGTCGCGACACCACTGGAGGCGGGCTGCACGATGTTGGGGCGTGAGCGGAAGACGGCCTAACGGTGTGCGGGACCGTAGCCCAGCTTCATGGAGACGGTTGCGAATGGTCCTCGCCGATACCCCAGGAGCAACAGTGTCCCTAATTTGCTGGGAAGTGGCGGTGCGGTCCCCTACGGCACTGCGTAGGATCCTACGGTCTTGGCGTGCATCCGTGCGTCGCTGCGGTCCGGTCCCTGGTCGAGGGGCACGTCCACCTTCCGCTGACCACTGGCGACAACATCGATGTACTGTGGAGACCTCACGCCCCACGTGTTGAGCAATTCGGCGGTACGTCCACCCGGCCTTCCGCATGCCCACTATACGCCCTCGCTCAAAGTCCGTCAACTGCACATACGGTTCACGTCCACGCTGTCGCGGCATGCTACCAGTGTTAAAGACTGCGATGAAACTCCGTATGCCACGGCAAACTGGCTGACACTGACGGCGGCGGTGCACAAATGCTGCGCAGCTAGCGCCATTCGACGGCCAACACCGCGGTTCCTGGTGTGTCCGCTGTGCCGTGTGTGTGATCATTGCTTGTACAGCCCTCTCGCAGTGTCCGGAGCAAGTATGGTGGGTCTGACACACCGGTGTCAATGTGTTCTTTTTTCCATTTCCAGGAGTGTAGGTGTTCATTCTTTCCGCGCGGTATACGAGATTGGAATAATAGAGAATTGTGAAGTTGGTTCGATGAACGCTCTGCCAGGTACTTAAATGTGAGTTGCAGAGTATCCATGTAGATGTAGATGTAAATGTAGATGTAGATCATCATCATTCGTTACAGTGGCTAGACTGGACTGTGAAAAAAACTGGACTGTTTAAAAATTGGGACTTTGTATGGGCGCTGATGACCGCACAGTTGAGTGCCCCACAAAACCAAACATCATCGACATCATCGCCGCGCTGGCTGCTGGGAGCGACCGTAAATTGGAATGTCAACTTAGTTTGCGATGACAGTAACGCTGTCTCACACGAGTACGTGAAATTTCTGTGTCCTTCACACTAGTCACTCAGCGAAATACAAAACCTAATACCTAACTTTCTCACAACAGGAAAACGCGTTTCACCTCACTCTGTAGCAAATGTTATGTATTAGACAACTTAGACCTGACGATGAATCCACAGTGTCCGAAATGCACCCTTAATTTAAGAAAACACGAAAATATTTATAACTGATGGCGTTTTTATTCGAACTTCCCACACATTGCCTCCACATTACTCTCTACGAGTTGCCACTTGTTGCACCATAGGTGGATCCTAGAACTTCGTCGCCTGGCGCTAAAGCCGCAGAGAACATTGTGACTCAGACGTGATTATATTCCCGCAGCGTGCTTGCTACTCTTGACTCCACCAAACCGTGAAGAATGTTTGTACGTGCTACGAACATTTGCTTGAATCCCATTTGCAACATTTGCGTTGTACCTGCGTTTCTGGATTTCTGAAACAATATACGCTACTGGCCATTAAAATTGCTACACCAAGAAGAAACGCAGATGATAAACGGGTATTCATTGGACAAATATATTATACTAGAACTGACACGTGGTTACATTTTCACACAATTTGGATGCATAGATCCTGAGATATCAGTACCCAGAACAACCACCACTGGCCGTAATAACGGCCTTAATACGCCTGGGCATTGAGTCAAACAGAGCTTGGATGGCGTATATAGGTACAGCTGCCCATGCAGTTTCAACACGATACCACAGTTCATCAAGAGTAGTGACTGGAGTATTGTGACGAGCCAGTTGCTCGGCCACCATTGACCAGACATTTTCAATTGGTGAGAGATCTGGAGAATATGGTGGCCAGCGCAGCAGTCGAACATTTTCTGTATCCAGAAAGGCCCGTACAGGACCTGCAACATGCGGTCTTGCATTATCCTGCTGAAATGTAGAGTTTCGCAGGGATCGGATGAAGGGTAGAGCCAAGGGTCGTAACACATCTGAAATGTAACGTCCACTGTTCAAAGTGCCGTCAATGCGAACAAGAGGTTATAAAATAAATAAAATAAAATAAAATAAAATATTAATTATGTATTATTGTATGATAGTGATTGGTTGTAATTAATATTTACGTGACGTTTAATTATTCGGTATCAGACGCTTGATAATGGCTTTTTCGTAAATGTAATGTTATTCGTAGTTGACCGTGAAATAAGACTCAAATAATCGGACTTCGTATTTAAATCGTTTCCAAAGACTGCTGCGGTAGGTGCGGACTCAAATCTAAATCTCAATATTAGAATAATTTGCCAGCCATGTCAATACGTCGTACAGAGGTGACTGTCTACTAAACATAAAAAGTTTACACAGTTAGTTAAATCAGATATATTCAACGAATAAGCCTACAGTTAAATAATTCTACTTACTTTCATAAATATAAATTCTTTACAGATTCGAGTGCCTAGTAAGATTGCAACTCGCAGTGATCTTATATAACATTAAATATGGCGGTGTGCCAGTCAATAAAATATACGTGCTTCCCGCACCACTTATCCAAGTCCTCTCTCTCCTTAATCAAACATAAGAGTATCGTAATTGTGTTTTTGTTTTATCAGCGACACAGCGCTGCAGTTCTGTGCCATAGGCTTTATTTATTTCTCACAGATCAATTATTTAATTAAGATTTCGCGTTTCCGAGGAAACTCACGCACGGCATGCAAATGTGCCTTTATATTGCCCCCTGAATTGCGAGGCGAAAGGACACACCTGCAGGCGAGCAATTCACCTAAAGGCACAAGAAAATCTAAGTTATCTACAACTATTTACATGACTTACATTACACATTATACACATTATATACAAAATTTGAATGACGCGGGTGCGCCGTAAAAGTTCTTATGTTGGCAGATAGAGTGCGCGCATGCGCAGAAGCGTCTGTGTAACTACGGCACTGCCGTTATTTCGTAAATTTAGATCACGCGGCACAGTATTGCAGTTCATATTGTTCGTGTGCGCGCGCATTTCTTAGTCGTTGCACAAAGAAAATATTCCACCAAGATTACATATGAAGACTACATTCTACGACAGGTAACTTAGTTTTAAAATTACAATATTTGTTATAATACAATACAACTTTAGATTGTTGAATGTTCTTAGTTACATAGCATTGCAATGAAATGCTTCAACGAAAAATGTTCTGTTGTTTCAGGTGCGTTGACCTATACACATCGTGTCGTTATTACAGTTCATATTCATCTACTGCACAGTACTGTTTCACAGGTTAGTGTCGTCGTGGTAAAGTTTTTTGATCACAGTAACATCGCTGTATAACAACGTGATTGATACATAAGCATGTCCATTTCCTATTTCCATTATAGTCGTTGTGATGCAGTTCGTTGTGACAAAAAGCATTGTTTATTACAGATCAGACGTGACCCGTCGAGTAATTAGTCCATATGCAGTTCGTTTTCGATATTCCGTGGAAGCTTGGTTGCAGAACCTCGGACGGCACATAGCTGGCGTCGATCCTTGGACAGTCCAGGTAAGAGTGTCCGTCACATTTCGAGAACATTTCATTCCCTGAAGTTCCAACCAAAATTCTTCCACCCGTCGTGTTGTTTTCTGGACAGGCACTTTGTGTCCATTTAATCCAGTTAACATCTTGAAGTTGGGTACTGTAGTAATGTCACTAGACGATGCACGAATTATGCACTTCACATATTCAGTTTTTTTTTTTTTTTTTTTTTTTTTTTTTTTTTTTTTTTACATTTTGGCACTCGTTATCGTTCAAATTTTCACACAGTAACAGTTACATTATACATCAGTTTAAAAAAAAACATAAGTAATCATACATATACACGTCACATATTTTCTTAGCATAAACATAATACAGTTACTCATAAACATGTTTTCATCATTATTACATAGGTATAAATTATTACATTGTGTCACATTTGATTACATGGATTGCAGATATTTACGTCCTCTTTAACGGTTTTTTTTTTTGATGTCATCTGAAATTAAGATAGGTTAGACACAACATTCATTACATCAGTAGGCAAGACCAGGCGTTTTCACTACTCAATAAATATTCAAAATAATAAGAGACGGAAAGCTGTTAGATTCCTCGCGTTTTGTGCGTGTGTGTACAGTGTCTGTGTGGCCTTGGCTACTGGTAGATGCTTTTCTTGCTGAGAGATGTGCGTCTAATCTATTTCTCGAAGTAAAAGATCGCTTCACAGATGACGTCTGTCGGTTCGTCAGGTGTCATACCAAGTCAGTGGTACCTACAGTCACAAATGTTCCGTGAAAAATTTATATATCATTCACTGCTACGTAATCATAAATTTTACTTTAATATTCAGTCCTCTCGGTGGTGCCGCGGCGTTGAAAGAAAAGTTCTTCTGTCTTCAACTGCGTCACTGGAACCGCTGAAATGAAAATTTCTATACTGCTTATTATCTGTGTTGTAGCAAACAGAGTTTTGCGAGTTGCTTAGCAATGTTTTCATGGGTATGACTTTGACATTATTTGGCATGAAATGCTCTAAGATCTCGGTGTGCGTATAGCCCAATAATTTTGTTAGTTCTAGGATGTTGTAACAGATACGCACCAGGATGCGGTATGTTAACAATTATATAAGGTCCTTCATATAGCAGACGCCACTTAGCATTGCGTCGTTTGAGTGCTACAGATTTATGATGAGTACGAAGTAGTACAAGCATTCCTACCTCGAATTTTTGTTTTCTTTTTATTATGTTTCTGTGATGTTTGTTTCGTATCTGTGCGTGATGTGTCAGTGTAGTCAATACTTCTTTTATTTTCTGTTCAGGTGTGATTTCCTTGTCTGACAACTTAGGTAATGGTTCTATCCATTGATCGTTCTGTTTGCAACTGAACATGATCTCGTTAGGTGTGTAATTTGTATTGTAAATATTTAAGTTATTGTGTACGTCCTCGAAAAGATTTAGGTAGGACACCCAATTAGTATGTTTTGATGAAATATAGGTCCTCATGAATCGGTTTAGTTCTCGGAAAAGTCTCTCAGTCGCGTTACATTGTGGACTAAACTTTGAAATAAGTATACTTTTAATGTTATTGTCCTTCAAGAAATTTCTCCATTTGTACCCAGAGTAGTATGCTGCATTATCTGACAGAATTGCTTTAGGTTTTCCCACGTGCGTCAGGTAATCACTTGAGAATCTTCGTATTATAGCATTTGCAGTGGCGGATTTTAAAGCATAAAGTTTTACATGTTTAGAAAATATATCGTAAAAAGCTAAGATATATTTGACGCCTCCAGAGCTTGCTGGATGCGGTCCACTGATGTCAGTACACAGAATTTCCAGGGGTTTACTAGGTAAAATAGAATGTAAATCTGTTTTTGTGGATAAATTCTGAGGTTTTAATTTTTGACATATAACACATGTTTTTAGTTCCCTATAAATTTTTCTTCTCATATTGCTAAAATAACAGTATGTACTGAGCTTTGCCAAACACTTTTTCGTCCCGTAATGACCCCAAACTAAGTGTGTGTGCCAAATTAGATTACGTTCAGACTCTTTGGGAATGCATACACACCAGTTAGTAGCATTTGGATGTCGGCGGTAAAATAACACATCATTGTGTAACTTGTAATACTTAGTCAAAGGATGGTTGTGTTTTTCTACCAGTAATGTTATTATCTTATACCAGTGAGGATCAGATTTTTGTAATTCAGCCATGTTTCTGCACATATCAATATAATATTGGTGATACTGCTTGTCTTGCATTAAGAGAATCCTGTAGTCATTTATATTTTCTAAGTCACTGTTGGTATCATTCATACCTTGTGGAAGTCTAGACAAAGTGTCTGCAATGGTGTTGTCCTTACCTCTTATGTACTTAATTTCAAAACAGTAGTTCTGAAGTGTAACTGCCCATCGTGATAGTCTAGGATGTACAAGTTTACAAGTTAACAAAAATGTCAGGGCCTGGTGATCGGTGTAAATTACCGTATGTTTTCCAAATAAATAATAATTGAATTTCTTGAATGCCCATACTATGGAAAGTGTTTCTAACTCAGTAGTGGAGTATGTACGCTCACATTCAGTTAGAGTGCGACTCGCAAACCCAATAATTCTTATCTGTTCCTCCTCTTTATTCTTTACAACTTGAAATAAGCAACAGCCCAAGCCAGTACGTGAAGCGTCACAAGTCATACAAAAATCTAAATTGAAATCTGGATGGCTCAATATGTTAGCATTCACTAAAGCATGTTTAATTGTATTAAAGTCATTCTGGCACTGTTCCGACCAGATCCAAACTTGATTCTTTCTGAGTAGATTTAGCAGATGTTTACTGTTCAAAAGTGGTTGTGGCAAAAAACGTCTGAAAAATGAACATAGCCCAAGGAATGATTTTAACTGCTTTTTAGTTCGAGGGCTAGGAAAGTTTCAAATAGCATCTAATTTACTGGGATCCGGACGTATGCCCTGTGAATTAATGATATGTCCTAAATACTTTATCTCACTGCAACCAAATTTTGATTTTCTTAGGTTGGCTGTGACTCCAGCTTGTGCAAATTTTTTTAAAAATCTTTGAAGAGTGTCAACGTGTTCATTCCAAGATTGTGTAGCTATCAGTATATCATCTACATAGTGTGTGACTGTCTCAACTAAATCGTCGCCAAGCACGGTATCCAGGGCTGTAATGAATACCCCAGAGCTGACATTCAGTCCGAAGGGTAGAACACAAAACTGATAGGTTCGCCCCCCGAACATAAATGCAGTATATTTCCGAGAATCAGGAGTGATACCCACCTGCCAAAACGAATTAGCGAGATCTATTGTGGAAAAATATTTTGCATCTAGAAATTTCTGTAATTGCTCTTCTAAATTTTCAGGTTTTGTGTGAACCGGTAAAATTATTTCATTAATAGCTCGTGCGTCTAACACTAACCTAATGCTTCCATTTGATTTTTTGACAACAAGTAGAGGACTACAATAAGGTGAGGTGGATGGTTCAATGACCTTCCAGTCTAACATTTGTTTTAATTCTTGCCACACAGCAGGTCGTTGAGATAACGGTACGTTATATGTCTTATGGTAGAAGATCTTGTGAGGCTTAACTTCAATCTTGTACACATACGTGTTGATAACACCTAATCGTTTGGTAAAAACGTGTAAATATTTGGATAACACTTCCTGTAGTTTTATACGTTCATGTACACTGAGAGCTGTAGCTTCACTTATCTTATGATCAAGCAATGTTTTCAAGTCCATTAGCTCTGTGTCAGATGAGTGTGTTTGCATGTCTTGAATGTCTTTGTCAAGTACTAACTGAACCTTGTACCCTGTACAGTGTTTGTCATGCTTTAGAGTTCTCCTGTCCAAATCAATAATAATTACACTGCCTTTATCATTTAAAATACATTTACCCTTGGAGAAGTCTATAATGCAGTCCTTCTCGCTCATAATATCTATTCCTAATATGCAATTTGTCACAAGGTTTTGTACAACCAGGAATGGCCATTGTACGGTTCCATTACCTATTTTAACGTTTACAAAAACTTGCTTCGTAACCCTACATGACTTATTACCTAGTGCAGTAGTTATTTTACAGTTTTGGGCAGGAAACTCAGGCACAGGTTCCAATTCACACATCTTTTTATAGAAATTAAAAGACAAAACGCTCACAGCTGCACCTGTATCTAGGATAATAGTAGTTGGAATCCCACCTACTACACCAGTAGTAGATGCTAAAACAATTTCATTTGTGTTTAAACGACATTGTGTACTGTCTTGTAAAAGTTCATCTGATATATTGTTATTGTGGTTGTATCTTATAAATAAAACAGGTAGTTTTTGTTTAGAATTACTCGGCATATCATTATTCTGTTGTTCAAGTGTGGTGTCAAATAACTGATTAACATTGAAGTCGCCCCCCAAGAATTCTTCAGCCACGACCTGGGGCAAAGTAGTGACTGTTTCTAGTTTGTTGGATTATCATTTGTACTAGGTACTGACACAGATTGGGATTGTGCATCAGGTGTCATTTCTATTATATTCACATTCGGATATTGCCTATTATGATCTCCAAACTTTTGCGGTTGTTGTTGCTGTTGCGCATTATAACTTACCTGTCGGTCGTAAGGTATGCTCCAATTTTGTCCTGGTGGCTGCTGTGGTAAAGCAGTATTTGAATGAAAGTATTGATCGCTACGAGTCCAGCCTTGATGCTGTCTTGGCTCGTAGTTATTATTATTTCTATTTCTGTTTGTGTTTTTGTTGTTACATTTGTATCCGTTGTTACCGTTGTTGTTATTACCGCGGTGCCTTTTGTATGGATTGCCGCATGAAGTGTTATTACTGTTGTAATTGTTGTTTGTATTGGAATACGCGTGTTGATTTTGATTTCCGTATTGAGACGGCATGTGAGTTTGCTGTTTTTGCTGTACCGCGTATCCAACTGTGGGCGCGCCAGAATTGTGTTGGCAAGCCTGCTTGTTTTGCATACCACTAGTGTAAACATTGTGGCTGCTGTTTTGCCGCGCGAAGCGCTGATCTTCAAGTAACATGTCAACCGAATCTAAAGCTGTTAAAAAATAATCTGAATCGTCATCCGGGATATGTAGAAGTTTTTCCTTAATGTTGAAAGGCAATTTGGCCTTCAACGCTCGGAGTATATCACGCGTTGCGACTGGTTCGTCTAAAAAATGTCCCATGTTCAAGTATTTTTCAAAATATCTGCGTAAGTTACCATTTTTACTGTTAAAAGTTTCAGGTTCTAAAATTTGTCTTCTGAGTCGCTCCTGGACGGATTGCGACCAGAATTTGTTCAGAAAAGCACGCTCAAACTCACCGTACGTGGTACATACGTCAGCTTGACTGTATGCCCAGACAGCTGCATCGCTTTGGATGTAACCGACAATATATGAAATCTTTTTCCGGTCACTCCAAGTGCGTGGAAATGCGTTACTAAAAGATTTAAGAAAAATCACCGGATGAATGGTTCGTTTTTCTGGGATAAAAGCCTGAAATTGCCTGTGTTTTATTAAGCTTTCTTCTTCCTTTGCATTATGATATGGATTTGTTCCACTGTAATTACTGCAATGCTCAGCTGGCGAGTAATTACGATAATGTTGCTGTAGTTTACCATGATAATAGCTTGTGTTTGTGTTTGCACGTTGTGGTATGTGTTGTTGTCGTGGTGTGTTTTGTTCTTGTGTGTATGTTGTGTGCGGTATGTGTGCGTCATACTCGAATGTATATTGATTTCTGAACTGTACATTTTGACTGATATTTTCGTTACATTCAGACTGTGGTTGATCGGTGAATTGTCTCATGGGTGCAGTGACGGATTGTACTGCGTCACTAATCAGCTGTTTGTTATTAGTGATGTATTCCGCTACGGAGTCGTGCACAATTGTTGGTAAATTTTCACGTATGCATCTATCAAAATGTTTGTCTTTGTTCTCTACCCAATCATGAAATTCTTTATTAATATTTTGAAAATGAGCTGTGGCATCAGATTGTAAGATGTCAGTCAGGTGTTGTTCAACATCGTCAAATTTATTCTGCACGTCAGTAATTCGTTTTTCAAGGTTGTCGTGTACTGAAGGATATGTTTGAATTTGTTCAGTAAGAGCTTCGCACGTGACATTAAGGTTTTTTAATTGTGTCTGTAAAAGTGCTACGTCATTTGTAGTCTTTTCTTGTCTCGTATTAAGCTTGGAAAATTTCGTACTGAGTTCAGTCATCTGTTTGGTCAGTGTGGCGTCTATAAGTTCCACACGTTTACACAAAGTGTCATTACATGCCTTGATTGTTATGAGGTCAGATTTAATTTCGTCATTTTGTGTCTTTAAGGTTGCCATGTTTTCCGCGTTCTGTTTCATTAGCATTTGTAACATGTTGGCAATGTTTACTGTTTGCAAGGTCTCTGCCCCCGCCGCGTCATTAGACGTGACGTCATGTATTAACATGGGCTCTGACTGAGACTTTGAAATTTTTGTGGTGGACGGCCTATTGCCAAAACTTCCGTTAACACTTGCGTCAATATTTGATGAATCGTCACTACCGGTTGCTGTCGTAAAGTCATTTTCTAACACTTGTCTCTCGTCCGAGTCGGATTGCGTCTGAATAGTATGTCTTTGCTGTTCCATCTTTGCGTATTGTTTTCTAGTTATGACCATGCCACACGTGATATATATTTCAAGAAATTAATGTTTGACACTGGTTTTAAAATAAAATGCAGTTGAGCATGAATCGCTCGTAGCAACAATGGCTGTTTGTTAATTTAAAAATGTAAACTGAATATGGGATTATTGTTAATGGCTGCTGTCCATGTTACAACGTATCGTACAGAAGTCGGCCATATTGTACACTCGTGTATTGGTATTGTTGCAGAAGTTATTGTTTAAGGAAAAGTACTGAGAATGAAATTTATCACTGAAAACTGCTACGCGCGAAAGAAATACTACAGAATCTACTGAAGAGCTAATACACTGAATTATGCGTCTGGTCAAGCCTGCCAATGCAAAGATGCTGCGTCTTACCTTATTTTGCTGGAAGCTTCATTGCGTCTTCCCGCAAAATTTTAGAATTGGAAAATATCTTCAGATCTTTGTTATTTCTCATACATTCACGTCCAGGTTTTCATATGAAACAAAGAGAACAATGTAACAAATGACAAAATAACAAGTCCGACACGCAGTCGCCAATATAAAATAAATAAAATAAAATAAAATATTAATTATGTATTATTGTATGATAGTGATTGGTTGTAATTAATATTTACGTGACGTTTAATTATTCGGTATCAGACGCTTGACAATGGCGTTTTCGTAAATGTAATGTTATTCGTAGTTGACCGTGAAATAAGACTCAAATAATCGGACTTCGTATTTAAATCGTTTCCAAAGACTGCTGCGGTAGGTGCGGACTCAAATCTAAATCTCAATATTAGAATAATTTGCCAGCCATGTCAATACGTCGTACAGAGGTGACTGTCTACTAAACATAAAAAGTTTACACAGTTAGTTAAATCAGATATATTCAACGAATAAGCCTACAGTTAAATAATTCTACTTACTTTCATAAATATAAATTCTTTACAGATTCGAGTGCCTAGTAAGATTGCAACTCGCAGTGATCTTATATAACATTAAATATGGCGGTGTGCCAGTCAATAAAATATACGTGCTTCCCGCACCACTTATCCAAGTCCTCTCTCTCCTTAATCAAACATAAGAGTATCGTAATTGTGTTTTTGTTTTATCAGCGACACAGCGCTGCAGTTCTGTGCCATAGGCTTTATTTATTTCTCACAGATTAATTATTTAATTAAGATTTCGCGTTTCCGAGGAAACTCACGCACGGCATGCAAATGTGCCTTTATAAGGTGACTGAGACGTGTAACCAATGGCACCCCATACCATCACGCCGGGTGATACGCCAGTATGGCGATGACGAATACACGCTTCCACTGTGGGTTCACCGCGATGTCGCCAAATACGGATGCGACCATCATAATGCTGTAAAAAGAACCTGAATTCATCCGAAAAAATGACGTTTCGCCATTCGTGCACCCAGGTTCGTCGTTGAGTACACCATCGCAGGCGCTCCTGTCTGTGACGCAGCGTCAAGGGTAACCGCAGCCATGGTCTCCGAGCTCATAGTCCATGCTGCTGCAAACGTCATCGAACTGTTCTTGCAGATGGTTGTTGTCTTGAAAACGTCGCCATCTGTTGACTCAGGGATCGAGACGAGGCTGCACGATCCGTTACAGCCATGCGGATAAGATGCCTGTCATCTCGACTGCTAGTGATACGAGGCCGTTGGGATCCAGCACGGCGTTCCGTATTACCCTCCTGAACCCTCCGATTCTTTATTCTGCTAACAGTCATTGGATCTTGATCAACGCGAGCATCAGTGTAGCGATACGATAAACCGCCATCGCGATAGGCTACAATCCGACCTTTATGAAAGTCGGAAACGTGATGGTACGCATTTGTCCTCCTTACACGCGGCATCACAACAACGTTTCGCCAGGCCTGTGTGAATGCTCTGAAAGGCTAATCATTTGCATATCACAGCATCTTCTTCCTGTTGGTTAAATTTCGCGTCTGTAGCACGTCATCTTCATGGTGTAGCAATTTTAATGGCCAGTAGTGTATATTAAAGCTATTGTTTGTAGAGTATAAAAATTCGCATTGAAATATTATTTTATCAGAATGACTTGGTAACGTGTATGTCGCTCTTACGTACTGATGAGAAATTAAGAAAACGGGGCATCACAAATGACGTCACACAGAAACACCATATTCTCGTAAGACGCTGATCAGTGACACTACAATAATTTAGTGCGTGTAATATTTATGGCTTTACAGCAATCGTATTTAGTTACACGATGCTCTCGTTAGAGCATTTGAGAAGGCAGCAGTGGGAAGATGTGAGCTACCTGTGACAGTTGGTTCGTTCAGTAAGGGTATGGTGAGAAAGACCGCCTAAATTTTGGCCCCCCTCCTTGATTAGCCGCCGTGTTCCTAAGTAGTTCGTCAAACTGATAAATTTGCGTTATTAATATCAGAAAAAAAACAGTGACTTTACTTGCAATTCACATAAAAGCCTGTTTCAGTAACAAGCTATCATTCCGTTACTTCAGAAGTGTTAATTATCCGCAAAACAATTACAATTGCAAAATGAAAAGGCGAACGAAGCACTATGGAGATCTTCGGGTCACACCTAATTTGGATGACGCGCGAGGTGCCGTATGAGAGCTGGTTCGTCATTCTCGGAGGGCAGACATGTTGTCAGCCGCTGTCGTATGGATTAAGAATTTACAAGCAATGTCTTATTTTTGGACGAAGTACTATAGACCGCGCCTAACTTGGATGATGAGTGAGGTACTTTGGCTCTCAAATCAGAGCTGGTTCGCCGTTCTCGGAGGACAGGCGTGTTGTCTGCCGCTGTCATATGGATTAAGAACTTATAAGCAATGTATAGTTTTTTGACATGTAACTGAGAACTAATTTGATCGTGTTTACGCAGACACACAATTCATCAGTTTGTTTATTCTCTGTGAAGGTGCCAATAATGGGAATTATCAGTGATCTATAAAATAGACAATAATTGTGCAGTTTCTCGCCGCCCATTGTGGGCGAGCGGTTCTAGGCGCTTCAGTCCGGAACCGCGCTGCTGCTACGGTCTCAGGTTCGCATCCTGCCTCGGGAATGGATGTGTGTGATGTCCTTAGGTTAGTTAGGTTTACGCAGCTCTAAGTCTAGGGGACTGATGACCTCAGATGTTAACTCCCATAATGCTCAGGGCTATTTGAACCATTTGCAGTTTCTCGTAATCTGGTAATAAAAAGCAAGTGGCATCCCGTTAAAACAAATCAATTCAAAATTTAATTATTTATACAACAGTTTATTGTAGCCTCAAGATAACGGATCGTCGACCTATGTGCCGGCCGGTGTGGCCGAGTTGTTCTAGGCGCTTCAGTCTGGAACCGCACGACGCTACTGTCGCAGGTTCGAATCCTGCCTCAGGCATGCATGTGTGTGATCTCCTTAGGTTAGTTAGGTTTAAATAGTTCTACGTTCTAGGGGACTGATGACCTCAGGTGTTAACTCCCATAGTGCTCAGAGCCATTTGAACCATTTTTTGAACAATTTTGAACCACGATCTATGTGCTATTTTCCGCGCAGGGGACAACAACTATAGCAGACTGCAGGTTTGTGAACGTTATACCGAACTCATGCATTCCACTCATGGCGGAGGAGGCAACTAGGCACTCGCGTGTACTGCAGTCTTAGCACAAATAAGATCAATGGCACGTCCTCTGTGCTGACACAGAGGAGGTATGAAGTAAGAAAATTTTCAACGGAAGGGACTTATCTCTCTCTCTCTCTCTCCATTCGTTTAGTCGGTTCCGACTCTTCGTGACCCCATGAACCAAATCACGCCACTTTTTCCTGTCTTGCGCTTTCTCCCGTAGACCTTGCAGGTTGGACCCATTGCTTCTGTGATGCCATCGATCCATCTCATCCGCTGACGTCCTCTTCTTCTAGTTCCTTCAATCTTCCCCAGCATTAAGGTTTTTTCCAACGAGACATGCCTTGGCATTGTGTGTCCAAAGTAGGTCAGCTTTTGTTTTAACATTAGACCTTCCAGGGAGAAATCTGGTTTTATTTGATCCAATATTGATCTGTTGGTTCTCTTTGCAGTCCATGGAACTCTAGGAAGTTTCCTCCAACATCACAATTCGAAGGAGTCAATTCTTCGCCGTTCAGCCTTTCTAATGGTCCAGGTCTCACGTCCATACATCACATATAAATCTCTCTCTCTCTCTCTCTCTCTCTCTCTCTCTCTCTCTCTCTCTCTTTTTCACTTGTCGTATAAACGGGATGCCACTCTCTTTTTATTAGCAGAATACGAGAAACTGCATAACTATAATCCACTTTACGAATCACAAATAATGTCAATTCTTCACACTTTCACAGAGAATACACAAAATGATGAACTGTGTGTTTGCGTAATCACTGTCAAGTTATAACTCAGTTACATGTCCAAAAACAAGACATTGCTTATAAGTTCTTAACCCATAACGACGGTGGCAGACAGCATGTCTGTCCTTCGTGATTGCTTAACCAGATCTGATCGGACAGGCGAACCACCTCGCCCGCCATCCAGGTTAGGTGAGAACCGAAGATCTCCGAAGCTGTTGTTTATTATTCTACTGGGTACTAATACTTGTGAAATAATGAAATGATAGCCTACTACTGAAAGATGCTTTCATGTGTAATGCAAGTTAATTCACTGTTTAGCTTTTCTAATACTGATAACAGAAGTTTATCATTTTGGCACGCTACTTCCGATCACAGCAGCCAGTCGTGGAGTAGGACCACAAATTATGCAGTCTTTCTCACGATACACATACCGAATAAATCCTCTACCACTGGTACCTCACACCACAGTATGTTATATTCCCCCTGCTCCCGTCTCAACTGCCCTAATAAGAGATAGTTGTAGCTAAATATGATGGCTGTTAAGCGAGAAATATTACAAGCATTGTTCCTAGGGCAGAGTAGAAATCATTAACTGACCTTGAAAGAAGGGGAGCGGGACTGCTACGGTCGCATGTTCGAATCCTGCCTCGGGCATGGATGTGTGTGATGTCCTTAGGTTAGTTAGGTTTAAGTAGTTCTAAGTTCTAGGGGACTGATGACCACAGATGTTAAGTCCCATAGTGCTCAGAGCCATTTTCTTTTTTTTTGAAGGGGAGCGGGGGGTGGGAGGGGAGCAATGCAGTATGGTCCCGGCTCGATGGGGGTGTCGAAGGAAGAGCATGCCATTTGTCTCTAACCTGATTACTAACTGGTACTCAAAACTACATTGTTAGTTATTTTGCTTTATCTATAACAGTTAAGTGCTATATTCCGTAGAAATATTGGAACACTTGAGGCAATACTGACGTTACGACTTATCTTAGAAGCTAGATTAAGAAAAGACAAACCTACGTTTCTAGCATTTGTAGACTTATAGAAAGCTTTTGACAATGTTGACTGGAATACTTTCTTTCAAATTCTGAAGGTGACAGGAGTAAAATACAGGGAGCGAAAGGCTATTTACACTTTGTACAGAAACCATATGGCAGTTATAAGAGTCGAGGGACATGAAAGGGAAGCAGTGGTTGGTAAGGGAGTGAAACAGGGTTGTATCCTCTCCCCGATGTTATTCAATCTGTATATTGAGCAAGCAATAAAGGAAACAAAAGAAAAATTCGGAGTAGGTATTAAAATCCATGGAGAAGAAATAAAAACTTTAAGGTTCGCCGATGACATTGTAATTCTGCTAGAGGCAGTAAAGGACTTGGAAGAGAAGTTGAACGGAATGGGCAGTATCTTGAAAGGAGGATATAAGATGAACATCAACAAAAGCAAAACGAAGATAATGGACTGTAGTCGAATAAAATCGGGTGGTGCTGAGGGAATTAGATTAGGGAATGAGACACTTAAAGTAGTAAAGGAGTTTTGCTATTTGGGAGCAAAATAACTGATGATGGTCGAAGCAGAAAGGATATAAAATGTAGACCGGTAATGACAAGAAAAGCATTTCTGAAGAAGAGAAATTTGTTAACATCGAGTATAGATTTAAGTGTCAGGAGTCGTTTCTGAGAGTATTTGTATGGAGTGTAGCCATGTATGGAAGTAAAATATGGATGATAAATAGTTTGGACAAGAAGAGAATAGAAGCTTTCGAAATATGGTGCTACAGAAGAATGCTGAAGATTAGATGGGTAGATCACATAATTAATGAGGAGGTATTGAATAGAATTGGGGAGAAGAGGATTTTGTGGCACAACTTGACTAGAAGAAGGGATCGGTTGGTAGGACATGTTCTGAGGCATCAAGGGATCACCAATTTAGTATTGGAGGGCAGCGAGGAGGGTAAAAATCGTAGATGGGGACCAAGAGATGAATACATTAAGCAGATTCAGAAGGATGTAGGCTGCAGTAGGTACTGGGAGATGAAGCAGCTTGCACAGGATAGAGTAGCATGGACATCTGCATCAAACCAGTCTCAGCACTGAAGACCACAACAACAACAACAAGTACTATATGATGATAGGCCTGCAATTCGTTTGACATACGTTTTGAGGTTACATGATTTTTTTGGGGTTGATTATGTATTGGCTTTCACAATACTAGCTCCTTTATTACCTTAGCACCACCATCACATTCGCACAGCCCCACAGCTTGTTACTTTACAATGTACCTAAGGCCCCTGTTTCAACTGATAACTCTGTGCCGCGCAGGATTAACCGAGCGGTCTAATGCGCTGCAGTCATGGACTGTGCGGCTGGTCCCGGCGGAGGCTCGAGTCCTCCCTCGTGCATGGTTGTGTGTGTTTGTCCTTAGGATAATTTAGGTTAAGTAGTGTGTGTAAGCTTAGCGACTGATAATCTTAGCGGTTAAGTCCCATAGGATTTCACACACATTTGAACATTTGATAACACTGTAATATGATGATAATAAATTAAATATTATGTAACAGGGTCGCCAAAAGATATTCCTATTTAGAAAAGGAAGAAGTAACTTCTGCTGCACTTTATGTCTACGTCAGAGCAGCTAATCAACTTTCCTAAACACATATTGCCAACTGGGAGAAATTACTCACAAGCTGTGACGACAGTTGTATACAATGAGGCACATCGATATATAATTTCTATACATTTCTTGGCAAGTACTGAGAAAAACATCTCAGAGATAATAAAACACGTAAATAAATAGCAGCAGAGTGACCATGCATCTAATCCTAGATACTCATCCACGTGTGCCATCGGCCATACTTGGAATTTTTACTCACACTCGTCTGTACTCAGCCAGTCTTGTTGGGCACCTAGAAGACGTCCGTTTTGCATCATATCCCAGCCACGAGTGATGTCCTACCCAGCGGCGTTAGCGGGAAGCATCAGATTCAACAGCATAACTTTGAATTGCGCCAGTTGGCGTTTACCAGATTCCCCCTCCACAAGTCAGGAGACCTCCTGTTGTTGTAAATACAGATTTATTGTGTAATATTCATTAAATAAACATCTTCCTTTAATAGGAGTCTTTTTTATTTTATGAAACTACTTACTATTTCATATCGCTAACTGCGCTAATAGACTGACGGGAAAAAAGTCACACCACCAGTAAGGGGCTGTACGTTGTAAGGTGGCGTGGACTCCTGACCTTCATTTCTTACATATTCCGATCTCACCATAGTATTCTGCGTATCAAGACATTTCATTCGAGCCCAAACTCGATAGGGTAGAGTCAGTTTTACATATTCCCATTTAATCGATATGCTAGTACGCACTGATATTAAAAAGTCGAGGCTGGCGTACACAAACATTCAAAACCCGATGGCCACAGGAGTTTTTGTTCAGTGGAGGCAACCAGCCTGCTGGAAAGTCGGTAGGAGGGTGGGTTAGCACACAGCTGCGCCGGCCAGCCGACGGCCGATGGACCAAAACAGTTTTTGCCAGAGAAAAGGGATAATGACCTGCGCGTTCACCTTAAAAGCAAAACCCACTGTATTGTTTGGGAGAGCCCCAGCATACACATTTTTTTGTCAGACCTAGTGCGCAGTTTCAGAGTTCTCACAAGTGGACAGTAAACGCCTAACACAGATGCTACATATTTCTGGATTGGTCGGCTTAGCCATTCTCCCGTTTGTAAGACTAACTCTGATTAGTGGACAACTTCTGACGCAATGAGCCGGAGGAGTGAGGGAAAGACAGCGAATTATATATCCTTTCGCTTTTTGCATGGAGGGAAGTGGTTCTGGTGACGCTCTTGTAGGGGGAACACATAGCGGGAGCATGTGCGCTCGTGCGTGTACACAGAGAGCGAGGAACAAAGTCTCTACTCAGTACTGCACTGAGAGAGCACCTCTGTCACTAACGCATCGGAGTGATACTCTGTATTGAGTGGCTCGCGATTAAGCGTTTGTTCACTGTGTTGGCCACAACACTTAATGTGCGGTGTGAACACAGACAGAGTATTAGTTAGCGCCTGCAAGCGAACATCGAGTGGCATCGCGGTGGACTGGTTATCTGACCGGTGTACCACGCCAATAGTTAGACTAGGGCCAGATAGGAGTCCTTGACTTCATCAATGCGTAGTGAGAGTTCAATTGGAGATGGTCAGTCCAGGTAGAAAAAGTTAGTTTTGTTATTTTTCAGTGGTGAACGACACAGTCGTCGCAGCTCACGCTACTGTGCGCTACAGTGTAGGCGAGCCCCATCTTTCCTCCATTAGAAATTACATACTTCACTCACGTCATTCCATTACTCGCAGCCAGCCGGAGTGGCCAAGCGGTTCTAGGCGCTACAGTCAGGAACCGCGCGACCGCTACGGTCGCAGGTTCGAATCCTGCCTCGGGCTTGGATGTATGTGATGTCCTTAGGTTAGTTAGGTTTAAGTAGTTCTAAGTTGTAGGGGACTGATGACCAAAGTAGTTAAGTCCCATAGTGCTCAGAGCCATTTGAACCATTTTGAACCATTACTCACACGACAGCCTTGATCGTACTTAGAAAAATTCAATTGAGTAGGTGCGTCTCGCAGCCATTATACCGAAAAGTAATAAAAAAGCTTTCCCATATCTTGTATATAAATGTCATTAACAGGATTCCTATCCATAAGAGGTAACCTCCTATTCCAAAAAGATCCTGGAAATTTGTGTATCAGTTTATAAATAAAAGTTTCATTTGATTTTTCTTAGATTTTGCAAAAAATAATATTTTCCGTTCGTTTAATGTTTTTCTTGCACTAACTAGCAATACTCCAGTACCCAAGTATCCCACTAGTTACGTAAGAAACTAGAATATTTCTGTGTCTTTTCCTTACAGCAGACGACTCCAGATGATATTTATTCCTGAAAGTTTTTCAGGCATTTCTTTTTGGTACGTTAGGAGCGTCTGTCTGACTTCTGTATTAGTGTGGGGTGGAAATTGCTTCTTGCAGGAACAAAGGGTACTTGTCAGATCAATCCGTTGCGCAACTCGTCAACATAACACCCGCACACTGACAACGTCACAAAGGATCGTTGGTAGGCTTGTTTCTACATCTGAAACATGATGTCTGTTCAAATTTCACACAACTCGCAGTAGAGTGGCACTAGTAGCGCTACTACGAGGCGAGTCAGGTTTTCTTCAAGTACACGCTGTAACAGTCGTGAGCGTTACTTACCTTTGAGATTGGAAGTGGCGAGTAGATGTTACTCAAGGAGGCGACAACGACGCCATTATCAACACGTCACTGAGATCGTATTGTGTCCCGTAATAAGGCTACGAGAAGCTGGATGTTCATTATGAAATACTGTAGAAAAACTTGGCGGGAATGTATCCACTCTACATGATAGCTGGAAGCCGTGGCCACGAGAATGTAGGGTTGCAAGAAGACTGGGTTCCGCACGGTCATGTGGCACTACCGAGAAGACTATCGTTTTCGGCGTATGGCTCTGCTACCTCCTACTGCATCTTTAGTAGCAATTTGAGCACAATTTCACATAACAGTGACACAACGAACTGTTACAAATCGGTTACTTCAAGGACAGCTCCGAGCCAGACGCCCTGTAGTGTGCATTCTATTGATCCCAAACCACCCCCATTTGCGACTTCAGTGCTGTCAAGCGAGAGCTTATTGGATGGCAAGATGGAGGTCTGTTGTGTTTTCTGATGAAAGCTGGTTCTGCCTCGGTGCCAGTGACAGCCGTGTGTTGGTTAGAAGGACGCAGCTGAGGTCCTGCAACCAACCTGTCTGAGTGCTAGACACACTGGACCTACACCTTCTGGTCTGTGGGTGCGATTTCGTATGACAGCAGGAGCATTCTGGTCGTTATCCCACACACCACCACTGCAAAACAGTACGTCAGTCTGGTCATTCGAACTGTCAAGCTGCCATTCATGAACACCATTCCACAGGGTGTTTTCCCAACAGACCGCTGTCGTAACACAATATGTGTTGACATGTTGCCTTGGCCTGCTCGATCACCAGACCTGTCTCCCAATTGATCACACCATCGAACGACAAAATCTGAAAAAAAGGAATATTGGGATTAACCTCCCATCAACATCGAGGTCATTACTTTTCACAACGATTGGTATTGGGCATAGCAAAATCAGGTTGAAATTACGTGGAGCAAAGTAGTTGTAACAAACATCTCACTTTGCGTAAAAACGCATTAGCATCGCGGCTTACAGCCACGTGTTGCACGATGTGCTTTTGAACTCAGTCTGTTATGATACCACACAAATGCAAACACAAATAATGAAACTGTGTATCCAATGAAAAAACTGAGACTCTGCTGCCTCAGTCTCCGTTTTATGTTGAAAAAATCATGCGCAGAAAAATGAAGGATAGCGTTCACAGTTCGGCTCTAATGCTGAGATTAACCATCGCAAGGTTCTACAAAATTACTACCCTTTTTGAAGACAACATGAGTGACCCTCTGCTAACTGCTAAGTGCCACCACGTATAAACTCGTTTAAATATGAAAGTAATAAAAATGAAATGTAATTTATTTAAAAGATATTTGAATATCAATCCATTTAATTGTCTCCGAAAGTCAATACATTATTTTATTTATGGATGTGCACTACTCGCCATTAAAATTCTACACCAAGAAGAAATGCAGATGATAAACGGGTATTCCTTGGACAATTATATTATACTACAACTGACATGTGATTACATTTTCACCCAGTTTGGGTGCATATATTCTGAGAAATCAGTACCCAGAACAACCACCTCTGGCCGTAATAACGGCCTTGATACGCCTGGGCATTGAGTCAAATAGAGCTTGGATGGCGTGTACAGGTACAGCTGCCCATGCAGCTTCAACACCTTACCACAGTTGATCAAGAATAGTGACTGGCGTATTGTGACGTGCCAGTTGCTCGGCCACCATTGACTAGACGTTTTCAATTGGTGAGAGATCTGGAAATGTGCTGGGGTCGAATGAAGGGTAGAGCCACGGGTCGTAACACATCTGAAATGTAACGTCCACTGCTCAAAGTGCCGTTAGTGCGAACAAGAGGTGACCGAGACGTGTAACCAATGGCACCCCATACCATCACGCCTTGTGATACGCCAGTATGGTGATGACGAATACACGCTTCCAATGTGCGTTCACCGCGATGTCCCCAAACACGGATGCGATCATCATGATGCTGTAAACAGAACCTGGATTCATCCGAAAAAATGACATTTTGCCATTCGTTCGTCGTTGAGTATACAATCGTAGGCGCTCTTGTCTGTGATGCAGCGTCAAGGATAACCTCAAGCATTGTTTCCGAGCTGATAGTCCATGCTGCTGCAAACGTCGTCCAACTGTTCGTGCAGATGGTTGTTGTCTTGCAAACGTCCCCATCTGTTGACTCAGGGATCGAGACGTGGCTGCACGATCCGTTAAAGTCATGCAGATAAGATGCCTGTCATCTCGACTGCTAGTGATACGAGGCCGTTGGGATCCAGCACGGCGTTCCGTATTACCTTCCCGGACCCACCGATTCCATATTCTGCTTACAAGCATTGGATCTCGACCAACGTGAGCAGCAATGTCGCGATACGATAAACCGCAATCGCGATAGGCTACAATCCGATCTTTATCAAAGTCGGAAACGTGATGATACGCATTTCTCATATGAGGCATCACAAGAACGTTTCACGAGGCAAAGCCGGTCAACTGCTGCTTGTGTATGAGAAATCGGTTTGGAAACTTTCTTCATGTCAGCACGTTGTAGGTGTCGCCACCGGCGCCAACGTTGTGTGAATGCTCTGAAAAGCTAATCATTTGCATATCACAGCATCTTCTGCCTGTCGGTTAAATTTCGCGTCTTTAGCAGGTCATCTTCCTGGTGTAGCAATTTTAATGGCCAGTAGTAATTTTCAGTAACTATTGTATGTTTATATTATTTCCGAATATGACAAATTATTTTGTCGAAACCAGTAAAGCGTAATAAAAATACACTGAAGAGCCAAAGAAACTTTTACACTTGCCTAATATTATGTAGGGCCCCCGCGAGCACACAGAAGTGCTGCAACACGACGTGGCATGGACTCGACTAATGTCTGAAGTAGAGCTGGAGGGAACTGACACCATGAATGCTGCAGGGAAGTCCATAAATCCGTACGAGTACGAGGGAGTGCAGATCTCTTCTGAACAGCACGTTGCAAGGCATCCCAGATATGCTCAATAATGTTCATATCTGGGGAGTCTGGGGGCAAGCTGAAGTGTTTAAACTCAGAATACTATTCCTGGAGCCAGTCTGTAGCAACTCTGGACGTGTGGGGTATCGCATTGTCCTGTGGAATTGCCCAACTGCGTCTGAAAACATGATGGACATGAATGGATGCAGGTAACCAGACAGGATGCTTACGTACGTGTCACCTGTCAGAGTCGTATCTAGACGTATCAGGGGTCCAATGTCACTCCAACTGCACACGCCCCACACCAGCTTGAACAGTCCCCTGCTGACATGCGGGATTCATGAGGTTCTCTCCGTACCTGTACAAGTCCATCCGCTCGAGACAATTTGAAATGAGACTCGTCCGACCAGGCATAATGTTTCCAGTCATCAACAGTCCAATGTCGGTGTTGCCGGGCCCAGGCAAGCCGTAAGGCTTTGTGTTATGCAGTCATCAAGGATACACTAGTGAGCCTTCGGCTCCGAAAGCACATATCGATTATGTTTCGTTGAATGGTTTACACGCTGACACTTGTTGATGGCCCAGCTTTGAAATCTGCAGCAATTTGCGGAAAGGTTGCACTTCTGTCACGCTGAACGACTCTATTCAGTCGTCGTTGGTTCCGTCCTTGCAGGATTTTTTCCGACCGCAGCGATGTCGGACATTTGATGCTTTCCCGGATTCATTATATTCACACTATGCTAGTGGAAATGTCGTACGGGAAAATTCCCACTTCGTTGCTTCCTCGGAGATGTTGTCTCCCATCGCTCGTGCGTCAACTATAACATCACGTGCAAACTCATTTAAATGTTGATAACCTCCCATTGTAGCAGCAGCAACCGATCTCACAACTGCGCCAGATACTTTTGTCTCATACAGGCGTTGCCGCCCACAGCGTCATATTCTGTCTGTTTACATATCTCTGTATTTGAATACGAATGAATCTGCCAGCTTCATTGGCGCTTCAGTGAATATTTGCATCTGACTACCGAATTTTATTCTGAAGAAAGTCTATACATTACGCAAAGCGTTGACAAATGCCCATTGGTTTGAAGTGTCATGAAATATAATATTCTACCATTCGGATGAGTTAATAGCAAACAGATTCAGTATCAGTCTACACAAAGGCAGGAAGACCTGACCTTCACGAGGATATCTCACTTCCAACTCATGAAAGTTCCAGTGAAATCCACTGCCTTAACTTCGCCATACCAATAAAGAAAAAAAAACTATGCGTAAACTACACGATCTCTGTGATCGATTAACAGCCTCGTATTTCACATGTTTTCAACTAGCAGACTGTCACACCATGTGTACTACACAGTTGAACTGCAAACAGCCCCGTGCGACCGCTACGGTCGCAGGTTCGAATCCTGCCTCGGGCATGGATGTGTGTGATGTCCTTAGGTTAGTTAGGTTTAAGTAGTTCTAAGTTCTAGGGGACTGATGACCACAGCTGTTAAGTCCCATAGTGCTCAGAGCCATTTGAACCATTGCAAACATCCAACCATCAGAGAACAAAATAAGACCTCACGGTAAGCACGCCAGAACCTCTCTGCCCAGAGTTCGTCGAGAGGCGGGGATGGGATCTGATTTGTTCGCTAACCGTAACTCGAAGAAATCTTTCGACACACAGATAACTATGTTCTTGGCGATCAGTAACTAGCTACAGAATTGTATGTTTGCTGTAACCTGCACTGAATGATATGCGAAATGAATGCTGCGAAAGAAACAGTCAAATTTCAAGACTAATTTTTCCTGAAAAGTACGAGGAAGATGGTACCAGCGTCGTTTCCTTGGCTGGCAGATTTCTGCAGCCGTCTCCACTATTCGAAGGTAGTGTGAGAGAATCGTGAAAACAGCGGCTGAGACGCCTCAGCGTGACAGCAGGTGTGACTCACGCTGTCGTTCAATCCCCTTATGTAAGCGACGGAGACTCAGACTCACAATTACGACTGCGCGGTTTTATCTCTGGATACGACGACATGCAAGGCGTGCGTGTATAAAAAGGAGGTGCCAGTCGTTGCCGCCAGTCTGTCAACAACATCACGTATATTATGTATAAACAGTGGAGATAATATGCGCAAACACGCAGTAATTTGTGTTACTCATAAACCAGTAGATAGTTTTGGGTTAAATTAGCGTTGTCTGAACTAACTATCGTTCAGAGCACTCTTGATTGGTGGTGACAACGTAAAATGAATAGAAAGTGAAGAGGCTTTGACAAGTTGGGTGATCCACTTACTAATCGACAACAAGAAGAAATTATTTTTTACGTAGTAGGATACAGTCTCTCACCGGAGACGACCGCGGGTGATAAATTTTGAAAACATTTTATTCACTGATGTTATCATCATGTAGTTTCACATTGTTAGCAGTTTCGAACGTGCAGCTTACCTCGTCAAAACATAAAATATTATAGCAGCTTTTTTAACACGTTAGTCATCAAAATGTGGTATTTCTATGAATTGAAGTGGTCTTGCTGCTCTGTCTATTGACATTTGATGAGCGTCTACGTCACAGCCTCGCACTTGTCAATTGAACGAATGGCAAAACGCCCCGCTCTGCTTCGGATTTTGTTATTTCCTCTACTAATCCTGCCTGGTTAGAGTTCCAGAATAACGAGAAACACACATGAATCGGTCGAACGTGGGTTTTATGAGACATCTCCTTCGTGGGTGAATTACATTTCCTTAGAATTTTTCCAGTTTTTCTTGCATGTGCTTCTACTACAACTTGTGTCCTGTAGTCTTTCCAGTTTTGCTAAGACCAGAAAGGCTCTCAGATGAACCAATGACTGACGAACACATTCCGTTCACTTTTCCCTGATATGTTGTTATATTTATTGACATTGACGGTTTCTATAAACTCAAAGAATGTGCGTACTTATGATCTTGTACATATGCTGGCGCTGCAATACTGTACGTTTGTCTGACGTTACGTTGAACTACAAAACCTTAAATGTTAGACCATTTCGTACTGTCTTTCTGTGTAGCAAAAATTCACGAATTCGTAAATTTACCGCCTAAAACGTTACTAAAAGTAGAAATGTTATCATTATTTTTCGGCAGCTCTGTAATCTAGCAGCGACGGAAGATGAAGGACAGTAGTTGCTGACACAAAGCGCACCAGGTATTGTGTTTCTTGTGCTGCAGCGGTCTGTAATTATTTATTCAGTTGAGTCTCATAACTGGTTTGATGCGCGGCCCGCCATGAATTCCTCTTCTGTTCGAACCTCTTCATCTCAGAGCAGCACTTGCACACTACGTCTTCAATTATTTGTTGGATGTAGGCGAAGCTTTGCCTTCGCCTGCAACCTTTTCTCTCTGCGGTTCCCTCTATTACCATTAAAGTTATTCCTTGATGTTTTCACGCATGTCTTATCATCTTTTCCCCTCTTCTTGTCAGTGTTTTACATACGTTGCTTTCTTCGCGGATTCTTTGGAGAACTTCCCCATTGCTTATTTTCCCAGCCCACGTAATTTTCAACATCCTTCAATAGCATCACATCTCAGACGCTTTGATGTCCTTTTTTCCGTTTTTCGAAAATTCATGATTGATTCCATACAGTGCTGTCCCAAACGTTGTATCTCATAAATTTTTTCCTCAAATTAAGGCAACTATTTGACAGTGTCTGACTTCTCTTGCTCAGAAATTCCCTCTTTGCCTCTGCTAGTCTTCTCTTGATGTCCTCCTTGCTTCGTCCGACATGCGTTATTTTGCTTCCGATGTACAAAAATGCCTTAATCTACTTGGTGATTACCAATTTTGATGTGTATCACTATTCTCATCTCTGGTACTTCTCATTACTCTCGTCTTTGTTTGGCTTACTCTCAATCTACAGGGTGGTCCATTGATCGTGACCGGGCCAAATATCTCACGAAATAAGCGTCAAAAGAAAAAACTACAAAGAACGAAACTTGTCTAGCTTGAAGAAGGAAACCAGATGGCGCTGTAACAGCATGCGTTCTCAGAAATGATAAGTTCACAAACGTACATGTATCACATTGGAACAACCGAAGTAAAATGTTCAAACGTACCTACGTTCTGTATTTTAAGGGGGGTGGGATGTCAAACGGACTGACTTGGAGCAGGAGAGGCACCACAGGACATTTTAATTTCCACTGTCTATACTTTTACAAAAAAATTCATAAAACTTTGTCAGCATGACCAGGAAGGATTCAGAATTCACACTCATAGCAGTGGAAGGTCGAAAACATAACGAAATAATTTTTTTTACATGTGAAGTTTCATCTTTTTTTCACTTACTAATGGCGGTATTTGTTGCTACAGGTACACTTTTCTTCATAAGTAAGAGAGATTCTTCGATGAATTGTGCACAGCATACAAACCATACTTAAAGATGTATGGATCTCTAGAATTTTCGAAATCTATTGCAAACTGTGGTAAAAATTGAGGTAATTAACTATAAAATTTGTGTTTTTCCTAAACATGAAGTTTAAAATATAACAGTTCATTCGTTTTTTCATAAATTAAATAAATTTTAGAGTTTCATACATCTGTGAGTATGGTATGTATGATGTGCAAAATTCATCGAAGAATCTCACTAACTTATGAAGAAAAGTGTACCTATAGTAACAAATGCAGCCATTAGTAAGTGAAAAAATGATGAAATTTCACACGTAAAAAAATTTATTTTGTTATGTTTTCGAACTTCCACTGCAATGAGTGTGAATCCTGAATCCTTCCTGGTGATGCTGACGAAGTTTTATGAATTTATTTGTAAAAGTATAGACACTGGTAATTAAAATGTCCTGTGATGCCTCTCCTGCTCCAAGTCGACCCGTTTGACGTCCTATCCCTCTTAATTAAAAAAAAAAAACTACCTGTTGCCAAATGTTCGTCTAAAATTGTGAGCCACATGTTTGTAACTATTACAGCGCCATCTATCACAAAGCAAAAAAAGTGGTCCAACTAAAACATTCATATTTCTTTACGTACTACACGAATATGCAATAAAAATGTGGATTCCAAAAAAAAAAAAAAAAAAAAAAGAAAGGCAGTTGATATCCATTTGACCTATGGCAGCGTCATCTAACGGGCGAACCACAGCGCCATCTGGTTTCCCCCTTCAAGCTAGACAAATTTCGTTCTTTGTAGGTTTTTCGTTTGACGCTTATTTCATAAGATATTTGGCCAGGTCACGATCAATGGACCACCCTGTATACTCTGTACCCATTAGACTAAACAGGTCCTATCATTCTCCCTCAACTTCAGTGAGGATAGCAGAGTCATCAGAAAATATAATCATTGATATCCATTTATCCTCAATTTAATCCCATTCTTGTCTCTTTCTTTTATTTCCGTCATTGCTTACACGATGTATAGATTGAACAGTTGGAGCGAAAGACTGCATCACTGTCTTACACCCTTCCTAATCCGAGCACTTCGTTCTTGGTCTTCCATTCTTAATGTTGAATCTTGGTTCTTATACGTATTGTACATTACTTCTCTCTTTCTATAACTTACACCTACTTTCCTGAGATTTTCCAACGTCTTTCACCACTTTAGACTGTCGAATGCCTTGATTTTTCTTAACTCTAGTTTCCATTATCGATCGCAACGTCAGAACCGCCTGTCTGATGCCTTTACCTCTCCAAAAGCCAATCTGACAGCCATCTAACACATCTTACGTTTTCCTTTACAGTCTTCTGTACATCAATGTTAACAGCAAGTTGAATGCATGAGCTGTTTTGCTGATGGTGCGGTAGTTCTCACGTTTATCTGTCCTTGCTATAATGGCGACTGCATGGGGGATGATTGTTTTCCGAAAGTCTTGAATAGTTTTTCTGATGCCACTTCTCCTCGTTTTAGGAATTCCAGAGGACTTTATCTATCACTTCTGCCTTATTTGATCACAGGTCTACAACATCTTTGTTACATCCTGCCTGTAGTCAGTCTTCCATATCGATCCTCATTGCTTCTATCTCGTCGTCAGACGGTTCCTTCCCCTCGTAGAAATCTTTGGTGTACTTTCCACTTATTGACTCTTTCCTCTGGATACTAACATTTGGTAGTATGGCTAAAAGAAAACTGGGCCTAAAATTATTTCATGCATCAAAAGACAGCCAACACAGCTTTCATCATCCGCTCCCCCCCCCCCCCCCCTTGTACCCTCACTGTATCTGAGTAAGTAGGAAATACTCAAAACCTACTGCAATGGACTTACTTTCTGGACCAAGACACTATTTCTCCCGAATTTTTCTGTCTGTTTACAAACTACAAACGAATGAAGAAGATTTATAGTTACTCTCATTTTGCCATTTGAGTGATTTTCCGGTACGCAGCCGTAATTTCCGTGACAATTAATTTTGCCCAGCTGTTCGATGGAATGTAGTTCTGTTAACCATATTACTTATTTAATGAACGTTTATAGCAGGATAGTTTCACAACAGCTTGGATATCAACGGCTGCTAAGTACTTTGCTACTTTGCGATACTCTATTGCCGTCCTGGACGTCAAATTTTTTCGTAAAATTACATACAAAGTGAGCACACAATAACATTCTTATTCAAGACCTATAAAACCTTTTAAAGCTAGTCTATTAAGTCTGTGATACCCTCGACTGCCGCAGTATGTGCATTGTGAATCACAAATACTGTCGAAAGCAGGTAGTAATAAAACGCTTCCTTATACCAGTTTCTACAGTGTACGCTAGTATTAAATATCAACCGGGCTGGATAAATGGTCCTTCACAGACATTTGTAGTCCGCATTTAGTAAGAGCCGGAAGTCAACACATCCTTCTGCGTGTATCTCCAGTACAGGACGAAGCAAAACTCGGATGTGTAAAATGAAAAAGGTAGTTCAGTACAAGTAGATTGTTTCTAAAAGTGAAATATATTTAACGTTTAAACTGAATTACAAGCCAGAAAATTTCCTAAACATTTTTTCTTTCTTGTGCATTCTTTTGTTTATTTTTTTTTCCACACTACCCATGAAACCGTCCTTCGGTCTTTTCTCATTTCTTGGAATCCATCAAAGAACTTTTTTAGTGCTTTTATCGTCTTTTCAGCTGGCTTCATGCTCTGTACGTCTCCATTTAAATTTCTTTCATTCATGATTACGTGTTCCATTGCACTTTGTTGCCTTATCTATCAGCTACTTTCCAGTACATCCTAATAGTTCTGAACATGTCATTCTCCATTACTTGATGATAAAGGCTCGATCCTTAAGTGATTTTCGCATAAAATATGTACCATAAGTCAAAACCGGTATATACACCGATTGTAAAGCTTCAGTTTCACGTAAATAGTGGCTTTGCTTTGAATACTCTACTTCCTTTAACAAATGTACCTTTTTACTCTTCTATTTATTTCTACTTCTGTACATTAAGTGGTTTTCCTCAACTACCGTAAATAAAAAGACAGCTTTGTAAATTTTTATACTTTTCTTTTCGATGTATAGTTACTGATTCTTTATTATCTCTCTTTATTTTTGTATCATTCTACAATTCGAATACATCTGCTCATTGTACACTTTTGTTTCTGTTTCATCACAGATTTCATGTTAGAGATATCGAAATGCTTTTTGTATGGAGTTTAATTAAAGTTAAATATTTGTACGAGCGAGTCAGACCATTTAATAATTACCAAAACAATGTTATCACGGACCTTTACGTTTTAGTTTATAATGGGTTACACAATAACACGTCTCTTAGTGGACGGGGTAAAATACTAAGACGAATAAATATTTTAATTTGATGGAACTGCGGGTAAAACTATGAAGGGATAGATAAAGGGTTTTACCGGAGAATAGACAGCACTTAGAGGTGTTGCATTAACGAAACAACAAGAAGATTGCATAGAGGCTACGTCTCTCTAAACCAGGAGGATGAGAAGGTGGCTCTAAGATCAATATAAGATCACTGTTAGAGAGTATTTTTAAATATAAATGAACCAGCGGAAAAATACTCCTGTCGACGCACAAAAAGGATGAATATATTCCTCTTTAAAAGACTCTGACAGAATCCTGATTCCGCCTTCCTCACAAAAACTCTGGCGTGTGAACATATTCACGCTCTTTTAACACAGAACAACGTAAATCATTTTACCCAGTCTCTCTTAATAGTTAAACCTTCGTACCCAAAATCTCCTCTCACTGCCGCTGTCTGTATATGTCTGTCTCCAAATGTCTTCTGTTTATCCCAATGAATTACAGTATATCCCACTGCCACTGTCACCTCTCTCACTTACATTCTCTCCTTTTGTCTTTCCCACTGCGACTGTGTCCACCACAACTCGGTAACTCAATAATTCTGGGGGCTCAACTTATTTTTTCCCGTACACTCATGTGTTTAATATTTCGGTCCGAAATGCACCATCCCTACACTTACGGGCTAAAGTTCGCCAGTCTGGGGAGGGGTGAGGGGGGGGGGGGGGGGTCCACAGGCACCAGAAGGGCTAGATGGTCTCCACTCGTATCTGTCTTTCATTTCCACTGTCCCCTCTCTCTTTCACTCCCACACCTTCTATCTCTATCCATCTCCCACACCTTCTTTCTCTGTTCACCTGTGTTTTACTGTCGCTTCTCTCTTCCACCATCACTGTCTATCTGCATCCCTCTTTCTGCACAAAAAATTGCGGATAAGTTCGTATGTGAGAATTTTTGGTGAGGATGGCGGAATGAGGATTGAGCGAGTTGGTTACTCTTTTAAAGAGTAACATATTCGTCGTTCTGTAATGTAATAAAATAAAATTTTTTATTATTTTGTGACTATTAGTGTAATGTAATAAAATAAAATACGAGCCGTGACTTACACAAAAAAGAAACACACATTAATGCAATGGCTCAGCATAAAAGAGAAATAACTAATGTAGGAATATTATTAACAGTGTAATATATTGTATAATTTAGCCCGACGTGTATAAGCACTCAGTAAATTAGCTCAATTCTGAGGGTAATCGTCGATAATTAATTGTCCTTTTCTTATTTCCCAACACCAGAGATATTATTCCAGGTTCGTGAGTAGTCGCGTGCTTTTGCACCAGAGAATATTTGTCAAGTCTGTTCGATGAACACTACTGCAATACGTAACCTGTCGTGGTTTCGTCTCGATTCCCAAGTATAAGATAACAAGAGTAGCATCTACAAATGAAATCCTATAATGGAACTGGAATCCTGTGACCAGATCTTTTCTGCCTGGAATGCTATCTCGTTATATAAAGAAGATCTGTAAATAAAATTGTTAAATTATTAGTAGTTGCCTCCGGTCTCGTGGAATTTGAAATAAAGTTAATTGTCCAAACCGTCGACACGTCTCGTAGTTGAGCTAAAAGAAAAATGTTAAAGATTTTTCTAAGGTGGCGCCTAATAATGAGAATTCTTTGTTAAGGCCCATATCTACTTGTGGCAGTCTAGTTATCAGACTAACAATAGATTGACCACATACACAAAATTCTTTTGACAAAATAACCATTATATTTTCGGGTTTTAAGTACAACTTACATTACCAGCAGGTACAGCAAGATGAGGTCTACACAAGGACGTCCTCTTAGGTCCGAATCCAAGCAGATAAGATAAGCGAATGACAAAGGAAAGATAGTTCATGCATAGAAGCGCAAGAGTCCATGGTATAACATGTCCATTGTAGTTCTATCTCTTCTTCCTTGGCGTACTTGTAGATTATTTATAAAATTTATCACAATATTTAGTTTACATTTTTTTAAAACCCAAGTCCACGCAGGAGAAACAGTACAGTTTTTGTGCTCCAACAGGAGCATTTTTCCGTTGGTTCCTTTATTTTCTGTTCTACAGCAGGCTGTGCCACTTATATAAAACAAGTTTTATAGGTCAGTGGAGTTTTGACAGTTTATTTATATACTTCGACACATTTACACACTGCGACACGTATAAACAACAAATAAGTACGCATAACACAAAATTGTTTGCTTTCCATTTTTTCAGGATACTTTGCTCATCGATCGCAATTCATCGAAAACAAACGGTTTGTGATTTGTAACTTAAAAGACTACAAATGTTATTAGAAACGTTTTACTAAATTTGTCTTTCCTCTCTAACATAATTTTTGTCAGTCATTCTGATTTCTTTTCATGTACGTTAAGACCCTTTTTAGTCCATTTTTTGTCACTACAGTACCACTTTGGACGTATTCGTATAGACGTGTAGTGCTTATTAAGCAGGGACAGCACTCATGAAGTTTCGTTGGTGAAAAAATGCTGACTCAAAACATAGTTTGGTTACCTCAGAATTCTTGCGATGATCTCATAACCATTGCCATTTATTCACTGTGTCAGTTAAAACTACATCTACGCCTCAAACCGGGTTTTACATTCATATTTAATGTGTATAAGTACGATAAATTTGAATCTTTGGATGTCGGTAGCGGATAATGACAAGTCTGATAATTTCCTGAGAACATCATCTTAAGAATACACGGTAAAAATTTCGAACATTTGCCAAGAATAAAAATTATAGAAATGACCATTCCCACAACTGCTACTTTTGGAACCAAAAAAAAATCATGATTTTTCGCGTGTCTTGATAACGGAATGGTAAAATAGCGTACCTAGATGGATGTCCAGAGAATGTAGAGTCAAAATTTAAGCCATTTACTATGTTTAGGTATTTAGATAATTGAGGCCCACGGTACATAATGGGTCTTAATGGTTTTCTGCATAGAGGAGGCCGTCCCCAAAGATAGTACTTTTCTTAGCCAAAAATCATGGTTTTTTGGAGTTTTCTCGGGAATCACGTTCAAATGGCAGGAGCGGGAAGTGCGTGGTAAGGCGCCAAACCACTCTACTAACATACTTTAAAAACAGATTTGTTGTTAGTCTCTTCAAAACTTTAAACATTTGAGCACAGATAGTCAATTGAGAAAACAGTAAACAAACTCCGATAAACAGCATTGAAGAACATTATTAAGTTTACAACTCTGATTGCTGACAGTAAAATAATATTGATAATAAACAATAAGTACAAAGAATTCCAACAATCTGCAAGTATGGCCATTCTCCTTAAAACAGATAACTGCAACTCATGACTACACAAACGACTGACTCAACAAATCATTTAAAACATTACATTAATCCTTGCGAATCCATTGACAGCCAAGGGATAAACTACAGTACCTAACTGATGGAGAGGGGCGTCATGTGCCATAATATTGCTATTAGTTTTTAGTTTTACAAATGGTAGGTGCTTCAATGCGCTTGCTGGCATTTATCTTTACAATATTTCGCGTCTTGGGTCATCTGGTTAGAATAACTTATGATATCTGTAACACAAATCTGTTAGCACCAGGCATAGACAAGAAGTTACAACGCTTAATTTAGATGTTTACTAACGGTAACAAACATACGTAATACCATGTACACATACACAGAAAATGTTTAATGAAAAGCAATTACAAGTATTAGAATTATCCCTTGACATTAAACGCCACATCTCATTTAATTTTAACCTTTTAATTTAGCCGCCTGTGAATTAAGCCATTAGATGATTGCTTCCTCTCATACCAACTTAACAAACCAACAATTCGAGTTACTTCCAGACACTTCAAGTAAGAAGTAATTATTTGACCAATGCAAACAAGAGTACTTGACTTTATGAAACAATTCCGGATCAACAGAAACGCAAACAGTTTAAGGCAGTTACTCGTATTCCAAACGCACTCAGTACGTCAACAGCTATTTTGTTAACACCAGAGCAAATTGCTCCCTCAGACTAGAGTACAGTACTCTCGTCGGACTTGTACTCAGCAACCACGCCGGCTGCGCACAGTCACAGCGGACAACACGCCCTTCAGTGCATCGCCCGCTTTCTCTCTTACCCTGCAAGAAGCCGTGTGACCTGTCACGTCCCACGGCATCCTCGCACCATCGTGGAACCAGGCTTGAAGGACTCGAGAGCAACCGACAAACCACGTGCGCTTAGTCTTGCAGACAGAGACCCTCATACCAGTGGCCATGATCGGAAGACTAAACGACGGACGACTGTCGATAACCAGAGAGAAACAACTCTGGCAGCAAAGCCAGAGCGCACGACTGATTCCTCCCCACTTAAGACGAAACACCAGGGGTTGGTGGCGTAACTGAACCTTTACTCAAGTGTTTTCCCATCCAATGGTTACTGACAACTTCCAGTTGGCTAATATATTCTCTCGCTACCTTGCCACCTGGTGCTTGCTGAACCATAAATGTGACTGAAGACATCACCTTGATGACCTCTTATCACCCAAAAGAACGTGGCATCATCTTGGACGTCACTTTATCGGCGCCTTTACTCTGCACCCAGAAGTTTTTCAAATATACTAGACCACCAACGTACAGAGTGACGGGACGCCTACCCTTGTTGTATCGGACAGCCTCCCTCCAATGTGGGCGGAGGAGGCTGTTCCTAGCTGCCTCCAAATTTCTTTCGATACTCTCGGTACTATTATCGACCGCCAAGATATCATTAATTGACCGAACATTAGACAGCGGTGAAGGCAAATATAAGATTGGCAGGTGTTGTCTGGTGTGATTCGTGTTGCGCAGTATTCATCGCAAACGTGAGCCATCCAGTCGATTGGTTCCATCAAGTTTCACTGTTTGAATGAAATGTGATGAGAGCCGACTTGAGATTGCTATTGACCGGTTCGGCGAAGGACGGCTGTGGATGGTACGGCGTGATCGTCACGTGGCCGATGGGACTCCCAAAACAAAACCGTTTAAATTCTCTGGATACGAACCCCTGAGCATTATCGCACACCAGCGGCCTGGGTGCACCATAAAAAGAGAAGACCTTAAACAAATGTTGTGTAGTGACGTAGGAGGTACTTGCTTTGCTCGGAAATAACCATGAAAAGCGAGAAAACGCATCAGCAACCACCAACAAATACTTATTTCCCTGTTCTGTGCGTGGGAGGTGTCCAACATAATCAATAAAAGCCTTCTCCATGGGAAGCTCTGTTCTCTCTCAGAATTCGGTTCACCCCTTGTCTAATTAGTATTACATTTAGCTCTCAGACAATCCTGATACTGGCTTACTAAACACCTAACATACTGATTCAGGTTAAGCCACATCAAGCCCTCCTTAATCCTTACGATTGCTTTAAACGTACCCAGGTGTCCCCCACTTGTCGATTCATGTAGGCACTTGAAGATGGCTGGGACTAAATGGTTGGGCAAGCAGATCTCCTGTTTGACATCATTCTTTGCTCTGTAACACAACATTCCTTTACTCATCGAGTACCCTGCAACTATCTCGCCCGCTTCAATGCAGCTCTTAATTATCCCTAACTTTCGCTCGTTTATCTGCTCATCAGCAAAATTATAAACAATTCAGGTACTTCTCCAATAATGACTCTGACGAACGGCTCATTACCCGGATCAAAAGCTGCCTCCTAGGCTTCCTCCCCAGGCTGAAACATGCGACTTAAGCAGTCGGCAACTTGGTCATCAGTGCCCCTAACGCGCCGAACCTGAAAACGGTCTGCAGATAATTACACCGCCCATACAGCTAGCTTCCCTGTCTTTCGCAGACGCGCCAACACCTAGGATATCGCTTTGTTACCCGTTTCAAATAAAAACGGCATATGTTCTAAATAAAATCCAAACTTTTGAAGACCAAACAAGATGGTTAAGCCTTCCAACTCGTACACAGGGTACACCTTCAAATAGGGCCCTGCTGGCATAAGCTATGGGTTTTCTCTCCTTGCGTTCCTCTTGCAGTAAAATGGCAGCAATACTTGCGTTCGATGCATTCGTTAGCAATAAAATTGCTTGTCAAAGTTTGGGTGGCCCAACACTGAAGCGTTAAGCAAAGCTGTTTTTAAAGCTTCCTCACTGATTAAAACTGTGTGCCTGACCGAGACTCGAACTCGGGACCTTTGCCTTTCACGGGCAAGTGCTCTGATAACTGGGATACCCAAGCACGACTCACGACCGCTCCTCACAGCTTCAAATCTGGCACTACCTCGTCTCCTACCTTCCAAACTTCACAGTAGCTCTTCTGCGAACCAGAAGGACTTCAGCCGCAAATGATTAAGACAAGAAGCCAGTTGTGCAAAATTCGGAGCGAATTTTCGGAAGAAATTCGCCATTCCAACAAACCTCCCTATCTCTTTCTTACTCTTGGGCATAGGGATCTCGGCACGGCTTCAGTTCGTTACCGGTCAATACGGACTCCCTCGTCAGAAATTATATGAACCAAACATGAAACTTCCTTACACACCAAATTAATCTTGGAAGGCTTGATCGTAAGTCCCGCCTCACGCAACCGCTCAAGTACCTGAGCAATATGCCGCAAATAATCCTCAGAATTGGTACTATGCCCGCATCTCGTGGTCGTGCGGTAGCGTTCTCGCTTCCCACGCCCGGGTTCCCGGGTTCGATTCCCGGCGGGGTCAGGGATTTTCTCTGCCTCGTGATGGCTGGGTGTTGTGTGCTGTCCTTAGGTTAGTTAAGTTTAGGTAGTTCTAAGTTCTAGGGGACTTATGACCACAGCAGTTGAGTCCCATAGTGCTCAGAGCCATTTGAATTGGTACTATGAATAACCACGTCGTCAAGATAGTTGTACATACATTTGTATTTCAGATCGCCTAACGCTGCATCCAATAATCGACTCAAACCGTCAGCTCCCGTCGCGAGACAAAAAGGCACCCAGTTGTATCCTAAGAAGTCCCAATCCGTGGTGAATGCAGTCATGGCTATGGATTCTTCAGAAAAAGGTTTCTGATGATACACATGATTCAAATCAAGTATAGAAAAATACTTAGAACCAGAAAACTATGAAAAACAATTACGTGGATCAGGCAGTGGAACCGATTCGAGCACAATCTTTTGATTGAGCGCTGTGTAGTCGACTACTGGCCGATAGCCTTATCCCTGGGGATAGGTGATGCATAAGGAGATACACATGGTCTAATTACCCCTTCATCAAGCATCTTATCCACCAGCTTTCTTAATCCTCGCATTCTAGGAGGAGACAGCCGATACGGAGGCTGAAGTACAGAAACCTAAACAGTTAGCTGAATGGTATATTCAGTACGATACGTAACCCCCAACTTGTCCGTAAGTATCTCAGGAAAACGTTCTAATACCCTTAATAAGACCTTACCTTGCTTCAGATCTAAATGTGAAGTTTCAAACTTGGGATTGCTAGCTTGGAAGTTACATTTTCTTAATGGACACTGATGCTGACACCACAAAAACTTATCCTCTGACGAAACTGAAACTGAACAGCAGAGTTAGCGTAATCTAACAAGCAGCCGGTCTTCTTAAGGAAATCACTACCAACAATGCCATGCATAACTAACACCTTTCCAACAGTAAACTCAATAGGCCAACCCAATTCCTGAATCTTCACATGAAGAACAACACCGTTCCAACACCAGCATGATCTTCCCATTCACACTACGACAAAGTGAACCAGACCTCTGAACCGATGGAGCCTTGAACACGGGTAGAAGATGTTGATACACTACGTGATAAAAGTATCCGGACACCTGGCTGAAAATGACTTACAAGTTCGTGGCGCCCTCCATCGGCAATGCTCGAATTCAATATATTCAATATGGTGTTGGCCCACCCTAAGCCTTGATGACAGCCTCCACTCTTGCAGCGTACATTCAATCAGGTGCTGGAAGGTTTCTTGGGGAATGGCAACTCATTCTTCACAGAATGCTGCACTCAGGAGACGTATCGATGTCGGTCGATGAGGCACGGCACGAAATCGGCGTTCCAAAACATCGCAAAGGTGTTCTATAGGATTCGGGTCAGGACTCTGTGCAGGACAGTCCATCGCTTATGAGCAGCCGGTCAACCATGAAATCCAAGTTTTCTCACCTTCCGCCTAACTGTCATAGTACTTGCAGTGGATCCTGATGAAATTTTGAATTCCTGTGTGATGATCTGGATAGATGTCTGCCTATTACACATTACGACCCTGTTCAACTGTCTTCGGTCTCTGTCAGTCAACAGACGAGGTCGGCCTGTACGCTTTTGTGCTGTACGTGTCCCTTAAGTTTCCACTTCACTATCACATCGGAAACAGTGGACCTAGGAATGTTTATGAGCGTGGAAATCTCGTCTACGGGCGTATGACACAAGTGACACCCAGTCACCTGACCACGTTCGAAGTCCGTGAGTTCCGCGGAGCCCCCCATTCTGCTCTCTCATGATCTCTAGTGATTACTGAGATCGTTGATATGGAGAACCTGGCAATAGGTGTCAGCACAGTGCACTTAATATGAAAAACTTTTTTTTTTTTGGGGAGGGGGGGGGGGGGTATCCGGATACTTTTGATCACATAGTGTACCATTATTCGTCAATAAGAGAAATCGTACTACCAGTCTAACAGCGGACAAACGGGCTCGCCATGACTAGTAGCACAGATAAAAGGCAGGATGGTGCGTGAACCTGGTCTAACTTTACGCGTGTCTTGCGACTAAGGCATTAATATTATACACAACCCCCTCCCCCCCTCTCCTGTCCGTGTCTACCCCCCCCCCCCCCCCCCGCCGCTCCCCCGCCATCTGCCTTCATGTCTACTTTATATTGCAGTGTTTAAGTGATGTGTCAGTGTTGTGCGTTCCGTTTTTTACGTGTTGTGAACAGACACCATCCTGTCACTGGGTGTGTTTTTCAACTCTAACGAACAGTAACCAGATAGTCGCCATAGTTTTTTAAATTGTGTCTGTCTAATTACTATGTGTTTTCAACAGCATCACCAATCCTTTGTTTTTATATTTTAACTTCTGCAACTTTTCGCCGTGTTACAGTTTTAACCAGTCACCGTTTTATCGCCTGTTTTTATTGTTTATTCTCCACTCATTATGTTTTTAATCTCTTCGGTAGGCTGCAGAGCCGGGGAGGGGGGGAATCGAAATTCAATAAAGAAAAATATTATAATACCACTCCCGTTTCCTCTGGAGTCAACTTCCACTAGTTCCATTCCGTCCCTTTCGCGCGCGAAATGCTCTTCCAGATTGCACTCAAATCATCTGTAGCGGTTCTCTCTTAGCCGGCACTTTGTCACAGTCACGCATGATATGCCCTTCTTTATTACATCGAAAACAGACCGGGTTGCTTGCAAGACCAATTTTTGATCAAATTGTTTACTCATTGGATCTTCTACCCAGTTGCAATTAGCACATTCCTCCCCTACATCACGTTTCTCATCACTAAACCTAAATTGTTCAATAGGCGAAAGCAACTCAACCAACTCTGCAGGCGATTGAGGTTTAGGAAAAAACACAGCCCGTGACCGGCTTGCGAGCGAATGTCTTGCACTGTATTCTTCATGGTATCTCCTTCAGAAATCGCTAAACATAACGCCGATGTGGCTACACGAACATCTTCAGTGTACTGCATAAGACTTTCTGAATTCAGAACGGCACCGTTCTGAGAGCTGGCTCTGTAAAATTTTATTGATAATCCACTCAAGGACAAGTTCTCATTAATGCCTTCTGTGATTATTCTCCTAAGTTTGCCTCCAGCAACCGAGTACAAAATATGCAGTAGTCCGCCATCCCCAGAACAGCCAGACTACTTGGTCGCAGGACCAGAAATTCCTTCCAGTATGCTGGACATATCTGATGCTTCCCTTGTGTGCTCAGATACGTGAATACCTTCCCCGCGTTCACTAACCTGCCAATTCAGTAGACTACTATCCAACTGTAACTCCATTACCTTATCGCGCAGTTCGTTAATACTATCCTTCTGCTGAACATCAATAATCAGCGTTTAGATCCTGAACATAATTTACTTGCGCCCGGCTTGGAACACTACCCTGCATCAGTTTTAAACCAGCCTGCACATCGGCAAGAAGGCTATAGCAACAAGCATAGCCGTCACTCACCTGGCCCACTGTGTCGCTGTTGCTCACAAGACTCCACCGCTGCACTCCGCGTAAGCGTTGCTTCACTTCAGCTGTACTGCCTTCCCGTTTTTCACCTCTGATTGCAAGTGCATATTACAGGTGGGGTTTGCTCAAATATGATATTCCCAGCACATTCCTGGCCTCCATATTTCTCCCAGGTAACTCGTGAAACATACACCAGAGTTGTTATTGTTGTTGCGGTCTTCAGTCCTGAGACTGGTTTGATGTAACTCTCCATGCTACTCTATCCTGTGCAAGCTTTTTCATCTCCCAGTACCTACTGCAAACTACATCCTTCTGAATCTGCTTAGTGTATTCATCTCTTGGTCTTCCTCTACGATTTTTACCCTCCACGCTACCCTCCAATAGTAAATTGGTGATCTCTTGATGCCTCAGAACATGTCCTACCAACCGATCCCTTCTTCTGGTCAAGTTGTGCCACAAACTTCTCTTCTCCCCAATCCTATTCAATACTTCCTCATTAGTTATGTGATCTACCCATCTAATCTTCAGCATTCTTCTGCAGCACCACATTTCGAAAGCTTCTATTCTCTTCTTGCCCAAACTATTTATCGTCCATGTTTCACTTCCATACATGGCTACACTCCATACAAATACTTTCGGAAATGACTTCCTGACACTTAAATCTATACTCGATGTTAACAAATTTCTCTTCTTCAGAAACGCTTTCCTTGCCATTGCCAGTCTACATTTTATATCCTCTCTACTTCGAGCACCATCAGTTATTTTGCTCCCCAAATAGCAAAACTCCTTGACTACTTTAAGTGTCTCATTTCCTAATCTAATTCCCTCAGCATCACCCGACTTAATTAGACTACATTCCATTACCCTCGTTTTACTTTTGTTGATGTTCATCTTATATCCTCCTTTCAAGACACTGTCCATTCCATTCAACTGCTCTTCCAAGCCCTTTGCTGTCTCTGACAGAATTACAATGTCATCGGCGAACCTCAAAGTTTTTATTTCTTCTCCATGAATTTTAATACCTACTCCGAATTTTTCTTTTGTTTCCCTTACTGCTTGCTCAATATACAGATTGAACAACATCGGGGAGAGGCTACAACCCTGTCTTACTCCCTTCCCAACCACTGCTTCCCTTTCATGTCCCTCGACTCTTATAACTGCCATCTGGTTTCTGTACAAATTGTAAATAGCCTTTCGCTCCCTGTATTTTACCCCTGCCACCTTTAGAATTTGAAAGAGAGTATTCCAGTCAACATTGTCAAAAGCTTTCTCTAAGTCTACAAATCCTAGAAACGTAGGTTTGCCTTTCCTTAATCTTTCTTCTAAGATAAGACACCAGAGTTATCAAGGGCAAATATCAGTCACAACTTGGTCCTACCATAGCACTGGATCAGAACTCTTACCAACCTCCTAGAATCATGTTCCGCCACCAGTGAAACGGTAGGAGTTGGAGGGGAGCGGTAAGGTGAAAAGGCACTTTACAAACATATCTTAAAAAGACATTTATTGTTAGTCTCTTCAAAACTTTAAACACCTGGACACAGATGGTCAGTTCAGAAAACTTTAAACGAAGTCTGCTAACCAGCATTAAGGAACATTATTAACTTTAGATCTATGATTAAACTAAACTAAACTAAAAATGCCCAGCGGTACAGACGGCCGGTGTGTCGTCCTCAGCCCACAGGCGTCACTGGGTGCGGATATGGAGGGGCATGTGGTCAGCACACCGCCCTACTGGCCGTATGTCAGTTTAAGAGACCGGAGCCGCTGTTTCTCAAGCAGCTCTTCATTTTGCCTCACAGGGGCCTGAGTGCACTCCGCTTGCCAACAGCGCTCGGCAGACTGGATGGTCATCCATCCAAATGGTAGCCCAGCCCAACAGCGCTTAACTAAGGTGACCTGACGGGAACAGTTGTTAATGCTGCGGCAACTATGATTACTGATGGTAAAATAATACTGACAATAAACAATATGTACAAAGAATCCCAATAATCTTCAAGTATGACCTTATTTCCTAAGACAGATAATTACAATCATAATTTCACAAACGGCTGACTCGAGAAATCAATCAAAACAATCAATTAAACAACAGATACTGCCCATGCTAATCCATTGACAACCAAGGGATAAACAACAGTACCTAACTTATGGGAAGGGATGGAGTTTATGCAACACAATATAGGCATTAGTTTTTAGTTTTACAATTGGTAGGTTCTTCCGTGCAGTTTCTCGTCTATCTCATTACAATAGTTCACGTCTTTGCCCTTATGGTTAGAATAACTTATACCTGTAACATACACCTGTTAGCATCAGGCGTAGACAAGAACTCACAGCGCTTAATTAAGATGTTTGATAACGGCAACAAACATACGCAATCCCATGCACACACACACACACACACACACACACACACACACACACACAACACACGCACATACACACACACACAAACTTGCGCGCGCATACACACACACAAACACACAGAGAGAAAACTTGAGTGACTTTCAGACACTTCAAGTAAGAAGTAATTATTCGACCAATGCAAGCAAGAGCACTTGACTTTATGAAACAGTTCCGGATCAACAACAGTGCAAACAGTTTAAGCCAGTTACTCGTATTCCATATACACACTCAGTAAGTCAACAGTTAGTTGGCTCTGAGAACTATGGGACTCAACTGCTGAGGTCATTAGTCCCCTAGAACTTAGAACTAGTTAAACCTAACTAACCTAAGGACATCACAAACATCCATGCCCGAGGCAGGATTCGAACCTGCGACCGTAGCGGTCCTGCGGTTCCAGACTGCAGCCAACAGCTAGTTCACAAACACTTCCTCGTTATACGAGGAGCAACAGGCTCAGCCCACTTAACCGTTCCAGAAATATAAACAATTCAGTTATCATCCACCTAGCTAATCTTTAAGCAATGGTTGAGTAAAAGGAGCTCCCTCTAAAGCACAAAATACCTGAAGTACGGTAAAACAACAAGAGCACAAGGTATTTTCTTAAATATGAACAGCATATGAAATTACAGCCAACTGAAGTAAAGATATTTCTTTACGGGCGGAAGAAAGTTGAACAATGAAACGTGGGAAAATTACTAATATTAAATTACTAATATTAAATCACCAGCTGTTTCATCACATATATGCTCAGTAGTGCTATCCAGTCATAGAATAATACAGGGCTTTTACAAATGATTGAAGCGATTTCATAAATTCACTGTAGCTCCATTCATTGACATATGGTCACGACACACTACAGATACATACAAAAACTCATAAAGTTTTGTTCGGCTGAAGCCGCACTTCAGGTTTCTGCCCCCAGAACGCTCGAGAGCGCAGTGGGACAAAATGGCGACAGGAGCCGAGAAAGCGTATGTCTGCTTGAAATGCACTCACATCAGTAAGTCATAACAGTGCAACGACACTTCAGGACGAAGTTAAACAAAGATCCACCAACTGCTAACTCCATTCGGTGATGGTATGCGCAGTTTAAAGCTTCTGGATGCCTCTGTAAGGGGAAATCAACTGGTCGGCCTGCAGTGAGCGAAGAAACGGTTGAACGCGTGCGGGCAAGTTTCACGCGTAGCCCGCGGAAGTCGACGAATAAAGCAAGCAGGGAGCTAAACTTACCATAGCCGACGGTTTGGAAAATCTTACGGAAAAGGCAAAAGCAGAAGCCTTACCGTTTACAATTGCTACAAGCGCTGACACCAGAAGACAAAGTCAAACGCTTTGAATTTTCGGCGCGGCTGCAACAGCTCATGGAAGAGGATGCGTTCAGTGTGAAACATGTTTTCAGTGATGAAGCAACATTTTTTCTTAATGGTGAAATGAACAGACACAATGTGCGAATCTGGGCGGTAGAGAATCCTCACGTATTCGTGCAGCAAATTCGCAATTCACCAGAAGTTAACGTGTTTTGTGCAATCTCACGGTTTAAAGTTTACGGCCCATTTTTCTTCTGCGAAAAAAACGTTACAGGACACGTGTATCTGGACATGCTGGAAAATTGGGTCATGCCACAACTGGAGACCGACAGCGCCGACTTCATCTTTCAACAGGATGGTGCTCCACCGCACTTCCATCATGATGTTCGGCATTTCTTAAACAGGAGATCGGAAAACCGATGGATCGGTCGTGGTGGAGATCATGATCAGCAATTCATGTCATGGGCTCCTCGCTCTCCCGACTTAACCCCATGCGATTTCTTTCTGGGGGGTTATGTGACAGATTCAGTGTTTAAACCTTCTCTACCAAGAAACGTGCCAGAACTGCGAGCTCGCATCAACGATGCTTTCGAACTCATTGATGGGGACATGCTGCGCCGAGTGTGGGAGGAACTTGATTATCGGCTTGATGTCTGCCGAATCACTAAAGGGGCACATATCGAACATTTGTGAATGCCTAAAAATACTTTTTGAGTTTTTGAATGTGTGTGCAAAGCATTGTGAAAATATCTCAAATAATAAAGTTATTGTAGAGCTGTGAAATCGCTTCAATCATTTGTAATAACCCTGTATATAGTACCGTAACTGTACCCCTACTGTAAGCAGGCTGTGGGACACACTTATGCTTTAAACACCCTTTTAGCCACCAAACCAAAATCGGTCACCGCTGTTTGAGAAGACCAGTGCAAATTGGCCCCTCAGAGTCTAGTGCAGTACTCTCGTCGGACCCTCAGATCAGCGCTTCTGATCGGAAGACTATCACGGACGAGCATCGATAAACAGAGAGGCAATATACTGGCCGCGAAGCCAGAGCCCACAGTTCTCACCTATGAACAAATGGTGCTTCTATAAGCCGCCTAAGGTCGAGCCTAGCCCAATCTAATGCAAATAAACCAACCGATCTGCTCAAGTTGATTGGGTTAAGGCAAGTATGCAATGTTCAAATTTTGACCACGTACATTAAGATGCCTATAGCACGCCCGCTCTTCCTGTAGATATGGTCGCTAGGCGAAATGTTATCCAAAACATTTAACACCATATTTCGTAATCAATAGAACCAGAGATATGGCGCCCTGACAAATCACATTTTCGGAACATATTGAAACATATTGGTACCGTCCACTGTCGTGCGCGGACCGATAGAAAAATCGGAATCAAGAAATCGATGAAAACTGCGAAGCTTTTTTATAAGTCGTAAATAATATTCTCAAGATGCCATTGATAAAAGATAGGGATTAGGCGGAAGGTTTTATGTGAGGAACCTTAGGAAAGATGTTGTGGAGGTAGAGTACAGTGCGTTAGTAGCTATGTTTACCCATTAGTTCCCTTGTCGAGTAAATCCGATTTTGTCACAGATGCCTTCTAATCAGTACACTCATGTTCATAAATTAAGGATAATTGCAGAATGTGGTGCCACACACTGTGGCACTACACAAAACTGGCTCTAATAGTATAGGCACATAGGGAACACACACGACACAGATCTGTAAGTCCAAGGTACTGGTGATAAGTTGAGAAAGCCGTCCCGAAACACATGTGCTACAAAACGCCACTGTTTCCTGCGCATGTACCCCGACATCAATATGTATGATCACCATGCACACATGCACAGGCCGCACAACGGGTTGGCACACTCAAGATCAGGTGGTAGAGCAACTGCTGGGGTATAGCCTCCCATTCTTGCACTGGTGCCTGTCGGGGCTCCTGAAGTGTTGTAGGGGTTTGAAGACGTGCAGCGATACGTCGACTGAGAGCATCCCAGACGTGATCGATGGGGTTTAGGTCTGGAGAACAGGCAGGCCACTACATTCGCCTGATATCTTCTGTTTCAAGGTACTCCTTCACGATAGCAGCTCGGTGGGGCCGTGCGTTATCATCCATCAGGAGGAAGGTGGGACCCACTGCACCCCTGAAAAGATGGACATACTGGTGCAAAATGAAGTCCCGATACATCTGACCAGTTACAGTTCCTCTGTCAAAGACATGCAGGATGTACGTGCACCAATCATAATCCCACCCCACACCATCAAACCACGACCTCCATACAGGTCCGTTTCAATGACATTAAGGAGTTGGTATTTGGTTCCTGGTTCTCGCCAGATGGAAACCCGGTGAGAATCACTGTTCACTATACCTGGACTCGTCCGTGAACATAACTTGGGACCACTGTTCCAATGACCATGTACTGCGTTCTTGACACCAGCCTTTACGGGCTCTCCTGTGACCAGGGGTCAGTGGAATGCACCTTGCAGGTCTCCGGGAGAATAAACCATGTCTGTTCAGTCGTCTGTAGAATGTGTGTCTGGAGACAACTGTTCCAGCGGCTGCAGTAAGGTCCCGTGCTACCTGCAGTTCTCCGTGGCCGTCTGCGGGCACTGATGGTGAGATATTGGTCTTCTTGTGGTGTTGTACACTGTGGACGTCCCGTACTGTAGCGTCTGGACACGTTTCATATCGGCTGGAGTCGTTGCCTTAATCTTGAGATCACACTTTGTGGCGCACAGAGGGCCCGTGCTATGACCTGTTGTGTTTGACCAGCCACCAGTCGCCCTAGAATTCTACCCCTCATAACGTCATCAATATGGGTTCTTTGAGCCATTTTCAACACACAGTCACCATTAGCACGTCTGAAAACGTCTGCACGCACACTTACTCGCTGCACCGTACTCTGACATGCACCAACACACCTCTTCGTACTTGGACTGCTGTCAGTGCCGCCGTGCGACGACCGCAGGTCAAATGCGCCGCATGGTCATACCGTGAGGTGATTTAAACACGCAAACCGCCCGCCAGAGCGTTTTTTCACCATGTATCTGTGTTATCCTTAACTTATGAGCATGAGTGTATGATAAAGGTAATTATGATTTCATTTATTGCAGAATGCTCGCAAATTGAAAGCGACAGCGTCCGAAACGATTTTAGCAATTTATTGTAACAGATTCTTCGCACGCTTAGTAGTAATTTAATAATCGTCGGTTGTCGCTTGTGACGAACATGTATGATGAAGTTAGCAGTTAATCAGAAGACAATGACACAACTGTCACTCTCGGAACGGCAGAACAGTTAACTGTGCTATCTGGTGACGACCAGTCTGGCACTAAAGGAAGACGGAGGACGGCACAGGAAGTAATTAGTTTGAGTCAGTGATAAATGAAACCGAGAGCGTCTTTAGGCTGGCTGAAAACTGAGACGTGCGTTATTCAGTTGTTTTTTACTGAGAACCTAGACCATCTGTTAGTAGCAATGCGGCTGCCGAAGTCTGCGCGCGTGGCAGATGAGTCCGGAGAGGGCATCACTTTTCTAGGCACTGCACAGGTCAATTTGCTCGGCTAAACTAGAAGGCACTCGACACCATGCGCTGGCTAATTCGCGGTAGCGCTCTGCAATCCAGATGCCTGCAGCAGAGATGACACTGTTATACAAATATCCGGTTCCCTTTCACACGTGTGTCTTGATAGTGAGTCAAATATGCCCCAAAAGGAAGCCGGCAAACGTCAGAGATGCTCTTATTTTTTCGGAACAATGATAGCGTGTCCATGTTCTCGCTTCCTGTCACATCTTCTGATAATCATTTTGTTCCATGAACGCGGTCGTCAGATATCCACATCCTCCCTACTAGAACTACCAGGAACCCCAACAACCATTTCCGTCATAGAATAGAAAGAAATCACATCACCAATATAACAGCCATTCAGTAATTATTATTTTATCTTAATAAAAATTATGGTACTGTGTTAACCATTTTAACTGCGGCTGAAGAGTATGATCCACCTTTCTTCATTTATTACCATGACGCCAATGCCTGATCAAACACTAGTATATGTTGCGTACAATGTGTGTTCTGGAACAGTGTTAAAGAAATATTTTCCTTCAAATTGAGAGTACTGTTTTCTTTTTTTGTGTCATCAGTCATGTGACTGGATTGATGTGGACCGCCACGGTATCCTTTCCTGTGCCAATCTTTACATCTCAGAGTAGCACTTGCAACTTACGTCCTCCATTTTTTGCCAGATATATTCCAATCTCTGTCTTCGTCTACAATCTTTACCCTCCACAGCTCCCTATAGTACCACTGAAGTTATCCCTTGCTGTCTTAACAGATGTCGTATCATCCTGTCACTTTTTCTCGTCAAAGTTTTCCCTACATTGCTTTTCTCGCCGATTCTACGGAGAACCTCCTCATCTTATCAGTCCTCCTGATTTTCAACATTCTTCTGCAGCACCGTATCTCACATACTTCTATTCTCCTCTTTTGCGGGTTTCCCACCGTCCGTGCCTCACTGCCGAAAAAAGTTGTGTTCCAAAGGTACATTCTCAGAAATTTCTTCCTCATATTAAGACCAATGTTTGTTACTAGAAGACTTCTCTTGGCCAGGAATGAACTTTTTGCCAGTGTTAGTCTCCTTCGATGGCCAACGGCCTTGCCGCAGTGGTCACACGGGTTCCCGTTGGATCACCGAAGTTAAGCGCTGTCGGGCTGGGCTAGCACTTGGATGGGTGACCATCCGGTCCGGCGAGCGCTGTTGGCAAGCGGGTTGAACTCAGCCCTTGTGAGGCACACCGAGGAGCTGCTTGATTGAGAAGTAGCGGCTCCGGTCTCGGAAACTGACATACGGCCGGGAGAGCGGTGTGCTGACCACATGCCCCACCATATCCGCATCCAGTGACGCCTGTGGCCTGAGGATGACACGGCGGCCAGTCGGTACCTTTGGACCTTCATGGCTTGTGCGGGAGGAGAGAGGAGAGTCTCCTTCGATATCCTTCTCGCTCCATCGGCCATTGGTTATTTTGCTGCTTAGGTAGCAGAATTCCCTTAACGTCATCTCTTCGTGATCACCTATTACGAAGTTAAGTTTCTCGCTGTTCTCATTTCTGCTGCTTCCCATTACTTTCGTCTTTCTTCTATTTTCTCTTGATCTATATTTTGCACTCATCAGGCTGTTCATTCCATTCAGTTGGTTCTGTAACTCTTCTTCACTTCCAATGAGGATCGCAATGTCATCGACGAATATTAACACTGATATCCTTTCATCTTGAATTTTAATTCCACTTTTAGACTTTCCTTTTATTTCTGTCATTGCTTCTTCGACGTATAGACTGAACAGCATGGGGGAAATACTACATCCTTGTCTTACTCCCTTTTTGATCCGAGCACTTCGTTTGTGGTCTTCCACTCTTATGGCCATTATTGTTGTGCACATTTTGTATGCTAAGAATCTTACCCTATAGCTTACCCATATTTTTGTCAGGCTTTCGAACATCTGGTGCCATTTTACATTGTCGAAAGCTTTCCCCGGATCGACAAATCCTATGAACGTGTTTTGATTTTTCTTCACTCTTGCTTCCATTATCAGCTGCAACTTCACAGTGCCTCTCTGGTGCCTTTATTTTTCGTACAGACAAAATAATCTTCATCTAACATAACCACTCTTTTCTTTTCCATTCTTCTGTATATTATTCTTGTCAGCAGTTTGGATGCATGAGCTGTTAAGTTGATTGGGCGATAACTGTCGCAATTGTCAGCTCTTGCAGTCTTCGAACTGCGTGGATTATATTTTTCCGAAACTCTGGTTTTATGTCACCGGTCTCATATATTCTATACACCAACGTCAATAATCGATTTGTTGTCACTTCCAAAAAAGATTTTAGAAATTCTGATGGAGTGTTATCTATACATTCTGCCTCATTTGATTTTAAGTCTTCTAAAGCTCTTCTAAATTCTGATTCTATTAAAGGAACCCATATCTCTTTACTATCGACTCCTGTTTCTTTTTCTACCACGCCATCAGTTAAGTTCTCCCCCCCTCCCCCGCTTCGCCCCCCCCCCCCTCCCACCCGTAGAGGTCCACAATGTATTCTTTCCACCTATCCGCTCTCTCCACTACACTTAACAATTGCACTCTTAATATTACTGCCCTTGCAGTTAATTTCACCGAAGGTTGTTTCGACTTTCGTACATATTGAGTCAATGCTTCCGCCATTTTTTTCTGTTTCTTCACATTTTTCATGCAGCTATTTCGCTTTAGCTCTCCTGCACTTTCTGTTTATTTCATTCTTAAGTGACTTATATTTCTGTATTTTTGAATTTCCCGGATCATTTTTGTACTTCCTTCTTTCATCGATCACCTGAAGTATTTCTTCCGTTACCCATGGTTTCTTCGCAGTTACCCTCGTTGTACCTAATTTTCTTTCCAACTTTTGTGATTTCCCTATTTAATGATGTCCATTCCTCTTCAACTGAATAGTCTACTGAGCTGTTCCTTATGGCAGCATTTACAGCCTTTGAGAGCTTCAAACGCATCTCTTTATTCCTTAGTACTTCCGTATTCCACTTGTTTGCGACTCATTCTTCCAGACTGGTCTCTTAATTGTGATCCGAATATTATCTGCTCCTCGGTACACCTTACAGTCCAGTATCTGCTTTCGGAATCTCTGCCTGACCATGATGTAATCCAACTGAAATCTTTCCGTATCTCCCGGCCTTTTCCAAATGTACTTCCTCCTCTTGTGATTCTTGAGCAATGTATTCGCTATTTTTTTTTTTTTTTGTCATCATTCTTCTGACTGGTGTGATGCGGCCCGTCATGACGCCAAGAATTCCTCTCCTGTGTTAACCTCATCATCTCAGAGTAGCACTTGCAACCTACGTCCTCAATTATTTGCTTGACGTATTCCAATCTCTGTCTTCCTCTACAGTTTTTGCCCTCTACAGCTCCCTCTAGTACCAAGGAAGTTATTCCCTCATGTCTTAACAGATGTCCTATCATCCTGTCCCTACTCCTTATCAGTGTTTTCCACATATTCCTTTCCTCTCCGATTCTGCGCAGAACCTCCTCATTCCTTACCTCATCAGTCCACCTAATTTTCAACATTCGATGTAGCACCACATCTCAAATGCTTCGACTGTCTTCTGTTCCTGTTTTCCCACAGTCCATGTCTCACTACCATACAATTGTGTACTTCAGACTTACAGTCTCAGAAATTTCTTTCTGAAATTAAGGCCGATATTTGATATTAGTATTCTCTTGGCGTGGAATGCCCTTTTTGCCCTTACCAGTCTGCTTTTGATGTCCTCCTTACTCCGTCCGTCATTGGTTATTTTACTGCCTGGGTAGCAGAATTCCTTAACTTCATCTACTTCGTGACCGTCAATCCTGATGTTTAGTTTCTCGCTGTCCTCATTTCTACTACTTCTCATTATCTTCGTCTTTCTTCGACTTACTCTCAATCTATACTCTGTAGGCCTACTCATTAGATTGTTCATTCAGTTCAGCAGATCATGTAATTCTTCTTCATTTTCAGTCAGGATAGCAACGTCATCAGCGAATCGTATCATTGATATTCTTTCATCTTGAATTTTAATTCCACACCTGAACCTTTCTTTTAATTCCACCACTGCTTCCTCTGTGTACAGACTGAACAGTAGGGGCGAAAGGCTACATCCTTGTCTTGCATCCTTTTTAAAACGAGCACTTCGTTCTTGGTCGTACACTCTTATTATTCCCTCTTGGCTCTTGTAAATATTGTATATGACCCGTCTCTCCCTATAGCTTACGCCTACTGTTCTCAGAATTTCGAATATCTTGCACCATTTCACATTGTTGAACGCTTTTTCCAGGTCAACAAATCCTATGAAAGTGTCTTGATTTTGCTTCCATTATTAACCGCAACGTCATAATTGTCTCTCTCATGCCTTTACCTTTTCTAAAGCCAAACTGATCGTCAGCTAGCGCATCCTCAATTTTCTTTTACATTCTCCTGCGTATTATTCTTGTAAGCAACTTGGATGCATTAGCTGTTTAGCTGATTGTGCGGTAATTCTCGCACTTGTCAGCTCTTGCTGTCTTCGGAATTGTGTGGATGATGCTTTTCCGAATGTCAGATGGTATGTCGCCAGACTCATATATTCTACACACCAACGTGAATAGTCGTTTTGTTGCCACTTCCCCAACGATTTTAGAACTTCTGATGGAATGTTATCTATCCCTTCCGCCTTATTTGATCTTAAGTCCTCCAAAGATCTTTTAAATTCTGATTCTAATACTGGCCACTACTAGCTGAAGTTTACTGCAGAACTCAATTAGTCTTTCTCCTCTCTCATTCCTAGTACCAAGCCCATATTCTCCTATAATCGTTTCTTCTGCTTCTTCCCATATAACCGCATTCCACTCCCCCACGACAATTAGATTTTAATCTCCCTTTATCTGATGAATTACCGTTCAGTATCATCATAGAGTTTCTCTATTTCTTCATAATGTGCTAGCGACGTCGGCATGTGTACCTGAACTATCGTCGGTGTAGGCTTGCTGTCGATCCTGATGAAAACAACCTATCACTGAACAGTTCACTGTAACACACTCTTTGCCCTGCCTTCCCATTCATAACGATCCATACTCCCGTTATAACATTTTCTACTGCTGTTGCTATTATCTTATACCCATCTGACGAGAAATTGTTTTCTTCTTTCCATTTCACTTCGCTGACGGTCACTATAACTAGACTGAGCCTTAACATTTTCCTTTCCAGGTTTTCTCGCTTCTCTGCCACATTCAGTCTTCTGACTTTCCATTCCCAGATTTCTAGAACGTTAGTCTTTCGTTCATTATTCAGTCTTTTCCTCAGTCTCGGGTATCCCTTGGCAGTTGCCTCGTGGAGATCCGAAAGTGAAACTAGTTCAGAATCTTTTGTCAATTGAGAGATCATCATGACACTGTTTTCCATCACAGGCCACATGTCCTGTCGTTACACGATAAGTGTCTTTAATGCAGTGGTTCCCATTGCCTTCTGCATTCTCATGCCGTTGATCATTGGTGATTTTTCTTACTTTAAGGGGTAGTTTCCTACCCCAAGAGTAAGAGAATGCGCTGAACCTCTCTCCGCTCCTGCGCACTCTTTGACATGGCCGCTGGCTGAATGAGGGTGACTTCTTATGGCAGAAGTCTTCGGATGTCAATGCTGATGCTTTCTATTCAAAATTTTAGAGGTGGCACGGTTCGAACCTGGGACCGAGGACTTTTGCTACTAATCAAATACACTACCCCTCTTGAGGAGACCGTGGATCTATCTCTGTATCTAAGCTAAGTTTAATCTCTAAAAGAAAACGAAAATGAAATCTACCCCCTTTTGGCACAGCCACTTTAACCCTACCACAAAATAGTGAACTATCCCTGTTCAAGCGTTGCATCCAACTACTCACAAAAAATTCCCCCAAGGTGATAAGCTTCATGGGTCTATAATTGGTTTTTTTATTTATTTATAGATTACATGATTGTAATAGGCAAATGTATACAAATGAAATTCTGTAAAAGAGAAAGTAAAATAAAAATATGATTCAAGGTGTAAACTAAAATGGCTTTATATTGCGTGCGTTATTTCATCTAAAAGGGTTTTCCTTCAAGAAATGGTGCAACTGGAGTTTTACTTGGCCACTGAGACTGGCGATTTTCCCTAGGCCACGGGTTAACACCCTACGCATAGCCATTGCGCCAGCTTGATTGGTGGTAGCACTTTGGAAGTCTCGAGTGACTCCTTCCATCGATTTCAGCCGATTTTTTCACTACCACCCTCCTCGATACTCGAGTGTCCCTGCCCGACGGCAGATAAGGTCAGCCTGATACTGACTTAGCTGTCGTTGTTCCTTCGAGTTTCCACTTCACAATCACATCACCAACAGGTGACATCTACATCTACATCTACATTTATACTCCGCAAACCACCCAACGGTGTGTGGCGTAGGGCACTTTACGTGCCACTGTCATCGCCTCCCTTTCCTGTTCCAGTCGCGTATGGTTCGCGGGAAGAACGACTGCCGGAAACCCTCCGTGCGCGCTCGAATCTCTCTAATTTTACATTCGTGATCTCCTCGGGAGGTATAAGTAGGCGGAAGCAATATGTTCTATACCTCATCCAGAAACGGACCCTCTCGAAACCTGGACAGCAAGCTACACCGCGATGCAGAGCGCCTCTCTTGTAGAGTCTGCCACTTGAGTTTGCTAAACATCTCCGTAACGCTATCACGCTTACCAAATAACCCTGTGACGAAATGCGCCGCTCTTCTTTGGATCTTCTCTATCTCCTTTGTCAACCCGATCTGGTACGGATCCCACACTGATGAGCAGTACTCAAGTATAGGTCGAACGAGTGTTTTGTAAGCCACCTCATTTGTTGATGGGCTACATTTTTCTAAGGACTCTCCCAATGAATCTCAACCTGGCATCTGCCTTACCAACAATTAATTTTATATGATCATTCCACTTCAAATCGCTCCGTACGCATACTCCCAGATATTTTACAGAAGTAACTGCTACCAGTGTTTTCTCCGCTATCATATAATCATACAATAAAGGATCCTTCTTTCTATGTATTCGCAATACATTACATTTGTCCATGTTAAGGGTCAGTTGCCACTCCCTGCACCAAGTGCCTATCCGCTGCAGATCTTCCTGCATTTCGCTGCAGTTTTCTAATGCTGCAACTCCTCTGTATACTACAGCATCATCTGCGAAAAGCCGCATGGAACTTCCGACACTAACTACTAGGTCATTTACACTATTGGCCATTAAAATTGCTACACGAAGAAGAAATGTAGATGATAAACCAGTATTCATTCGACACATATTATACTAGAACTGACATGTGATTACATTTTCACCCAATTTGGGTGCATATATTCTGGGAAATCAGTTCCCTGAACAACCACCTCTGGCCGTAATAACGGCCTCGATACGCCTGGGCATTGAGTCAAACAGAGCTTGGATGGCGTGTACAGGTACAGCTATGCATGCACTTCAACACGATACCATTAACCAGACATTTTCAATTGGTGAGATATCTGGAGAATGTGCTGGCCAGGGCAGCAGTCGAACATTTTCTGTATCCAGAAAGGCCCGTACAGGACCTGCAACATGCGGTCGTGCATTATCCTGCCAAAATGTAGGGGATCGCATGGATCGAATGAAGGGTAGAGCCACGGGTCGTAACACATCTGAAATGTAACGTCCACTGTTCAAAGTGTCGTCAATGCGAACAAGAGGTGACCGAGACATGTAACCAATGGCACCCCATACCATCACGCCGGCTGATACACCAGTGTGGCGATGACGAATACGCGCTTCCAATGTGCGTTCACCGCGATATCGCCAAACACGGATGCGACCATCATGATGCTGTAAACAGAACCTGGATTCATCCGAAAAAAAAAATGACGTTTTGCCATTCGTGAACCCAGGTTCGTCGTTGAGTACACCATCGCAGGCGCTCCTGTCTGTGATGCAGCATCAAGGGTAACCGCAGCCATGGTCTCCGAGCTGATAGTCCATACTGCTGCAAACGTCGTCGAACTGTTCGTGCAGATGGTTGTTGTCTTGCAAACGTCCCCATCTGTTGACACAGGGATCGAGACGTGGCTGCACGATCCGTTACAGCCATGCGGATAACATGGCTGTCATCTCGATTGCTAGTGATGCGAGACCGTTGGGATCCAGCACGACGTTCCGTATTACCCTCCTGAATCCACGGATTCCATATTCTGCTAACAGTCATTGGATCTCGACTAACGCGAGCAGCAATGTCGCGATACGTTAAACCGCAATCGCGATAGGCTACAATCCGAGTTTTATCAAAGTCGGGAACGTGATGGTACGCATTTCTCCTCCTTACGCAAGGCATCACAACAACGTTTCACCAGGCAACGCTGGTCAACTGCTGTTTGTGTATGAGAAATCGGTTGGAAACTTTCCTTATGTCAGCACGTTGCAGGTGTCGCGACCGGCGCCAACCTTGTGTGAATGCTCTGAAAAGCTAATCATTTGCATATCACTGCATCGTCTTCCTGTCGGTTAAATTTCGCTTCTGTAGCACGTCATCTTCGTGGTGTAGCAATTTTAATGGCCAGTAGTGTATGTATATTGTGAACAGCAATTGTCGCATAACACTCCCCTGTGGCACGCCAGAAGTTACTTTAACGTCTATAGACGTCTCTCCATTGAGAACAACATGCTGTGTTCTGTTTGCTAAAAACTCTTCAATCCAGCCACACAGCTGGTCTGATATTCCGTAGGCTCTTACTTTGTTTATCAGGCGACAGTGCGGAACTGTATAGAACGCCTTCCGCAAGTCAAGGAAAATGGCATCTACCTGGGAACCTGTATCTAATATTTTCTGGGTCTCATGAACAAATAAAGCTAGTTGGGTCTCACACGATCGCTGTTTCCGGAATCCATGTTGATTCCTACGGAGTAGATTCTGGGTTTCCACAAATGACATGATACGCGAGCAAATTTGTACAGAAACCAGATGGCAGTTATAAGAGTCGAGGGACACGAAAGGGAAGCAGTGGTTGGGGAGGGAGTGAGACAGGGTTGTAGCCTCTCCCCGATGTTATTCAATCTGTACATTGAGCAAGCAGTGAAGGAAACAAAAGAAACAGTCGGAGTAGGTATTAAAATCCATGGAGAAGAAATAAAAACTTTGAGGTTCGCCGATGACGTTGTAATTCTGTCAGAGACAGCAAAGGACTTGGAAGAGCAGTTGAACGGAATGGATAGTGTATTGAAAGGAGGATATAAGATGAACATCAACAAAAGTAAGACGAGGATAATGGAATGTTGTCAAATTAAGTCGGGTGATGCTGAGGGAATTAGATTAGGAAATGAGACAAAAGAGGATATAAAATGTAGACTGGCAATGGCAAGGAAATCGTTTCTGAAGAAGAGAAATTTGTTAACATCGAATATAGATTTAAGTGTCAGGAAGTCTTTTCTGAAAGTATTTGTATGGAGTGTAGCGATGTATGGAGGTGAAACATGGACGATAAATGATTTGGACAAGAAGAGAATAGAAGCTTTCGAAATGTGGTGCTACAGGAGAATGCTGAAGATTAGATGGGTAGATCACATAACTAATGAGGAGGAATTGAATAGAATTGGGGAGAAGAGGAGTTTGTGGCACAACTTGACAAGAAGAAGGGATCGGTTGGTAGGACATGTTCTCAGGCATCAAGGCATCACCAATTTAGTATTGGAGGGCAGCGTGGAGGGTAAAAATCGTAGAGGGAGACCAAGAGATGAATACACTAAACAGATTCAGAAGGATGTAGGTTGCAGTAGGTACTCGGAGATGAAGAAGCTTGGACAGGATAGAGTAGCATGGAGAGCTGCATCAAACCAATCTCAGGACTGAAGACCACAACAACAACAACAACAACAACAACAACACGAGCAAAAAACATATTCTAAAATTCTACAACAGATTTATGTCAGAGATATAGGCCTATAGTTGTGCGCATCTGCTCGACGACCCTTCTTGAAAACTGGAACTACCTGTGCTCTTTTCCAATCATTTGGAATCTTCCGTTCCTCTATAGACTTGCGGTACACGGCTGTTAGAAGGGGGGCAAGTTCTTTCGCGTACTCTGTGTAGAATCGAAATGGTATCCCGTCAGGTCCAGTGGACTTTCCTCTGTTGAGTGATTTCAGTTGCTTTTCTATTCCTTGGACACTTATTTCGATGTCAGCCATTTTTTCGTTCGTGCCAGGATTTAGCGCCCAGTGATTAAACCTCTTTCGATGTCACTAAGCTGTCCTGACCAACCAATTCTATAGTTACTTCTTGTCTGCTGACAACACAGTACCGCCAGCTGCGTTCTATAATGGCGATTCCGTGTTTCGTGACGTCTAGTGTTCTATTCTGCATTAAATATGGTTTCTTTTGATCTGAAAGCGTATGTGCTGTATTAGGGTTTCTACGTGACTGTTCGTTTAAAAATAAGTGCGTAATTCCTCTCTTCACAAAACTTGTAGCAGCTACGCAGTGCTAGCGTGGCCAGCCGCCGCTCCGCCTGACTGAGCCGTTGTGCTCTGATGATAAACCCGGGAACCGTATCGGCAGGAGCCGCAGCCGCAGCCGCAGCAGTAGCGCGCCGCCCAAACCGCTTACCCCCTCCCCCGCCTTCTCTGCGGCTGCGGCGAAAGCAACCACCGCGTTCCGCCACCACTTCCCGCTGACATCCCTTTTTCCATACTTATCGGCGAGAGAGAAGCGATCGCTTTATGCAACGACTTTCTGTTTCCCCGTAAAAAGTTATTTGTAAGGGCGGCAAATTTCGATTCTTAGAACCGCAGCCGAATCGCGTGTTACACAACACGCTTTACGAAAGATCGCACCTTAAAATAAAATTTTATTATTCTTCTTCTTCTTTCTTCCCGCTTTAGGCTGTGCAGCTTGACGCGAAGATCTAACGACGTGTTTTGGTCTTTCCATTTTCCCTTTGGCTGTCCTAGTGGCCTTCGACTCCTTGGCTAGTAACTGTGCATTTTTTTCCGAATAACAATATTGCAGATCTATCTAACTGATTTGTCCATTTCATTCTTCATGAGTTCGTTTACATTTTGTACTTGTAGCTCCACCCTCATTTCTCTGTTACTTTTCCTATTGCTTCTTGTGTAGCCCGCCGTTCTTCTTAAGAAACTCATTTCAGCTGCCTTCAAATTCTGTATTTTTCTTCTGAGTTCTTACTTTACCACTGTACAACAAAGCAAGAGTGATAAGGATTTTACACTGCTGAGCCAAAACATTATAACCACCATCCACTGCGATACTGAATGCCACCTTGTACTTTGTCGGCCATGTCACGCGATGAAGAGACTACACTTCCATAAAAAAAGTGCATCACCCACTTGGAGAGGAGGAAACGAAATGAAAGTTCATGGGGTTGAGACGGATTGTGACATTATTTCAATAATTACGATATCTAGACATATTTACAAAGAAGTTTGGTAGTACGAGGTGCGACAAAGTAATGAGACTGATTTTCTTTGCAAGATGTGGCAACCCTGCAGGCTTGCATAGGCACAATATCTTTGACCTTCGTCTGTAAGCTGCTTCTAGTCCAAGCGGCACGTCGATGCAACTGCTCAGTCGTGATTTGTGCTGTAACAATTTAACGCGTGTTTGTGTCTCTCGTCGCGGAAATGGAACCCCATAATATTCCGCAACAGTATGGCATTTCTTTTTGCGTTAAATTGGGTGAAAACGCGACGACAACTTACGCTAAGCTTCAGAAGGTTTCTGAAGAGCTCAAGTTTTTCGTTGGCATAAAACGTTTAGTGAAGGCAGAACGAATGTTGAAGATGAAGACCGCAGTTGACGACCATCAACCTCATGGATGGATGTCAATTCGGCCAGGTTGCGTGAACTCATACCATCTGGTCGAAGATTATCTGTTGAAAATGATTGCAGAAGAACTGCACATCAGTTGAGTAACGGTTCGTCTAATAATAACTGAAGATCTTGGTATGAGAAAGATTTGTACAAAAATGCTCCCCAAAAATCTCACACCATAACACTGAGAAATACGGAAAAATTTGGCAGCCGTTCTGTTAGAGCAAACGGAAATCAATCCAGAATTGTTGAGCTGTGTTATCACTGGTGATGAAAGTTGTTTTTTGTTTTTCAGTAAGATCCAGAGACAAAACGCCAAATTTCGCAATGGTGCTCAAAGGGATCACCCAGACCAAGAAAAGCTCGCATGTCAAAGTCAAAAGTGAAATGCATGCTTGTGTGCTTCTTTGATTCCAAGGGAATTGTTCATAAAGAGTGGGTGCCTCCTAGACAAATAGTTAAACAATATTACCACAAAAAAATTGTAGAGAGACTTCGTAAAAGAGTTCTTCGGGTCCGTGCCAACATTGCTGATAATTGGATTCTGCATCACGATAATGCGCCATCTCATACTGTTCTGTCAGTACAGCAATTTTTAGCCTCAAAACAGATTTCCATTATTTACTATTTCCAACTATTTCCAAGAGTCAAAACGGCAGTCAAGGGACACCATTTTCAAACAACGCAAGATGTTCAAAAAGCTGTGACGTGGGTCTTGGAGGATATTACAGAAGATGAGTTCCAGAAATGTTACTATCAATGGCAGAAGCGCTGGAAAAAGTGTGTGCAATCAGAAGGGAACTACTTTGAAGGAGACAACACTAAACTTGACTAAAACGGTAAGCAACATTTTTTTTTTCGCATCAGTCTCATTATTGTCGCACCTGGTATGAGCCCATTTATCTATGTGATTTTGCAGCCCCTTTGGCTTGGGTGCATGCATTGATTTGGTTTCGAGGAGTGTGATAAAGCCATTGGTGATAGGTGTGGGTACCCTGATTGCCATGGGAGTATGCAATATTCTCATAGACACGTGGTCAAGAGCATTGTCCTGCTGAAAAACAGCACCACGATGTTGTCACGTGAGGACGCAGGCTATCAGTGATGTACTGTTGTGCTGTCAGCACTCCCGTAATCACTACCAGTTGAACTGAAGTCTTGCTTGATGGCTCTTCGTACCATGTCAGGAGTAATATCATTGTGCCTCTCCCTAGGTCACCGTCATCATGGCCGACATGATTATCTGGGATAGTGCAGAACCACGACTCATCGCTAAACACAATGCGACGCCATACTTCAGCAGTCTATGATTCCCGGTCACGACGCACCATTTGTGTTGGTATGCTTTGTGTTGGGATGCTTGTTCCATAGTCCGGTTGCTGCTAGTCTCCGAGCAACGAGTCAGAATGTTGCAGTGAGTCCATTTCTTGTCCTCGGATGATTGGCAAAAATGTGATTGATTTACAGTGTCCTTAGTGCGCAATATGGCGACGTTCCACTGTGGTGGTCAGACGTAATGGGCCAGAACCTTGGCGACTAGTATGCTTGCCCTCATACAGTTCTACATCTGGCCACTGTCCTATCTAAATACCCCACAAGTCTAGACATATTTACGCTGCTTATATACCCTATGAGGTCTGGTAAACACTAAACACGAACAACACTACTGCAGTCCGGTGGACGTTCTACCTCTAATAGAGAATTCCTAGTTTAGTTATTTACGAGTTCATACCCGCCGAAGGTTTGCATGTCTGCGAGGATACATTGACTTCCGATCATGTCTTCACGGTACTTCATTGTGTTTATCGGAGAGTGTATATAAGGGGAGCAGAGCCGAATAAGGTGTCATTCGAGCATCGAGCAGCAGATAGTGGAAATTCACTGACACAAGTGGCTGTGACAGAGCAGAGAGTGGTGACCTGGCGCTCGGGAACAGGCACCTCGATGGAACTAATCGGCTCATCGAATTCCTCTGTCGGGGAATGGTTGAAGGACAGTGAAAGTATGACCAAGCAACAAGGTCTTGGACGTCCACTTCTTATAAAGTGAAGGCAGACACTTGTCTGCCCTGTAAAGTAGGACAACTGGCAATCCGTGGTTGATTTGACGACAGAGTGCAATCTTGGTGCAGGCCAAGTGTTTCAGAGCTCACCGTTCAGCAATTTACAGTGGGATTCAACTGCAGGCGACTCCTATGTGTCATCGTGTTGACCTAACGACATCACCAAATGCCTCGTAGTGGCCACAGTATCATCGAGACTGGGCCGTAGATCAATGGAAGCGTGTCGCCTGCTCCCTTGAATCACGCATCTTTTTACGCCAGGTCGATGGTCGTGTCCGAATACAATGCCGTCCAAGCGAATGGCTACTTGAAACACGCACTGTGTCACAGAAGCAAGCCCGCGGGGCAATATAACGCAAGGGCGGCATTGATGGCTCCCTTAGAACCTCTGATAGTAACTGAAGGTACTGTGACACCAGTGGACTACGTGAACAATATTGAGGACCACCTGTATGTTTGATGTCTTCCCCATCCGCGATGGGATCTTCCAGCGCTATAACTGTCCGCGTCACGAGGTCAGTAGCTTAGAGAGCGTTGTGGTGAATTCATGTTGATGTCTTGGCCACCACATTCATCTGATATTTACCAGACGGAACACATGTGGAAGCTATCAGGTGCCATCTCCGCGGCCACACACCATCGGCCCTTATTTTAATTGTGTGACCCATATGTGTACATCTGGTGCCACATACCTCTGGAAATCTAGCAAGGATTTGTCGGATCCATGCCAAGGCAGAATCGCTCCTGTACTGGTTTGCAAAGTTTTGGCCAACGACCAGTTAAGCAGGTAGACATAACGTTTTGCCTCTTCAATGTATAAAATGTCGTCATAGTCTCAAAAAAATTGTTCAAATGGCTCTGAGCACTATGTGACTTAACATCTATGGTCATCAGTCCCCTAGAACTTAGAACTACTTAAACCTAACTAACCTAAGGACATCACACACATCCATGCCCGAGGCAGGATTCGAACCTGCAACCGTAGCGGTCACGCGGTTCCAGACTGAAGTGCCTAGAACCGCACGGCCACACCGGCCGGCTCATAGTCTCATTTTTTAAACAATGTTTACATTACCTCCTGAAATATATATATATATATATATATATATATATATATATATATATATATATATATATATAAAATTAAATCTTACTAATTTATTTCCAAAGCCCATTTCTCTTGCAGAAAAGAACTGAGCTACATTTAGCCAACACAGCCTTTTACAAGGGACAGATACAGGTAAGATACAAGGCCGACACCTTGCGAGGTTGCCATTACGCAAGAGGAAGAAAAGTATTTCCAGTTTGGTTGCAAAACAACACCTCGTCGGTTTCACAGCTAAAAATCCTTGATTGTTTTCCTGCATTCAGGCTTGGACTGTCGTCCGCAAGTAGAATCTTGCACTTAGCCTCTCATACAAGCAATGTGGCCGGCGTACACGCATTACGGTGCTATGGTAGAACATATGTGGATGACATGATAATGGACAAAAATCCGAAACTGGTCTTCATTCAAATAGGTTGGTTGGTTGGTTGTTTCGGGGAAGGAGACCAGACAGCGAGGTCATCGGTCTCATCGGATTAGGGAAGGAAGTCGGCCGTGCCCTTTGAAAGGAACCATCCCGGCATTTGCCTGGAGCGATTTAGGGAAATCACGGAAAACCTAAATCAGGATGGCCGGACGCGGGATTGAACCGTCGTCCTCCCGAATGCGAGTCCAGTGTCTAACCACTGCGCCACCTCGCTCGGTCAGTCATTCAAATAAAAACAAACTGTGCTTAGGTGTGTAAACTCGTATTCTTTAGTTAAAATTGTAAGGGCCTTGGAATATCTTCTGGTGTGATTTGTGGCCATGTTATTTTAATGTTTACATGTGTACGTGTGTTACATTTGAAGGCACCAAGTGGTGGCTGAGTGAGCTCAATCTGGTAGCCTGATGTTGGCGCGCAATTTCTCTTCAGATCTTTTGTGACTTAGTTTTCGCAAACTTGTGACTGTTTATCCTATCTGTCAATCGTGTCTAAGGCTTTAAAGTTTTTGACTTGGTTGGAATCATTAAAGATTTTATAGTGCCTCTTATAACGCCTCGTGGAACCTATTTTCTGTCAGTGTTAAAATGACCTTGAATCAAATAAGAATTACAAATTTTTTGAAAAATTTTGCTGAGCAGCTTATCACTTCAAGATCCAAGCACTTACCATTCCAACTACATCAGCTAAGCGGTAGCAGAAGCAAGAGTAGCAATAAACTTAACATTAGAATTAGTGATCGTAAAGTAGAAATTAAGCTAGTCTGCCGCCTTGGCAGCAAAATAACATATGAGGACGTAGCAAGAAGAAGATAAAAAACAGACTAGCATGTGCAAAAAGAATATTCGTGGCCGAAAAACCTCCAGTAGTATCAAATATAGGCTTTAATTCCAGGAAGAAATTTCTGAGAGTGTACATTTGGGGTATAGTAATGAATCATGGACTAGGGAAAAACCAGAACAGAAGAGAATCGAGGCGTTTGTGCTGTCGCGCTATAGAAAGATGTTGAAAATTAGATGCACTGAAAAGGAATGAGGAGCTTCCCCGCAAAATCGTCGAAGAAAGGAACACATGGAAAACCCTAACAAGAAGAAGGGACATATGATAGGATATGTGTTAAGGCGTCAGGAAATAAAGTTCATGGTACTAGAATGAGTTGTAGAGGGTAAAAACTGCAAAGGATGACAGAGATTGGAATACATCTAGCAAATAACTTAGGACGCTGGTTGCAAGTGCTACACTGAGATGAAGAGGTTGGCACAGGAGAGGAATTCGTGGCGGGCCACATCAAACCATCAGAAGAATACATACTAAAAAGAATTACGTTAATCAAAGGGCAGTTATATTATATCTATTTTAATGGAATAATACTGAAGGCGATTATGTGTGTAAACTGTTGTAATTTGGTCGTAACTATAATTTCAATAGCCACTCGCTTTTAGATGCTGCTCCATATTATGAGTTCTGCAATAACTTAGTGTTAGTGAAGCAGATACTTATTTAGTCAGCTACTAAGGACACGTCTTATAAGCAGATGTGTTACGATCCTTATCATGAGACCCAGCTCTAAATGTGGGCGTGTGACTTGTTGACCTCAATGACGTTGACATTTTTTATCGATACTAATCTAAGTCGTGACTTGTTTAAATGCTTACAAGTTTTGCTTACAAGGATTGCAGCAGGAGTCCAGTGTCCTGACTTCTTCAAATCGGCGCCAACATACACAAAGTAGGTGGTGTTAAACAGGTTCAGTGCTGCCATGAGGCCATTTGTAGCGTAGTCCAGTGATCGGAGCGATGGGTGACGCTTGGTGTTGCAACTAGAGAACGACGGCAGAATGTGTTACACAATGAACCGCCGGCGATTTAACGATTATAAGCCGGAACGTTAGAACTCAAAATGTACTTTTACAGTCTGTCACTTTATCTGATAAACTAAGGTTACTAAGACTTCAGCGCGGTAACTAGGTTGTCTCTGTCTTTCTAGATTTTCAAAGGCTCTTGTTGGGTACCATACCGAAATCATTTATATAAAAGAAGACGTTCATAAGAGAGATCTAATGTATTTCGATTGGATTGAAAAGTTATTCAATAATGGCTCAAATGGCTCTAAGCACTATGGGACTTAACATCTGAAGTCATCAGTCCCCTAAACTTAGAACTACTTAAACCTCACTAACCTAAGGACAGCATACACATTCATACCCGAAGCAGGATACGAACCTGAGACCGTAGCAGCAGCGCGGTTCCGGTCTCAAGCGCCTGGAACCGCTCGGTCACAGTGGCTGGCGAAAAGTTATTGACAGGCTGAATGCATCAGGTTATCTATAGGCACAGCACTGATATCTGAAGTGTATTAGGGCCAGTAAGTATCATACTAGACATTAATAGCTTACTGGATAGCATCAGTTAAAATTCCAGCTTTTTGACAAGTGATAGGAAAGCATCTCTTAGTAGTTGTAGTGATATTCAGTTATAGCTTGGCAAACTGTCAGCCTTGTCTTGTGACAGCCAGAGCGAGAGCACCAGCAGCAGCGAGTACTGTTTGTATAAAGCGTTTATTTTGCATTTTGTTTACGACCTTCCACTAAGGAAGGGATTCTATTTGTGTTTATCTGCTCTGCATAGTAACTAACAGTTCTTGATAAAACTTTACGTAGTTTTCGTGTTAGATTTCTTAGTGTTTTCTTGATCGTTTAGAACAGAAAGCGCCCTAAAACCGTCTTTTGTTTGTTTCGCGGCCGTTAGCCACTAGTCACTTGAATCAGCAGTTGTCTTGTGACAGCCAGAGCGAGAGCACCAGCAGCAGCGAGTACTGTTTGTATAAAGCGTTTTTGTACTTATTTGCTGCGCTTAGCTTTTAAATAGTTTTTCTGGGAAAACCTAGCGTAGTTTTCGCGTCTCGTATTTCAGTGAGTGTTTCTTGATTATCAGAGTAGCTCATCAGAAGATTATCTTGGGAATTTGTCACCGTATAGAGTAGGGTAAACATAGTCATGTGTAGGGACTGTGGTTGTTGTGAGCGGACGCAAGGGGAATTGGCCACTCTTCGGGGGCAGGTGGAGGCTTTGTCTGTTAGGCTCATCGAGCTCGAGGCGCAGGCGTCGGCTCGTAGTGGCGTTGGGGCAACTGTGGTGAGACCTATGCCTACTTCGGTGGCCTTGGAATCACATGGAACCCCTGATGTCGCTGCGTCTTCCGGCAGTGAGCATCTTACCGGTCAGCCATCACTCCAGGGTGAATGGCGGACAGTGGTGGGCTCGCGCGTGCCTGGCCGAAAGGCGAAGGTGGGATCTGGCCGCGTGGCAGCTGCCTTACCCCTTTCCAACAGGTACGGGGTGCTTCCTAGTGGTGATGACATCGTTTCCGAGCCACCACAGGCTGCCTCGCCTGTTGGGCCAGTGGCCGATTCTCCGGCAAGGTCCCGACAGTCACAGAGGGCGGGCCTATTAGTTATAGGGAGCTCCAACGTTAGGCGGGTTATGGAGCCCCTCAGGAAAATAGCGGGTAGGTCGGGGAAGAATGCCAGTGTGCACTCGGTGTGCTTGCCGGGGGGTCTCGCCCGTAATGTGGAGGAGGCCCTTCCGGCAGCTATTGAACGCACTGTGTGTGACCGGCTGCAGATAGTAGCACATGTCGGAACGAATGACGCCTGCCGCTTGGGTTCTGAGGCCATCCCTGGTTCCTTCCGGCGGCTGGCTGATTTGGTGAAGACAACCAGCATCGCACGCGGAGTGCAAGCTGAGCTTAATATCTGCAGCATAGTGCCCAGAGTCGATCGCGGTCCTCTGGTTTGGAGCCGTGTGGAGGGTCTAAACCAGAGGCTCAGACGACTCTGCGACTATAATGGTTGCAAATTCATCGACCTCCGTTATTGGGTGGAGAACTGTAGGGCCCCCCTAGACAGGTCAGGCGTGCACTACACACCGGAAGCAGCTACTAGGGTAGCAGAGTACGTGTGGCGTGCACACGGGGGTTTTTTAGGTTAGAGGGACCCCCCTTGGGCGAAACGATAAAATACCTGACGGCTTACCAGAGAGGACATTACCATCGTTGATAAAGAACGTCCGTCCTCAGAGACCAAAAACATGAAAAGTTAACTTAATATTGGTAAACTGCAGGAGTATCCAGGGCAAGGTTCCTGAATTAGTATCTCTTATTGAAGGAAATAGTGCGCATATAGTATTAGGAACGGAAAGTTGGTTAAAACCGGAAGTGAACAGTAACGAAATCCTAGACACAGAATGGAATATATACGGCAAGGATAGGATAAACGCCAATGGTGGAGGAGTATTTATAGCAGTAAAGAATTCAATAATATCCAGTGAAGTTATTAGCGAATGCGAATGTGAAATAATCTGGGTTAAGTTAAGTATCAAAGGTGGGTCAGATATGATAGTCGGATGCTTCTATAGACCACCTGCATCAGCAACCGTAGTAGTTGAGCGCCTCAGAGAGAACCTGCAGAACGTCGTGAAGAAGTTTCGTGATCATACTATTGTAATAGGGGGAGACTTCAATCTACCAGGTATAGAATGGGATAGTCACACAATCAGAACTGGAGCCAGGGACAGAGACTCTTGTGACATTATCCTGACTGCCTTGTCCGAGAATTACTTCGAGCAGATAGTTAGAGAACCAACTCGTGAAGCTAACGTTTTAGACCTCATAGCAACAAATAGACCGGAACTTTTCGACTCCGTGAATGTAGAAGAGGGTATCAGTGATCATAAGTCAGTGGTTGCATCAATGACTACAAGTGTAATAAGAAATGCCAAGAAAGGAAGGAAAATATATTTGCTTAACAAGAGTGATAGGGCACAAATCGCAGAATATCTGAGTGACCACCATCAAACGTTCATTTCTGAGGAAGAGGATGTGGAACAAAAATGGAAAAAATTCAGAAACATCGTCCAGTATGCCTTAGATAAGTTCGTACCGACTAAGGTCCAAAGCGAGGGGAACGATCCACCGTGGTATAACAATCATGTACGAAAGGTACTACGGAAACAAAGAAAGCTTCATCATAGGTTTAAGAGTAGTCGAATCATAGCTAATAAGGAAAAGCTGAACGAAGCGAAAAAGAGCGTAAAGAGAGCAATGAGAGAAGCATTCAACGAATTCGAACATAAAACATTGGCAAACAATCTAAACAAGAACCCTAAAAAGTTTTGGTCATATGTAAAATCGGTAAGCGGATCTAAATCCCCTATTCAGTCACTCGTTGACCACGATGGCACCGAAACAGAGGACGACCGAAGAAAGGCAGAAATACTGAATTCAGTGTTCCGAAACTGTTTCACTGCGGAAAATCGTAACACGGTCCCTGACTTCAGCCGTCGCACGGACGCCAAAATGGAAAATATTGAAATAAACGATATCGGAATTGAAAAACAACTGTTATCACTTAGTAGCGGAAAAGCATCCGGACCAGACGAGATACCCTTAAGATTCTACAGTGATTATGCTAAAGAACTTGCCCCCTTTCTATCAGCAATTTATCGTAGATCGCTGGAAGAACGTAAAGTACCTAGCGACTGGAAGAAAGCGCAGGTCGTTCCCATTTTCAAGAAGGGTCATAAATCAGATGCAAATAATTATAGGCCTATTTCGCTTACGTCAATCTGTTGTAGAATAATGGAACATGTTTTGTGTTCTCGTATTATGACGTTCTTAGATAATACAAATCTCCTTCATCATAACCAACATGGATTCCGCAAACAGAGATCATGTGAAACTCAGCTCGCCCTATTTGCCCAAGAAATTCACAGTCCCGTAGACACTGGCGAGCAGATTGATGCCGTATTCCTGGACTTCAGGAAGGCATTTGATACGGTTCCGCACTTACGTTTAGTGAAAAAAATACGAGCTTACGGAATATCGGACCAGGTTTGTGATTGGATTCAGGATTTCCTAGAAGAAAGAACACAACATGTCATTCTTAACGGTTCAAAATCTGCAGATGTAGAGGTAATTTCGGGAGTACCGCAGGGAAGCGTGATAGGACCTTTATTGTTTACAATATACATAAATGACTTAGTTGACAACATCGGTAGCTCCGTGAGGCTATTTGCAGATGACACGGTTGTCTACAAGAAAGTAGCAACATCAGAAGACTCGTACGTACTCCAGGAGGACCTGCAGAGGATTAATGCATGGTGCGACAGCTGGCAGCTTTCCCTAAACGTAGATAAATGTAATATAATGCGCATACATAGGGGCAGAAATCCATTCCAGTACGATTATGCCATAGGTGGTAAATCATTGGAAGCGGTAACGACCGTAAAATACTTAGGAGTTACTATCCGGAGCGATCTGAAGTGGAATGATCACATAAAACAAATAGTGGGAAAAGCAGGCGCCAGGTTGAGATTCATAGGAAGAATTCTAAGAAAATGTGACTCATCGACGAAAGAAGTAGCTTACAAAACGCTTGTTCGTCCGATTCTTGAGTATTGCTCATCAGTATGGGACCCTTACCAGGTTGGATTAATAGAAGAGATAGACATGATCCAGCGAAAAGCAGCGCGATTCGTCATGGGGACATTTAGTCAGCGCGAGAGCGTTACGGAGATGCTGAACAAGCTCCAGTGGCGGACACTTCAAGAAAGGCGTTACGCAATACGGAGAGGTTTATTATCGAAATTACGAGAGAGCACATTCCGGGAAGAGATGGGCAACATATTACTACCGCCCACATATATCTCGCGTAATGATCACAACGAAAAGATCCGAGAAATTAGAGCAAATACGGAGACTTACAAGCAGTCGTTCTTCCCACGCACAATTCGTGAATGGAACAGGGAAGGGGGGATCAGATAGTGGTACAATAAGTACCCTCCGCCACACACCGTAAGGTGGCTCGCGGAGTATAGATGTAGATGTAGATGTAGATGTAGCATGGACTGGCAATGGTACCTTAATGCAGAGAAATCTGAAGTTGTACACTGTTTATAATAATTTTCACTACCAATCGATACGCAGCACCTAGACTCAGCCCTATCACATAAATACCGTAGAGTAAAAGCATATAAGACATGAAGCAAACTGTGTAAGTTCAGCTGAGAGGAGCGAATGGATGACTTCTTTTCACATGTAGCATTTTAGGAAACTTCTGTTTATCGTGAAAGAGAGCGCTTCTGAAATATCTGTAAGGCCAATACTTGAATATTCCGCAAGTCTACGGGTTCAGTATCATGTCGAAGTCACAGGAGCACGCGCGTGTACAACATCGGATCGAAAGTATCTGGACTCCCATACGTAATGCGGAATTGGCCACTGGATGTCATGAGAGGTGAACCTACCAAGACAAAACGAGGAGGGGAGAACCGTGTTCTCAGTAGAGGAACAGTAACCGGAGATTAGGTCGATCAGGAGAGATCAGTGGCTTCGAACGTGGACTAGTCACTGGATTTCACGAGAGAAACGAATTCATCAGGAACATTCAACCCTTGTAAAGTTGTCCAGATCGACTGTTGACGATGTTCTGGTGAAGTCGTAACGCGAAGGAACAACCTACAGCTAAACCACGACCAGGCCGACCCAACGTACTGACGGACACAGACCGTCGACCATTGCGGAGGTTCGTAGTGAAAAACAGCATGAAATCAGAGCGAGTAACCACTCGTGAGATGCGCAGAGCTACCAGCAGTCCATCTAGCAGAATAACTGTGCTTAGGGAACTACAATGAATGGGGTACCATGTTCGAGCAACTCCTCACAAGCCATACATTTCTGGACTCAATAACAACCGACGCTTCAGCTGGTATAAAGAGCGACCGCCACTGGACAGTGAGTGACTGAAAATGAGTGGTTTGGAGTTATGTATCGTGCTATAGCCTGCCTCAGTCCGATGGAAGCGTTTGTGTATGGCGAATGTCTAGAGAACATTACAGGCCACAATATGCAGTGACAACATTGAAGTAAGCAAGATGCTACATTACGAGATATGGGCGTTTTTCGTAGTTGGGGTGTGGTCCTTTTATTGCGAGGAACAGTTCAGAGACGGTGATCGTTTGTGTCAGCATGACAGTGCACCTTGTCGTCGTGCAGCATTTCTGAGGCAATAGTTAGTCTACAATTATATTCTTGAAATGGATTGGACTGTCCAGAGCCCCGACCTGAACCCAGTCAAACCCCTTTGGGATGAGTTAGAACCTCGACTTCGCTCCAGTACCATTCTTCCACAGACATTTAGACTCTTCATTGAACGTGCTCCCACCTGAGGTTCAAGTCATCATAAACGCAAAGGACATGTCACACTCCTTATTAATGTCCACTAAATAGTGTCCGTGTGCTTTTGATAAGATAGTATTCAAACGAAGGGTGCACGAAAAACCACAAGCTTATTTGACTGACAGAAGAGTGTAAAGGAAAGCCTCAAATATCCAGCAGATCCTCGAATACAGACGCTGAATGTCTTGAGAAAATCTGCTTCTAAAATTTGAGAAATCATGTTTCAGGATAGAACCTTGCATACTGATCCCGTAAGGACTTTGAAGATGAAAGCAGGCAAAATAACAGCTCGGAATGAGGAATATTGGCAACCATGCTTCACATTCCCCATCCGGAAAAAATGACAGTCTAATGCTTTATTGTCGAGAGGACATTGAACTCTAAGAATTAAGTAGTACAGTAAAAGTATCCTCTACCACACTCTCTACAGTGTTCGCTGAATTTCGATATATATGTTGATGATAATTTGCAACATGAAAAGTTTCTTCACAGCGTGTGTAGCTATACTCTCATACCACCAGACGTCCCGTATCTCATAATTCCTTGTGTTCAGTCGTTGTGATAGCAACAACCTTGGGACATATTCAAGACGGAGATTTTCTTACGTTTGTCTCTGCTGGGGTGAAACTTCATACATTTAAGTTTATAGGCAGGAAGATAGTTACTGGTACTTTCTGTAGAAATGTTTTCATGGCTTGTTATGGAATATTCTCATGCTCTTGAATGTGGAGGTCCAATTCCTCGTTGCAATGCACTGTAGCAATCACTTGGTAGCGCATGTGAAGACACATGAATTTAAAATCGAATGCCTTCTGTTAATCGCATTGCAACGTGTATAGAAGACATACTACAATGATAGAATTAAAACCTACACCCACTGTGGTGATTCTGCTATTTTGCTAAAAGACTGGATTTAATTGCAAGCCTTTCAGCTATTAGTTCACAAATGTACCGTAAGAAAATCTAAAAGTTTTCTTGTTGTTTGGACGAACCAGCATATTATGGGTCTAACATAACAATACCCGGTTACAGCAAATGTTCTGTTATAAAAGTCATACTTCCTTTCTCTTCTTTCGAAAGGCTAATCCTTGTCTCTGCTGCCTTAGCTTCCTCTCTTCTCCATCAATCAAGAACGTCCCATCTCATATACGATATTTTTTAAGCAGGATGCTCTCAGTCGCCCCCTCGTTTTCTTTTCTACGATCCTGCCTTAGAAAATGTTTTGTAGCAGTTTATAACGTTCGATTAAGTGTCCAACAAGTTTTGCTTTACGCTGGCCTATAACTTTCTGTAGTTGTTTTTTCTCTCCTATTCACCGTAAAACCATCTCTTCGTTTTTCTGTCAGTCCAGCTAGTTCTTGTAATACTCCTCTAGAATCGCATTTCCGCAGCTTCGAGGCGAGCTTTCTCCTGCTTTGCTAACGTCCAGTTTTCACATCTGTACGTCAAGACACTTCACAGAAAGGTCTTTACATATCTTTTCTTAGTGCGGAAGCTGATGCGCTTTTTCAATAGAAGTTCTTCTTATCATGGAAGGGACTCTTGGCCAGTATTATTCTCCTCTTGATTTCCTTGATGAATCTATTGTTATCCTCCACACTGCTACCGAGACAGTGAAATTCAGTTACTTCCTCGAGCTGCTCACTACCTATTTTTATGTCCGTCTTGCCCCCATCTCCTTTCTTATCCATACCCATGATTTTTGTTTTCTTGGCATTTATTCTTTGTTTTAGTTTTGTTACCTCTTGACTTAAGACTCGAAGCATTTTATTTGTCTTTTTTCTCTGAGTCTGCCACTATTGCAATGTCATCGGCAAATTTGATGCAGTTAGTATGAGCATCGCTAATTTTGATTTCAATCGTTTTTTCTTTCATTGTTGTTGTTGCCTCCTCGGTGAACATATTAAATAAGTAGGTGACGGAGGGCACCTCTGGCTTACTCCCCTTCCGATTTTTGCCTGTTTCTTACTACCATTAGTATCTATTTCGGTAGGCTTTTGTATATGCACAAAATTAATCGCATGTTCTTCCAGTCAAGTCGTACTTTGCGCTCTGCTACTTTCCAATCAATCACATCAAGCGCTTTATCTAAGTCAATAAGAGCTACATCACTTTTTCTGTTTGCGTCTGATCTTATTTCCGACTTTTGACGTAGTGCTTTCTCGTTCCTTTCTTTGTTCCAAAGGCAAATTGCTCATTGACTAAGTTCCACTCTATTTTCTTTTTAATCCCCTCTTAAGTTACTGACAGTAATGATGCAGTTTTTGGTGCTTGTGAGAAAAGTGCTAGTGTTCTATAATTTGTACAATTCCTGGAATTTGCTCTCTTCAGTACTGCAATAGCTCTACTGTTTGTGATGTCGTACTGGGGCCTTACAATATTCGATCTGATTAATGCCCAACTTGCTACGACAGTTCCAAGTTGTAGTGCGCTACAGTCAAGGAATAAATAGCACCCTCACCTTCCCTTATCATTTACTAGTAGAAACGGAACTTCCTAGTTGTATTTGCTTAATAACACGTCTTCACAGAGTCCGTTCATATCTTTCCACCATATAAAACAGAAACAATGAAATGCCGAAGCGGATTTGTTCGTATACTTTCAAAGAGAGGGGAAATACAATAGTTGCACCTTGTAATAGCTTGCTAACGTTCTCTGAATGAAAAGTTATTCAATATTGTTAGCACTATCCCGCGCCGGCCCAAATTAAATTTAAGGCAGTCGGAGAGGAAGACAGTTCAAAGACTGGCTTACACACGTCTATAAAGTTTGATTTTTTTTTTTTTCTTGGACACATGTGTCCATTCTGTTTGACTCATTGCTCCCCACATGTACCGCTAACGAATCCTACGTGCAGGTTCTGCTTTCTCTGGAGTGTGCATCTGAGTAGCGATTCGAATGATCTTAACATCTAGCAGAATGTACAAAAAACATTTAGTAAAAGGATTTTCTCCCACTTTTAGACCTCATTCCGTCACTCAGCATACAATTTCAACACATTATTCTAGCTTAACATTTCATGTTACTGCTCTAGGGATGGATAAAAAGTGAATGTGTAACTGGACCGTTATACCAAGTCTAAGGTGAGACCTGAAGCAGCGATTTTCACTTTCCAAGGCCTCATCGTTACCACTGGACGACGGTCATCGGTCATTTCAGATACTGAGTTTCAGGCTAAATGTCAAGATGAGCCCGGTAAAGTCGTCAATGCGAGTGAGAAAGGGGAGTTACCAAATGTGGTAGAAATAGGAAAATAGGCCATACACGGAATGTGGTACCAAGAAAATTAGAGGGAAAGTGACAGTGAGGGCTGTATGTACACGGAAAGAAGTGAGCAGTTTGTGCCTCAGGATGAGCACAGTGACGCACAGGCAGTCATACTGCGGCTGATTCGCTCTTACCGTTACGCGTGTGGTTATGCGCTCATACTGCGGTTTAGTGCACGCAGCTGTCACGTAGTCTGCAACCTTGAGCGGTCCGCGGAGTCCCAGAGGCACTTGAGTGAAAATGGTAAATCGTACCGACTGCGTGATACCAAGGAGTCACGAAAAATTCTAAATTACACTGAGAACTGAGACTGAAATAAAGCCTGCAACATCGAATCATTTCTTAACTTTCTAAACTATATTTGTTATGAAACAGGTTGCGAGAAAATTGTTGCGAAAGTGTACCATATCGTCTGTCTTTGGGTGGATTAAACTGCTGCTTATTTTGCGTTCATTACTGCACAGTTTTGCCTGTGAAGCCATTTTCAGCTGATTGTGTGGTATACTGGACATAAATTAGCCAATAAAAAGTATCCGCACACCCCTACGTAAAGCGGACCTGCCGTTATAAAAGGAGGCGAGGAGTGTTAGGTTGTCTTAAATAACGCTAAAATATTTTGGTTAAAGCTCCGGTAACTAACGTGGAGACCTTAAACTACAAACAGGTCGAACTTGTGGATTACAGTCCTCCACTATACTCTACACCTACAAAAACCTCTGCTATGCAAGTTTTGCATGTATCTCCACCACACCGAGGGTCTAAAAGTCCCTAAAAATCCTCGAACGCCATACGCTCCATCCCGCTTTCCGCATTCGTTTACCTTCCCCCAAATGGATCCTGTACCATCTCATTACATTCCCACCCTTCCTCATCCACACTGAACACTTCCGTATCTCCTACACTATACACAAACTAGATTCCTGTAAATCACTGCCTTCCCACTGATCACCAATCTAGGCATGCAGCTGCGTCTTTACAAACACGTTCCACTGTCCCTAAACCTACACACACCCCATGCCCTATCCCAGCGCAACTTCAACCAACTCTCCTTCCCAGACAATGAGATCCGCCTCGATATTTATGCCTCCTATCCTATGCTACATCAAGGCTCATTTGTCCTCTCTATCCATACCTATCCCTTTCCTCTTGTAACCAGTACCCTACCCACACACCACACCACTCCTCACCCTATGTTTTTCCCACCGTCTGCATTCCCATCTCGACACCTACATATCATCTCGATAGTTTTCTTACTTAATAGACCCCAATATTCTTACCCATGCCCCTCAACGCTATGGTATTCTCTCTTCCCTCAAAACATCTCACCCAGAGTTTAAGTGAAAGTGCATTTTCATAGAAGAATACCATCAAGTCGCAACTGTGTTTCTTAAACAACATAAATTTTTCGTCCTTTTTGCTGACGTCTTTAAGCTTTTTAATTTAAAACCGAAAAACATTCCTCACATTTTTCCACATCTTTGTTATATTTTTAAGATCGATTTTGGCTGAAGAGCGGAGTAATGTATCGCTCACAGACCTTCCGCCACCCATAGGGGCGACCGGGATGACAAAACAATAAAGAAAAAAAGGGTTGTCAGTAGAGAAGCAATAAGAAGCATAACAGCGAAAGGGGTCGCTCAGGAGAGCTCACAGACTTAAGACGTGAATTAGTCGTCGGATATCACCTGAGTAACAAATCCATCAGGAACATTTCATCCCTTCTAAAGCTACCCAAGCAAACTGTTGGTGATGTGACAGTGAAGTGGAAACCACAGATAAATCAAGAGCAGGAAGACTTCATACACCGAGGAACAGGGACCGATGACCATTGTGGAGGGTGTGTGAGACGAAACAAGATGTAGAAGCACGTTAATATGCTTATGTTTTTTATTTTCAGTCCGTAGTATACACTATGTGATCAAAAGTATCCGGACACATGGCTGAAAATAACTTACAACTACGTGGCGCCCTCTATCGGTAATGCTGGAATTCAGTATGGTGTTGGCCCACCCTTAGCCTTGATAACAGTTTCCGTCTCGCAGGCATACGTTCAGTCAGGTGCTGGAAGGATTCTTGGGGAATGGCAGCCCATTCTTCACGGAGTGCTGCACTGAGGAGAGGTATCGATGTCGGTCGGTGAGGCCTGGCTCGAAGTCGGCGTTGCAAAACATCCCAAAGGTGTTCTATAGTATTCAGGTCAGGAATCTGTGCAGGCCAGTCCATTGCAGGGATGTTACTGTCGTGCAACCACTCCGCCACAAGCCGCGCGTAATGAACAGGTGCTCGATCGTGTTGAAAGATGCAGTCGTCATCCCCGAATTGCTCTTCAACAGTGGGAATCAAGAAGGTACTTAAAACATCAATGTAGGCCTCTGCTGTGATATTGTCACGGAAAACAACAAGCGGTGCAAGCCCCCTCCATGAAAAACACGGCCACACCATAACACCACAGCCTCCGAATTTTACTGTTGGCACTACACATAACGTTCACATGGCATTCCCCGTACCCACACTCTGTAGTCGGATTACCGCATTGTGTACCGTGATTCGTCACTCAACAAAGCGTTTTTCCACTGTTCAATCGCCCAATGTTTACGCTCCTTACACACCAAGCGACGCGTCATTTGGCATTTACCCGCGTGATGTGCGGCTTATGAGCAGCCTCTCGGACATGAAATCCAAGCTTTCTCACATCCCGCCTAACTGTCATCCTACTTGCAGTGGATCCTGATGCAGTATGGTATTCCTGTGTGATGGTCTGGATAGATGTCTGCCTGTTACACATTACGACACTCTTCAACTGTCGGCGGTCTCTATCAGTCAACAGACGAGGTCGGCCTGTATGCTTTTGTGCTGTACGTGTCCCTTCACGTTTCCACTTCACTATCATATCTTGAACAGTGGACCTAGGGATATTTAGAAGTGTGGAAATCTCGCGTGCAGACGTATGACACAAGTGACACCCAGTCACCTGACCACATTCGATGTCCGTGAGTTCCGCGGAACGCCCCATTCGGCTCTCTCACGATATCTAATGACTACTGAGGTCGCTGATATGGAGTACCTGGCAGGAGGTGGCAGAATAATGCACCTAATACGAAAAACGTATGTTTTCGCGTGTGTCAGGATACTTTTGATCACATAGTATACATCGAAAGAGTTTGTGCTGTATACTCACAGAATATCGTCCCCACAACAACCGTATGACTCGGCTGTCCTCACATCACATCCTGGAGACACCGCCGAACTAGCGGGCTGGATGGATTTGACCGTAAGCCTAGACGCCTGTGATCTGCAGCTATTAAGAAAAGCTTGTTCACCAATCTCTCGCCGAACGGTACGCCAGGTGCGGTTTGCTGTAGAGGTGTTTGACTTGCCTGGTTTCGGAAGGCGCGAGAGAACATTGAGCAACGCAGAAGATTACACATCAGAGGGAACTAGGAACCACCATCGACTAAGGTGAATTTGGCGGAACGCCTCGGAGCTCTTTTTTGATGCTGCCCGCCATGAATTGCTCTCCTGTGCCAATCTTTTCATTTCAGAGTAGCACTTGCAACCTACGTATTCACTTATTTGCTGGATATTTTCCAATCTGTGTCTTCCCCTACAATTTTACCCTCTAATCTTCCCTTTAGTATCATAGAAGTTATTCCCTGATGTTTTAATAGATGCCCTGTTGTCCTGTCCCTTCTTCTTGTCAGTGTTTCCATATATTCCTCTCCTCACCTACCCTCCGGAGAGTCTCCTCACTACACACCTTATCAGCCCACCTAACTATCAACGTTCTTCTGTGGCACCATGTCTCAAATGATTCGGTTCTCTTCTGTCCTGGTTTTCCCACAGTCCATGTTTCGTTACTCCAAACGTACATTCTCCAGTAGGCTTTTCAAGTGGGGGGAATGCCCTTTTAGCTAGTCTGCTAGTCCTTGCTCCGTCCATCATGGGTTATTTTTCTGTCTAGGTGTGTTGAATGGGTCCTTAACTATGTCTACTTCGTTATACTCAATTCAGATGCCACGTTTCTCGCTATTGTCATTTCTGCTACTTCTCATTATTTCGTCTTCCTTCGATTTACTCTCAATCAATAATGTGTAATCAATAAACTTTTAATCCCATTCAACACATCATGTAATTCTTCTTTCCTTTCACTGAGGATGCCAGTGTCAGCAGCGGAGCTTTTCATTGATATTCTTTTACTATGTAATTTTTTTCCCACTCTTGAACCTTTCTTTTATTTTGCCATCGCTTCTTCGATGTATAGATTGAACAGCAGGGGAGGAAGACTGCACCTCTGTCTTACACCGTTTTAAACTGGGCACTTCGTTTATGGTCTTCCAGTCTAATTGTTCTATCTTGGTTCTCGCATATTTTGCATATTATCCGTCTTCCCCTATAGTTTACCCCTATTTTCCTCAGAATTTCGAACATTTTGTATCGTTTTAATTTGTCGAACACTTTTTGCAGGACGACAAATCATATGAATCTGTTTTGATTTTTTTCAGTCTTGCTTCCATTATCAGTCACAGTGTCAAGACTTCCTCTCTGATGCCTTTATCTTTCCTAAAGATAAACTACTTGTCATCTAGTAAATACTTAATTATCTTTCTTTTTCTTCTGTATTTTATTCGTGTCAGCAATTAGGATACATGAGCTATTAGGCTGATTGTGCGATAATTCTCGCACTTGTCCGGCTCTTGCTATCTTCTGAATTTTGTGGATGATCTTTTTCCGAAAGTCTGATGGAATGTCGCCAGACTCATACATTCTACACACCAGCGGGAGTAGTCGTTCCGTTGCCACTCCCCCCTCCATCCCTCCAATGATTTTAGAAGTTCCGATGGAACGTTATCTATCCTTTCTCCCTTATTTGAACTTAATTCATCCAAAGCTCTTTTAAATTCTGGTTCCCCTATGTCTTCCCATTCGACTCCTGTTTCTTCTTCTGTCTCATGATCAGACGGGTCAATCCCCTCATAAAGGCATTCAGTGTATTCATTCTACCTGCCAGCTCTCTCCTCTACATTTAACAGTGAAATTCCTATTGCACTCTTAATATTACCGCCCTTGCTTTTCATTTCACCGAAGACTGCTTTGACTTTTGTATATGTAAAGTCAGACCTTCAGACCATCGTATCCCTTTCGATTTCTTCGTATTTTTCATGCAGTCATTTCACCTTCTCTTTGATCCATTTACTATTAATTGCGTTTCTAAGTAACTTGTTTCTCTGCATTTTTGTACTTCCTTCTTTCGTCGATCAACTGAAGTACTTCTGTTGTCCACGGTTTCTTGGATGTTTCTTTCCTTCTAACTACGTTTTTCTTTCCAGTTGCTGTGATTTCCCTTTTTAGAGATGCCAATTCCTCTTTAACTGACCTGCCTACTGAGCTATTCATTATAGCAGCATCTATAGTCTAAGAGAACTTCAAGCGCATGTCTTCATTCCTTAGCACTTTCCTATCCCATCTCTTTACGCAGTTGTCCTTCCTGGTTAGTCTCTTAAACTGCAGTCCACTCTTCAGCTTTACTAAATTGTGGCCTGATTCTATATCTCATCCTGGGTAGGCCTTAACAATCCAGTATCTGATTTTGGAATCTATACCTGACCATGATGTAATCTAACAGGAATCTTCTGTTTCTCCCGAGCTTTTCAAAGTATATCTCCTCCTCTTGTGATTCTTGAAAAGAGTGTTCGCTATTACTAGCTGAAATTTGTTGGGGAACTCAATTAGTTTACCTCCTTTCTCACATCTACCGCCAAGCCCATATTCTGCCGTAACCATTTCTCCTTCTCCTTCCCCTACAACTGCATTGCAATCCCTCATAACGATTAGATTTTCATCTCCATTTACATATCGAATTACCCTTTCAAAGTTCTCATATACTTTCTCTATCTCTTCTTCTTCTGCTTGCGATGTTGGCATGTGTACCTTAATTATTGTAGTCGGTGTTGATATGCTGTCGATTCTGATGAGAACAACCCTGTCACTGAACTGTTTGCAGTAGCCCACTCTCCGCCCTACCTTCCTATTCATATGGAGTCCCACTCCCTTTGTACCATTTTCTGCTGCTGTTTGTATCATCGTCTGACAAGAAATCCTGATCTTTGCATTAGTCTTCACTGACCCATGTTATATCTATACTGAGCCTCAGCATTTCCCTTTTAAGCTATTTTACCTTGTCTAAAACGTTGAACTTCTGATATTCCGCGCCTCGACTCGTAGAGCGTTACCCTTTCGTTGGTTATTGAATCTTTTCCTTATGGTCATCTTCCCCTTTGCAGTCCCCTTTCGAAAATCCGGATGAAGGGCTACTCTGGAATCTCTTGTCAATGGAGAGATCATCACGACACTTTCTCCATTACAGGACACATGTGTGTGTCTTTAATGGAGTGGTTTCCATAGTTTTCTGCATTCTCATACAATGAATCACTGCTGATTCTTCTGCCTTTTAGGAGCAATTTCCCATCACAAAGACAAGAGAGTGTCCTGAACCTCCGTCCGATCCTGCGTGCTCTTTGACAAGGCAGTTGGCAGAAGGAGGATGACTTCTCTTGTCAGAAGTCTTGGGCCACCTTTGCTGATGATTGTTATTCAAAATTTAAGCAATGGTGACGTTCGAACCTGGGGCACATGACGTTCCGATTACTCGTCAAAGACACTAGCCTCCTTTGCTTTAATAAGGTCCGAAAAAGTGGGCAGGGGAAGTCGTGAGCAAAGTAGACAGGCGTCGCTACCCGAAACCTGGCCACGATGACCCGTTTTCCCGTCGTAACTAAGAAGAGTGGAGGAAATAGGACTCAAGGGGTCCAATACATCAAGAAAAAAGAGAAAACAATTTTTTTGTATCATCACCATGATTGCTAAAGCTCGTGGATTGGCATGCCTCATAATATCGAGGGGAAGGTAAACGAAAGCCGCTCCTCGTCGACTACCAAATAGGAAGAAAAACAAAAGAGATCGTCTTATTACGTCATGAGGGTGTTCCATGGTGCTCCTCGCTGCGGGATTAAGGATGCACCTCTTCCAGTATCATTATGATCGCCGTTGGTAGTTCAGTCTAACTTCTCGTGTCACAGATAAACCAGCTGCGAAGTGGGTTATGGAAAGCGTTCCAGAGAAAATTTGAGAAACATTGCTGGTTATTGAGGTTATGTGCGATAGCACAGAATCGTTGTTTTTAGTGGTGCCAAAAATCTAACACTGTCTTCTCATTGTCGCCAAGCAAACAGTGGGCGGTGTGGCCAAGTAGCCATGTCAGAAAATTCGTTTTTGCGTCATCCACAAAGAGGAGCGATTGTGCAGTTATCCGGTCGGAACATCTGGAGCACAAAATGCCAATCATCCTTCGCCGATCGGCAGACAAGGCGATGTCATCCATATCCATCACTCCACAGGTGAGAGACAATGGAGAGCGCGAGATGAATTTGACGTAGCCGAGACTGCCACGCCTGGTTCCCATTAGCCGTTATGTACTAAGCGGGTTGAACGTCCATATTAGGAGTAGCAGCACTCACCGCCTACCATACAAGAAGCTACTTTGTATGGAGGCGTTTCCTTTCAGTCACGTTCGGGGACCTACTCAGTTGCATGTTGGTATATATCGCCCTCACCGATATCAAGCGTGTGGGCAACAGTGCATTTGGGGTGTAACTTAGTTCAAGGAAGAATTGGCTAATGTAGAAGAAAGGCGGTAGGATGTCCGATAACAGCACTGGGAAACGGAGAGAGATCGACACTAAGGCCTCTAGGAGGATGGATAACATGGATATCATCACCACTTCTTCATCTGAGGGCTTGTAAATATGATCTTCGCACCGCCCCGAACATGAAAAGGCCCAAGCCACCTCTGTCCATACTAACAAAGGATCTCAAAGCCGCCATCATGCGGTGGGATCAGAAGCGCCTGCGCAACATGGGGAATGCTCAGCAACAACAATCCGGCAGCCCCTTACCTATAGACAGACGTTGAGACTACAGCCCGACGCCCTGTCGTGCTGCGCGGACATCATAGCCGACTCGAAGGAGGAGTACAATATCGTCGGTATAGGCAGTGCAGCGAAAGGAGTGTCGTCGAGTGTCAGCCCAGATAGGCGTTGGAGGCCACAGAGCATTGATCCCATAGCAAACGCGTATATTGTCAGTGAGAGAGGACAGGTCTGTCTCACCGAGCTCTGGATTAGGGTCGACGGCGCGAGACGTCCGTCGCACAACACCCTGGACGTCGCGCCGCAAAGAAGACGCATCGTTACCTCTACTATGATGTCCGGGTACCCCGTTGTCATAACACAGCCGCCGGCCGTTGTGGCCGAGCGGTTCTAGGCGTTTCCGTCCAGAACCGCGCTGCTGCTACGGTCGCAGGTTCGAATCCTGCTTCGGGCATGGATGTGTGTGATGTCCATAGGTTAGTTAGGTTTAAGTAGTTCAAAGTCTAGGGGACTGATGACTTCAGATGTTAAGTCCCATAGTGCTCAGAGCCATTTGAACCATAATGCAGCCGTCAAAAACGCTTCGTCAATTCCGTCAGAGGTCCGCCTGAAGTCGATGGAGGCCAAGACCCCAGGTATTTTGCAAGCGTGGACAAGCGATACCGACAGAGTTCATTGTGGATGTTATGCTCGCCTGCTAATGACGTCCGGTCCTGTGAAACGACGTAGCAAACCGTCCGCTCGAAATGCGCCGCCAGCAGTCGTGTGAAAATCTTCATGTCACTGTTTAGTTAGGTCAAGAGGCGATAATCGGGGGTCCTGGATCTGCTTCGTGGTTTATGTTTCAAGTAAGGCCCCAGGTAGCTGCACCGTGAGGGGTAGTAGATCGCGACAGTTGTCCGTCCAGGTTGGCGCCAGCAATTGCTGGAAAGCCCAGTAGACCTCAAGAGGGATGCCGTCGGGTCTTTGCGTATTGTTATCGTCTCCCATATGTGTTGCTTTAAGAAACTCCTCCTCCGTTACAAATAAATTCCGTTGCCGCAGAAAGGGAGATCGAGCCACAAGAGAGCTGAGAGACCTCTGCGACCATTCCGGGTGATGACGAGGCCGTAAGTACAGCCTCGTGAAGCGGGCGTGAAGAGCACGCCTTGTATCGCGCTGAGATGCCATCTATCGTCCGTCGCGACAACATGGATCAAGGCCCTTCGCCAGGGTCATCTTTCGGCAAGCATGATGGATGGTCCCTCCTGAACCACTTCACCCCAACACCATCGGTGCCTGTGTAGCCGTTGCATGCTCGGCGGCTGATAAGAGGAGTGTGCTGGCCGAGGTGCATATTGTCCAGAGATATGCTTTGAGAGTTCTAAGGTACAGGTGCGGTATGCTTCGACCACTTGTTCTGCTGTAAGATAAACAGATGGTTGGTTTGAACAGCTGGGTACTTTAACAGGTATGGTTCTGCTGGAGTATATATGCCTTCGGCTTCCATAGATCTGTGAAATGATTCACTAAGCAGTTTAAAGTGGATTCTGATCCATAATACAACTGAAAATTTTCATATACAAAAATCATTGATCATGGCTGTAAATAAAAGAAGTGGTAAGTAACAGAAAAAATCTTAGGACTGGCTAGTAATCGAATTACCGATGTTTGCATTGGCAGTTACCCACTTATCATTCTACTCAATACACCCGTTACATTAGTGGTTCCCAGTTATCGTTGCTGGGACTAATTGTCAGCTGTGATGATGTCCGAAAACTTATCCCATGAAGTTTAACGTCTTGAAATGGAGGAACAGGTTATCACAGTGTAATGCATAACACTTTTTAATTTATGTCTAGATCACTAGGGTCATCTGTTTTAGCTCTTTGTAAAATGCAGAGTCTTGGAAACAAACAAATGAAACTCTCAACATACTGCAATATTTCCACTCAATAATTTGTTATGAATAATGTCTTATGGAATATTTCGAAATAACTAAGCTCAGTAATTTTTTATGGAAAAATTTTCATCACTTAGAAAGAAAGTATTGGCCGGCCGGTGGGGCCGAGCGGTTCTGGGCACTTCAGTCTGGAACTGCGCGACCGCTACGGCCGCAGGTTCGAATCTTGCCTCGGGCATGGATGTGTGTGATGTCCTTAGGTTAGTTAGGTTTAAGTAGTTCTACGTTCTAGGGGACTGATGACCTCAGATGTTAAGTCCCATTGTGCTCAGAGCCATTTGAACCAAAAAAAGTGTTGATGCGAGGAGTAAGAATAATATGCGGTGTTCACCTACACTCATCTTGCAAGTAGCTCTTTAAGGAGATAGGCCTTTTAACTGAACTGTTACAATATATACATATACATACACTAATGAAATTTTTCATAAATAATGGAACACAATTTGAAAATGTAGTATCATTGCCACAGATACTACTACAACGCCGCGCCAACGCAAGGCTGGCAGCCCGTCGTCTGCCGAGCACAGCGCACTCTAGCGGGCTGTGCAGCTCGACGGAACTGGAGTGTGCCACTTCTCGGCTAGATTTCAACCTAGGCAGACGCACTTTCATAATCGGCCCTCAGCCAGTTCTGGTTAACTTGATTGTCTGAGGAGGGCCCATCAGTCTTAGTCCCTGAGAATATGGTGTGTTAGTTATAGCCGTAGCTGCAGTCCTACAAACTACTGAAGATAAGTAATTTTCATTGTACTGTGTGTTTCTTGAATAATAATCCTTCTCTCTAACAGTGTGCCGTACCGCATATTATTGCAGCCTGGACTCCTTCAGCTCCTATCAACTCGGCCTCCTACTTATTTGCATTTAGTAACGAGCTGAAAACACCCACGCGTTTTGTGCCTCTAAACAGTGAGACACAATAGAAAACAATAGTGATGTCCATACCTACAGCACTAGAAGAAACGATGATCTTTAGTATTTATTATTATAGCTGTCAGAGGTTCAGAAGAGATTTAAAAATGAATAAATATAATTTTTTGATCATTTACAAGTAGTAAAGTAAGTTTTAATTTTAACCTAAAATCATTTCTTCTGGGCAACTTCTTCTATTCAACAGGTTTTTGTCTGAATATTGGTTTTAATTGTAATTACTTGAATAAGAATTAAAAACAGCATTACATCACTGATAAATTTAAGTCCGTGTGCCGTTTAGCAACCTGTAAATGGCCAACGTGCAGCCATCCGCTGAAGCTAAGCACCAACAGGGTGGTCCATTGATCGTGACCGTGCCAAATATCTCACGAAATAAGCGTCAAACGAAAAAACTACAAAGAACGAAAGTTGTCTAGCTTGAAGGGGGAAACCAGATGGCGTTATGGATGGCCCGCTACATGGCGCTGCCATAGGTCAAACGGATATCAACTGCGTTTTTTGGTAAATAGGAACCCGCATTTTTTATTACATATTCGTATAGTACATAAAGAAATATGAATGTTTTAGTTGGACCACTTTTTTCGCTTTGTGATAGATGGCGCTGTAATAGTCACAAACATATAGCTCACAATTTTAGACGAACAGTTGGTAACACGTAGGTTTTTTAAATTAAACACTTTCTGTTACGTTTGAACATTTTATTTCGGTTGTTCCAATGTGATACATGTACCTTTGTGAACTTATCATTTCTGAGAACGCATGCTGTTACAGCGTGATTACCTGTAAACACATTTATGCAAACCAATGCTCAAAATGATGTCTGTCAACCTCAATGCATTTGGCAATACGTGTAACGACATTCCTCTCAACAGCGAGTAGTTCGCCTTCCGTAATGTTTGCTCATGCGTTGACAATGCGCTGACGCATGTTGTCAAGCATTGTAGGTGGACCACGATACCAAATATCATTCAACTTTCCCAACAGAAAGAAATCCGAGGACGTCAGATCCGGTGAACGTGCGGGTCCTGGTATGCTGCTTCGACGACCAATCCACCTGTCATGAAATATGCTCTTCAATACCGCTTCAACAACACGCGAGCTATGTGCCGGACATCCATAATGTTGGAAGTACATCGCCATTCTGTCATGCAGTGAAACATCTTGTAGTAACATCGGTAGAACATTACGTAGGAAATCAGCATACATTGTGTAGTGGCGTAGCAAGACAGTCACGTCACTCGGAAGTAGCCGAAAGGCACGCGTTAAGCTCACGCAGATTGGCGTGAGGTCTGGAACAGGACAATGTCTTGAGAATTGCAATAAAGTACGAAAATCGTATACTAACGGACCGCGGCCGATTTAAAGGCTACCACCTAGCAAGTGTGGTGTCTGGCGGTGACACCACATTCCTCCCCCGCAAATCGGCGCCTGCGTCTGCTGATTCTGCAAGCGATAAAATTCAGACAGTACATCTGGAGATTGTGGCGAAGCCATGACAAGTAAATTAGAGCAATACAACTGTTAATTCTTCGTCGCCAACTGTAGTGGCGTAGCAAGACAGCCACGCCACTCGGAAGTAGCCGAAAGGCACGTGTTAAGCTCACGCAGATTGGCGTGAGGTCTGGAACAGCCATCGATAAAATGAGGGCCAATTATCCTTCCTCCCAAAATGCCGCACCATACATTAACCCACCAAGGTCACTTTGCCCAATAGTGCATATTATGCCGGTTTACGTTACCGCTGTTGGTGATGACGCTTCGTCGCTAAATAGAACGCGTGTAAAAAATCTGTCATCGTCCCGTAATTTCCCTTGTGCCCAGTGGCAGAACTGTACACGACGTTCAAATTCGTCGCCGCGCAATTCCTGGTGCATATAAATATGGTACTGCTGCAATCGATGTTGATGTAGCATTCTGAACACCGACATTTTTGAGATTCTCGATTCTCGCGCAATTTGTCTGCTACTGATGTGCGGATTAGCCGCGACAGCAGCTAAAACACCTACTTTGGCATCATCATTTGTTGCAGGTCGTGGTTGACATTTCGCATGTGGCTGAACACTTCCTGTTTTCTTCAATAACGTAACTATCCGGCGGTCGGTCCGGACACTTGGATGATGTCGTCCAGGATACCGAGCAGCATACATATCACACGCTCGTTGGGCATTTTGATCACAATAGCCACACATCAACACGATATCCACCTTTTCCGCAATTCGTAAACGGACCATTGTAACACGGGTAATGTATCAGGAAGCAAATACCGTCCGCACTGGCGGAATGTTACGTGATAGTACGTACTTATACGTTTGTGACTATTACAACGCCATCTATCACAAAGGGAAAAAAGTGGTCCAACTAAAACATTCGTATTTCTTTACGTACTAGACGAATATGTAATAAAAAATGGGGGTTCCTATTTTTAAAGAAACGCAGTTGGTATCCGTTTGACCTATGGCAGCGCCGTGTGGCAGGACAACCATAGCGCCATTTGGTTTCCCCCTTCAAGGTAGACGAGTATCGTTCTTGTAGTTTTTTCGTTTGATGCTTATTTCGTGAGATATTTGGCCCGGTCATTATCAATGGACCACCGTGTATACATTTCCTCGATACCGGCTCGTTCGACATGATTCCGATGTAAAAAATCGTTCCAATTATCTAAGGAACATGTAACTAACTACAATTATTACAAGACGACTAGTTTCTAACGATATATCAGCACAATACAAGCTTTAAATAACTGCAATTGGGATGAAAAATTGAGAGAAATTGTTGATTAAAAAGTTATATTGCGTTCATGTAGGGCTCGAGCAAGATTCAAGCGCTGAATCACAATCATACATTGTAAGTACTGTTAGTAGTAATGTAACGTAAATGTGCTGCCAGAGAACACTATACTTTTCATAACAATGTAGAACTGAACAGTTATCTCTTTTGCCTTTTATAGACTACTGACGGTGTCTATATAAAATTAGGTGAAACACATTAGGTTAAAAACAATAATAAACATTCAACTGCGGAAGAAGGATGATTTTTACTTTGATCTGCTTGATAGATATAATAAACACAAATTTGTGTTATGTCATGAGAGCTGGCTGTCAAATGAAGGAGCGGCGGGAAATGATGTGAAGCGAGAAGTGCGTGGCGACTCATTAGTTTCCGACACGCCGGCCTTCCGTGGCGGACGTGCTGGATGGGCTGCGTCACCGGGCGCGAAGGGTCGGACCGAATGAGCGTGCAGCAGCACCGGCAGCAGCAGCAGCGGTGACGCACGGGCCGAGGTCCCATACGGCGTGGGGGTGGCTGCCAGAGGCACAGGGACACCGCAGCTTACGTCTCGTATATGCCGGAGCGAATGGAAGCGAGCTCAGGCAGACGAGCATTCGCAGACAAGTCTCCACTCTTCACTGCCATCTGCTTCTACATTTATGCTGGATGGAACTGAAGAGCACAGTAATAATCGGCCCACAGGCTGCATTCGATGCAACAATAGTTAAAGTGCCAGTGGAATATCTGTGATGTAACTGCAGATAACTTGAACGAAAGCAACGAGGATGGTCTGGTGTTTCGAGATTTTTACATTAATTACACTACTGGCCATTAAAATTGCTACACCAAGAAGAAATGCAGATGATAAACGGGTATTCATTGGACAAATATATTATACTACAACTGACATGTGATTACATTTTCACGTAATTTGGGTGCATAGATCCTCAGAAATCAGTGCTCAGAACAACCACCTCTGGCCATAAAACGGCCTTGATACACATGGGCATTGAGTCAAACAGAGCTTGGATGGCGTGTACAGGTACAGCTGCCCATGCAGCTTCAACACGATATCACAGTTCATCAAGAGTAGTGACTTGCGTATTGTGATGAGCCAGTTGCTCGGCCACCATTGACCAGACGTTTTCAATTGGAGAATATGCTGGCCAGGGCAGAAGTCGAACATTTTCTGTATCCAGAAAGGCCCGAACAGGGCCTGCAACAAACGGTCGTGCATTATCCTGCTGAAAAGTAGGGTTTCGCAGGGATCAAATGAAGGGTAGAGCCACGGGTCGTAACACATCTGAAATGTAACGTCCACTGTTCAAAGTGCCGTCAATGTGAATAAGAGGTGATGGAGACGTGTATCCAATGGCACCCCATACCATCACGCCGGGTGATGCGCCAGTATGGCGATGACGAATACACGCTTCCAATGTGCGTTCACCGCGATGTCGCCAAACACGGATGCGACCATCATGATGCTGTAAACAGAACCTGGATTCATCCGAAGAAATGACGATTTGCCATTTGTGGACCCAGGTTCGTCGTTGAGTACACCATCCCAGGCTCTCCTGTCTGTGATGCAGCGTCAAGGGTAACCACAGCCATGGTCTCCGATCTGATAGTCCATGCTGCTGCAAACGTCGTCGAACTGTTCCTGCACATGGTTGTTGTCTTGCGAACGTCCCCATGTGTTGACTCAGGGATCGAGACGTGGCTGCACGATCCGTTACAGCCATGCGGATAAGATGCCTGTCATCTCGTCTGCTAGTGATTCGGGGCCGTTGAGATATAGCACGGCGTTCCGTATTACCCTCCTGCATCCACCGATTCCATATTCTTCTAACAGCCATTGGATCTCGACCACCGCGGGCAGCAATGTCGCGACACGATAAACGGCAATCGCGATAGGCTACAATACGATCTTTATCAAAGTCGAGAAAGTGATGGTACGCATTTCTCCTGATTACACGAGGCATCACAACAACATTTCACCAGACAACGTCGGTCAACTGCTGTTTGTGGATGAGAAATCGGTTGGTAACTTTCCTCATGTCAGCACGTTGTAGGTGTCGCCACCGACGCCAACCTTGTGTGAATGCTCTGAAAAGCTAATCATTTGCGTATCACAGCATCTTCTTCCTGTCGGTTAAATTTCGCGTCTGTAGCAGGTCATCTTCGTGGTGTAGCAATTTTAATGGCCAGTAGTGTAGGATAATCAAAAGTATCCGGACACCGCCAAAAACATACGTTTTTCATATTAGGTACATTGTGCTGCCACCTACTGCCAGGTACTCCATATCAGCGACCTCAGTAGTCATTAGAAATCGTGAGACGTGAGAGAGGAGAGTGGGGTGCTCCGCGGAACTCACGAACATCGAATGTGGTCAGGTGATTGGGTGTCACTTGTGTCATACGTCTGTATGCGAGATTTCCACATTCCTAATCATCCCTAGTTCCACTGTTTCCGATGTGATAGTGAAGTGGAAACGTGAAGGGACACATACAGCACAAAAGCATACAGGCCGACCTCGTCTGTTGACTGACAGAGACCGCCTACAGTTGAAGAGAGTCGCAATGTGTAATAGGCAGACAGCTATCCAGACCATCTCACAGGAATTCCAAACTGCATCAGGATCCACTACAAGTACTATGACAGTTAGGCAGGAGGTGGATTTCATGGGCGAGCGGCTGCTCATAAGACACACATCACGCCGGTAAATGCCAAACGACGCCTCGGTTGGTGTAAGGAGCGTAAACATTAGACGATTGAACATTGGAAAAAGTTGTGTGGGGTGACGAATCACCATATACAATGTAGCGATCAGATGGCAGGGTGTGGGTATGGCGAATGCCCGGTGAACGTCATCTGCCAGCGTGTGTAGCGCCAACAGTAAAATTCGGAAGCGATGGTGTTATGGTGTGGTCGTATTTTTCATGGAGAGGGCTTGCACCCCTTATTGTTTTGCGTGTCACTATCAGAGTACAGGCCTACATTGATGTTTTAAGCACCTTCTCGCTTCCCAATGTTGAAGAGCAATTCGGGGATGGCGATTGGATCTTTCAACATGATCGAGCACCTGTTCATAATGCACGCCTTGTGGCGGAGTGGTTACACATTAATAACATCACTGTAATGGACTGGCTTGCATAGTGTCCTGACCTGAATCCTGTAGAACACCTTTGGGATGTTTTGAAAAGCCGACTTCGTGCCAGGTCTACCGACCGACATCGATGTCTTTCCTCAGTACTGAACTCCTTGATGAATGGGCCGCCATTCCCCAAGAAAACTTCCAGCACCTGATTGAACGTATGCCTGCGATAGTGGAAGCTGTCATCAAGGCTAAGGGTGGGCCAACACAATACTGAATTCCAGCATTACCGATTCGGGGCGCCACGAACTTTTAAGTCATTTTCAGCCAGGTGTCCGGATACTTTTGATCACGTAATGTATATGCACACTCGCATGCATCAAAAAATGTTTTGCATCACCTCGGTTCCGAGAGTTCCAGAACATGTACCGAAAATTAGAACAGAGATCAGCATAAGCATCTTTTTCGCCCTTTTTATTGCTTATGAAAACCACACATTGCATGTTGTACCACCATACAGCGAGACCTTCAGAAGCGGTGGTCCAGTTTGCTGTACACACCGGTACTCCTAATACCCAGATGCATGTCCTCTTGCATTGATGCATGCCTGTATTCGTCGTGACATACTATCCACATGTTCATCAAGGCACTGTTGGTCCAGGTTTTTCCACTCCACGGCGATTCGGTGTAGATCCCTCAGAGTGGTTGGTGGGTCACGTCGTCCATAAACAGCTTTTTTCAATCTATCCCAGGCATGTTCGATAGGGCTCATGTATGGAGAACATGCTGTTCATTCGATGTCGTTATGCTGAAAATAGTTATTCACAAGATGTGCACGATGGGGGCGCGAATTGTCGTCCATGAAGAAGAATGCCTCGCCAGTATGCTGCCGATATGGTTACACTACCGCTCGGAGGATGGCATTCACATATCGTGCAGCCGTTACGGCGCCTTCCATGACCACCAGCGGCGTACATCGGCCCAACATAATGCCACCCCAAAACAGCAGGGAACCTCCATGTCGCTGCAATCGCTGCACAGTGTGTCTAAGGCATTCAGCCTGGCTGGGAGGCCTCCAAACACGTCTCCCCCGATTGTCTGGTTGGAGACATATACGACACTCATCGATGAAGAGAACGTGATGCCAATCCTGAGCGATCCATGCGGCACGTTGTTAGGCTTACCTGTCCCGCGCTCCCTCGCCATGGCGTCGGGGGTGAAGCTGATCATCATGCAGCCTATTGCGCGCAGTTTGATTGTAACACACCATCCTGTGGCTGCACGAAAGCGTTATCCAACATAGTGGCGTTGGTGTCAGGTTTCCTCCGAGCCATAATCCGTAGGAAGCGGCCATCCACTGCAGTATTAGCCCTTGCGTAATCTGTGTTAGGTATGGCATCGACAGTTCCTGTCTCTCTGTATCTCCTCTATGTCCGAACAACATCGCTTTGGTTCACTCCGAGTAGCCTGGACACTTCCCATGCTGAGAGTCCTTCGTGGCACAAAGTAACAATGCGGACGCGATCGAACCGCGGTATTGACCATCTAGACATTTTTGAACTACGGACAACACGAGCAGTGTACCTTCTTCCTAGTGGAAGGATTGGAACTGATCGGCTGTCGGCCCCCCTCCGTCTAATAGGCGCTGCTGTTCATGCATGGTTGCTTACATCTTTGGGTAGGGTTTAGTGGCATCTCTGAACAGTCAAAGGGACTGTGTCTGTGATACGATATCCACAGTCAGCGTGTATCTTCAAGAGTTCTGGGAACGGGGATGAAAGAGAACATTTTTTGGTATATATATATATATATATATATATATATATATATATATATATATATATATATATATATATATATGGGGCGTTTCAGAAGTGATGGTCACTGATTCACACATGGGAAGTTCAAGCCAAAAGTAGTTATAAAGCTCCAATATACATGGGTCCGCAAATCAACCGTTGTTGAGATAAAACACATTTTCTGTCGCAGTCCATCAGTGTCTAGGAATACACAGCATCTCTAAACGTTAAAATCGGTGTTCGAAATGTTGTCTGTCTGAATGAAACACTGAACTCGTCTCTGAAATGAGTTGCGAATCTTCTCAGGCAATCCTGGGGAATTCCGTAAATGCTGGAAGACTGCTTCAATCCGCAAGCGTAATTCCTCAAGAGAGTTGACCTCGGTAGCGTAGACCAGGCTTTTGACATAACCTTACACACAGAAGTCCATGGAATTTAGATCCGGAGACCATGGAGGCAATGGCACAGGACTTCCTCTATCCGCCGAATGTTGAGTATACGCCCGAGTTAAAAGCCGGCGCACTCGTAAAAGAAAATGTGCTGGAGCACTGTCAAGCATAAACCTCTTGTTCAGGCGTTGGTGTAGTGGCTCTGAGCACTATGGGACTCAACTGCTGAGGTCATTAGTCCCCTAGAACTTAGAACTAGTTAAACCTAACTAACCTAAGGACATCACAAACATCCATGCCCGAGGCAGGATTCGAACCTGCGACCGTAGCGGTCTTGCGGTTCAAGACTGCAGCGCCTTTAACCGCACGGCCACTTCGGCCGGCGTTGGTGTAGTAGGACATCATCATGTACGTCTGGAAGTACACTCCGCAGAATCCGCATGCACTGCTGTCCGGTTAGTCTTTGTGGTAGGAAGTGTGGTCCAATTATTCAGTATCCGAGCAATCCTGCCCAGACGTGCAACGAATAACGCTGCTGATGTCGTGAAACGTGTGTCGCATTAGGACTGACATCGGCCTAAATGTGACTATTATGGTAGCTAAAAATACGGCCACTGGTAAATCCAACCTCAGTCTCGAACAGAATACTGCTTGCAAACAGAGAATCAGGGTATAATGTTGTTGCACCCATTGGCAGAAATTCTCTCTGGGAGGAAAGTCTGCATTGTAGAGGGCTTCCACTTGTTGGAGATGATATGTATAGAGTACTTGCAGATGTAAAATCCGTCACACACTGTTCTGACTCAGGGCACGCTTTTGGGTAGCACCACCGGACGGAAGCAAATAGTAAATTTATTGTATTCACTGTGGATGACGAACTGCGACTGTGATTTAAATTGGCGGTTTATCTAGGTATTTTTTCCATTTTGCATTTATTAAGATTTATGGTATTATTAATTAGTTTTCGAACAACTGCAGGCTCGTCGCCAGGTGCACGTATACATGAACATTATTTTGTGAAACACGTGTAACTGGACACTATTATGGTCCTGGTGGTGAGGAAAATAGCTGAACTCTGTACACAAGTCAACGAAATGTGAACGAAAGAAAAAAACAAAAACAAACAAAGCACTGAGAAATTGGGAAGGGAAGTTCGAAGTGAAGCCAAGGCTTGGGAATTAGAATAGGTGATGACATCCTGTACTCATAAATTTCGACAAAGGTAAGGTCATTTTCGCTGGGGAAGAAGAGGATGTATATAACATGTTAAGAAAGCTTAGAGAAGGATATGAGCAGTGGGGCACGAAAATTAACTTAACAAAGGCTGGATGCTTGGTTGTCGGAGATATAGGAAGTGATCTTGTCGTGGATAACGGATCTATCATAAAATGCTGTCGTTAATATAAAAATTTAGGGACAATCATTTCGAATAAAGAAGATTTATCAAGAATTTCATTAATGAATACATATTGTGACGGTGCAGTTAAAATGCTTAACTCCTTGAAGAGCTGTTTACAAGACGACTGTGGGTGAAGAAACGAGGGAATAGAGAAACAATAGGAAAGAGAAAGGCGGCATTTAAGCAGCTACACTCCATTATTTGGAATAAAACGACGTTAAGGTTGCTTTACTGGTTTGAGGAGTAAAGGGACTAAACTGCTGGGTTATCAGTCCCTAAAAAATCGTTAAAAATCTGAAAAAGAGGATATACGAAACTATAGTTGGGAGTATTGGCCTCTATGGTGCTGAACTGTGGGAAATCTCCAGGGTCAATGACAAGAAATTAAAGGCAGTGGAAATGGAGTTTTGGAGACGAAGCAACAAGAAGAGACAAATTAAGAAATGAAGTGCTGCGAGAACAGATGGGAGTTACAAAGGATGTTGTAGGCGCAACTGAAAGTAAACGGCCAACATGATATGGACATCTTAGAAGAATGCCAGAGGACAGGTGGCCTCCTGAAATATGGCACTGAAAACCTCCACGACACAGAAAAAGAGGAAGACCATAGCTACATTGGATGGACGAAGTAAGACGTTGGATGCAGGACAGGTCCAAGCAACAAGAGTACTGCCTGGATAGAAGGAGATGGAATCCTGGATGCGAGAGAAGCTGCACGATGTGGAGAACTCACATAAAGAAAAGAAAGGAAGAGGAGGAAAAGCTAATGTTTCTGCTTATTTACAGGACGTGGACAAAAACATGGAAACATCAAAAATACTACACACCACCGCACCCAAGTCGGTGTAAGAAACCAGTTGGTATTTAAAACTGCTTCTAGTCGACTCATAATGGATAAAAATAGGCACTGCATCGTTTTCAAGGAAATCTTACACCATTCGTCTTGCAAAGTAGTGCCAAATTCAGGTAACGATGAAGAATATATATAGCCATGACATAGCCTTCTCTCCAAGGCTCAATAATAATAAGATCTGGTGAATATCGTGGACAGGAAGGATGTGAAAATTTATCCTCGGGCACACAAAACCAGTCCTGGACGACACGAGCCGTGCGAACAGGAGACCTGTCGTCTTAGAAACAGCATCAACACTGTAGAAAAAACATCGCTCAGCCAAAAACGTCACATTATCCTTGGCAGTAATGCTGAGCAACAATTGTATCTATGCGATTTCACAATATGGCTGAGCAAATAGACAGCGAACCCCGTCATGTTTCACTCTCGGCACGTAAAATTAGCCAGAACTTGGACTCATCCGACTAAATGATATACTACAATTGCTACAATTTCTAAGTTTTATGCCATCGGCACCACGTTTTCCTGCTGTGCGCATTTCCATTACCGATGAGTTATTGTAGAATTCCAGCTCACCAAGGAATTCACTGCTCCCTTCGTGTTGTTTTGGTGCTGACACGGTTATCGAGTGTGCCATTCACTTCTGCAGTGACTTTTGCAGCTGTCGTCCCTTGTCTCCTGTCATAATATTTTTCAACCACCGTCTGCCACGTACACTTACCCTACACTGTCGTCCGTGTTGTGACTTGGCGGATGATGTTTGACTACTTTCCCTTAATGCAGTATAAATCTTCGACACGGTACCTCTTGAAACACCAAATAATTTGGCTATCTTGGTTACGAAAGCACCCACCATACAAGCACCAACAGTTTCCTCACTTTCGAATTCACTTAGTTCTGACATAATGCACTCACAACCGCACAGAACACTGCTCTGACCACGACTGGCATTTACAGTATTTTGGGAACATCGCACAGGTGCCGATCGTGGTCAAACACAGGGTTGGCTAGCATCTGCGTTTATGTTCAAGCAAGCATTTCGCCCGGTTATTCCATGTTTTTGTCCAATCGCTGTATAATCAAGAACAGCTGCCAAAATATGTAACGTAGAAATACACTACTGGCCATTAAAATTGCTACATCAAGAAGAAATGCAGATGATAAACGGGTATTGATTGGACAAATCTATTATACTAGAACTGACATGTGATTAAATTTTCACGCAATTTGGATGCATTGATCCTGAGAAATCAGTACCCAGAACAACCACCTCTGGCCGTAGTAATGGCCTTGATACGCCTGGGCATTGAGTCCAACAGAGCTTGGATGGCGTGTACAGGTACAAGTGCCCATGCAGATTCAACACGATACCACAGTTCATCAAGAGTAGTGACTGGGGTATAGTGATGAGCCAGTTGCTCAGCCACCATTGTGCAGACATTTTCAATTGGTGGGAGATCTGCAGAATGTGCTGACCAGGGCAGCAGTCGAACATTTTCTGTATCCAGAAAGGCCCGTACAGGACCTGCAACATACAGCCGTGCGTTATCCTCCTGAAATGTAAGGTTTCGCAGGGATCGAATGAAGGGTAGAGCTACGGGTCGTAACACATCTGAAATGTAACGTCCACTGTTCAAAGTGCCGTCAATGCGAACGAGAGGTGACCGAGACGTGTAACCAATGGCACCCCATACCATCACGCCGGGTGATACGCCAGTATGGCGATGACGAATACACGCTTCCAATGTGCGTTCACCGCGATGTCGCGAAACACGGGGATGCGACCATCATGATGCTGTAAACAGAACCTGGATTCATCCGAAAAAAAGGACGTTTTGCCATTCGTGCACCCAGGTTCGTCGTTGAGTACATCATCGCAGGCGCTCCTGTCTGTGATGCAGCGTCAAGGGTAGCCGCAGCCATGGTCTCCGAGCTGATAGTCCATGCTGCTGCAAACATCGTCGAGCTGTTCGTGCAGATGGTTGTTGTCTTGCAAACGTCCCCATCTGTTGACTCAGGGATCGAGACGTGGCTGCACGATCCGTTACAGCCATGCGGATAAGATGTCTGTCATCTCGACTGCTAGTGATACGAGGTCGTTTGGATCCAGCACGTATTACCCACCTGAACCCACCGATTCCATATTCTGCTAACAGTCATTGGATCTCGACCAACGCGAGCAGCAATGTCACGATACGATAAACTGCAATCGCGATAGGCTACAATTCGACCTTTATCAAAGACGGAAACGTGATGGTACGCATTTCTCCTCCTTACACGAGGCATCATAACAACGTTTCATCAGACAACCCCGGTCAACTGCTGTTTGTGTATGAGAAAACGGTTGGAAACTTTCCTCATGTCAGCACGTTGTAGGTGTCGCCACCGGCGCCAACGTTGTGTGAATGCTCTGAAAAGCTTATCATTTGCATAATACAGCTTCTTCCCGTCGGTTAAATTTCGCGTCTGTAGCACGTCATCTTCGTGGTATAGCAATTTTAATGGCCAGTGGTGTAGATATACTCGGAGTAGTGAAGCAATTTAAATCACTTAACAAAAGCAAGTCTTCCGGTCCAGCGTGTATCCAGTTAGGTTCCTTTCACAGTATGTTGATTCAATAGCTCCATATTTAAAAAAACATATACAACCATTCGCTCGGCGAAAGATCCGTACCCAAAGATTGGAAAGTTGCGCAGGTTACACCAATATTCAAGAAAAGTAGTAGGAGTAATCCACTAAATTACAGGCCCATATCATTAACGTCGATATTCAGCAGGATTTTGGAACATATATTGTGTTCGAAAATTATGAATTACCTCGTAGAAAATGGTCTATTGACACACAGTCAACACGGATATAGAAAATATCGTTCTTGTGAAACACAACTAGGTCTTTACTCACACGAAGTGTTGAGTGCTATTGACAAGGGATCTCAAATTTATTTCGCATTTCTATATTTCTAGAGGCTTTTGACACTGTACCACACAAACGACTTACGATGGAACTGCGTGCTAATGGAATATCGTCTCAGTTATGTCACTGTATTCGTGATTTCCTGTCAAAGAGGTCATAGATCGTAATAGTTGACGGAAAAACATCGAGTAAAACAGAAGTGATTTCTAATGTCCTCCAAGGTACTTTTATAGGCCCTTCGCTGTTCCTTATCTATGATTTAGGAGACAACTGCAGCAGCCATCTTAGATTTTTGAAGACGATGCTGTGGTTTATCGTCCATTAAAGACATGAGAAGATCAAAACAAATTGCAAAACTATTTAGAAAAGCTATCTGTATGGTGCGAAAATTGGTAGTTGACTCTAAATAACGAAAAACGTGAGATCATCCGCATCACTGCTAAAAGGAATCCGTTAAACTTCCATTACAAGATAAATCAGTCAAATCTAAAGGCCGTAAATTCAAGTAAATACCTAGGAATTACAAAAAAATGGTTCAAATGGCTCTGAGCACTATGGGACTTAACATCTGTGGTCATCAGTCCCCTAGAACTTAGAACTACTTAAACCTAATCAACCTAAGGACATCACACACATCCATGCCCGAGGCAGGATTCGAACCTGCGACCGTAGCGGTCACGCGGTTCCAGACTGAAGCGCCTAGAACCGCACGGCCACTCCGGGCGGCTAGGAATTACCATTACGAACAACTTAAATTGAAAGAAACGCGTAGAAAAGGCTGTGGGGGAAGGCTATCCAAAGACTGCGTTTTATTGGCGGACACTTAAAAAATGTAACAGAGCTACTAAAGAGACACTACGATTGTCCGTCCTCTTTTGGAATACTGCAGCGCGGTGTGGGATCCTTACCAGATAGGACTGACGGAGTACATCGAAAAAGTTTAAAGAAGGGCAGCACGTTTGGTATTATCGCGAAATAGGGGAGAGAGTGTCACTGAAATGATATAGGGTTTGGGGTGGACATCATTAAAACAAAGCGGTTTTTCGTTGCGGCGGAATCTTCTCACGAAATTCCAATCACCAACATTCTCCTCCGCATGCGAAAATTGCGAAAATATTTTGTTCACGCCGACCTACATAGAGAGAAACGATCATCAAAATAAAATAAGGGAAATCAGAGCTCGCACGGGAAGATATATGTGTTCGTTTTTTCCGCGCGCCTTACGAGATTGTAATGAAAGAGAATTGTGAAGGTGCTTCGATAAACCCTCTGTCAGGCACTTAAATGTGATTTGCAGAGTACCCCTGTAGGTGTATATATAGATTCACGCCATCCTGGTATCCATGAGAAACTCATTTCGATGATAGCTGCATTTAGTTTTACGATAAACAATCAATGAACATAAATACAATGAGTTTGAAAATGCTAGTTATTACACTTTGCCACATCGCGATCTTTGACGTTAAATGCATTATATTACAGTACTGAACATGCCAGTGAAAAACAGCTTAGCCTCGGCTGGCTCGGAGGGTACACTTCCATGGACTACGTATAAAGCCGTTGAATGCCCTCTGCGCCTTGACCGGGCACTAGGCGTACATGAAACAAACAGTGTCTTGAGGGAGCTGCCGCCATCGTCGAGTGGTTTGAGCTGTAGGGTATATGCACCGTACTCTTGACGAAAATCATGGAAAGTCACTGAATTGGACCTGTCGAAATGGAGAACGCAAAACGCAACGTCTTGTTGTTATCACCTTCTGAACTCGACGCACATTGGACAATGAGTGAGCGACCGAGCTGTTTGCACCTGTGAGACTCTACCAGCAACCACATGACGCAGCAATTAGCAACTGACGACGAGGAAAACTTTACATTTAGGTGTTTAGTATTAAATCCACCCAGTGTTCCTGTCTTTATTCATGTGGAAGATATAGATTTGTGAAATGTGATCAATCTTTCTGAAACGCGCTATATTCTTTCTTCTAGGGTATTTAGGAACGTTCATTGCACACATGGAGGCTCACCTGTTGTTGTACGCAGGAGGCACTTAAAATTGAACGTAAAGCAGTTATTTCAGATATCAACACAGCAGTATCGATTGTTTGCTTGAAGTGACTTTTAGCTTGTTGTTGTAAAAGGGTACGCGGGTTTTATCGGCGAGTTTCATTTATGAATTCTCATCGTGTCCTCAGCCAAGTCATAGTGTCACGTTGTCGCAACGTTCCGACAAGTTCTTTACTTGCCATCTACAGGCGAAGTGTCGGGTTCATGTCCGGTTTGTTTCTTTATAGCCGCTGGAGCACAGAGTCTTCTGCCGAGGGCCGAACTGATGGGCCAATCGCGTTCCTCTAGAAGGAGAAACAGAGCCCCTGACGTTCCTTCCTTAAACAGAACAGACCATAGCCAATGTTGAAAGGATAATGGAGAAGTGCAACATAAAGATCATTTTCCGCTCAACGGTAGAAATCAAGAATATGTTTGAGCCAGTCAGAGGTCAACTAGGGCAACGGGCACCTGGCGTCTACAGCATCGTTGCGAGTGTGGCATCCGGTTCATCGACCAGACGTAGCGACGCATTTCGCAGCGCTGTTAAGAACACTTGACGAGTGTTCTCCTCGGCCAAAGCGAAAAGTCTGTGGTGGCAGAGCACAGCCACAGAACAGACAGTGTAAAGAAAGGAAAGCAGGGGGCGGCATCTTAGGTAAGTATGAACTGAACTGTCGCGCTCAACGCCATATTGAAACCGAGTAAACGCGAAATGATAGCTCCTAAGCCTCGAAATGGACATTCTTAAAAAAACTAAGAAAGGTAACGCTAATGAAACAAGTTGTTATAAATCTGTGACCTCCGGCGGGGTGGCGGAGGGGGGGAGGAGCCGCGCGGGCCGTGACAAGGCGCCCCAGACCGCGCCGCGCGGGGCTATCCCGCACTGCGATAAACCTTTGTTTGAAAACTTACTACATAAGCTTTTCAATTCATTGCTGTTCACATGTGAAAACTGAGAATATCACTGCTTTTAGATTCATATGAGAGCGGAGATACTTTATTTTGTAAATGTCGATTTCTTCCTGTAGCAATTTTATTTTACTTCCTTTTTTTTTTTTTTTTTTTTTTTTTGTGGGGGCGATATGCTGATAAATCAACTTCACTTCCAACAGAAACAGCTGTTTGGGATATCTGCAGGAGTTTCAGTGTCTGTATTAGGGCTGAAATTTTCATTCATTTTTTTAGCCTGAAAGTAATAGTTACTTGCATGTCTGGATGAGGAGTCATTAATGACGAATGACAGCCGACCGAAATTAATTCAAACTAAACTGGCCTTCACAGATGGCCGAAGTGGTTAGGGAGACCGCTCGCAATAAGTGAGAAATCTGTTGTCGGTTCCAGGTCCGGCAAAAATTTTCAAATTTCACTGGCAGGTAGTATATCTATGTCTAACACTGCTGATGCTAAAATATTCGTTGTCAGCGAATTTATTTCGAATTGACGTAGATATTACTTTAAATAAAGACAGTAAGCTGCCTTAAAATATAATTTATGCAAATGTTCGAATGAGGCTCAGGCATGTAAGTTCACTCTAACATATTATGTAATATCAGTAATATTCGTTTGACAAATGACGATTGATGAGTGCCCCAAAGAAACTTTTGTCGAGCTTTCTCTTAAGCATGAGATGTGTTTCAGCCTTTCCATTACGCAACTATGGGTGTGGAATGTCTACATCTTTATCATTCTCTTCCAACAATAAGTACTACAATAAATCGCTATCACTATGAGTAATCTGAGAAACGTGCATCTACTTGCACGAACTGTTCACAACTGAGCTGCAGGCAACTCGCACGTGGCGCACTCAGGGACCACGCTCAAATAAAATATTTCAAATTCTATTTTCTCCATATTTTAGTCAGATGTGTCTTTCCTATCAACTTTGAAAGTAATTTCGGTATTTGAGCTACATTTAGTACGTCACCTAAATTGAGCCAAACATAAAGTAGCCAGTAACCACATTTTTTTACTGCAAACCCTTCCAGTTTTATGGTGCAGATTACTGCGAAAGTAAGCATCATATTAAGTATGATAATATCGAAAAAGAAGACACTTCATCGTCGAGCTGTAATATGAAATTATAAGATGCGAAAGAAAACAATTTTGTGCGCTAGTTGGTTTCCTCAGAATCAAACGAGAGGAATTACACACAGTTGTGAAGAAAACGGACAAATCGGAAACAAGTCGCTTTTAATTTATTAAAAGACAAGGACAACTTTTAAAGTGAAACTAACTACAGAAGTTTCTGTAGCTTTCCTTCGTTTACATGCAGTATTTTTTACAGTTTACTAAGCTACTAGTTTTACAGCAAGAAAATCATACAATTAGTTTTTCTCATGTCCTGCTGCTATCAGTGTTCCGTGGGAACCTCTCGTTACTTTGCTACGTGGTCTTCCTTTACTGTTGCTCATTATACACAGAAGCGCCAAAGAAACTGGTATAGGCATGAGTATTCAAATACAGAGATATGAGAAGAGGCAGAATACGGCACTGCGGTCGGCAACGCCTATATAAGACAACAAGTGTTTGAGCGCAGTTGTAAGATAGGTTATTCTGCTACAGTGGCAGGTTATCAGGATTTAAGTGAGTTTGAACGTGGTGTCATAGTCGGCGCACGAGCGATGGGACACAGCATCTCCGAGGTATCGATGAAGCGGGTATTTTCCCGAACGACCATTTCACGAGTGTATCGTGAATATCAGGAATCCGATAAAACATTGAATCTCCTACATCGATGCGGCCGCAAAAAGATCCTGCAAGAACGGGAATAACGACGACCGAAGAGAATCGTTCAACGTGACAGCAGTGCAACCCTTCCTCAAATTTCTGCAGACTTCAGTGCTGGGCCATCAACAATGGTCAGCGGGCGAACCATTCAACGAAACATCATCGATATGGGCTCCCGAAGGCGAAGGCCCACTCATGTATCCTTAATTACTGCACGACACAAAGCTTTACGCTTTACCTGGGCCCTTCATCACCGACATTGGTCTGTTGATGACCGGCAACATGTTGCCTGATCGAGCGGGTGGATGTGTATTGGCCATGGAGACAACCTCATGAATCCATGGACGCTGCGTGCCAGCAGGAAACTGTTCAAGCTCGTGGAGGCTGTGTAATGGTGTGGCGCGTGGGCAGTTGGACTGATATGGGACCCCTGATAAGACTCAGACAGGTGACACGTACGTGAGCGTCATGTCTTATCACCTGCGTCCATTCATGTCCACTGTGCGTTCCGGGGGGCTTGGGCATTCCAGCAGGACAATGCGACATCCTATACGCCCAGAATTGCTGCAGAGTGGCTCCAGCAACACTCTTCTGAGTTTAAACACTTCCGCTTACCATCAAACTCCCCAGACATGAACATTATTGAGCATCTCTGGGATGCCTTGCAACGTGCTGTTCAGAAGAGATCTCCACCCCCTCGTAATCTTACGCATTTATGGACAGCCCTGTAGGATTCATGGTGTCAGTTCCCCCCACATCAGGACTTCAGACATTAGTCGAGTCCATGCCACGCCGTGTTGCGACACTTCTGAATGCTCGCGGGGGCCCTACACGATAATACGAAGGTCTAACAGTTTCTCTGACTCTTCAGTGTATTTCTAGCTTTACAGTACTTCAAACAATTATTTACATGTAGATAAACCCAGCAAGTAAAATACATAATTAACAAAATAAACCAAACGTATTCTTTCGTCTTTGGCTTCAGACATAGCTGTTTACCCGGTTTCAATATGGCAGATTTCGCACATGCTCAAGTGCATGGATTGTAGCCGTTTCTGTTCTATACGTTCTCTATTATGTGGCACGGCATCAATGAAGGTGTCGCGTTTGTTTTGTTTTTGAACACACAAAGGATCTGTGCCATGCCAGTTGGTTCTGGGATTTGGTCATCAAACACGCAGTACATGACGATCTTTTCAACCGGGATGGCGGTTTCCAGCTGAATTCCGCACGGAATGTGGCGTTAGCAAAAATACGCGAGGAACGCTGTGATGTGAAAGCGGTGGAGGAGTCAGGTGGAACAAACAGGCAGCACGAGGATTCGACGCCCGGACACTTCTCCACGCCACCCCCCTCCCCCCCCCCCCCCCCCCCCAAAATCCCTCTCACCAATCTGCCACGAACATCTCTCGGAGGCACGCGGAGGAGGCTGTGGTTCAGCGGCTGTAAAGGTGCTGTACATGAACCCGACACTGCGCCTGAAGACCAGAGATTTCATGTGTGTGTGTGTGTGTGTGTGTGTGAGAGAGAGAGAGAGAGAGAGAGAGAGAGAGAGAGAGCGTTTTGAAAGGAGGATGGTATTTCAGTTTTCAGTGTTCATAGGGCTGATAATTATTATTTGAGTTTGTACGTAAGGGAGCGTCGGGTCCACGAAACAAGTCTCGGCGATAGCTTGTGCTTTAATAAATATCCTGGCCACTTTGAAGCAAGTGACACGGTAACACGGTTGCAGAGTTCACCGGAAAACATGCCATGGGACATAGGTGCCACAATGTGTCATATAGAAGGGACCCGCTATTTCCAGTGGTTCTGTACAGTGCAAAAGTGCAATCATTATTTACTCGGTTTGTTATACCAGTTACCTATATTTCTGTAAACATATCTACACAATATGTGAAAGAGAAGTAGCATGGAAACACCAAAATATACAACACGAAACAAGAAGTAATGCAACAAGCCTCGGATGCAAAATTACAGTGATCTGATTGCCACCGTTGCGGAAACAGCTCGGCATAACATTTTGGTGCTGGTCTCCCATAGCTCTCAATGGTATTACTGTTTACGTCCAAGTAACTCTACCAGAAAAAAAAGAACAAAAGTATTGCAGTACTGAATGCGAGGTTAATGGCGTAAAGTGGGCATTACTTTTTTGTCAGTGCCAAGTACCTTACGTGAATAGCACAACGATTTTCCATACAAGGCATAGCTTGTGCTGTCGACATTTATTTGCAGTGTTGTGCAGATATTTTCAGTGCGAGTCAAACAGCCTCCGAAATTTTGTTGCTGTAGTTCGGGTTCATCTCTCAAAGCATATATGATGCTCGGTTGTTGGACTAACACATCTTAATAACAAATATGTGTCCAATGTGTGTGTGTCTAACTTAAAACTTTCAGGAAAAGAGTATATCAGCACAAAAACTTTAACCGACAGAAAATTGTAAGATAAATCTGCCTTATATGACACCCTTCCACAGGGCAAGTAAAAGATTGATGTCGCAATAAGGGAAGTTTCTGCATGGCTAATCAAATGTAAATATAAGCAAGGGAAAATATAACGCAAATGCAATGAAAAATGTTACATTGCAGTGCGGGAATCTCCTCGTAATGCACGGATGAAGAATTTCGCAACTTGTTTCTAGTAAGCTGAAAGCTGGAAATTCCGTCAGCCACTGGCAGTAGAATCAACGCTAACATTTCCCAGGGAGAGTTACTTGAATTTCCAATGTAACATTTGCATGCCTCATAAAGTGCGTGTACATACTGCTTGAGAGCGCTGATACTTTTCACGTTACACTTACACTGTCTACTACTGATTCTCATGTAAATAAAAAATGGTCGTCCATGGCGACACGTTTGTTTTCATTAGACTTGCGTAGTACAACAAAACAACGGAGCGGCTGCTAGTTTGGCGTTCGTGTCAACAAATTCTGCCTGTATGTCTAGCAATGTTTAACAGTATGCTGTGACTGTTACTGTGGCCTTGCCAAACTTACTTTCCTGTATCAGCAAAGTCTGTACGTAATACGAAAAACGCTTTAACATCCCACATATTCCAGCAGTCACAGAGTTTTGATGAAATAATGAATCACCTGCTGGCTGCACACTGCGGGTGGGAAATTTTAAGACGTAACTAATAACAAAGAAATCATAACAAACCATTTAAAATAATAATTAGTATTGTCACAATATCGAAAAAAGGAATGCCATGCTATTAACAGTTTTTCAAGGAGCACTTACTCACTTCCCACGTTACACTAATGTTCCGCGGACCACAGTTTGGGAAACCCTGCTCTATAGCAGGCTAGTACGAGCCACCCCAAGAGTATTTTCGTGAATGCACTTACTTCAATATTGTAACTGCGACAAACTTGATGACGTTCGCGAGAGATGTATTACATTGTTTCACTTGAACACTGAATTAATTCTCACCTGCCAAATTGCTAAAGTTATCAATTCATGTAGATGACCGTTTCAGCAACTCTCTGTTGCCATGTTCTGATCCCTTTCTCGAAGATGACAATAGAGAACTGGCGAAACCGGTCTTGGCAGGTAAGAATTTATTCAGTGTTCATAATACTACAGATCGCTCCCACGCTCACAATGTCAGAAGTTTATATTGTTTCATTTCTTCAGTGCACTGATACGTCTGTTAACATTGGTCACAGCATTGTGCTGCACAGAAAAAAAAAACAAAAGAAAATGAGAGACTAGAAACGACGAGGAATGAAACATATCAAGACTTATAATGAAGTCTACTGGCAATAGAGGTTCTGTCTCCCTCCCCTGCCTTCTCGCCACGTAGACGACATTCTTTTGAGATGGCTGTGTATGATGATTTATAAAAGAAAGACATAGAGAAATATCGAGCGAACATTTAACTTATAAGGACTAATCTTTCAATAAGCGAACAATAGAACAGTAATTCTGGTTGTTATCGGCATCACATATGGAAATTATCTAACAATTATAATTACTTAGTAGACAACGAGAGCCAATGCATTTTTAGTGTAACTGACACACGCAGTGTGCAAGACATTCGCTGTTAATCATACAGAATTAAGATAAGGAAAAATGCTTTGCAGGAAACGTTAATTAGCTAAAAATAAAATTTGGCTTGCTGCCATTATGCGTCGGAGAAGTTGGCCACGAAAGTCTCGACAGTGTTTCGTTTTTTATAGATGAACGAGGTCAAATATCTTTGACGTACATAGTCTGAGCAAAAGCGCCTAACAGTTATCTCATTTAGTTCGGTGGACAAAGTCACACTATTTGTGGCGGGTCCTAAAAAATCGATGAGTATCAAGATTTTTGTGTTAAACGTATAGCACTGTAGTATTATTAAACACTACAATTACAATAGAAGGAGCCGGCCGATTTGGCCGAGCGGTTCTAGGCGCTACAGTCTGGTACCGCGCCACCGCTACGGTCGCAGGTTCGAATCCTGCCTCGGGCATGGATGTGTGTGATGTCCTTAGGTTAGTTAGGTTTAAGTAGTTCTAAGTTCTAGGGGACTGATGACCTCAGAAGTTAAGTCCCATAGTGCTCAGAGCCATTTGAACCATTTGAACAATAGGAGGATATTATAAAAGTACACACATTTTTGATAAACTTTTTGGAAGACACCGTTCTATCTTTTAGTATTCTCCTTGACAGATGAATCAGATTACAAAGCTGAAATGTGATATAATAGCACTAAATGACGTAGGGTGCCAACATTCAAAATTTGCAGAACTTACTTTTTTGTTATTTTATAACATACGTCGATCTGTACAAAATATGAAAAAATTGTAGCCAAGATAGGTATCGTCTAAGGATATTAAATATAATAAAACTGCGTGATAAACAAACACAAATTAGCTATAGTGTTTTAAATACTAAAGATTACAATGGCAGTCACACAATTGTAAAGAGTAAAGTTCACACTGAGTATGACAACTGATACTGAAAATGGAGCACATTTATGTACACTAACAGCGAGAAACCAGATCATGTGGTGCATAAGTATTGTATTCAGCGCCGCTGGCGGTCGTATGCAGCTTGCCTGGGACTGCTGAAGACACCTTCATTGTGCGTTTCTAAAACATTCGAGGACTGCCGATGCAAGTAAACAAAACTATTATATAAATGATTGCAAAAATTAAATGTACTACTCAGTGCGCACAATAGTTTGGAAAGAGATGTGCCAACAATTTGAGAATGCTTATTGAGACTTCAGTGAAGTAGTCAAGATATTCGGATTCAGGATGGACAAACTATATGAACTGGATTAAATTTTTCTTATGAAAGTGGGAAAACAGAAAGTAGAATTCACATGGCTTTTTGTGGAACATCTCAAATGTGTCAACAGTTGCTTGATAATAGAAAATACATGAAATTATAAGACAAATATCAATATGTGGTACAAAATAATGTATAGCCAACATCTCGAACGAAAACGGTACAAATCAATCATGTATTTTCGGACTGAAGGCAGTTGAAGACGCCGACTGGTTGGACAGAAAAAGAAACAAAACGAGAGAGTATAAACGATGTGGAGTGGTTTTGGTAATATAAACAACTTTCAAATTTAAGTTTCGGATGTCTGAGATACGAAAGGCTTACGATGAGTGCATATTACCAGATTTCAAGGTATGGCAGTGAGGTATGAAATTCTAATGAGAAAACTATTTACAAACTTAAGGCTACTCGATGAGTAACGAAAAAATGCATGCTGTTAGTTGCTAACAGGAGTAGGGAAAGAAAAACAAATAAATCGGCAGCTGCCAAACCCAAGACATTAAAAAAAAAGGGTCACGTGGGAGCAGGTGGCGGGACATTAGAAAATATGAGTTACGTGCCTGTGTAAGCTGACGACTGCAGTGCGTGGTCATGCCTAGAAGAAACATTTGTTCATCATGGACGAAAATGATCGTGGCAACTGTACAATTACTACAATGCTCTAAAAATTAGGTGAGGAAATTAAGCAGCTGAAACTGCGACACAAGTCTGGTACTAAAACGTGGGTCTATACGACAGTGAGAAAAGTAGCATTCAGTGTTAGCAATTTTAGTAATTGATTGGTTACGGTTTTAGCAAGGAGAGTGGTATAACATGACAAAGGCGTAGGCAAATCACTGAATATTTGTAGCTTGAATGATAGAATTGTCAAAAATCGCTGGAATTTGATGTATTGAGTGACACGGATGAACTCATTGTTTGAGCAACCCCCTGTATAAAGTTTTCAGATTAAAGGCCAAGTGAAAACACTAGCAGTGAACCAAATTTGAATTCTGCATCAGGTTGTAAATTCTAATACCTACGCATTGCTCCACAAATCATGCAGCTGTTGTGGTACAGAATAGTTCTGTAATCCGCTGTTGTGCTGAATAAATCCGTGGAGTTCCCTTGTAGTACTTGTGTACATTGCTTTTCATATGGGGAGGTCCTGCGTTATTATGTTCAAAATAGAACACTTACGATTTTTTTTTTTTTTTGCCTAGCGAAAATGTAAACTTAGCACCGCTTAGTGCTCTAAGACCGTGTTTAATCTGTTCATAAATGTGACTGGGTGCTTTCTTCACCCAACGTTATTATCGGCACGACTGCCCTAGTGGAACGACTGACTGTACCTCATAGAAGAAACTGGTTTCAGGCAAGGATCCAGGGTCTGGTTTTGGTAGGGGAGGTGGGAGATGATCACAACGACTTGTTACTGCCTCTTCGCCCCCTCTCCTTCCCCACCCCTCCCCCGTTCCGCACTACGAAATATAGTATGCTGTCACATTCACTTTCAGCATGCTCCAGTTTGTTTATGACTTAATAACAACAATAATAAAATATATAAAAGTGTTATTAAAATAACAAGGCGAAACTTGGAAGGAAGAGACAGATCCTCAACACTGATGGCTTAGCTTTTGCTGACGAGCTAGTGGTCTTAGCAGAGAACCTACAAGATGCATGGGAACAGATAAAAATTCTCCAATAGCTAGCAAAAAGAACTGGATTACAAATTTCGTTTGAATCATCCGTATACACGACCGACGTTAAAGGTGCACCAGAATATATAGAATCGAAATATTGAAAAAATAAAGAAAATTTCAAATATTTAAAAAGTATGGAGAAATAATGCGACCACATGCTCTGGACAAAGGAGCTAAAGTAAATAAGCCCGAAAAATGGAAATGACATAGTACTTAACAAAGAACACATACAGTAGAAATAATAACCCATGAATACAAAACTGAGGCATTAGACTGAGGTGATCAAAACCAGGTCTTCTTATGCCTCAGAATGCCTTTCCGCAAACACCGCCAAGCAGTTAAATGTTTTGGAGATGAAATAAAGAAGAAGAATTCGAAATAATTTGGGTACAAAGCATGAAAATAAGATTTGGAAACTGAGAAGCAAAGATTTGGAAACTGAGAAGCAACGAAGAGGCGTATTGAAAAAATGAGAATATAATAGATACAATGAGGAAGCGGAGGATTACATTTTACGAACACTTAAAAGGAATGGATAACTAATGGCTGATAAAAAGGCACTCAACTTCATTGACAAAAATCTAAAAACCAAAACCTCACTGTTTATAGAAGTTAAGATAGATGTACAACAGTTGGGTATAACAGGTAGACAGAGAACCCAGACACGAATCCAGAGAAAAATTCCAAGTGTCAAGAATTTCCAGAAGAAAACACAGTAGAATAGAGGGGGATCAAAGAAGGAAGAAGAGAACAACAGACAGCAATAATGAAGAAGTACTTGGCGGCCAAGAAAGGAAAAAACAATATGGCCATTAACTCAGTTGTTACACGTGTCCTGAGTTGGCCGAATTCGAATAATGATGGTAATAACAATAATAATTTAGTTACATCAGTGATCAGTACATCGCTTTACCATAACTTCCAAGAAATTGCACTTCAGGGAAGAGCATAATCTGAAACGCATTCCAGGGAAATGCGTAACCTTAAACGCATTCGTCAGAAAAATTGAAATTTACATGTGCCATGCAATTTATTCAAGAACTATTTACCTCCATCTAAATGATCACAATTTACACTTAAGTGCCGGGCAGGGGGTTCTTTGAACTACCTTCTGACGCAATAGGACAGTGCTGATGGTACTTGTTGCAGACAGAGGAAAGGATGTAGCTTGCATAACTGGCGTTCTTACTGTTGGAACACGTAGACAATTTTGGACACTAAAGACCTCAGAGCTCCAGGAAGAGAAATAGGTTTTTAATCTCATGAACATGTGTACAAATGAGCTGTCACGCTTGTCTCCCAGCGTTAAAAATGCCCGCAGACATTTGAACCGAACGGAATACATCTAACGCGGTGTATTTTCTTGCGGTGGTAGCGTGCTGGAACGCAGTTGGCACTTCGCCATGAGTGTTCGGTTAATTTATCGAACGTTGGGCGCTAGTTCGTTCCGCGATGATTGCTCCTAGTTTCTCAGAGTAGCGCACTTAGTAAGCAACCAGCTGGTGTAAGAAGTGAGGCCTAGTCATGGCCGGCAGAAACCTGTAACCAGTGACTCATTTCACTAGGCACATCTTCCTGGAATCAACACTGAGTGACAAACCAGTTCTTTTAACATCGGAGCCGTTTCCTGGGATGTTACCTGCCCACACGAAAGTAGATGCAGCTAAGCAAAAGTTACATATATCTTCAAGTATGACAAAAATCTTGAGCCAAAATTTAAGGGAAAAATATAAATCGTATCATCTTTGCAAATTATCTGAGGTACACCCCATTTCTTGAAGGGAATCATATTCTATGATGACGCCAGATGAGGTGGGGCGATAGTTAAGACATTGGATCGTCTTTGGGAAGACTGGACCTCAAGGTAAATCATCCAAAAATATGAGTCCGTGGTTTCCGCGCAACTGTACTTCAACGTTTCAACAACCATGCTAGGGTACTTTCTTGACACACAGTTTTCAATCCGAGGAAGTTTTCTGTCTGTTATGACCTCAATGTCTACAGGACACAATATTCTAGCTCTCCTGAACATCTAAAGTTGATTTAGATAGACTGAGATGTTGAGTATAGTAAGGGGTTGGAAGGGGCGGGGGCCAGGGGGGGGGGGGTTACTCGGTTCGTCTGGATGAGTTCATGTCCCATGAGATGTCCTTTTCTGGAGAGTGGAGTGCACACTGACTAATGGATGATTTCTCAATCACTGATACCAGTTCTAAAGGGACACAACCACACATAAAATGGCATGCTGAACAAAGAATGCATGATAGCAGACATTCCTGGCGTATTTATTAAAGATTATTCTGTGATCAGGATCGATGAAACTGAAGAAATAGTACAATATTTCGACACCTGCATAGAGGCAGGATCATATCGCTGACATGTCATTCAACGAGAATAGAATTTCACCACTTGTTTGCTCTTATTTCCCATGGATATGCGCTTCTGGCTTTTAGGGCTTTCCAATGATGTCAGTGGAAACTGTGGGACCTGAATCTGTTTTTGTAAAGAGTGCTTACAGTAGCTCAAGGACGAATTAAAACAAGGAGGTGAAATTTCCTGCTCTACAGATACGTCATCGTTGAAAGGAAGACAATGAGGGAAAAACGTTAATCGAATATTTTCGTCATGGCAGTAACCCATCCCAACTAATATCACAGCAAAATTCGTCATGGGCTTAACGCAACAAAAAAAAAATGCCCTAAGTATCATCACGTCAGTAGCAATATTACACCTCTATATTGCTGAGATATGCGGTTCCACCAGTGTACAATGAAACCATGAATCATTCCTGTTTATAACTACCATTTCCGTAGTTTAAGAGTAATACCTTTCACTTTTTGTTGTAGTAGTGTACTTAAGTTACAAAAGCAAGGAGATTTCTTACATACTCTTACATATAATGGCTAATAATTTGCCCTTATGTACCAGACGATAGTGAGGAGTAGTGTATTTTCTCTACGAAAATGCGATGTACAAACTAAAACTTAATTAACTCATATTAAGGTATTCCTTCTGCGAGAGTATAGCGCTGGGTAATAACAATTAATTCAGTTTACCAAGAGCTACTAACTTTGAGTCAGCACTGAATTTTATTACAGTTTCCCCCTTCGAACACTATAATTCCATCTATTCTGCTGCTACAAATTTAAAGAATTTTTCATCATAAACTATTATTTGTTAATGCTCAATTTGCTTGTGTCATGGTCGCCCTGTTCGTGTATTAAATCTTCATGTATTTTGGGCAACTCTTATTCACTTCATGAAAGTCTTGAGCCAAGTCACAAGGACAAGCGTTCAACCAGAAGTCTTAAAGGAAATACCACCACAGAAGGTTACGATAGAAGTCTCCCTATACTTTCTCTCTTAATTTCAGCAAACGATGCAGAGGCGTACCGTAAAGGATAGGTCATCTTCCATTAGAGCTACCAATGGTTTTACGCGATACAAAGATCTGTCTCTTAAGGTGTAGTCCCTCTCAACGCCTTCTTTATAATCGGTATTTTCCTAGACACGCACGGCAGAGAGTTGTTACAAGTTGTTACATTGTTAGTTCTAACATACATTGTTCTGCCTTCTTTTCACGAATCGGTATCCTGTTTTGCATCAGAAATTTAATGAAGCTTTCTTTTCTCTACTCAAGCATTTATGCAGCACTTGCAAGATGTCCTCTTATCCTGCACGTTGCAGGATGTTCTATATGTAAGTTAGTGATGATGTCACCATACAGAGGCCGATATGTAGGGGTTTGTATGCATGTAATGAAGCACTTAGTGCATTTGTAGTTTCACAGAACAAACATAAACAATCGGAACAGTAGAATAAAGAAACAACTGCATCACAGATCCGGAAGTATTGTAAAGACATACGTTTCGTGTTTATACTATAGCAACATATGTTGTACTCAATTCGTTGGGGAAGGTGTATTAGAGCCTTTTATTAAGTATCACTACACACGTGGGATACTACACACTTGCAAGAATACTCTGGCACCGATAACTGTCCCCTTGATTACTCTCTTGAATAGTATCAATGAATCTATCGAACCGAAGTTCCGCAACCGACAGACAGAACCACCAATGTTGTCACATAGCCTCAAGCAGTGACATTCTGGATAGATATTTGCCGTTTTATCCAGGGCACTGGCGCACACTGTAAGAGTTTTGCGTCATACAGAAAATTGTAATTTTGGTAATATTTTGGACGTCACGCGAGGAAGTAAAACAGTTAGTAGGTATGTAGCTCTGTCGACTCTGGACAGAAGTTATTTTACATTTATAGCAGTAAAATAATAAACCACTAGAAATACCACACAAGGTACAGCAACGTGTATGATGAAAGAAAAAGAAGTTAACAGTATCTTGACTGGTGGCAGTGAGGCATAGACTTATAATAAGAAAAGTATACGTATAACGGAGGGTTGTTGATTAGCTATGGAGAGGCGAAAGCTGGGACTGCTAATAAAGGCCGGAAAGCAGAGCAGTTGTTGAGGAAACAAACTAGAGCAGAAGACGTACTTACGACTTTAATGAAAATAGAACAGACACGCAAATGGGTGTTCGATGGACGAGGGAAGTAATTTGCTAGTCTAACACCAAAACCTCCAGATGTCAGATACTCAGATCGGTACAAAACGTTGTATGTAGATAGAGTATCAACCAAAACTCTGACATAGTTCGTGCTATGTGCTGTCGTCCAGTAGAACATGCGTGAACGGTAATTAAAAGTAACACCACATCTACGGACACACGAAAATCGTATCTGTGAATGATTAACTTGTAAGTCTCAAGTGGGTAAGTTAGTAGAGCATGAGGTCGGCGTTAAAAAGGTCCTGTGTTGAACCTCCACTGACGATTATTATTATTATTGTTGTTGTTGTTGTTATTTATTATTTTAACAGGTTACACGTGAAACTGTTATATGGAAGAACGTTTTCCTGACATGTGAAAGGACCTTTCGGAGTTTGTAGCAGTGTTCTGTGGTAACTGCTTTCACTTCGTCACTTGAAAGCAGCAAACCTATAGCATACATTTGTGTAGATAGCTGTGGTGTTCTGTTGGACATGGGCGACGGTCGCAGGTTCGAATGCTGCCTCGGGCATGGATGTATGTGATGTCCTTAGGTTAGTTAGGTTTAAGTAGTTCTAAGTTCTAGGGGACTGATGACCTCAGATGTTAAGTCGTGCTCAGGGCCATTTGAGCCATTTGAGAACAGACACCAGTCGTGATGAAGCACCTACTGCATTTTCATTTTCACAGAATAAACGTAAACAATCGGAACAGTAAAATAAAGAAACAACTGCATGACACGTGCGGGAGTATCGATTGATCCATATAACACTTTCATGCATAATATAGTAAAAAAATTATGACCATTAGTATTTGAACTCAGAACCCGAGGTACTGAGATCTGACGCGCTACAAACTTCCCCAGGAAAGCTATTCGTCTTAGCTACTCACAGTTATGCTTTTCCTGTGCTCCATAGCTCTGGTGTTGCTTTTAATTTACCTTTATGGCTATTCTGCTGGACAACAGCACATAGTACGAACTAAATCGGTGTTTTGGTTGATACTCTATCGACATACTACGTTTGGTACCGATCTGAGTGACTGACACATTGAGGTTTGGGTGTAAGGTATAAGTAAACATCTAGCCGACGGCCTAGTGGAAGGTAAGTGAACGACATTAGAAAACATGCAACAGAAACATGTAGAGGATATGGCTGGTGATAGCAGTGCTTAGAAAAGTGTAGAAGAGACCTTTATTCAGAAGTAGATGTGAAATGGTTGATGATGAATGATGCTGATGCTTAAAACTGTATACGATAGAGGACAATAGCAGATTAAGAATCAAGCGTCATCGTATTGCTTATAATGAGACTTGCAAGAATGCTCTGGCACCGATAACTGTCACATTAATTACCCTTTTGAATAGTATCAATGAATCTATCGAACCGAAGTTCTATAACCGACAGACAGAACCACCAATGTTGTGACATAGCTTCACACAATGATATTCTGGACAGATATTTTCCGTTTTATCCAGGGCACTGGCGCACACTGTAAGAGTTTTGCGTTATACAGAAAATTGTAATTTTGGTAATATTTTGTATGTCAGGTGAGAAAGTAAAGCATCAATAGCTGGCAACAACTCTGCCAAAGAAGTTGCGCTGCGAGAGACTGTTAGTAGCACCTTTGCTTGTGAACGGAATGCAGTCTTGGAGAGACAGAGAGAGAGGAAAAGTATCTCGTGATGGATTAAGATGTGTCTAGGCTGTGTTGTGTGCCGGCAGTAGCTTTCTTCTAATATTTTCCATTTATGGGGAGATATTTTGTAAATACATTCAGAAGACTACAAAAGGTAGCGCATTTGCCGAGACATCCAAGCGTAGTAATTAATTTGATCAGGGATTTAGTATTTGAGATTTTTACGATAACGTGACAATGTGTGACTTACCAAATTTTTTCAAAGATGGATAGGTTATGTGTTTGTAAGAATGTAAAGAGAATTTCTTCAGGTTTTTCCACTATTAATGTAAAGTGAATTATTAATATTTCAAGTGCTAAAACGTTTTGCGTTTGTGATGTAAAGTTTTGTTAATACAGTTACTTTATTGTTTTTCTATCAATCAGCATTCGCCTCTTTATTTAAAGTTTCACACACATAATTTTGCTTTCCCAGGTTTTTCAGTAACAGAACTTTAATTGGTAATGATGATTGCAGCAATGAGATTTATTAGCTCAGAAGTTTTGTGGGTGTCTCTGTAGTTTAAAGGACACGTTGCACATCGCGTTGCTAGTAGTCTGAGTTTTTATTTCTTAACTAGCATAGCAACAGCAGCCACAGCAGTTTAAAGAATGCAGCCGCATGGCATTCATTCATTGTACAACAGCGCTGCCATTACGTGTGATACAATTAACATTTCAAAAGAGACTCACTTTTCAGGCAGAGCAATTTTGGTATTTATATTTCATATTTTTCTCGCAGTCAGATTGCTTACAGTATTTCTAACAGGACGGTTTCCTTAAATTTAACAGAACAGACTGTACTCTCGCAACAGTTTAATGTTACATTTCTAATTAACTTTTGCACTGCTGATCACTTTTCAAAAATTACGAAATTACTTACGAACTTAAATACAAGCTTAACATTTAATATTTTTTTTATAATGTGGGGCCACAGTCTTAATATATTTCTTTAAAGTCAGTACCGCCATTAGAATGTTGTTTATTTACAGTGTTACATTTACACTTATACAATCATGATTTTGGCTTCAAAGTGCCATTAACAAGTGTTTTCTGAAAGCAGGTTAGACAATAACAGTGAAATACATGACAAGTGATATAACCGTATAAGAATCCATATTTATAATGCTTACTTACAAATGTTATAAATTGCCTAAGATGGCATACTGTCGTATACAAATAAACTATTAGACATATTGTGTAGAAGTCGATATTTCTGGCAGAGCCTACTGCTTTGTTAATGGCAGTTGGCTAAGTGTCAAATTGTCTTGGTCAAAGAAATTCCTGTTACAAGCAGGTGACTTTTTTTTTAAGTCTTTGGACTCAGTGTCCGGTAGGATAGGAAAGGTTGGGAGCAACTTATTTTCTTCGGTAGTTGTTACATCTTCGCAGTACCTGTTTATCTTAGTATACAATGAAGTTGCCTGCTCATAAACATAAACGGTAACACCTCTCAATAATATTCGCTGCACCCATAAATACAGGAGGCCAGCTAGTTATTGACGTTGTTTAAAGTAAATTTTAGTAAGCAAATATAGAGCTTTGCACGTGAAATTAACACATGGCCAACTCGTGTAATTTTGCCTCAATTCAGAATTAATACAATACAGTGGAATTACTTATTCTACCCCCTCATTAAGTAACCAGTGAGGTTTGAAGCGATATTTATGTATGTTTAACGTGAAATCTGTTGATTCTTTTATTTGCTTAAATACTTTTATGTACATGATATGTTTCACATGCCCGTGTTATTTGCACTTATTTCTAAGTACTAAGACTTAAAAAAAAAGGCTCACCTGCTTGTAACAGGAATTTCTTTGACCTAGACAAGTGGACACCTAGACAAAGCAGTAGGCTCTTCCAGAAATATCAACTCTTAGACAATGTGTCTAATAGCATATTTTAATACGACAGTATGCCATCTTAGGCAATTTATAACACTTGTAAGTAAGCATTACAAATATGGATTCTTATACAGTTATATCACTTGTTATGTATTTTACTGTTATTGTCTAACCTGCTTTCAGAAAACACTTGATAATGATACTTTGAAGCCGAATTCATGATTAGGTAAGTGTAAATGTCACACTGTAAATAAACAACTATCTAATGGCGGTACTGACTTTCAAGAAACGAGCTTAACTGTTTCTCCAATCACGATTTCAGCTTCGCATCGCCACGCAGACGAAATACCAGTAAATACAACTATATATTACCATACAACAAAAATTAATTAGCCAGTTTCAACATTCTGGTCGTTATCAACTTGACGCCAACATCTCTTCTCACCTTGTTGGTCAAAAACTGACATTAAAATTTAATCTCCCGTCTGGTTTGGGTCCTCCTGATCCTTTCGAGCACCACAGAGAAACAGTGTGCTAGCCTGTCCTATGGAGACGGTTTGTTCATGCAAGGTGTGGTATAGGGTAATATGGAAACTTCCTAGCGCGCCATTATTTCACGCTTATGGAAAAATTAAGGAAGATGACGAGTCCAGCCATGTAACCGCAGTCTGCAGGGACAACAGAGTGACAAGTTATCGGCACACTGTCTCATTCCACGCGTACTTTTCAGCAGTCGCTTCCTATTTCGCGGAGCGGCGGAAGGGGGATATCCTGTTTTCGACCTCGCAACTGGCGCCTTGGTGAAGCACGTGCCGCTTGGCATTCCGCTCTGGCTGGCTGTGCTGGCATTGGGCGCCGCTGGACGGACAGCTGAGGGGCAGCCTGGACAAACAGCGGACAGTGGCCGTCGAACAGCTGAAGCTGCCCCAGCTGCTGGCCTCGCGTCTGTGCACCGGGGCTGTGAGTCAACTATGAATGTGCACCGAAACTTCATCAACAGAAATACAGTGTGTCCCAGAATGATGTAGAGGGTGTCTTGAGGAACAAATCGAGGATAGGAACCCGTGCCTGGAAAGATCATCCAGCGACGCAACGCTACAGAGCGTCCACGTTATAGCACAGTGTAACGTAACAGTCGCAACATTCGCCCTGGCTTTTGTTACTCACTGCGATAGCAGCGCGCGAAGCGGCCAACAAGTGACACTCCTCAGTACGATATCAGATGAGTCTGAATACCATCGTTTATATTGATTTACAGTACAGTTTTTACGATAGAGAGCATATGTAGTGCCATAAAAATTGACAACAACTAAAAAATTACGGACTCTGGAACGTATGAAACGGTAGATTACAGAATTGTTTTTTCGATTCCCTACTGACGTACTGAAGAATGTCATTCTCCTTCAACAACAAAAGATTGCCAGTGGACACCAAAAGACCTAACCTTTTACAGAAAGACGTCGTATATCTAAACAGCAACGCGAAGTTTTGTTCGCCACACTTCCAGCCAAGTCAGTGAATGAGGAAGGTAAGAATGCAGTATGGAATGTGATACCTGCAGCATTTACCGTATCAAATAAGCCACCGCACATAAAGCTGAAGGGAAAACCGCACAAACGTCATAATAAAACAGTAAAAAGCCATAAAACTGTTTCGCAGCGGGGAGAAACCAATTTCACAATTGTTGCTACATATGAGCCAAAAGCGGCACGAATCTTCAGAATATTCACTTTTGAAGCAAAAATAATTACATTTACAAAAATAGTTTTGTATCAGAAGGCTGAATGAAGTATAAGATTGGGCGAATCATTAGACTCCGTAAAGAAGTTTTGCGTGTCACTGGCCGTGACTAGCACTGTAAGAACAGACGATACGAATGTATGCTTCTCGCGCATGAAATATGTATTTACACTAAGAGCCAAAGAAAGTGGTATGCCTGCCCAATATCGTGTAGGGCCGCCGCAAACAAGATGTGGCATGGACTCGACTAATGTCGAAGTAGTGCTGTAGGTAATTGACACCATGAACCCTGCAGGGCTAAACATAAGTCGGTAAGAGTACGAGGGGGTGGAGATCTCTTCTGAACAGCACGTAGCAAGGCATCCAAGATATGCTCGATAGTGTTCATGTCTGGGAAGTTTGGTGGCCATCGGATACGTTTAAACTGAAAAGAGTGTTCCTGGGGCCATTCTGTAACAATTCTGGACGTCTGGGGTGGCGCATTGTCCTGCTGCAGAATTCCCAAGTCCGTCGAAATGCACAATGGACATGAATGGATGCAGGTAATCAGACAGGACTCTAACGTACGTGTCGCCTGTCAGAGTCGTATCTAGACGTATCTGGGGTCCAACATCAATCCCACTGCACACGCTCCACACCATTACAGAGCCTCCACGAGCTTTAAAAGTCCCCTGCTGACATGCAGGGTCTATGGATTCGTGAGGTTGTCTCCATACCCGTACACGTCCATCCGGTCGATACAATTTGGAACGAGATTTGTCCGACTAGGCAATGTGCTTCGTGTCATCAACAGTCCAATATCGGTGTTTAGGGGCACATGCGAGCCGTAAAGCTTTGTGTTGTGCAGTCATCAAGGATACACGAGTGGGCCTTCGGCTCCAAAAGCTCTTATCGATGATGTTTCGTTGAATGGTGGCCCACCATTGATATCTGCAGCAATGTGCGGAAGGGTTGCACTTCTGTCACGCTGAACGGTTCTCTTCAGCCGTCGTTGGTCCCGTTCTTGCAGGATCTTTTTCTGGTCGCGGCGATGTCGGAGATTTGACGTTTGATCGGATTCCTGATATTCACGGTGCACTCCTGAAATGGTCGTACGGAAAAATCTCCACTTCATTTCTACCTCGGAGATGCTGAGTCCCATCGCGCTTGCACCGACTGTAACACCACGTTCAAACTCACTTAAATCTTGATAACCTGCCATTGTAGCAGAAGGGATAGGTAACATTCCAGTATAATTTCTAAAAATATTGGTTTCCAAACGATTATTCAAGTTGGACATATGAGACATAGGAGAATGGAGACATGCCATTACAGTATCAGAATGATATCATTCACACAAGCCCAAAGAGAACTAGGGCAGGTAAATGCAAGAATTATCGCGCAGTTAGCTTGTCAGGTCATGGGTCAAAGTTAGTTACCAGAATGATGTACAGATAGATGAAAAAGAAAACCGAGGATTTTTTTTGCATGACGATCAGTTTGACTTAAGGGAAAGTAAACGCGCAAGGGGAGCATTTGTGGTGTTAGTCTTGAAAGTGTTAGTATGACTTCTGAACAATAAATATGCTTTCATAGGACTTAACAACCTAGAAAAAAATGTTTTATAATGTAAAATGGAGGACTGCATTCGAAATAACAACAAAAACAAGCATATTTTAAAGGAACGTAATGTATATTATGCCCAAGGAACAAGGGTGAACAAATAAGAACAGAAGTGCTCGGATTAAAAAGGGTATGACACAGAATTGCAGTCACTCAGGGTGGAAGGCTATCAATGATAAGATTCGTTGATAACATTCCTATCCTCAGTGACTGTGAGGAAAGATCACAGGACGTTTTGAATGAAATGGACAGTCTATTCAGCAAAGAATATGGGTTGAGAATGTATCGAAGAAAGACTAAAGTATTGAGACGTAGCAGTAATGAGATATGCATTAAACATAAAATGTAATAGATGAACTGAAGGAATTCTGCTACCTTTGGGGTAGACGCACGGCGGACAAAGCAAGGAGGTTAAAAGAGGCATATTAGCATAGGCAAAGAGTGCATTTCTCTCCAAAGGAGTTTGCTAATGGCAAATGTCAGCTTTAAGTATAATACTGCGTAAAAGTTGTGGGAGATGTGGCAGTCGTTTCCGCTATAATAAAACTTATGTCTTGACCACACTTCTTTATTAAGTTTAATTAATTCTTATCCGTTTGGGCATTAAGCCATTTACAAAAGATATACCTGAAAAAATGTGGAATACTATGAAGAGTATAAGCAATAACATTCAGTAATATACGAAAAAGCATACATCGGGAAACGTGTGATTAATATCAAAGGAATGCAATAGGGATACGGCAGATCTTGTACCTACCAAAACCCTATTGATGCGAAGTATTGCATCGATGTTACTTTCATGAAGCGTAAGGGCAATACAATACATACCGAAGTTCTACACATTATACCATTAAATACCACTGTGCCTCTCAATTTGCGTTTTGTATATATTTGCTTCACTTTTGTGTAGAACTGTTTTTATACCTTTTACATATTCTGTAAAATACCTCATACATTGTTATGCATGTTTATGTAAATTGTACCGATATGTTTACAAGCAGTCATCTGTTTTTCAATAAAAGGATATACAAAATATAAGAAGAGAGTGCATATACGCTACCGCATTTATATGGTTGTCTGTACGCTTATTATTTTCCTAAAGGTAGCATGCTAATTGAAGACATTGGCTGGTTCGCCTAGTCAGTGGGACAGCGATCAAATAATCACTGAACTCATATGATCATTGAGCTATGTCGATATTATCTTACATAGCGTTTACTGGCGTTTTGGGTTTTGTCACTCGCTTTCACTTTTGACACTGTTTCAGGTCATTCAGGCCGCTGTTAGGCTCTATGTGAGCTATAGTGGTGCAACTCACTACACACTGGTAGGCAACACAACATGTTAAAAATGCCACCACTATCTCCCAATTAACATTGTAAATAGCTCTACTTTGGCTTTATGTATAGATGTTTCACATTTTCGTATTCTGTATATTTTTATATTTTAATGCAATTTACTCACAACACATTTATATAACAAAATTTTTACCTTTCGCGACTTTAAATAAAAATATGAATAAGACATTAAGCGTACGCTTGTATGCTAATGATCTATGACTGTAAAATGTACGTTTATTACATTTGGAATTGCAAAAGTAATACACTGGTGTGCAAAACATAAAGACGAAAGTAACTTTCACGTGATGTGTCATTACCAAGTAACAACAGTGAAAGTTGGCCCATACATAAAAAGATCTGCTACAGTATAATACAGTACAGTACTGTACAGAGGGTAACGGAAAGGAATACGCAATGACCCAAACAGAAATTGTACTGTTATTTAAAAGACACCGAGATTCATGATGGTCCCTCCCTTGGACTTCACAAAAGCCGGCCCATCGTTCTTAACAGGGTGTGTTGTGATCGGCATAGACGGCAGCACTTGCTCTCCAGTGTGGTCAGCAACATGCCCACAAGGCGGGTGAGTCGTACTCATAAGTTTTTTATTATTTTTTCAGAGGTCTTCTAACTGGTTTGATGCGGCCCACCACGCATTTCTCTCCTGTGGCAACCTCTTCATCTCAGAGTAGCACTTGCAACCTACGCCTTCAGTTCTTTTCTGGAAGTACCACAATCTATGTCTTCCTCTACAGTTTTTACCCTCTACAGCTCCATCTCATACAAAGGACGTTGTTCCCTGATGCCTTAACAGATGTCTTATCATCCTGCCCGTCCTATTTATCAGTATTTTCCATATATCCCTTTCCTTGCCTTTTCTGAGAACCTCCTCATTGCATACCTTATCAGCCCCTCTAATGTTCAGAATACTTCTGTAACACCGCATCTCATTCTCATCGATTCTCTTCTGATCCGGTATGCCACAGTCCATGTCTCTATGCTCTTGTGCTCCAAACGTACATAATCAGAAATTTCTTCCCAAATTACTACCTATGTTTGTTACTAGTAGACTTCTCTTGGCCAGGAATGCCTTTTTTTCCAGTGGTAGTCTACTTTTTACTAGTATGTCCTCGTTGCTTCGTTGGTCATGGGTTATTTTGCTGTCTAGATAGGAGTATCCCTTAACCTCGTCGCCTAAATGATCACCAGACCTGATGCTAAATTTCTCGCTGTTCTTATGTCCACTACTTCTCATTAATTTCGTCTTTCTTCGATCCGTATTCTGTACTCATTAGACTGTTCATTTCATCCTACAGGTCCAGTAATGATTTTTGACTTTCATCGGGGACAGCAATTTTATCAGCAAATATTATCATTGGTAACCTTTCACCTTGAATTTTAATCTCACTTTTGAAACTTTCTTTCGTTCCCGTCATTGCCTCTTCTGTGTATCTATTAAACTACTGTGGTGAAATACTACACCCCTGTCTCACACCCTTTTTTAATCCGTGCACCTCATTCTTGGTCTTCCAGTCTTATTTCCTCTTCTTTCTTGGTCATATTACGTATTCCTGTCTTACCCTATTTTTCTCAGAATTTCGAAAATCTTATATCATTACATTTTGTCGAACGCTGTTTCCAAGTCGACAAATCATATGAGCGTCTCATAATTTTTCTTCAGTCTTGCTTCCACCATCAACCTCAGTCTCTGAACTGCCTTTATCTTTCCTGAAGCCAAACCGGTCGTCATCTAACAGAATCTCAGTTTTCTTTTCCGTTCTTCTGTGTATCATTATTGTCAGCATCGTGGATGCATGGGCTCTTAAGCTGATTGTGCGACAATTCTCGCACTTGTCGGCTCTTGCCTTCTTCGGAATTGTATGTTTCAAGTTTTCCTGAAGTCTCATAGTATATCGATAGTCTCATACATTCTACACACCAAAGTGAATAATCATTTGGTGCCACTTCCTCAAATGATTTTATCTATCCCTTCTACCTTATTTGATCTGAAGTCTTCCAGAGCTCTTTGAAGCGCTGTGACCCATTGCTAACCACCACAAATGAACTATGGAACCAGATGAATGCAGTGTGGACGGCTATACCACAGGACGCCATTCGCGCCTTACGCGCATCGATGCCGTTATGCATGGACAAGTTATCAGGGCCTATCCTGAGCGTACAGGACACATGCTGAACCGAGGTGACCGAAATGCTAATCATTTCTGCAGAACATACCAATGTACATATCCTGTGAATATGAACGTCTTATTTCTAGTCGTTCAAGGTTTTCTGTTTTTTTTTCTGAACATGGGTGAGGTTTTGTAAACGCAGAATGTGTATTCGTTGCGAGACTATGCCATCCTGTGGTTAGCGCCAACTTGTGTACTGATTTCCCTATGGCTTCATTGGCACGCGTTAGCCAATTTGCAGTTATGCTTTATGAAAGTAACTTCGACTTGATACTTCGTTGCAGTAGGATTTGGATAGGCGCAAGTCTTATTGCGCTCAAATGCTGTTGCATTCGTATCGCTCACACGTTTATAGATGTGCGCTGTGTCATATGTTATTCAATGTTATTGCTTATGTTTATCATTGTATGCTACATCTTATTTATTTAAATCCGTTGTAGATGGCTTAATGAGGAAACGCTTAAGGATTAGTGAAAGATGATGAAGAATTGTGGTCAGGAGGGAAGTTTTATTTTAAACATTCATCTGACAAAAGATTCATTTATGTAATGTTACTATTAAACAATCTTTATATGTGAATTCCCTGTTTTACAGACACATTCAATTTGTTTAGTAGCATCCGCCTCCTTTCACGCTGAAAGGTCCGACTCTCGGGACAGGTAGTGGTCAATTCCGCTTTGCATGGGGATGTCCGACTACTTCTAGTAACATAGAGTATAAATATTTTTACTACTCTGAAACTAGTAATCGGATTTTGGAGTGTTAAACATCGCTGAAATAGCCTCCTTAGAACTAAGATACTAGCGGTAGATTAGCTGTAGTTCCGTTTGATACCGATATCTCTGTAATTAATAGAGTTATGGAAAGAAACTATACGTCGTCAGGTGACTTTCTTCCACATTATAACGTCTCCTGGATAAACAATATATGAAATCATGATAAATTGTACTTAACGTCATTTACAGTTTTAACTTATTTGTGAAACGTAAAGGCAAAGATGTAAAATTGATCGCAGCGGCCAACAGAGAAAGAGACTGCCACAGAAAATTAATTGGTCGTGTTTCGTCTGTTGAAACGTTTAGCCGCCATTAGGGGAAAGATTCCATAAAAAGGTGTGTATCTTCAGAAACTTACGTTTCAGAATATAATCATACGTGACAAAGTGCGCTATTTATTTTGTAGATAGCTTGCCCAACCATAATACCTACTTTTTCATCATATTTAGCTTTCTTTGATCCGGAGCAGAACGACGGTTGGCGGAAACTACAGACGCGCAGGAGAATATTTTATTTCATTTTGAATTTTTAGCTAGACACTGGCAAAGATGAGCGTTTTGCCTGTTCTATGCATTATGAGACAATCTAGGGAAATTACAAACTAGCCTAAGTAAAAATTGCTATTAAAAGCAATAATAAAAAATAGATTGAAAAAAAACAAGAGGAAGACATGCACCGATTCGACTATGGAATTCAGGGCCACATTTGCGTTTCAGGGGGTGGTGAGAGGTATAAATTTCAACTCATAAAATATTGCACCATAACCGAGCTTACCGATAAAAATTCTTGCTAATCGTAATCGAGGCGTCGAACGTAATTAAAGAGTCCCCCAGACAGTCACAGTCAACGCTTCATTACATCACGGATGTAACTAGGAGGTCATAGCTTTGGCAAATGACTGGGCACTAATAAAATAAAGAAACAGTAAAAAGCTTTTAGTAAAAATATGGCTCCACGGGGGTCTTGACACCTGCTTGGCAGTCTAGTTACCGACATGACAGCGCGTGCTCGCAGTATTGTAAATAGTCCATATTTGTATTCATGGGGCGGTTTCTTCATGTTTAAGTTATCATCGTTACAGCTAGGCCGGCCCGCGTGGCCGAGCATTTCTAGGCGCTTCAGTCTGGAACCGCGCGATCGCTACGGTCGCAGGTTCGAATCATCCTCGGGCATGGATGTGTGTGATGTCCTTTTGTTAGTTAGGTTTAAGTAGCTCTAAGTTCTAGGGGACTGATGACTTCAGATGGTAAGTCCCATAGTGCTCAGAGCCATTTGAACCATTTTTGTTTTCCGGTTTAGCGTTGCTTCTGGCTTCGTTGCTTCATATTTCTATTAAAATACTTCATCGTGTGGCGTAATTGGAGCTTCGCCAAAGACTTTATCTTTGAATGCTCGCGAAAGAAAGAAGTCAAGAGGATCAAATAGGGGACCACGCAGGCCATTTGACAACAGAATTCCGTCCCGTCCAACGTCCAGCAAAGTTCTCATTCAGTATTTGCGTTGCAACAAGGGATGATTGAGCTGGACAACCGTCGTGTTGTAGCCACATCCACTGTCGAATATCCAGATATCCTCTTCTAGAAAACCGACAGAATTTTCTTCAGAAAGTGTGCGTAAGCGAACGCCCGTTTAGAACGCCTGAGATGAAGTAAGTACTTGATGCCGCACCATACGTTGACATTCCACGGCCGTAGATGTTGCATCTGATGAAGCCAGTGTGGATTTTCGTCTGCTCAGTAGTGCATATTATGCGAATTTGCATTAGCATAGTTAGTAAGCTTTTGCTTCTTCGGTAAAGAGCACAATTTGAAAAACGCAGGGTCATCTCTCAGCTACTGAAGGGCAAACAAAATTCTGTACGACGTTCGAAATCACGGTCTTCGAGTACCTAACAATGACAGATGACAGGGTTGGAAATTCTGTCGATGAAGGATGCGAATGACACTCGTCTGGCTGCTCCCACATTCCTTGGCAATATGTGCGAATTCATTAGAGTCGTAGCCACAACAGCTTCTTCGTGTTCCCTGTCAGTTGCAGGCTTCTTTCTTGTTCTCTTTTTGACGTTCAAGCAACCTGTCCGCACTAGCGTCTTAATGATTCGTGCAGTTGCCTGGTGCATCGGACACTGGCGATCCGAAGAGATAGCTCTATAACGCTGAAATGTTTTTAGGGCATTTCTTTAACATTCACCATATAAAAGTAGTGTATCTGATTTCTTCTCGTTGGTGTACATGTCAGCACGCAGTGAACGTTGAAATAGACAGTGCAGAGAAGTGTGTTAACATTCTGAGACAAATAGCACCAGAGCTCTGCTTAGTGGTGTTTGCACAGCTAATGCAGATTCCGGCCGCCGTGCTCTCAAATTGTAGGACATTCCTCGATTTTTTTTACGACAGGTTTCAACGTCGACATTAACAAAAGCTGTATCACTGTAATCGTCTTGGCAAGAGCTATCGAATGCAGTCATAAAAACTGTATGGTTCCACTTATAAACATACTTACTTCAATATCTCATTTGATACCAGTACTAAAAACATTAACCAAACAAAAACATACATAGCCCTCGACGCTCTAACATCCGATATGTGTAACTGCTCACGAAATAAAAGGGGTGTTACGTCTTATGTGACTCAGACTGTGTATATATGTAGCACTTTATTGCAGTTGTTTACATCAAATAAATATTTGTGACTGGAAACAAAATATAAAATACAAAGGCTATAACGAACGGACATAACACGTCCCCAGAGTCCTCAGATCCCACATTATGCCAACAGTAGCTATCTGCCTTATCAGGAACATTCTGATTACTGGTTGGTACAGGAAGCTTCAAAAACAAGAAATGAGCATACATGTAACAACAAACATAATAATTTCGCAAGCCCATAGCCCGCCCCGAGCTCGGTATTGTAAAACACAGTGGTAATAAACATAATTAATAAAATAAATCATAAATAAGAAAACTTTAAAACCCAACTTTAAATAAAATGTATCGGCGCCACAAATTTACTCAGCAGTTACTTCACTTTAAAAAGGGCAACACTGTCTAGCAACAGCTGCCCAGTAACCAACATTTAGTGAACAAGAGTGTGTTTCGATAAACTCGGCCCCATTAACATAACTCAGCAAAATGGATGTAACGCAAAATCTTTAATAGGAACTTTAACACACACGTATTAAAAAAAACACCTGTTTTGAAAACCAGCCGGTGCACTGGCATACTAATCAGAGCTCAGTGCTGTTAGGAGCAGGGCACAACACGTCAAACAATTAAAGCACAGGCCATGAACAAAGTTTGACAGACTTGCAGGAGCTCACCCGCATCTTAGCGATGTAAAGATCAATTCTGTACCCCTCCAAAGAATAAATTTCCGCCAATGCACAACGCCTTCCCAGTGAGACAGCCACTGAAGGCGTTTGGTGCTGATTATATTCCACTTTTAGCGAGCTACCAAATGCCACCAACCAACTCAATCAGCTTCAGCGGTGCCGAGTGGCCGCATAGCTAGAGGGATGACGTCAGGGATTGCGCGGCCCCTCCCGCCGGAGGTTCGTGTCCTCCCTCGGGCATGAGTGTGTGAGTTGTTCTTAGCATAGGTTAATTAAATTGGTTTAGGTAGTGTGTGGGTCTAGGGACCGATGATCTCTGCAGTTTGGTCCTTTAGGAATTCACACGCATTTGAAAACGCAGTCAGCTGCAGCGAAAGCCGTTCCTCGGTGTAAGCCCGTTAACGACGGCTTAATAACGCGTCACAGCATTGCTCGGCTTCCACTGCTACAAGTATTAAAGTATGCTTCGGCACCACACCACGTCGTGCCTCCCGTAAACTCAGCTTCGACGAAGCACCGCACTTCGCTCGGTGATAAACAACCACATTCACTTGTCCTCAACAGTTGTCTCGACATGTCCGCGCATTCGACTACGGACTGTATCGGAGATTACAAATTTATAGGTCCTGGTCTCAGTTCTCGCTTGGTCGTAGGATTTGCGTCCGTCATTTGTCACTTCTTTCAGCTCTGGCCATGGTTTGTTGATGTGGAGACATAACGCCATCGTTCGGTGGCCTTGTCAAACTGTTGGTTACCCTGTAACTGGTTGAGTATGTCACCTCAACGTGACGTTGTTGAGAGTAAGCAGCGTCTATTGGATACTGTGAGACAGACACATTATGAATTGCATCTGCATCTTCCTTAGTTATGTACACGAGCCAAGACTGAGGACTTTTTAATAAAGCCGTGTGGTGTTCGAATCAACCTTCGAGTGCATGAAATTATGGTGCTGATAATCCACCGTCTGTACCACCTTCGTTTATGATTTGGCAATGTATGATACTCTGTGAACTATAACTATTTTTCTTCTCTTATTTTTAACTAGCGTATTATTTTACTATTGTAGATGAATATTTCGTCTATCTGAAAATTTTCCCTGAGTATTATTTTCAGGGATGGTTTAGCTTGGAAAGAAAGTCTCCTCGAGTCCTGACTTATCACGATGACTTAAGTAAAAACTCTCTGCAGCATCCTGAATTCCAGGAAGAAAGGCCGGATATTCCTCACAGATTGCCTGTAGTTATTCCTAGAGTAGCACAATATAATCTGCCTGGACGCTGTTGGTTTTCCCCTGGACGTTCCTCTGGTGCCACCACTGCAGCCACTGTTACATAAGGACGCGCCTCACACCGCCAGACAAACTACCGCGGCTTCTGTTCTCCATCGTGACACAACACTAGCGCCCATCTGTGGCTTCAGAACGACACTTCTAATCGCGTATGCAGCTGTACTGGCCAACGCTGACATTAGAGCCGAAGGCAAACTGTGTGCCGGTCTGTGATTCAAACTGGCTTTCTTGGGCATTGCTCTTCAAGCTTGCAAGCTTCCACCCCATACTCGTTCTGGATTTCAAGGAACATTAGCAACTGCAAGTTGTGAAACGGTCCCTTTTTTGCTATGAGACCATGATAGTGCTGTCCTGTCACTTGTACAACTCCGTTTGATACCAGACAGAAATTGACTGCACATAGTTAATTTCGTGAATATCCGCAGGTTCGCTTCATTTGAGAAAGATATGCTAAAGAAACGAAAATTCTTGTTTGTAGTCACTTTTAGAAATTGTCACAAAATTCATTTATTGATTTTTCCCGTCAATAAGACAACCAGAGATGCTCTTTAAACAGATACTCAACTAAATCGGTGAATCGTTGGTTCCTGCGTTAGCAGTTATACTTGAAATTAATATTTTCCAACCGTAATAGATCATAGAATTATTTCCAGGTAATCGGACTGTGTACTTTTAAGAAACTGCAAGTTTGTATCTCTTTCCTGTCATTGAAACACAGAAACATTCTTAGGTAAATGTTGTACATTGACGAAGTATTACAAAACAAAAGATATATTCTCATTTTCCGCATTTTTAAAAATCGAACAACTTTTCCGTGGTAATTTACCCAGTTGATAAAAATTTCGTAATAGACGCAGCTGAAATAATCTTCTTGTTGCGTATAGAAGATAGTATACATCATTCAGTGGATAATAGTTGTCTCTGTATTTAAAAGGGAATGCCCTGACTGGCAGACTGACTCATAGTCGCCTAGACCAGACTGCTGAGGAAGGACTCTTGAAATTTGGAGAGGGTGTTGATCTTATTCTGTAGGTATCGTTTAAGAATGAACTGTTAGAAATTCCATTCCTAAGGGGATGAAATAGCGGACGAAAGACTGTTTGGAAAAACTCGCTATTAAGGTAGAACTACGAAAATTAATATTTTGTAAGAGGTCCATGACTAACGAATTTGTTGCTAGCGCACTCGAGCAGATGTAATTTCGATGGATTGCTCACGCGCTGCCTGCCATATGTAAGCTATAAGAGAATCTCAGACGAGAGAGCAGTGTTTTAAGAAAGTAGGAGCAGTGTGGCAGTAGGAGTAAGTAGTAGCTAGCTGTCTGGTGTATCGAGTTGGCTGGGCTGGTCGTGTGGAGCGATGGCGATGCCTGAGCGTTGTAGTATAAGGTAAAAGCAGCCTCGCGCGTATGTAGCATTGTTATGTCAATTTCCATGTAAATGGTTTTAAAAAGAAATCTCTTAATAATAATCTTTCTTATAAAAATTAAGTTTTGACAAACTTTCAACTCAATTTAAGGATTTTACTAATTTCTCCAATCCATGGTCATCCTGATTATTGTAAAGACAAATCAGTTGTTTCTTTTTATACGGACAAATCTATTAGCCAGCATTGCACTGAGCTGTGCCAGAAAAATTTCTTATAGGAGCAGATATATACGCGTTATCCGGCGACCTTATTGAGGTAAGAATTATCATTTTTATTCAGAATGATCTTTCAGGGCCATGACGCAGCGCTGCTGACGCCCCAAATTTACCAGCTTAAATTCACATTCAATTATTGAAAGGTTATAAGCGAGCCACAATTTTATTGAGAGATTAGTCACATTGTATTATTGGTAGGTTTCGGAATTTATCTGTTGGTAGGTTACGCAGGAATGTGAATTATAAATAATTATATTTTTTACTGTTGGGAGGTTATTATATAATTTGTCTGTTGGGAGGTTACAATTTGGTTTCTCAGTCAAAAAAAAAAAAAAAAAAAAAAAGAGTGCATGATTCAGCATTTGTGGAAATTCAACCACTAAGTGCGCATAATACTAGGTGAAAGTCTTTTCTAAACACATTGCTCAAATGGTTCAAATGGCTCTGAGCACTATGGGACTTAACATATGTGGTCATCAGTCCCCTTGAACTTAGAACTACTTAAACCTAACTAACCTAAGGACATCACACACATCCATGCCCGAGGCAGGATTCGAACCTGCGACCGTAGCAGTCGCGCGGTTCTGGATTGAGCGCCTAGAACCGCTAGACCACCGCGGCCGGCGTAAACGCATTGTAATCAAAGAGCTACTAAAGTATTTTCAAGGTTACATCTATGAAAATTTATATTTGCCTTCTCCGTTGTAAATAAAAGATTCGTTTCAGTGTACTTGGAAATTCAACCTAAGATGTTAAATAGGGGATGAAAATTTTTAAGAAAATATTTCATTGTATTAAAACATTTTTAAAGCGAAATCTATAAAAATTGGTATTTCACTTCTTGCTTAGAAATAAAGAAATGTGTTAGGCGATGAAAGCTTTTGTAGAAATATCACCACAAGAGCTCAAAGAGCAGGATTAATAAAAATTTCCATGCCCCGCTACCATAATCGCTTTTTGGTCTGAACTACATTTCTTTACGTTAGATGTTCAGCTTATGTAAACAGATGTGCTACTGTGTACTGTATTTTTGTGATGTAACAAGCATCTGTGAGCTATATGTGTATATATCTGGACATGGCCACTCGCACAAGGTGCTTTATGTTTTTAAATATTTTAGTTATGACAAACCTTTTATAATGTGCTGATTTTTATCCAAATGCTAACTTGGCGTGATGTCCAACATAAAATGTTTCACAAGAAAAAGATTTTTAAGATCTACAGATGACAATAACGTCTGCCGAAACTGGTTGCCTTAAACAAAGAAATATTTGTGAGCTCTAGGACGTCGAGTTTTTCTCTTTAGAAAGTAAAACAGATCTCTCCTTCGGTACTCTCAAAATATGAGAAGATTCAAAAAAATTCCTGCAGACCGTACATTTCACGCGAGCGAAGCAGCGGGCGTTGAGCTAGTATTTCATAAAAAACTTTTACTTAGTTTATTTCCACAATGCTGTACAACATTTGGGGACCTCATAAAATATTTCAAAATTCTGTTTGTTTGCGGACACACGGCCTGTGAATAATCTAAAAAAGAAAACATGGTCTCTTATCAGCTGTAACGTTGGTCAGTTGTCAAGCTGATAGAACGGTTAACAGTATGTGAGATGTGATGTTGTAATGTTTTTGATGTGAATTTAGTTCTAATGGGATTATGGAGTATGACGTCTGGTGTCGTATGTGCAAAGTAAAAGAATCCAATAATTAGAATATGTAATCATGATATCACAAATGTGCTTGAAAATTACTTATGGCCGAAATTAGCACTATTTAAATACACTACAGCCTGTAACGGATCTTATTTTCTGTAATAAAGTAATAAAATTGGCCAGGTGTGAATAGAACCCACTCACTGAGGGCTCCGTACAAACCTAGTTACGCATGTAGACGCTTCAACCAACTATTCCGGTAATCGAGGATCTCGACGACTTTTGTCTGTTATCGACATTAAAACTGGCAAGAAATCGTCGACAGGATTCTAAGAATTGTAAGAATGTTTTACTTTCGAATATGAAGTCGGATAACAAATGACAAAATAAATAAATACTTTCTTCGTGTGATATAATTACAAATTAACAATTCTCGTATTTTTTTCCTTTACTTATACTGTGAAACCTAGCTTCTTGGTAAATTTCATGGCCGGCCGGAGTGGCCTAGCGGTTCTAGGCGCTGCAGTCTGGAACCGCGCGACCGCTACGGTCGCAGGTTCGAATCCTGCTTCGGACATCGATGTGTGTGATGTCCTTAGGTTAGTTAGTTTTAAGTAGTTCTAAGTTCTAGGGGACTGATTACCTCAGAAGTTAAGTTCCATAGTGCTCAGAGCCATTTGAACCATTTTAAATTTCATGATGGTAGTTCAACAGGAAGTACCGAGTAGCTTTGTGTGGCCGACTTGACGAGTATCAAAATATGTGACATAAATGGACGTATCTTTTGGTTACATTGACTTAGAATACGTTACGATAGACCTTAGTAGACGATGATACATTTCAAACCAAAAGAGGGCTTAGCAGACGGACAGACACATAGTGAGTTAGATAAGAAATGAGAAAAGTTTTTCGTGTGATATATTTACAGATTAGCAATTTTCGGATTTTCTTCTTTTCTTTTGTTGTACTGTGAGACCTTATTGCTTGGTATATCTCATGATTTTAGGTCTACTGGAAGTATCCCGCAGGTTTTGATGAGTGAATTTGCGAGAGGTAAAAGTACGTGACATAAATGGCTGTATCATTTGGTTCAACTGACTTAGAAGCTTACGTCTTTTACACCTCCACTTGGGTACAGACCTTCGTGCCTTCGTATGTGACATAACTTTCAACTTGACAGGTCTCCCGTCCCTAAGAAACAGACAGTCTGATAAAAAAATGCCAAAAATTTTTTTCTTTGTTATATGATTATAAATTAACAATTTTCGGACTTTTTCGTTAGGTTACAGTGTGAAACCTTGTATGTTGCCAAATCTTATAATTCTAGGTCAACTGGTATTTCCTTGTAGATTTTAATTAGTGTTGTGCAAGTATCAAAATATGTGACATAGATGGCCGTATCTGTTAATTGCATTGAGTAGAATCTTCACTTTTATTACACTGCTAAGAGACCGTAGCCATTAACATGTGACATAACATCAACTGGCTACGTCAAATCATTCCCGACAAACGGGTTTTCAACAGTCGGGCAGACGGACAGAGACAGACGGACAACAAAGTAATCCTGCAAGGACTCCGTTTCTATCGACTAAGGTACTGAGCCCTAAAAATAACCTAATTCATTCCATAAAATGAACCTGATTCCAAAGTGGCTAACTTTATCCTGAATACATTTTAATTAACGTGCTGTATCCGTTCATGTATTTCATTAGGACATCATAATCGCCGCAGGAGATGTGTGGTATAGCTTCAGCTTTCTTTTTTGGGTGGACGGCAGCAGACCAATTCGGTATTGTATCTGACTACATACTGCCCCGTGCTGCACGAAATGTAACGTTCATCGCCAAGATCATGATGACGTACGCGTAACAAGTAAAAGAAAGCAAACACTTTGCAGTTTACGTTTAACAAAAATATTATTACAGTAAGTAATTGGACTAATTATGTATCGTACCACACATCATGAATGAGGGAAAGATCTACTCCGAAACTGTTGCACTAAAAGTTTCATTAAGTTAGTCGGAATATACTCGTCCAATTCGGATAATGCCTTTGTGGTGCTTCGGTGTTTTTGGCTTAGAGTGTATAACGTAAGACAATGAAGTGAGTCGCATGACGACAGAAGCAACGGCATAAATTGCAAGTATACATCATCTTTGGCGAAATGGAACACAAGGCGTTGGCCATGAACCTAAGGACTAAAATTTAATCAAATAATAACAATTTCGAGTGTCTCAAAGGCCTGGGAAAGACAATCAATCAATCTCCACTTCGGCGATTTGCATGTTCCTAGTGTAAAGTAGTAATTCTACCTCGGAAAAGGTCCTACTATTTAACGTAGAATTCGAACAACGTGTCGTTCCCGGTGAATCTTCACATTATTGAGAGGCGATGACTAGATTAAAGGCAGAAATTCCATACATCGGCTGGAATTCGGGGACCTTTCGGTTTCCTTATACGTGCCTTACCACTAGACCACAAGACTCGACAGTGTAGCGATGTATGTTTCCTCTCACATCACTCGGATGACGTTTTACATATAAATATTAGTTTGATACTTCATTCGACTCTATCCAGGTTACTTCCAAATACAACAAGCCGTGACAATATGATTTTAACTGAATGGCATAACGGTAACACCTTCCAGGAGTTGTTGCAGAGAATGGTGTCACAATGCAGGTTCTTCCCCATCGATTGGCAGCCCACACTATGTTAAATGTTGGTTGTTTTTTCTCTTTGTTTCTTAATGGATTATCGCTGAACGGAAGCCGAGAACCATAAACTATACTAGACCCTGATGTGCCAGCCACTGCTGCAATTTTTCTCCACACATCGGAGATATAGTATAAGCTTACGAATAATTTTTATAGACATGTCTAGGGATTAAAATTTATTCGTTGTTTTGAAAACTGTGACAAATACCGTTCGAGAGTCTTCTTAAGTGCATTCCCGATGTCTAGAATACAGCTCTTCTACAATGAATAACGAAATGATTGCGGTATATCGTATGTACGAGTGTTAGCGGATAACGTGATTTGATGTCTATAGCTGGAGGTACGCAAGTTTAATTTATGGCACTCGTGAGCATCAGTGAGCAGACAACGGTCGGCGTGACGGATCTCGCTGTGATTCATTTGGCATGACGCGCAGCCTCTTCGTCAAGCGCCAGTTTAACACGATGGACATCCAGCATCAGGCGCCAATGATGCAGATCTTCAGCGAAAGCCACAGGGCACCGTCGGTCACAGCTGTTTGTCATTCGCAGCCGTAGTAGCTACACCGGCTTGTTTTCCTCTTTTTTTTATTTTTTGTGGACTGGTTGCATCATGTCCATTTCGTTCTACTCTGTACCAGGTTTTCAATACTGTTGTTCGTTTTTCCTGGAGTTACGTATAACAGCGGCGTCTTCCATCATCACTACAGCCCCCACTACATGTTTTACCCAGCAGTTATGTCCTAAAACGCATAACTGTTAACTTTCATCCCCCATCAGCTTGAAGATTCTTTTGTTAAAGGTGTCTCACTGCTATCTGTCACCGTTCGCTTTACACACTATCTCTATAATTCGCAGTTTATCTTCCTGCATATTTTTTAGTATCCACCATTATCGTTAAAATTCAAAAGCTTCATTTTCGTTTTTCTGGTTTTCCCTTCGTCCACTTATAGCTTCTGTAAAATACGATGCTTCAGTAAAGATAAAGAAAGAGAGGCTGTAATTTAACGTGAACACAGTACTACCTGGAGAGACCAGAGGGACTACGAGGGCACAAGAAAACTGGCAGTCACCAGGAGTAGTGGGTGGAGGTCGCAAAGGAAGCCTTGGAGAAATGATGAACGAGAGCTGGTTTCGGCAGTAAACAGTCATCAGACCAACGCTGAACCATTTTATCTGTATAAGATGAGTATCGAAAATACTGAAGTGTTCAAGCGTATGGAGGGAGAAGTAATAAAGAGAACTGAATAGTGGAATGGAGGGGAACGTGCTACTCCTAGAATAAATTCCCAGAATTGGGGTGGCTTTTGTAAGATCGGAAGAAATATGATTTTGTTAACTGAACATGGATCAATAAATAAAGTTTATTTTGTTACCCTATTTCTAGTCATGTGTATTTTCCTATAGGTTAACTTTCCGCCACGTGTAAGTGGTTTTATATGTTTTATTGTCGTCGAACTTGTTTGTTGATAATCGCTTGCCGGCCGCTGTGGCCGAGCCTTTCTAGGCGCTTCAGTCCGGAACTGCGCGACTGTTAAGGTCGCCGGTTCGAATCCTGCCTTCCGCGGTGGCCGTGCGGTTCTGGCGCTGCAGTCCGGAACCGCGGGACTGCTACGGTCGCAGGTTCGAATCCTGCCTCGGGCATGGATGTGTGTGATGTCCTTAGGTTAGTTAGGTTTAAGTAGTTCTAAGTTCTAGGGGACTGATGACCTCAGATGTTAAGTCCCATAGTGCTCAGAGCCATTTGAACCTGCCTTGGGCATGGATGTGTGTGATGTCCTTAGGTTAATTAGGTTTAAATAGTTCTAAGTTCTAGGGGACTGATGACCATAGATGTTAAGTCCCATATTGCTCAGAGCCATTTGAACCATTTTTTTTTTTTTTTGTTAAGTCCCATAGTGCTCAGAGCCAGTCATCAGACCAACGCTGAACCATTTTATCTGTATAAGATGAGTATCGAAAACACTGAAGTGCTCAAGCGTATGGAGGGAGAAGTAATAAAGAGAACTGAATAGTGGAATGGAGGGGAACGTGCTACTCCTAGAATAAATTCCCAGAATTGGGGTGGCTTTTGTAAGATCGGAAGAAATATGATTTTGTTAACTGAACATGGATCAATAAATAAAGTTTATTTTGTTACCCTATTTCTAGTCATGTGTATTTTCCTATAGGTTAACTTTCCGCCACGTGTAAGTGGTTTTATATGTTTTATTGTCGTCGAACTTGTTTGTTGATAATCGCTTGCCGGCCGCTGTGGCCGAGCCTTTCTAGGCGCTTCAGTCCGGAACTGCGCGACTGCTAAGGTCGCCGGTTCGAATCCTGCCTTCCGCGGTGGCCGTGCGGTTCTGGCGCTGCAGTCCGGAACCGCGGGACTGCTACGGTCGCAGGTTCGAATCCTGCCTCGGGCATGGATGTGTGTGATGTCCTTAGGTTAGTTAGGTTTAAGTAGTTCTAAGTTCTAGGGGACCGATGACCTCAGATGTTAAGTCCCATAGTGCTCAGAGCCATTTGAACCTGCCTTGGGCATGGATGTGTGTGATGTCCTTAGGTTAATTAGGTTTAAATAGTTCTAAGTTCTAGGGGACTGATGACCATAGATGTTAAGTCCCATATTGCTCAGAGCCATTTGAACCATTTTTTTTTGTTAAGTCCCATAGTGCTCAGAGCCATTTGAACCATTTGATAATCGCTTTGTATTTTTCCGATCCAACAAACGACCCGCAAATCTTCTACTGTGAAGTAGTCAGAGCGCCTCAGAAATTGTAGCATGTTGATGGTCTTTGTCTCCCGTTGTTTTGAAAATAAAGTAAGTCTGGCGACTATAATATACAATCTTAGATGTATGGAGAACCAGGCCTGCATGATGATTTGCTAGTTTATTGCGCTATCCGTTTTAAAGAATACGAGGGTGAAAAGATAAGGCTCATTATTCTGTCCCTTCTCTTCACACAGACATAACAACACAAACACGACGTTACGTTCTACGTAAGTTACGTTGTAAGTTAATTATCATTTTTATTATTTTTTTGCTTAATTTTATAGTGAATTCAGAGGATGAATCTCAACCAGAGGACAAAACCATAAAAACATGCCATTTTCATTCTAGAGGAGAGGGTTTAAAATCCCCAGCCGCCCATTCTGTTTTGCCGGCCGGAGTGGCCGTGCGGTTCTAGGCGCTACAGTCTGGAACCGCGAGACCGCTGCGGTCGCAGGTTATAATCCTGCCTCGGGCATGGATGTGTGTGATGTCCTTAGGTTAGTTAGGTTTAACTAGTTCTAAGTTCTAGGGGACTGATGACCTTAGAAGTTGAGTCCCATAGTGCTCAGAGCCATTTGAACCACTCTGTTTTTCGTTTTTATCTGTTATCCCTATGTCAGTTAACAGTGTGTTTTAGCCATGTCCTTCCCCAGGCAGTCTTGGACATTGTTGTTCAGCCTATAATAATGCCAAGCTTAGACGAGTTGTTAAACACCATCGACACTCCATCCACCAAAAAATTACTTCGTTTGTAATAAGCATTGACAGATAATTATGTTATCCGTCGATGACACGTACAAACAAGAATCGTAATGACCGTGAATGTTGTGTGGCGAGAATCTCCAGCGTAGTACGTTTTCATAGTACAGTTGATAGTCGAGTATTATTTTATGAAATACTAATTAATACTATGAATAATTATGTACCTCTGTGAGCACTTTATTCATTTTTATGTAGAGAGTATAAAATATTATCTACTGTTGAGTCAAAATTGTCTCTAAAGTAGTGGTTTATTTATATTTTGAAAGGACTCGTGTTCTGAGCTTCCATGTTCGTTCACTTATTTACAGAATATTACGTAAATGGAGCTGTGTACTTAGGGGGGCTGTTTCTTGCAAAAAGTAGTCTCTACATAAAATGTGGCTTAAAATTCATCCTCAGGACCACGGAAAAAGGACAGTTGTATTAAATTAGGGGTTGACACAGTGCTGAATAAATAATTCACCGAAATGTACCTCCCCAGGGGAACAAATTGCGGTTAGTGCCTACACACGATGAATAACGAAGTACCAAGAGCTACCGCTTTTACCACCCATAAAAAGGAACAGACTGCACTATCAAATTTCTGAGTAAATTTAGAGTAATAACTACACATAAAATAACAGTGGAAATTAAATACGACAGATACAATACCCATTGCACCCTTCGAGAGAAAGCTATAGGTCAGAAAAGAAAAGGCATGTTTTTCTGGAAATTTTCATCCGCTACCTCAGAATCGTAACTGTACGGAAAACAGACTTGTGTTTTAAAATTTTCCTAAAGGAAAGTAAATTGCTGCCCGTAACTGTCAGCAGAAGACGGTGATCATTGGATGAAGTATAGAGAGATAATCGGTACAAATTCAACGTCGATGGTTCTGATAACATAATGTGAGCGGAAGAAATGGGATCACAATAAATTGGAATACAGTTTAACTGATATTGTTTTTTGTTATCAGTCATGAGAAACTCGATGCCTGTTGCTGAGATAGCCAACAGTGGCCAAAACTCAGTGTAGTGCGGAATAACTTCAGTGAAAAATATATGGCCATACCTCAGTGACTGAAAAAATATTTTTCATGCTTCAACAGGGAACAGTATTATAACAAACAAAGCAGCCTTGGTTAATAACAGCATCTAATTCAGAAAGTCTTTACTAACAGACCTAGAACCATCCACTCGCAGACATTCGTGTAGTCTTAGCAAAGTTCTGTCATTCTGTATTTCCTCATTCAAAACTGTTATGAACTGGAAATAGACGAAATTTTCAGTATGGAAATAATCCTCACACCTAATTCACCTTACTCTCATGGTCCTACAGTTTCCTGTTTATCGTCAATGCTGTGGATTAAAGGGTATAGCAACTGGTGCTGACTAATCAGGATTCACCATTTAGTGTGTCATTGTTTACCAACAGACAAGAACTGCCTCTATTTTCCATTAACTCAGAAAGTGTTGTAGATTGTTCTGTTGAAGAGGGAATAAACTGGTACTACAGCAGTGAGAAGAAAGTTCTGCCAAAGACGGGGATCTCGACGAGGAAAGCCTTACTTATTTATTCATAAAGTCACGTCCTTCACAACTTGATGAATTCATTAGGTAATACGCAGCAGCGGTTAAGAAGATCCTGGAGGAGCGTCAGGTGAGAATAAAAACTGACAACGTCTCCTGTCTGCATCAGAAAGGCATTTCCGTTGGTGCCCCACGCGTCGCGGAACTAGGACCGACAACGAGAAGATTCTCAGCAAACATATATATAGGGTGTCCCAAAAGGAATGTTCAGTATTCAAGGATATGACAGAAACTGTCATTGGAAGAAAAGTAGTCTAGTAAACATGGGCTCTAAAGTGGATGCCGTAAGAGCTATGAGTACTACTAGTTCAGTAGGAAAGATGTGTCTCACAGTATAATGTTTGATAGCGATGAAAGAATCTAGTACCGGAAGTGTGCTGAAGGAATATGACAGTTTGAAACTAGGACACAAATTCAAGGAAAATTTCACCTGTTTATGAGAAATTTTGGTGCATTATTACGCCCGCATCTCGTGGTCGTGCGGTAGCGTTCTCACTTCCCACGCGCGGGTTCCCGGGTTCGATTCCCGGCGGGGTCAGGGATTTTCTCTGCCTCGTGATGGCTGGGTGTTGTGTGATGTCCTTAGGTTAGTTAGGTTTAAGTAGTTCTAACTTCTAGGGGACTGATGACCATAGATGTTAAGTCCCGTAGTGCTCAGAGCCATTTGAACCATTTTTTTGCATTATTATCTGTCAGACAACAAGAAACATTTAGTAGCTTGTCGAGATTCCAATACAGACTTTTTAAAAGAAATGTCCATGAAAAGTTAACTGGAATTATTATTTGGATGTTCCAATCTAACTTCAGTGGTTAATTTTCCAACTCCCGCGCAGCAAGAAGAGAAAACCCTGATTGAGAAAATTTTCATAGATAGTGCTCAGATTCAAAAAAATTATATGTACCCCATTGTTAATGGACTATCTAATCATGATGGATACTTAATGCAAATAAGCAATATACAGGGTGATTTTGATTAAAGTCAAACTTCCAAAACGCTGTAGAAATAACACCACTGATCAGAATGGCGTCAAATTGCAACAAAAAATTATAGGAGAAAGGGGAAAACGCGTGGCAAAACAAAACAAAAAAAAGTGTGAAAATTGATCAAGAGATGGCGCTGTATGTGTCAGAATACGTAAATGAAAACATCTGTCATGCGCACGATCCATTGAAGTTGGTTTAAACACGTCGGGTACAGGTCCGCAGTTCACGGTCTAGTGGTGAGAGTTGCTGGCTCTGGACCACGGTGTCCCGGATTCGATTCCCGGCCGGGTTGGTGATTTTCTCTGCACGGGAACTGAGTGTTCATGTCGTCCTCATCATTTCATCATCATCGTTCGTGACAGTGGCTAGATTGCATTGGGTAAAAAAATTGGACTGTGTAAAAACTGGGATTTGTACGGGCGCTATGACCGCGCAGTTGAGCGCCCCACAAACCAAACATCATCATCATCATCATCATCATCATCATCATCATCACGCCGGGTACACGGCTTTTCCTATTTTCGAGTCTGCGACGTTTGCCGTATCTGTCTCAATGCAGGATCACGCTCTACTTGTAAAGCTGTATTACAAGAATGATAACTGTGCACACGTCGGTCCGCAGAAATTCCGGACACTGAAGGGTACGAAAAAAGGCGATGGTCCGAAGACTGCCGTGCGTCTGGAGAAAATAATTTGGAAATTTGAAAGGACGGGTTCTTTTGGTGTGCAACCTGGTAGAGGCAGGAAACGAATTGATTGGACGCCAGTGGAAGCAGTGGACACAGCAATACAGGAGGAGACGAGTGGTCGTGTGCAAACGTGTAGTGCACGGAGAATGGCCGACATTGGGCATACCCTTGAGCTAGGTGCGTAAAATCCTACGAAACATTCTTCTTTGTTATCCATTCAAAACTACCCATGTGCACGAGATGCTTCCTGTTCACCTGTCAGGAAGAGAGATCTTTGCTTTATTTCTTTCTCGCATGGAAGTAGATAATGACTGGCCGTGGAAGAGTTTGTCGACAGACAAATTCCACCTCCATCTGACAGGATATGTCAATACACAGAATTGTCGAATACGGACGACGGAAAATCCACACGCAAATCAACCAGTACCACTTCATCCTGAAAAGGCCACTGTGTGGTGCGGGCTTACGGCATCATTTATCATATTTTTTCGAAGAGACAAATGCTTCCGGTCCCGTTACCTGTACCGTCACTGGTAAGAGCTATGAGTGCCTGTTGCACAACCACGTCATTCCAGCTCTCCAACAGCGCGGATATGTGGATGGGAGCATTTTTATGCAAGACGGCGCACCTCCGCAAATCCAGTTAAGCAGCTACTGAAGCGCCATTTCGGAAATGCTAGAATTATCAGTCGCCATTTCCATACAGCCTGGCCGTGCCGACCACCCGATCTTAATCCGTGTGACTTCTGGCTGTGGGGCTATCTGATAGATGTTGTGTTCAGTGTTCCGATTGCAAACATAGCTGCATTGAAGGCACACATTGCGCAACCTATTCTGAACGTGACCGCGGAATCAGTTGTGGAACAAGCTGTTTCTCGATTTCAACTTGTTGCAGGAAACGGTGGACGCCATATTGAATATGTTTTGCGCCAGTCACACGGAAATTAATAATCCGATTTGATTTTGACTAGTGCTTTTTATGTGATTTTTGGCCTCACTACAATTAAAAACCGTTGTGATTGATGCTTATTTTGCGGTTTTTGGCTTCAGGACAATTAAAAACCGATTTTTGCCATCCGATGTGACATGACCTTTCCGCGATAGATGGGCTTACGTAACTAACAGTATCACACCTGTACACCCATGCACACTAAGTAGTACAGTTTTTTTATCGTCAAACGTACGCCTTAGGCATTGTTATTTGACTCATTTGTCATTTGTAGTCAACCACTATTAAATTATGATGCTTACAGCACCATCTATTGCTACATTTTGTAACTACTTATTTTTCTTCTACCGTACATTTTCCCCCTTCTCCGATAATATTCCGTTGCAATTTGACGTCATTGTGACCAATGGCGTTATTTCTACAGCGGTTTGAAAGTTTAACTTTAATTGTAATCACACTGCACCTTACACTTCTGAGGCAAGTGAATACGAGCCAGCGAGGTTTATTAATGAGAACAGGAGACAATACACCGAGGTGATGAAAATCATGAGATACCTGCCCAACGTAGTTCAGAACCCCGACGTGGCATGGACGCAACAAGCCGTTGGAATTCCCCTGTAGAAAGAGTGAGCCGTGATGCTTTGTAGCCGTCCATAACTGCGAGAGGGTGGCCGGTGCAGGATTTTGGGCACAGAACTAACATCCCGATTATGTCCCATACATTTTCAACGGGATCATGTCGGGCCATCTGGGTGGCCAAATAATTCGCTTGAAATGTAGTTGAAAGCAATGACGAACGATTGTTGATCGGTGCCATGGCGCATTGCCATCCATACAAATTCCATCGTTTTTTGACAACATGAATGGCTGCAAATGGTCTGAGATGGTTCAGTTGGACCAGAGCGCCCAGTCCATTCCACAAATACAGCTGACATCATTAGGGAGCCACTACCAGCTTCCACAGTGCCGTGTTGACAATTTGGACCCATGGCTTTGTGGAGTCTGCCCCACACTCGACTCTACCATCAGCTCTTACTAGCTGAAATCGGGACTCTCTGACCAGGCCACAGATTTCTAGTCGTCTAGCGTCAGTCGTCCAGTAGCGTAGGGTTACGAGCCCAGCAGAGGTGTTGCAGGCGATATCGTGGGGTTTCAGCAAAGGCACAGGCATGCTGCCATAGCTCATTAAGTCCAAATTGAGCGTTCCTTGAATACTACAGGCCGTTCAATACATTTCTGCACTGTCGCTTAATGAACAAAATACGGGGGAATGGAGAGTTCCTAACAGAATACATCACGTTATTCTAAATAGAGATAAATCTTGAGTCGGGCTTAACCCAGGGGCGCGTTACATCATCATTACTGTTCACGATATAGAAGAATGACCTGTTGGATAACATTGAAAGCCCTATGAGGCTGTTCGCAGATGATACTGTTAAATAGTGCTTCCTATACAAGTTCATAAAATTTTTAATGTCATACCCCAACATATCAGGGATCTTCTAATGCAACAATTCAAAAAAAAAAAAAATAAAGGAATTTCTTCTTGAGTTCAGCATTTCTGAAGCTGATGAATTTTTAAGAGAGGCAAAAAATATGGTATGACTATGCTTTTTGTGATCAGTTTGTATATGCTTCTATATCTGAGTAAGTCTGTAATTGGCTAAATTTACTATGCAATATCAATTTGTACCAGAAGATTCTATGTTTTGTACTTGCGTGAAGGTACTATAATTATTTGTGTAACATTTATATTGTGTAATATTTTTCTTGCTTTTGTAATTATTTGTGTAACATTTATACAGTGTAATATTGATTTTCGTAAAGCCACAGATGATATCTGAGGTCTCTACAACAATAAAAATCAAATCAAATCAAATATAGAGAAGTCACAACGCTAGAAAAAAAACGTAGCGAAATGAACGAAGACGTGGGAAGAGTCGACATTAGTAGTAGGGACTGGCAACTAATTACCTAAAAATAAAATTGCTATTTGCTGTTGTAATTCAGCTTTTGCAGAACTGAAACTTAGATTGTTTGGCGATTTGAAGCTAAGCTATCAATCTGTGTCGTATGTTTACTGGAGTATTTTCATTAATAACATCTATCCGCTTTTCTGAACAGTGTGAAACGTCGCTATCTACATCTTATGGGTGATTTTCCGTTAAACGATGTTCTGCAAATATTGAATCTGTCTTTCCTAATCTCCAACTTCTGTCATGCACCGATAATCTAATTTCCACTGCTCTTCCTGGCAGTTCAACATATACTATTTCATAGTGCCTGCTCAAAAATGGCTCTGAGCATCATGGAACTTAACATCTGAGGTCATCAGTCTCCTAGACTTAGAACTACTTAAACCTAACTAACCTAAGGACATCACACACAACCATGCCCGAGGCAGGATTCGAACCAGCAACCGTAGCAGCAGCGCGGTTCCGGACTAAGCGCCTAGAACCGCTCGGTCACAACGGCTGGCCCACAGTGCCTGCAGGTGATTTCATGCACACTACTCTGTACCAAATATTTCCTTTTGTCTTTAGTATTTAATAATAGTTTGGCTGCAATGTTGTTGTTATAAAACGCATCTATGAAGTTGCGAAGCTTTTACTTTTTTTTCAAGGCTACGTGACATGTTTGCCTGCACATGGAATATCGCGCTGGTTTTTTGTAGCTACTGTTCCTGTTAGCCGCGAAGATATTGAATTTCTGTAGTACTAAATGTAGTGGATCCCTCGCAGGAAAAAATTCTGGTAAATGATGATGCTAATAATAATCTATATTTGTTATTGTAGTGAAAGTCTGTCACTGAATAGGTGACTTCCTAGCGGTTCATGTTAAGATTTCAGTAACAATAAGAGATAGGAGAGAGACACAAAAACCTTAAACTATTACTCCATAAAAATGCAAAGAACGCAGCAACGAAAGAAAATACAACGTTCACTGTTCAAAAAACAAGGACGGAGGCAAATGTAAGTTACCACTCATAAAATCATTAATGCACTCGAAACACAATTTCAAAGCAAATATGGAAAAACAGAGCCGACATTTTAAGACTACTGTACGTAAATATTCTAACACCAACAAATGCAGAAACGCGGAATCTTTCCTTAAAACGGAATTCTCGAATTACGTAAGATCATGTTGTGAAACTACGTACAACACTGCTATGGCTAGTTCTATAACTTCAGCGCAGTAACATAAGGAAAGAAAAGCCACCGCTACAAATTTCAAGGTGAACAGCGTATCACCAGTCAGAAGAACAAGACGAGAGTAATACGCAATACACGGAGTGATTGTGCTGTTACGAGAAACCACTAGCCAGCAACAACTGGTTCTTTTTTTCTGAGTGAAAAGCAGTACCAACGATTCTTCACTTATGATTTTTGGTGTTTTTCTCTGTTGATGAACCCATATTATGCTCGTTAATCGATATCGAACCAGACAAGAAACCTATGGACCCATTATCATCACGTCATCTTCTTCGGCTGCTTCTTCCTCGTCTCCATTAAAGGGTAAGACTACAGATATGCTTTTCCGGCGCCCATTTTTTCCTTGATATGATAGCCCGTCCCTATCGGTAGGTCCATTTACACAAATTCTAAAGTTGTATAGGGAGCCGACACGTCGACATAACGACACAATGGGTAGGGTGATTACTGCAACCTTCACCTGTACGTTCTTCATCCATTACTGTGTACACATCTTATTTTCTGCGCAATAGTCTTCTCCGTCATATCTACTATCAGCAGGAAAGAATCCAGTTTAAGTTGATTACGTTCGTCATCATCATCATCATCATCATCATCATCATCATCATCATTTAAGACTGATTATGCCTTTCAGCGTTCAGTCTGGAGCATAGCCCCCCTTATACAGTTCCTCCATGATCCCCTATTCAGTGCTAACATTGGTGCCTCTTCTGATGTTAAACCTATTACTTCAAAATCATTCTTAACCGAATCCAGGTACCTTCTCCTCGGTCTACCCCGACTCCTCTTACCCTCTACTGCTGAATCCATGAGTCTCTTGGGTAACCTTGCTTCTCCCATGCGTGTAACATGACCCCACCATCTAAGCCTGTTCGCCCTGACTGCTACATCTATGGAGTTCATTCCCAGTTTTTCTTTGATTTCCTCATTGTGGACACCCTCCTGCCATTGTTCCCATCTACTAGTACCTGCAATCATCCTAGCTACTTTCATATCCGTAACCTCAACCTTGTTGATAATGTAACCTGAATCCACCCAGCTTTCGCTCCCATACAACAAAGTTGGTCGAAAGATTGAACGGTGCACAGATAACTTAGTCTTGGTAGCTGAGCGCTAACTGCATTAGCTTTGCTACACCTCGCTTCCAGTTCCTTCACTATGTTGCCATCCTGTGAGAATATGCAGCCTAAGTACTTGAAACCGTCCACCTGTTCTAACTTTGTTCCTCCTATTTGGCACTCAATCCGTTTATATTTCTTTCCCACTGACATTACTTTCGTTTTGGAGATGCTAATCTTCATACCATAGTCCTTACATTTCTGATCTAGCTCTGAAATATTACTTTGCAAACTTTCAATCGAATCTGCCATCACAGCTAAGTCATCCGCATATGCAAGACTGCTTATTTTGTGTTCTCACCCAGCCAGTCTATTGTTTTCAACATATGATCCATAAATAATATGAACAACAGTGGAGACAGGTTGCAGCCTTGTCTTACCCCTGAAACTACTCTGAACCATGAACTCAATTTACCGTCAACTCTAACTGCTGCCTGACTATCCATGTAAAGACCTTTAATTGCTTGCAAAAGTTTGCCTCCTATTCCATAATCTTGTAGGACAGACAATAACTTCCTCCTAGGAACCCGGTCATATGCCTTTTCTAGATCTATAAAGCATAGATACAATTCCCTGTTCCACTCATAACACTTCTCCATTATTTGCCGTAAGCTAAAGATATGGTCCTGACAGCCTCTAAGAGGCCTAAACCCACACTGATTTTCATCCAATTGGTCCTCAACTAATACTCGCACTTTCCTTTCAACAATACCTGAGAAGATTTTACCCACAACGCTGATTAATGAGATACCTCTGTAGTTGTTACAATCTTTTCTGTTTCCATGTTTAAAGATTGGTGTGATTACTGCTTTTGTCCAGTCTGATGGAACCTGTCCCGACTCCCAGGCCATTTCAATTATCCTGTGTAGCCATTTAAGACCTGACATTTCACTGTATTTGATGAGTTCCGAATTAATTTCATCCACCCCAGCCGCTTTATTGCACTGCAATCTATTGACCATTTTTTCCACTTCCTCAAATGTGATCCTATTTCCATCATCATTCCTATCCCATTCTACCTCGAAATCTGAAACATTACGTTCGTAATAATTCTTTTTCCGCAACGGACCATGTTTCGTTTCAAGTTAACGAAATGATGTCGACAACTGATTCGTAAATTTTTTATCTACGTTACCTACACTGTTTGTCATTTATGAGTTTTGATTTTGTTGCTGTATGGATTTTTTTCGTAGTGTCAGATCTCTATAGACAACTAAATCTCGTCGTAGATATGTGGTCGTGGCGTTACATAACAGTATTTTGGAACATAAGTGCAAGAAATATGCGCTTACCTTGAAATGTCGTAACTTTTGTTTCATTCTTTCAAAAATACATGGTCTGGGTGTGTCGGGTGTGATCTTTACGTCTGCATCTATTCCACAATCGACCTAACAGTATGGGGTAGAGGATATTTCTGGAATCACTACCTCTAACCCACCTTTTTCACTATAGCATTCGCGAATGGTGCGAGGGAAGAGTGGTGGTCGGTAAACCTCGATACGAACACTAATTTTCTGATTTTCTCGTTGTGGTCATTATGCGTGACGTATGTGGTAGGAAGTGATAGGTTAGCCAACTGTTCTTGGAAAATATCCTTCCGGAATTTCAATACTAAGATTCACCTCTCTTTTAGCGCCCTTTAGGAACGACATGTTGAGTTCCATTCGCAAATTAGTCTTGAATTCAGTAAACAACAGTTCTAAACTTTATCTATGGCCTTCCGGCACTCAAGAATAACAGCATTAACCTGGGCGCCGTGGTCTAAAGTCTTCTGGACGAACAGAGCACGATGAGTTTAGCAATATATCTGTTTCCGTAATCCACGTTGATTTTTAAAGAGGACAATTTCATACTCCAATGTCTTTGTAATGTGTGAGGATAAAACATACATAATCCTACAACAGATTTCTGCGATGTATGATTATAATTACGCTCTCATGACCGACTGCCCTTCGACAAAATATGATTGATCTGCACTTTTTCTCAAATGGCTTAGTACTCTTCGATGTTCCGACGACCTACGATAACCTGCTGCTAGAAGGGGAGCAAATTCTTTCGCGTAATCTCTGTAGAAGATCTCGGGTACATCGAATCTAGATGCGATTCCGCTGTACAACGATTTGATTGTCTATACCTCCACACGTACCTGTCAGTTCGGCAGTGCAACAAGTTTTGAAAGACCGAATTTAGAATTTCAGCTTTCGCTCTCTTGTCTACTGTTTCAATGCAAATATGATCACTGAATGAGTGAATGGACTTGAAATTAAAGCTTGTAGGTACTTTAATCAGATCGTTTGGCAAAGTGTTACATTAGAATTAACTGAACGCTTCTCTCATTGCTCTCCTTAACCTAATTTTGGTTTTGTCTTCCAGCTAAGCTTTCATTTTAATATGCGATTATGCTCTCTTTGCTTTCGTAGCACTTTTCTATGCAACCCATCGCAATACGATGGGTCTTTGCCACCCCTCAGTCCCTCACAACCTTTCTCAGCACAAGCTGGTCTGAGGCGTATGCACAATGCTTTTGTGGTTTTATCTATCGTTGCTCAACATCATCATTATCAAAAGCTAAATTCTGATGTTGACCGTTCAGGTACACTGCAGTTTCTATTCTGCAGCTCCCACACAAAAAAAAAAAAAAAAAAAAAAAAAAAAAAAAAAAAAAAAAAAAAAAAAAAAAAATATGCCTATCTTCCTAAACAGTCCTTGCAACACCTGTAGTCACCAATGCTACGAAATCCTTAGATCATCGAAGCCATTCTCTACGATACCTAATTCGAAATAACAGCGTCTGTTATTAGGACGTCTAAGACGATGCCCTCACAATTCGGTTCTCAAAATTTTGCTCTAAGTAATTTTTAGACAATCGCATGACACTCCCATTCCGAAGCTGGTTAAGTTGAAGTCTCCCGCTGACAATAATATGAGCAGGAAACTATTCGCGATAAAATATTTTCAGCCAACTTCCTTTCGCTGCCTATCGCCTGTTGCGTACAGAGGTCGACGCATACACTGGGTAATTTCCCTAATGGGAACAAACTGCAGTAAAGCGATCCCTGAGAAGTTAAAGACCAAAAGATTATATCGACACTTGGCCGGAAATGCATTCCAAGGGAGATAAACCCACTTGAAAGTGGAGATAAAAGATTTCTGACAGAGACTTCGGTATCAGAACCAGACAGTTGGCCAGACGACCGTGTGGAACAATCTCCGCGACTCATTTACAACGCGTCACGCCTTATTGCCTACGGACTTGCTTCCGCGGCGAAGGTTATGCCTCTGGTTCGTCGCACAGACCACCATGGCGCTGGTGTCACCCATCCTGTTCACTGCTGAGGCTACCTTATTAGAGGGGAGGTATCGCCACGCTTCGCAGCGCCCACCTAGGGGCTAAAGAGAATCCACGTGGTATGGTGGTTGCAGAACATCAGCACCGGTTCAACCTGAATGTGTGGGCGGGGCTATTGGCGACCGCCTCTTGGCCCTTCCACAACGTCTCACTCATGGGCGACGCATAGCTGCGCTTCTTGCAGCTTACCCCGCCTCTGCTGGTGGTAGACGTACCTTTGGTGGTACAAAGCGTACTGTGCCTGCACCATGATGGTGCTCCTGCTCACTACTCTGTGGAGTGTCGTAACAAGGAGAGAGATGACGGCGGAGGAACACCAGCCCCCTCTGGTTTGGCGAACAACCCGTGACTTGGGGCACGAATATTATTTGCTACGCAGTTAAATTTCCGCCTTGTAAAATGGTGTAAATTCTGTATTTTACTTCAAGCCTCCCAGGTCATTTTCATATGCATCAAGCAGTATACATAAGGTACGGCTAAACGCTGGGTTTATCTCCGTTAGGCCTTGAGTCTTGTTTCCATTGAATCAGGGTAAAGAAATTCTTTCACTTGTTTTCAGAGCAGAAATTCCTCTTAATTTGATTAACCACCGTGTGGCCATTACACTTGTGGGGTACGGCAACTTCATCCGTGGATGTGGTAAAAAGATGCAGGGATTAGTAGTTAAGTGCATTCAAATCCCGTTTATGCCTGTTTTTGACCAGAAACACAGGTTAAGATCACCAGTTTACCAACAGATCACTCCAAACTGTCACTCATAAAAGACCCAGCCGGCACCTTCTACCGTAATTTTTATATTGTCTTAAATATCATTTTAAGAAGTTACTTTAGATGACAAGAGCATTTTGCTCTTAAATCTGTTTAAGTCTGTCATGACATGTCATTGTTCTTGGTTTTTCTGGCGAAGACACTCATAGTCGGTGTCGAAACGAGGGCAAAGTAAATCTTGACATTATACAAATCATATTGTTGTACGGTTGCTGGCTTACAGTCACGTTTAAAACTGTTAGATTCTGAACCCTCTGATGATAAACAAACCGCTTCTATATTCGTAATTTCCACATAAATTTTATTTCGAAGTACCTAAAAATACAGCCGCGAATTAAAGTGTTAAGGAAATTTTAGACTCAAAAGAAACTTTATAGTAATTCCCAACCCCCACATAAAAAGGAACAGAAATCTTTAAACAGATTTTGAGAACAACTGATAATTTGTTCAAGATGGTGGTAACCGTTAAAAAGATTCAAGTGTGAACGGAGGCTCTTGTTGGTCGTTAGAAGAGCACGGATACACAAAAGCCCGCTGTTGCAAAGGTTGAGACTGCGCCATGTTAGGGAACCTCTGGGACGAAAAGGAAGTGGTCGGTTTAAGGTTTCCCAGCAGCCGAGATCTAGACGTTGCCCCGCACAGCAGGTTGGCACCGGCGGTATTTTTCGAGGTTGTAGGTGTGGCGCCAGTTGATCTTTTATAAGGACTGACGATCTTCACTCAGCCCATTCTGTTAGCTCTTCGTCCGCGACCGGATCTGCGCTGTAGGCATTCGCCGCCATGCTGAAGTAAAGTTCAGCAGTTCATTACAAAGTTCAGAAATGTCGCCGTATTTCGATCGCCCTTTAGTTCGGTTGGCAATCGCAAGTACATCGATATACAACAGGAAGTGAGTTTAGTCCAGACAACGAAGAGGAATTAGGGCAAACAATTCGTGTAGTACAAATTTTTGTACAGTGTTAGTGGGAATGTCATGAACAACACACTAAAAATCCTGATCGGTTGGGTGTGAGCGTTGGGCTAGGGCCGAGTTTTGAAGGTCACTTTTTTGTGTTTTTGTTGAATAACTCGAAAACCGCGGCTTCTGGTGAAAATATTCCCCAGCACGAAATTAAAGTACATTAAATTTCCTACCATGACGATCCCACATTTTTTTTCTCTAGGACTAATGCTTTCCACGTTGCACGACGTCGAAAGTTCACAGGTTATTAAAAATTTCATTCTAATAGTATAAAATTAATATTTATTGTTAAATTAACTGGGTTAAAACAATATTAAATACACAAATAACGTCAAAGTGAAATAAAGCAGTTGAAATGTGTGTGAATTCCTAAGGGACCAAACTGCTGAGGTCATCGGTCGCTAGACTTACACACTACCTAAACTAACTTATGCTAAGAACAACACATGCACCCATCGCTGAGGGAGCACTCTAACCTACGGCGGGAGGGACCGCGCAATCCGTGCCATGACACCTCAAACCATACGGCCACTCCGCGCGGCATATAGGGCAGGATTAAGGGATGAATTGTGATCTGGCGTGTGACATGGTGGAAGGGGCAGCTGAGTAGAAATGCGAGGGAAGATATGTCGCTGTGTTATGTTCATGCGCGTCCCTGCTTCAGAGGCGTGCAAAATGAAGAGCGAACAGGCTCTGTGTACTCCCCTGTGTGACAAGAAGCAAAGATGTATTGGTCCTCCGCAATGCACCTCATAGATCACTGGCGACACAGCGCGTAGATATGTCCGTGGCGGTGTTTATTTTCCATAAATTGCGTTACTGCTACTTAGAATACAGATATGAGTTAGTAATAACAACAATGCAAGAAACACATATGAAGAGAATCTATATAAATCTATGCAGACTGTTCTACACTGCTAGAAAGAAAATTTCCCTTAGTCATCCTATATAGCAACTGTAGCATTCTTCCGCGAAACGAAAGTTCCCCCAACACGAGCGCTGTTCGCTTTTCGGTTTTCAGGCACTGTACCTCCATAGAACTATACTCAGCACATGTTTATACAGTGGAGTTATGTTAAGTTTAGAACTGAGTATTTATTTGCAGTTGTTGAGTAACCCTTCATGTACAATACGTTCCCGTAAACGATGTGTGAGTCATCTGTGTAGTGTTGGTGGGAAACGGACAGGTTTGGTAAATGTGGCACCTTGCTGTTGTCCTTCGTTGACAACATGTCGTAAAGCCGTGTAGATGTATTGGCGTCGCTTGGTGGTGAGTTAATGAATGACCATTATGTTATTATACTTCTCTCGCCATTAATTGTGTTACGGATAAACTGAATGACTTTCTTCCATTCAGGAACTGCTGGTAGTTTGCAGATGGACTGCAATAAAAGAAGCCACATTATATACATCCACAGCATATCTTCAAAGGAGGGTGTAAATAGGTCTGATGGAATGAAACTCCTATTCAAGCCTAGAATAGTAAACTGCTGCATATCTCGACTTATGTTGAAATATCTGAAGTTTCAAAACACTTAGGTGATCTACGTCCGTTGCAGAGGGAGACAATTTAAACTTTCAGTCTCTTCAGATGTTGAGAGAAATGAGGCTGGGCTGAAGCATTTGATACACTTCATGCTGTGAAAAATATTCCAGCCAGTGATTGCGGAGACAATGAAATAGACATTGCTGAATACATGTTGACTGCATTTTACATTTGGTAATAGCTCGTCAGTGTGGTAGACAGTTGACAGCTCCAGCTGTTGAACGTTTTTACACAATACCTCACTCATCAACTACAAATAAGTACTCAATAAACTAAAAATAACTCTACGGGCTCAGTGAGGCTGTTTTGTCTACTCACATAAGAGTGCTGGACGGTAAATGCTGGAAAGGTATGGCATGAAAAGAGGGTAGAGCTCGCGGCCGGGAAGTTGCCTTTCCCGGAAGAATATTATAGTTTCCGAATAAGTTGACGAATCAGTTTTCACTCTAGCAGTGAGAACAGCGTGCAGAGATTTACATCGATTCTGTCCACATGTATTTCTTGCAATGGTATTATTAATAACTCAGATTTGAATTCCATGCAGTGTTAACACTCTTTGTGGAAAATAAAACACTCCAATGGGAACGTCTGCAGTCGCCAGTGATTCATAAGGCAAGCTACGAAGGGTCTGTACAACTTGGTAATTGCTGCTTGAGACGTAGTGGGATAGGCAGAGTGGGTAATCACTGCCGGCTCTTCAGTTTGCAGACGTATGGCGGAGAGAAGTGCATGACCATCCGGCGATCTACCTTCCTTCCCGGTTCTACCCTCCAACCCCCTCAACCGGGCAAACCCGCAGAAGACAATTTGTCCCTTAAAACACATCTACTGCAATTAGACGTGGACAAAAATTTAATATTTTTTCATGACGCACTTAGTAATAAACATTAATTTTAGATCATTAAAACACTATTTTTAATAACCTCCGTTTTTTTCATTGACGTGAGACGCCGAAATTTAGTCCTAGAAAAAATTAGCAGGAGCCTTTCTGTAGGAAATTTAATGTACTTTAATTTTCTAGCGGAAAACATTTTCGCTAGAAGCCACTGTTTTCGAGTTATTCAAGAAAACATAAAAAGGTGACCTTTAAATGCCGGCCGACCCCAACACTTGCACCCCACCGACTACGATTAGTAGTGTGTTGTTCGTGGCGAACTCCCCCACCAGCGTACAAAAATTTGTACTAACAGCACGAGTAAATCCTTCGTCGGCCTCAGCAGTCTGAGAACACCCTGTTCCTGTCCGCTCACCCGGCTGCCGGGTGGACATGCTACAGCAGGACTGTAATATTAAATTCTATTAACGACTAAATTTATTTTTTTCTGTAGTTCTTAGCTACTATACGGCACCCTTTAATGTGATGGTAAATAAATAAATCCATATTTCCATACTAAAATTATAAATGCGGAAGTAACTCCGTCTGTTATGCTCCCACGACTAAACCGCTGAACCAATTTCGATAAAATTTGGTATGGAGGTAGCTTGAACGCTGACGAAGAACATGGGCTACTTTAGAAAGTGTGTAGTACAGCATATTTATTGATTTGAAGAATATAACGTGAAATATGGAACAACGTTTACTCTTTGTAAAGCTATTTACTCTTTGACTTTTGGACTGTATCATTTTTGTGAAAATGCTTTTATTGTTCGATATGTTCTACACAATTGAAAAAAAGTTTTGCATCACCTCGGTTCCGAGAGTTCCGTAACGTGTACAAAGAATTGGAATAGAGATTAACATAAACATCACCTCCGCCCTTTTTATTGCTCATGGAAACCACACATTGCATGTTGTACCACCATACCAGTGAGACTTTCAGAGGTGGTGGTCGAGATTGCTGTACACACCGGTACCTCTAATACCCAATAGCACGTCCTCTTGCGTTCATGCATCCCTGTATTCGTCGTGGCATACTATCCACAGGTTTATCAAGGCACTGTTGGTCCAGATTGTCCCAGTCGACGTAAAAGTTTTCTTGGTTTGGTACCGCGTCATAATGTAAAAACTACTGCTGCTATAGAAAAGCCAACGTTTCGGCCACGATTGCAGCGGCCGTCTTCTGGGTCTTCTACTATTAGACCCAGAAGAAGGCCGCTACAATCGTGGCCGAAACGTTGGCTTTTCTATAGCAGCAGTAGTTTTTACATTATGACGTGGTACCAAACCCAGAAAACTTTTACGTCGACTGACTCTGGGCGCGGAAGCCTACACAATTATATCAGATTGTCCCACTCCTCAACGGCGATTCGGCGTAGATCACCCAGAGTGGTTGGTGGGTCACGTCGTCCATAAACAGTCCTTTTCAATCTATCCCAGACATGTTCGAAAGCGTCTGGAGAACATGCTGGCCACTCTAGTCGAGCGATGTCATTATGCTGATGTCGTTATCCTGAAGGAAGTGGATCACAAGATGTGCACGATGGGGGAGAGAATTGTCGTCCATGAATACGAATGCCTCGCCAATGTACTGCCGATATGGTTGCACTGACGGTCGGAGGATGGCATTCAGCATCGTACAGCCATTACAGCACCTTCCATGACCACCAGCGGCGTACTTCGGCCCCACATAAATGCCACCCCCAAACCAGCAGGGACGGTACACCTTGCTGCACTCGCTGGGCAGTGTGTCTAAGGCGTTCAGGCTGACCGGGTTGCCTCCAAACTCGTTTCCGACGATTGTCTTGTTGAAGGCATATGCGACACTCATCGGTGAAGAGAACTTGATGCCAATACTGAGCGGTCCATTCGGCATGTTGTTGGGCCCAACTTTACAGCGCTACATGGTGTCGTGGTTGCAAAGATGGATCTGACCATGGACGTCGGGAGTGAAGTTGCGCACCGTGCAGCCTATTGCGCACAATTTGAGTCGTAACAAGACGTCCTGTGGCTGCACGAAAAGCATTATTCAACATGGTGGCGTTGCTGTCAGGGTTCCTCCGAGTCATAATCCGTAGGTAGCGGTCATCCACTGCAGTAGTAGCCCTTGGGTGGCCTGAGCGAGGCATGTCATCGACAGTTACTATCTCTCTGTATCTCCTCCATGTCCTAGCAACATCGATGTGGTTCACTTCGAGAGGCCTGGACACTTCCCTTGTTGAGAGCCCGTCCGGTCACAAAGTAACAATGTGGACGCAATCGAACCGCTGTATTGACCGTCTAGGCACGGTTGAACTACACACAATACGAGCCGTGTACCTCTTTCCTGGTGGAACGACTGAAACTGATCGGCTGTCGGACCCCCTACGCCTAATAGGAGCTGCTCATGCATGGTTGTTTACATATTTGGGCAGTTTTAGTGATATCTCTGAACAGACAAAAGGACTGTATCTGTGATACAATATCCACAGTAAGCGTGTATCTTCTGGAGTTCTGGGAACCGGGGTTATGCAAAACTTTTTTTTGGTATGTGTATAACTGATTCAACGTAATGAATACAATGTTTATACAGCCCACTACGTGTTTAATCCATACTTCCATACTGATATCGGTCTCAAACATGTCACATTTTAGCCACTGAGCGTCATGCGTCAGTTTTCTTTGTTGTATTCACATTTGCGCGGACAGCTCGTGGATGTGTGGTTACCGTAGCTGTTTTCGTTGATGGGCTATCGGGTTCAGTCTGCACAAGCGCGTCGCTTTTTCTTTTTGTGTTCCTTCTCGTGCCTGGACGTCTTTGGTCTCATCATCATCATTTTATCATCATCGACGTGCAAGTCACTGAAGTGGCGACTAATCAAAAGACTTGCACCAAGTTTTGGAACACCACAACAGGGGTCTCTCGGCCAATAAAGCCATAGACACATTTCATTTCATTTCACTGTGAGGGTGCAAGTGCAGCGGTAGGTAACAGTCAGATTACAGTGCTTATACAATCATCAACGTCTTTAACACATGCTAATCCATACTTCCGCACTAATACTATAAATGCGAAAGTAACTCTGTAGGTTATTTTTCACGGCTAAACAACCGGCCGCTGTGGCCGAGCGGTTCTAGGCGCTTCAGTCTGGAACCGTACTCCAGCTACCGTCGCAGGCTCGAATCCTGCCTCGGGCATGGATGTGTGTGATGTCCTTAGGTTAGTTAGGTTCAAATAGTTCTAAGCTCTAGGGGACTGATGACATCAGATTTTAAGTCCTGTAGTGCTCAGAGCCATTTAACCATTTTTTAACAGCTAAACCGCTGACCCGATATACACGAAATTTGGCGTGAGGCAGCTCGAACCCTGATGATGAATGTAGGCTACTTTGCAAAGTGTGCAGTAGAAGATATTTACTGATTTGAGGAATATTACGTAAACTAAGGACAATATTTACTCTCTGAAAAAGTTATTTGCTATTTCACTTTTGAACTTTATCATATTTATATAAATGCTTTAATTGGTTGATATATTCTACGTAATATGAGTCAACGTAATCAATACAATGCTTATTCAATTCTCAACGTGTTTAATCCATATGTCGATACTAACACCAGTATTACTCGTATTAATTGCTGAAGTAACTAACTCTGTTAGGTTCTCACAACTCTACCGCTAAACCGATTCCGATGGTATTTGTAATGGAGATAGCTTGAACCCTGAGGAAGACCATAGACTATTTTATAAAGCTGTTTGAGTATTATTAACATTTTTAAATAACGTATACGTGAGTGTCATGCAAAGGACGCTGGCGCGAGGGTCAGCCACTCTTAGTGCCTATAGATTACTCTGATGCAGTGCAAATTCAATGTTGTTGTGCGTGTGGTTTATGGTATTGAGTTCCTACACCACCTGGCATACCTGGAGAGTTTTGGTTGAGATACAACAATAAAGTCAGTCGGAAAGCCTGAGAACCGTATTTAAAACTGTTCCTATAAGCCTCGCAAACGTCTGATTCGGTGCATAGTTCTAAGAGAGCTCAAGGCAATCTATGTTCGCCGGAACTTGGATGCAGAACATCAGGTGGCCTTAAGAGATATAGGGACATTAGAACAGTCACGAGCCCGTCCCATTATAGATGCTGTACGTCACTTGTCTCTTACAGCTTCCAAGAAGCTTGGAGACTTACAAAGGCGGCGTGATTTAATGGCTGTGAGACGAACAGAGAGTCGTACATTTATGTGTGGAACGTGCAAGGCTTTTGGTGAAGCTACATTTGATTATGATCTATTAACTGACTATGTTAATCATAAGTTAGTCATCATAGGGTGATGGATGAGGAATGTAGGCACCATTACGCATTGAAATGGATGGAGAAGCTGTTGGTATGTGTTACTCTGGTGGCAAAATCTGACATGCAGTATTAGGTGAGCCAGAGAAACCTCTAAAAACTCTGCTTCTGGATGAATGTAATAAATCGAGGTGTTTTTTTAAAATAAAATTAGAGCACATAACGCTCGCTTTCAGGTTCGAATTATAGCAAAATAATAGAAACACATTCATGTACCTACATATTGGTGCTGCGTACGTCTTTTATCCATACGTCTCTACACCACTGTATACACAGACATCTCTAAAATTACTAGCTTACTTACTCAGCACCACTGATCATAACAAAACTGCCTATACGCGAGCGAAGCAGCGGGTAATAGCTAGTTTATCATAAATGATTCCTTACAAAATGTTCCAGCAATTTTTTTCCGGAAAATAACTCCTGTGGAGTGCTAGAATGCTTTGATAGGGAATATTTCAGATGACTGTTGTGGTTAAGGAAACGCTCAATATGTCTCAGTATTCAAACCCTCGCAAGATAGATCGCGGCTTTCCTATGAAAAGTTTCAGACGTATGTCTTCAGTAGTCCATCTGACAATATCTTGCACTCAGTCGCACAGTACTTTTGAGTGTAACCAGTTACTCAGGCTGTAGATAATTATGCCGTGTAGGGTAGAATGAAATTCCAGAATGGATTTTCACTCTACAGCGGAGTGTGCGCTGATATGAAACTTCCTGCCAGTTTAAAACTGTGTGCCGCACCGAGACTCGAAATCGGGACCTTTGCCTTTCGCAGGCAAGTGCCCCACCAACTGAGCTATCCAAGCATGACTCACGCCCCGTTCTCACAGCTTTACTTCCGCCAACACCTCGTCTCCTACCACCTAAACTTTACAGAAGCTCTCTTGCGAACCATGCAGGACTATCACTCCACAAAGAAAGGATATTGCGGAAACATGGCTTAGCCACAGCCTAGGGGATGTTTCCAGAATGAGATTTTCACTCTGCAGCGGAGTGTGAGCAGGAGAGCTTCTCTAGAGTTTGGAAGGTGCGAGTCGAGGTACTGGCGGAAGTAAAGCTGTGAGGACGGGGTGTGAGTCGTGCTTGGGTAGCTCAGTTTTTGGAGCACTTGCCCGCGAAAGGCAAAGGTCTCGGGTTCGGGTCTCGGTCCGGCACGCAGTTTTAAACTGCGAGGAAGTTTTAGAATGAAATTTTCTAAGGCGTAAAACCAAGAGGGTTCCATCGTGTTTCGGCCACGAAAGTAAACTGTTTTTAAAAGAACAGTAAGTTTATCACTATTTTGTAGGACTGTACTAGTGCATACGTCAGAAATAACTACATTTTCTTTAAAATACTTGCATTAAAGCGTGGTACAATGTGGTGGAGATTATAGTTCATCAAACATATGTATGAACATCTTCCTCTTCACATATTCCACCCACTATATACGTTTTTGTACTTTTAACCATACATATATGACAGCAATATTATGTATACATTTCGTATGCTTAAATGTCTCATGAAGATGCCTTCTCCAAGTTGTAGATAAGAAATTGCTTCACTATTCACTTCGCAGCAGTAAACGAACTAATTCATAACACAACGGTAACTATGTAATAGTTACTGCTTTGCAATAGGGCGTGCACATTATTATATTATTGGCAGTGGTGATACACAAAGCACTGGCAGCCCGAAGGATTCCAATTTCTGCCAATTCAGAAATAAGTAGTCCAGCAATCAACTGATTTACAAAGTATAGTCCATATATTTAACTTGGTTCATTTTAGAGCGGGGTATAGGTGAAGCAAGCGTCGGTAGGGAGAGGAGGGGTGCAGAGAAAGCATGTTTTGTGGCAAGTCTCTACTCTCAGAGCGGATAGTAAGCTTTCTTTTCCGCGAAGGAATAGTAGGTAGCGCCCCCGATGGACTGACAATTGCTTCGTCACTCTATAAAAAAAGGTTGTTGGAAATACGTGTGTAAACCAAATTCTTTTCCCTCGTAAAGTTTTGCTAGGTGCTGATCTTGATAATGCTGGGGAGAGGGGGGGAGGGTCTTCTAGCTAATATCTTCTTGCACCCAGGGATAGTGGTCTCAGAAACACTGGGAAGCACTGCAATATATGATAACAATTTGAGTGCCTAAAGCGATAGACAGGGTGAACCAGAACTCGACCGAGAAACTTACTGACGTTGTTCAGGGATACCTTCTGCGTATTTTGGCATAAGAGACACACAAAATCCGGCAGACCGTGACACAGTTACTGCGCTTCGTTTGATTTCTTGGACAAATCAGATTTTTACCTGAAATACATTGAAAATTGTTGCTTTACTCTTTAATGTACGTTTTGGTTACTGCAAACTGCAGACTTCAAATGGCTCTGAGCACTATGGGACTCAACTGCTGAGGTCATTAGTCCCCTAGAACTTAGAACTAGTTAAACCTAACTAACCTAAGGACATCACAAACATCCATGCCCGAGGCAGGATTCGAACCTGCGACCGTAGCGGTCTTGCGGTTCCAGACTGCAGCGCCTTTAACCGCACGGCCACTTCGGCCGGCTGCAGACTTCTTCAGTGTTGTGAAGGTATTATGAAAGTAAGAAGGGTGACTGCGGTAACAAACTGAATAACTTATGATTACTCTGCAACTAGCCACCGGAGGCCTTGGTGCCCTTCCACCGAAAGACTCAGAAGGCATCCCCAGATAACCTCTGAAAGTTTGTAGGTGGAGTGCTGGTTCACCCTTCGTAAGTATTAGTAAGTGGAAACGTCTCCCAATGAGAAAAATCGTCTGTCAGTATGTGTACCTAAATGTCGTTACATATACTAGGTGTCCGCAGCTCGTGGTCTTGCGCACGGGGTACCGGGTTCGATTCCCGGTGGGGTCAGGGATTTTTCCTGCCGAGAGATGACTGGCTGTTGTTGTGTCGCCTTCATGATCATCATTCGTCCCCATTGCGATCGGAGGAAGGCAATGGAAAACCACCTCCACTAGGACCTTGCCTAGTACAGTGGTGCGGGTCTCCCGCATCGTCCCCTACGCTCCTCGGAGTATGGGACCTCATCATCATTTTTAGTTTCGTACAGCCATCACGTGATTTTTGATAGCGCCTTCAGTGAAGTTGTGTTTTTATTGTGTGCTGCGAAAATGGAACAGCTGAATTGAGAGCAACGTTATGCCTTCAAGTTTTGGTGTTAAACTTGAGGAATCTGAAAAGGTGAAACACGGCTATGACGAACATGCCTTATAAAGAGCACAAGTTTTCGCTGGTAAAAATCTTTTGTGGAAGATCGAGAGCACGTTGAAGATGAACCTCGCTCAGACAGACCTTCAACTTGTATTGAATCTTATTATTTTTTTCGTTCTTTTCTTTTCTTATATATAGGCTATACGTAAACTGAATGAGTTATAGACACCGACAAAGGTAAATTAACTATTTGTTACGTGGCAAGGATAATGTTTTCATACATCGTTAAATATCTGTATGAAACAAAGTAAGAAATAAGCGCTTCAGTTTATTAATTCATGTATATTCACAGTTTTGTTTCGAGAAGTGGTAGCGAACGCACGTATGCTTATATCTGTCGTACCGCATTGTTAAAAATATGTAATTCAGCCGTTCATTAAAAGTGTAATAAAAAGATATCAGAAAAACAATATTTATTCGCAAGGTTAAGAGATCAACTCCTATCTGTTCATCATTCCACTCGCCGCCGAGATCCTGCATCAAGGGGTTCGTTGCAGACAAGAAGAATTTACACGGTGTCCAGGGTAGCGTTCCTGCATCGACATTGTCACAGTCAGGACTAAACACAATGGAATGAATGTGGAACAGTGCGTAATATAAATTGTTTATTCACCTTGAATGTATCGATATTAAAGGTCTGTTGATATTGGTATCAGTGAAAGTTCACCCAGGATTGTGCAGAGATTCATAAATTACCTTCAAATTTCTTTCAACTGTTCTTCCCAATCAATTTTTACAGTTATTCAAGCAATTATTAATCAATTTACACTGCCACACCCACGTTCAAACTTCAGAACCCGACGAAAATGTTGAAGGTGCACGTGCTCTTTGTTTTGCAAAACTATCCTGAAAAGGTTCAGGAACATGTCGAATCGAGTGAGATCGGATATTGCAGACTAGTTGATGCTGCTGACAACACCCCATGTCACACGGCCACTTACATCACGGAATTTTTGACTTCAAACAGCGTTCCTGTTGTTCCACAACATACCTGTTCATCTGATCCGAGTCTCTGTGACTTTTGACTTTTTCCAAGATTAAAAGGACGTTATTTTGGAACTCTGAAGAACATTCAAAAGAATGTGACCGCAATGTTAAATGCCCTATCAACTGAAGCAAAGACTGGGAGCAACAACTCAGCCGGTGTATAGTTGCCGAAGGGAACTATTTTGGCGGGGGACAATATTGCTGTTCGAAAAAAATAAAAACTTTGATAGATAACAAATCAGTCTCATTACGTTTCTCACTCCTCGTAGAAACACTAACATGAAGAAGAATAGCAGCAAACTACTATCGTTATTCGGCAGAGGATCCCATGATGACACAGGTGTTGAAGAACTGTTTAGAAACGAAAATATCTTTCACAGCAGAAACTGAACGAGCTTAAGGTGCAACAAGTAGCGCCATTAACGGATGTCTGCAAGAAGGTGCTTTGAATTTCAAGCAGGTCGCTATTGGCAAGGAGAGGCGCATTCGAAATCAATTATGTGTTCGTCGGTTTAAAATCTGAAACGAATAGAAGTGCTCTCCTTTCACACTCCTTAAATGCTTCCACAGAGAAAACGCCATTAAACGACGAGGGCTCATTAACATCTACGAGCAGCACATTTTATTCAGTAAACGTCGATCTGAGGCAGGCTCTTTTCAAGTTCACTCCCAGTACTGCGGCGGTTGTTGGATACAAACGGACAGAACCGACGTGTTTCTGAAAGTACCATTCAGTTGTAGCAAATTTTGAAGAACTAATAGACGACAACATAAGAAGCTTCTGCGATAAATGTATTGAATGAATGGTCTCAGCCTCCTGATTAGCCCGGCGGATTTGAGCAATAGTTTTCTTTTAACACAACATAACAGAATTACAGGCAGGTTTGAGTATGCACCTGCGGTCACCTTTTAATTTACAGTTTTTTCTGTACAGTATTTAATTTTTTCCACGTGATCAGAAGATTGTCAGCAATATACTGTCGCCGTTCACCGTATGTTCTTATTAATATTAAAATAAAATCTTTCAAGTAAATTATTTTACAAGAGAATTACAACTGGTACAGCGAATTGAGTGAAATGATGGTAGTAGCTCTATGGGAATAAGACTTGTTCTAGCCTATTCAGTTTGTACAGTAAAAACGTAAATGTCGTGTGACTAGGGCCTCCCGTCGGGTAGACCGTTCGCCGGGTGCAAGTCTTTCGATTTGACGTCACTTCGGCAACTTGCGCGTCGATGGGGATGAAATATGAAATGATGATGATTAGGACAACACCCAGTCTGTGAGCAGGGAAAAATCTCCGAACTAGCCGGAAATCGAACCCGGGCCCTTATGTTTGACATTCTGTGGCGCGCTGACCACTTTTTTTTTTTTTTTTTTTTTTTTTTTTTTTTTTTTTTTTTTTTTTTTTTTTTTTTTTTTTGTTCGATATAGTTCGTTGCGTTTGGTCTAGGCGGACAAAACATCCGTTCAAGTTGATCGTTGATTCCTTAACTCAGTTTTTTTTATTACAGAGAGCACGCAGCCTTCTGACCGAACACGCTGAGCTACCATGGTGGCATTTCTTTTGTTCGTTGCGTCTGCTCGGGGCGGACGTCGTAAGACATCCGTTTAAGTTCGTTGTTCATAGATTAACTCAGTTTTTTTTTATTACAGAGGGCAGCTAATCCTCTGACCGAACACGTTGAGCTACCGTGCCGGCAGCCACTCAGCTATCGGGGGTGTACAGTTTGTACAATGACCAAGCTCAAAAAGAAGAAACCTAGGAGAAATTTGGAAGTGAAATTGAAGTACATGGAGATGAAATAAAATCATTAAGGTTTGCCGATGACATTTCACATAATTCTGCCAAAGACGACAAAGAACTTGAAGAGCAGTTGAGCGGTGTAGATAGTGACTTGAAAACAGGTTATAAGCTGAACATTAACAAACGTAAAGCAACAGTAATGGTATGTGATCGAATTAAGTCATGTGATGGAACGAGGCACTGAAAGTAGTAGACAATTTTTATTACTTAGGATGCTAAATAACTAAAAATGGCACAAGTTATTAGGAAATAAAATGCTAACGTCAAAGCAAAATACACTCTAAGAAAAAAGAAAATAAAAGGGGCGCACGACGGAGGAATCATCCAAATGGGACGGAAACCGGTAATTGTGATGTACGTGGACAAACGAACATAATACTGTAATATATATATATATATATATATATATATATATATATATATATATATATATATATATATATAAAATTGGATGAATTATTCGCGAAAAAGAGTTTGACAAATTGAGAAAGTCAAAAAAGTGTTGATCCACCTCTGTCCCTTATGCAAGGAGTTATTCGGCTTGGCTTTGATTGTTGGATGTCCTCCTGAGGGATATTGTGCCAAATTCTGTTAAATTGCCGCGTTAGATCGTCAAAATCCCGAGATGGTTGCAGCCCTCTGCTCACAATACTCCAAAGCACAAAGACAAGCAGAAGAAACCTTCGCCATGTGCGGATGGGCGTTATCTAGCTGAAATGTAGATTCAGGATGGCTTGCCATGAAGGGCAACAAAATACCGGCGGAATATCGCTGTGCTGTATAGATGAGCGTATGAAAACCAAAGGGGTTCCGCTGTAAAAAGAAAATGCACTCCAGCCCATCACTCATGACTGATACGCCGTATGGGGGGCGACTGTCAGTTTGGTATCCCACCCCTGTCCGAATAGTCTGTGCCGTGCAGAGTGGCCGCGCGGTTAGGGGCGTCATGTCACGGATTGCGCGGCCAGTCCAAATGGTTCAAATGGCTCTGAGCACTATGGGACTTAACTTCTAAGGTCATCAGTCCCCTAGAACTTAGAACTACTTAAACCTAACTAACCTAAGGACATCACACACATCCATGCCCAAGGCAGGATTCGAACCTGCGACCGACTGCGCGCGGTTCCAGACTGTAGCGCCTAGAACCGCTCGGCCACACCGGCCGGCGCGGCCAGTCCCACCGGAGGTTCGAGTCCTCCCTTGAGCATGGGTGTGTGTGTTGTTCTTAGCATATGTTAGTTTAACTTAGTTTAAGTAGTATGTAAGTCTAGGGACCGATGACCTCAGAAGTTTGGTCCCTTAGGAATTCACACAGATTTGAACACTTGAACAGTCGGCAAGCACGTCTTCATTGGTTATCGCGGCTCAGTTCGAAGCGGGTCTGGTCACTGTAGACAGTTCTACTACAGTCAATGAAATTCCAGGTCGATCAATTCATGCTGACCTGAATAACTGCTTGCATAAGATCCAGAGGTGGTGCAACGCGTTATTGACTTGCTCAATTTATGATGCTCTTTCTCTTGAACAAATCATACAATTTTTCTGAAACTGTAATAATTTGTTTGTCTGTACATGTACATTACATCTACCGATTCCTTCCTGGTCTGTCTTTCTTGTTCCATAGAGTGTAAGTATTTGTAATAAACAGAAATATGTTGATATCGAAGGTCAATTTCAGTGTTACAGAGTTCTCTCTCAAAGTATTTGTTTGGAATATAGTCTTATACACAAGTGAAACTGCACAATATGCAGAATAGACAAGAATGGAGTAGAAGCTTTTGAGATGTGATGCTAAGAATAATGCTGAAGATTAGATAGATAGAGCGCATAACTAATGAAGAGGCACGGAATTAAACAGGGCAGAAAAGTAATTAACAGAATTGTCTGCTCAAGGGCCGAGCGGAGCAGCTGCGCGGTTGGAGGCGCCATGTCACGGATTGGGCGGCCCCTTCCGCCGGAGATTCGAGTCCTCCCTCGGGCGTGGGTGTGTGTGTGTGTGTGTTGTTCTTAGCGTAAGTTTGATTAAGTAGTGTGTAAGTCTAGAGACCGATGACCTCAGCAGTTTGGTCCCTTAGGAATTCACACACTTTTGAAAAAAAAATTGGTAAATTTGTGGTAAGGTCTTATGGGACCAAACTGCTGAGGTCATCGGTCCCTAAGCTTACGCACTACTTAATCTAACTTACGCTAAGGACAACACACGCACCCATGCCCGAGGGAGGACTCGAACCTCCGACGGGGAGAGCCGCCCGGCCCGCGAAAAGACGCCTTGGACCGCGCGGCTACCCTGCGAGGCTACACATTTGAACGTTTGACTTAAGGAAAGGATCGGTTAATATGAGACATTCTGAGGCAAGCGTCTGTTTTAATTGTTTGTTATTTGTTATGTAATCTACAAGTATTACCACTGTGTCCACGGAACTTCTCACATTTGTACTGAGATTGTATCCATGTGGGGTTCTCAGTTGTACTGTTAACGCTTCGGAAAAGCTAAAAAAATGTCAGTAATTTGTTCTAAGCCAGATGTCTTCACTCGAAATATTGCCTTACAGCGGTGAATGGAGGGGCGTCTGATCTCGGTTCTGTACAGTTGTCTGAAATGTATTACTATTATACGTGACTCGCATATTCAAAATCAGGCACACTATTAATTGGTATGGTCGAATTTCAAAATGGATGCCAGCTTCTTTATTCAAAACGTTGTAAAATAACAAGACCGTAGTCGTCCTTGAGTCGTGTGCTCTCATCAACGGACGATCTACTAATCCACATGCAAAATGATCCACACATTAGTTAATAAGATTTTCATACGCTAATTAACAAGAAATAAAAACTTCCGTAACATGTAATTGGTTTGTATTACTTGCAGACTCGCTGCACGAAGTACATCTTTACTAAGTGCAGGTGAAGACTTGAACTCACCAACCGCCTCTTCCACCAATACACATCATCACAGGCAGCCGAGTAGATTAGAATTCTACCCGCAGCTATTGTGGATCACTCTTGTGGAGCAACGTTCGTGGCAAACGATAACACGTGATCTTTTATTTCAACTGTTATTGTCACATGATTTTATTTAGTTCTTTCGTCTATTAACAAATTGTATGTAAAGAAGTTATAAGTTCTGTTGCACTTACAGCACCTCTAACATACCACCAATTACCCCTGTCCGCTTAGTTATGAGCATGAGACATCAGTTACAGATTTCCCCTTGCCATGTTCTTTATTAGAGAGAAAACCTCACTGGTCTACAGTTCTTAGTTCGTTGAAAGATTGTTGTCAAACTAGTGCTCAGGTTTCTTAATAGTTTACTTGTGAGTTCCAATCTCAAGAAAATTTCCAATCATGTAATGTGATATTCCGTGATCACCTGTGATATTTCATACTTCGGAACAATTACGTGTACAAACACGTACATTCTTCAGTCTTATGGTTTGTGATGAAAATTTTTAAATATTTACCTTTCAACAGCGTCTATCAGGCGTCCTTTTGCTATTTAATTCCGTTTGTTTTCGTGGAAGACGTTCGCAAAAGTTTGATAAGTTAGTTCATTTGTTACCTACTTACAGCAAAAATGCAAAGATGTTCTCTGTTCAATAGTCACAGATGTAACGTCGTTTGTCCACACTTTCCGTCAACCAGTCTATTCCCAGTAGGTTTTAGGTGACAACATGTATTCCTTTGGATGTAAATACGTCTTCATATTCTGAATCTAGTCTACATCTTTGAGAATGCTCATATAACAGAGAGTACTAGCAAAATAGTAATTTTTTTCACCTTTAAACTGTGAAAACTTCATATGCACTGCGTTTACATGGCGCTCCCAAAACCAGATTTCGTAACCGATTACACAGTCCGCTTCTGGTTAATCACTAAACATTCCAAAATCCTATTCTAGTTGCCGGTTTTCCACTTCCATAATCGATTTTCGCTCCCACGTAAAAGCACAACCATTTTTGGAATGTGCTTGGGTTGTCAGGTCACATTTGGTTTTTTAAAATATTCGGCTAGTATGGTATGAGTGACTCTTTGTGTAGTGAAGGAGAAGTAAAATATTATATTGGACATGATGCTGACTACCTTCGAAATTTAATTGAAGAGAAACAGCAATTGTGCTGACTAAATCATAAACTGCAGCTCTTGTTTTTCTGACGACATATTTAAAGGGGCTAGGAAATCTACTCCAGCCCTTAACATGTAAACACAACAGCGGAAAATTGTTTTCGAAATTCGGGTTTCGTCTTTCGGAAAATGTGTTGTATACTTAGTAATAGATACACATTTCATTTTATAAAAGGTCAATGCCGGCGTTTGTATCTCTTTTATTGTTCTTGACTGAAAACGGTTTTTACAGTATCCCCTTTGAAGCTAGCAATCAGTCTAGGCTAGTCAGAAAAATAAGGACAAACACATATTTATCCCTATTCACCACCGACGCTTTGCCCCTGTCCATTACATTTATGTTATCAAAACTTTCCCTCTTCAGGCAGTGGCTGCTGTCAAACTAACTTTTCCCACTAGCTTTCGATAAAAATATCGCAGAAAACTGATTTCAGATTAGGCACCAATGCATTAAACCGCTACTTCTGATTGTTCACTCATTTTGTGTCTTCAACAGATTACATAGTTCAACATACGAACTTCTGGGGGAAATCTTTTCTAATACAGTTAACCATTCACTTCGAGGGGTTACTTTACCCTTCCAGAATAAAAATATGAAGGTTGAACGACTGGGACTCCGTTGCCGTCGAATTTGATCTATCGCTGGTACTGTGTAACAATACCAATCTCAAAGTAATGACTCACCATACAGGTGTCAGAAACTTCCTTCAGATCAGACCAACTTCGAACATTGAAACACGTCCCCATTCTATATCAATAATTCATTTCTATTACCACTTCTACAATGCAAAAAGCATATAAGAACAAAATATCAACCTCATTAAATAGCCAAAGAAGAGCGCCATGGTAACAATAGCTTTGGCTTTTGAGTATGGCTACAGCAGCCTTTCCTTGTGGCTAGCTTCTTTGCTTTCGTTGATAACAGCCAGGGCCGGATTTTTCACCTTCCTACTTCTCTGTCGCTTCTGAGTTGCTCCAGATCCCTTTTCTCTTCCTTATCTAAAGCACAAAACACACACTTACTTAAAACCTTATCACTAAGAAAATATAAATGTATTCTTTCCTATCGATCCGTACTGTATACCGTGTGATAACGTTATTAGATTAGATTAGATTTACTTTCATTCCAATTGATCCGTAGTGAGGAGGTCCTCCAGGATCTAGAACATGCCAGAGAAACAATAACACATGACAAGTACTTGGAACTGAAACAAATAAGCTAATGTACCTTCCACAGGTCCCAAGTGGAATGATCGTCATTTTTTAAATGAACACTATATGAAGGAATCATTTTACATACACTAATGCACTGAATTTAAAATTAAAAAAAGTTTTTTTAATTTGTAAGGTAATAAATATGTAATAGAACTACTACAATACTTATTTACAATGAACACATTACTGCACTGAAATGGTGCAGAAGTTATATTGTACTTACACACACACGCACACACACACACACACACACATACACACAAACACACACACACACACACACACACACACACATTTATTTACAATGCACACATTAGTGCACTAAATGGTGCAGAAGTCATATTGTACTTTATATTGGTTCTACTGAGATATTCATCAATGGACTAGAAGGAGTTGGCCACCAATAAATCCTTTAGGCTTTTCTTAAACTGATTTTCACTACTTGTTAAGCTTTTTATGGCTGCTGGCAAGTTATTGAAAATGTTTGTTCCTGAATAATGCACAACTTTTTGTACAAGAGTAAGTGACTTTAAATCCTGGTGAGGATTATTCTTATTTTTAGTATTGATTCCATGAATTGAGCTGTTGGTTTGAAAAAGTGATATATTTCTAATGACAAATTTCATTAAGGAATAAATATATTGGAAAGCAGTAGTTAGAATCCCTAGTTCCCTAAAGAGGCTTCTGTGGGATGTTCTTGAGTTCACACCACATATAACTCTTACTGCACGTTTTTGTGCTCAGAAAACTTTAGCTTGGCTTGATGAATTACCCCAAAAAATAATCCCATATGACATTATGGAATGAAAATAAGCATAGTATGCCAGCTTTTTCATTTTTGTATCCCTTATGTCTGACACAATTCTCATTGCAAATAGAAATTTGTTAAGACACTTCAGCAGTTCTGCCGTGTGCTCCTCCCAGTTGAATTTATTATCAAGCTGTGATTCCAAGAATTTAAGACTGTCCACTTCTTCTATCTGCTTGTCATCGTATGTTAGGCATATACTCGTGGGGCACCCCTTACAAGTTCTGAACTGCATGTAGTGTGCTTTTTCAAAGTTTAATGACAAATAATTGGCTCTGAACCAGTGATTAATGTCCACAAATATTTTATCAGCTGATTTTTCTAACACTACACTTGATTTGCTGTCTATTGCAATGTTTGTATCATCGTCAAACAAAACGAACTTGTCACCTGGTAATGTTACTGATGAAAGGTCGTTGATATACTCAAGAAAAAGTAACAGCGCTTAAATTGAACCTTGTGGGACTCTACATATAATTAGTTCCCAGTTGGATGATGTCTGATAGCTTAATACATGTCTCTTTCCTAATATCATCCTTTGTTTCTGCCAGAGATATAACATTTGAACCATTTTGCAGCATATCCTGTGACACCATAATATTCTAATTTACTTAAAAGGATATGTGATTTACGCAGTTAAATGCCTTTGACAGACCACAAAATATACCAGTTGCCTGTAATTTTTTGTCTAATGAATTAAGACATTTTCACTGTAAGTTTAGATAGCCTTCTCAATATCAGAACCCTTTAAAAATCTGAACTGTGACTATGAAAGTATGTTGTTTGAGATAAGATGATTATAAAGCCCATTGTACATTTTTTTTTCTAAAATTTTTGAGAATGTTGACAAAAGTGGAATTGGACGGAAATTTGATGCTATTTCTTTATATTCCTTCTTAAACAGTGGCTTAACTTCAGCATATTTCAACCATTCAGGAAATATTCCACTGATAAATGACTGCTTACACAGATAGCTTAATATGTTACGTAACTCAGAATCACATTCTTTAATTAACTTTGTTGATATTTCATCATACCCACTAGATGTTTTTGATTTTAAAGATTTTATGATGGACAATATTTCTGCTGGTGTAGTGACAGTCAAATTCATATTATGGAAGTTACTTGAAATGTCTGGTCTGAGGTATTCCATAGCAGCATCTACAGAACCTGACAACCCCATCTTTTCAGTAACATTTATAAAATGTTTGTTAAAAAGTTCTGCAACACTATACACATCTGTCACCAATGTATCATTTACTCTGAATGCTATTTGTCCCTCTTCATGTCTGGTTCTACCAGTCTCCTGCTTCACTATATCCCATATTGTCTTTATTTTCTTATCTGATGTGACTATCTTTTCCTTGTAATATATTTGCTTTGATGTTCGTATTACAGTACTTAATATTTTGCAATATTTCTTGCAATGTACTATAGCATCATCATCAGAAATGTTTCAGATTGACAGATACAGTTTTCTTTTTGTTTTTCAAGATATTTGTGACAGTTATCATCCCTGGCAACAGCAACATTGCACTTTGGCCCATCACACACGCCAGTACCAGTCAGTGCATAGAACCATAGTTTAAGTCCCTCTTGCACTAAGCCAGTTTCTTCATATTCTTATATCATGCAATCTGTGGTCTCATATTGTTGAGTGGCCCTCAACAAAAAATAAGACTTCTTCATCAATATGAGAACTAACTTATTTTCGTTCTGTGTGGTATGGAAACTTACAGTTACTTAGTGGGACCATATTTTTACATTTGCATATGTGGCATCATTGGATGCACAAAACTATTCCTGCATTTTAGAAGGAAACACTACTCATTTAGAAGGTGAAATGGTATAATGAAAACGTTAACTTCTTCTGTTGGGAGTCGATCAAAGCATTTTTATAACAAAGTATTCCAATAAGTGAAGGCTATTGCTTACGAATTTTGTTAGACTAAATAGCTATGATGATGTTAACAAAGGGAAGGAACAGTTATTTATTATTATTATTGTTACTATATTTTATTATTATCAGCATTCTGCATGCTATCTTCAGTGATCAGCTGATTTTCATGTTAAAATAGTTATTACATCTTTGTTACAAATACTGAAATTCCCTTGTACAAACGTAAATAATGTCTGTGATAACTCCATGAGTTATTACAGTTCTACGAATTTTTCGAAAGCTGAAGCTGAGAAGCTGTTTAACGTAAATTATAATATTAGATTTTATTTACCTAAGATACAAATGGCTGCTGTGCTGTATTGAGGGTGCTAAAGGATTTGTAAGCTGTAACAATAAAATCTTGCCTTTCGCTTGGAATTTGTAAACGCTGATTTTTCCAAACCATTCTTCCAGTTTTCAGCCTATGGTAGTTGTTAGTAGAAACTTTCTGCTGTTATCACTGTGGATTAGTCTTTGGAGAACTATCTGCATTCCATCCAGTTAGTTCTGTTTCTAGACAGGGTGATTCAGCTACCCCTACCGATGTCGTGTTACGCAACTCGCAATTTTATATCTGGCCTTCAAAAACTATGCGCGAGATTTCCATGTTCTCTCGCTCGCTGCGTGCAAACTATTACTCCCACAGAAAAAATGAACAGGACCTTTTTGTGGGAAATTTAGTGTAGTTAAATTTTGTACTGGGATACCTTTTCGTTAGAGGTCACAGTTTTCGAGTTATTCAAGAGGAACGACAAACGTAACCTTCAAACACACCTCCACTCCCACACTCATCCCTCACCAGTGAGTCTTTCTAGTCTGTTGTTTGTTGTACTTCCTCCCACCTCTGTACAAATATTTCAGATTAGACGAATTGTTCCCGATGTTCGACCTTTCTTGCCCGCATCTCGTGGTCGTGCGGTAGCGTTCTCGCTTCCCACGCCCGGGTTCCCGGGTTCGATTCCCGGCGGGGTCAGGGATTTTCTCTGCCTCGTGATGGCTGGGTGTTGTGTGCTGTCCTTAGGTTAGTTAGGTTTAAGTAGTTCTAAGTTCCAGGGGACTTATGACCACAGCCGTTGAGTCACATAGTGCTCAGAGCCATTTGAGCCATTCGACCTTTCTTGGCGTCTTTTGGTTGGCCTATTACGCCGCCAGCATAGACGGCTATATCGTGAAAATTATTAATTTAAACGTGCATGTGAATGTAATGAAAGAAAACCGACTTTTGTAAACGTTAAGCTCAAACTAATTACGTTGACAATTCTACCAGAAGGTAACCTTTACAAGCACAGTAGTTTCGTAGTCAGAAGGCCTGACGAATACAACGATGTTTCTTGTGTGCTGATAAAATTCACAAAATTGTTACGGAAAATTTAAGGATATGTCACTTTTACAATTTGTAAATGATGCATTAATGCAGTAGCATAATAAGGCCACTCAGTGAAGACTAAAAAGAGGTCTGATGTGGGAAATAATTTAGCGCAGTCGCAAATTTTTGCACAGTGGTAGGAGAGTGTGTCATAAACAACATACTAGAAATTCTGACCGTTGGTGGCTGAGCGTGGAACTGGGAGTGTGTCTGGAGGTCACTTTTGTACGTGGTTCAGGAATAACTCGAGAAGTGTATCCCAGTACGAATTTTAGCTACATAAATTTCCCTCAAGAAGGGCCTGTTCGTTTTTCCTCGATTTTCTATAGGACTAATAGTTTGTGTTCAGTGGACGAGAGAATATGAAAATCTCGCATGTGGTTAATGAAGGCCAAATAAAACATTGCGGGTTACATAACGAGCCATCGTTAGGAGCAGCTGACTTACCCTGTCCGCATTTAAATAAACTGCACTAAGGCACTTTTTGCTCCACTTCGTATGCTGTTATTGCTGCTGACGTTCATTTGCCTTCTCCTGTTTATGTTTGTGACTGGCGAGTGGTTTCAATGTGTTTTTGCACTCCGCAAGGATAAACTTGCTGTGCTCTTTCTCTCTCTCTCTCTCTCTCTCTTTCTCTCTCTCTCTCTCTCTCTGAAGTGTGCGTGTCCGTGAGTGTGCGTGTGTTTAGGGTCTTATTCAGGTTTCATATGTTTTGAATCAGTGAATTAAATGAGTAATTCATCAACAATATGTTAGAAACACTAAGCCTCTTACCTGCTATGTGTTTTTGATGAGCTGTTTGTCATGTCTTATGTTTTACTTCTGCTCTTTAGCTAACAAAATCGTTGGGAAAAGTTCTGCTGCAGTAACAGTGTTTTTTCCGTATCAGTCGCCAGGAACAGTTTTATTTGGCAGCGGACTTCGTATTTAATACAAATTGTTACTTGCGTTCTTTTTGTAGGGAATGAATAATAAACATGTTATATTAACTTGGTCTGGTCCCATCAGGGTCGTTCACGACACACTAAGCAGGACAACACCTTAAGTGTTTCTTTCTAACAGCAACCAGATTATGTGACGGAATACATGACTGTTATCCTGTAGTATTCTCTGCTAGAAGAACCGTCTGTATCCGGATCTCGAGTGTTCTCAGAAGAGAGACTCTTCCGTCTCGGATTCTTTTCTTGTTCCTAGTTGGTCGATCACAGGTGGATCTAAGGATATCTACGAAGCTGACCCACGAAATTATGGCTTCTTTCGCTATTGGAGTCTTCATTTAAAAAAATGAATTAGGGCAATAGTTACATCAGTGTCGAGCTAGGTGCCGCAGTGGTTACGACAATGATCTCGTACTCGGCAGCAGTGGCATAATAGTTCCCATACAGTCTTTCCAACAAAGGTTTTCCATGCTGTGCTTAAATCTCCTGAAGCTGACTCTACGATAAAATGTTCACCGCAATACTTTGTCTCTAATTATATCGACACGGATGGACATGTCACTTGTTGTTCAGGTTTGCACTTACGTGTAATGCTCAAAAATAAGACGCCATGCACACCAATCCCCACGAGATTTCTGGGCCTCTAACAATGTTTTTTCTGTGGTTAAAATAAGAGGTGATACCTATTATGAATATATCAGTTTTTAATAAGCAGAACTCAGATTTTCTGCACCTCTTGTACAATAACTAAATATATACATAATCAACCAAAGTTACAATCCTGAGTGCAATCGAGTAAATATTGCCTCGCTCACATAAGCTAGGGGAAATGTTCTGACTCGGTCGTAGTGATGATTGCTGCCTTGGTACATTAAGGAAGTCAGTTTTAAAATTTATTTCCGGCTTAGTTTTGTTCACATAATTTTTTTGTTCATGTGATTTTTAAGGTACCGTACCTTAATCGATAAAATCGGAACCCGCTCTGTCTGTCTGTCTCACTCTGTCGGAATGATAACAACCCTTTTTCTCAGAAATAGGTAGACGCATCAAGTTGAAATTTATGTCACATACGATGGTCTATGGTTCCTTGGAAGTGTAATAAATGTAATCTTCAAAGTCAATGCAGTCAAAGGTACGGCCACTTGTTTTACTACTCGCAAACTCACTCATGAAAAGCTATGGGGTACTTACCGTCGACCTAGAATCATGAAATTTCTCATGAAACAAGGTTTGGCAGTACAAGTAAAGGAAAAAAATCAGAAAATTGTTAATGTGTAATTATATCAAACGAAAAAAATATTTCTTTTGCATTTGTTATTTATATGCATATTGGATGCGTCATTACTTGCTTGCTGATCAAAGTTTCTGAGGAGTATTTGGACAATCTGAACAGGATTTAACAGATTATGTGTACCGGTTTGGGATGATAAGCGGAAGTGTAACGGAGATTCCCACCTTTGGTAGTTATTGTGCGTTAATTTGACAGTACTTTTTGTTTTGTTAGTTTGTTTTCAAAGTGAAGCTATTGTATATTTATTTACTGTTTTTTGTTCAAATAAACATAACATATCCATGAATAGGCTACATACTGATAAGCCAAAACATTATTACCACCTACATAACAGCGTGTTGGTCGAAACCTGGAACGCAAGTCAGCAGTTATTCCTCGTACCACGGATTCAACAAGCATTTGGTAGGTTTCCAGAGGTTTGTGGCACCAGATGCCTATGCACAGGTTGTAAGTAGGTTGTTCAGGTTTTTATGTTGATAACGCCACGTAGCGCTCGGTATGAAAATCACTGTGCTGTGTGCAGTCTGTGGCTGGTTGGACTCATTGTTGGAATATTCGCTATTGTAGTGTTGGGCAGTTGGATGTGAAGAGCGCGTACCGCTGTGCAGTTGGAGGTGAGCCGCCAGCAGTGGTGGATGTGGAGAGAGAGATGCCAGAGTTTTGAGAGGTTACTATAAGCGGACGACCCGGACGTGTGTCCGCCAGAAAAAGGAAATTTCTAAAGATGGAGGTCATGAATTGATATATATATATATATATATATATATATATATATATATATATATATATATATATATATATGATGACTTTTGAAAATTATTAAGGTTAATATATTGTTTGTTCTCTATCAAAATCTTTAATTTGCTAACTATGCCTATCAGTAGATAGTGCCTTCAGTAGTTAGAATCTTTTATTTAGCTGGAACTATTGGCGCTTGCTGTATTGCCATAGTTCGAGTAACGAAGATTTTTGTGAGGTAAGTGATTGATGAAAGGTATAGGCTATTGTTCTTCAGGGCCCCGTTACTGTTATTCAGGGCCATTCTTTTGTGGGGATTATTGAAAGTCAAATTGCGTTGCACTAAAAATGTTGTGTGTCAGTTTAGTGGTGATCAGAATAAGTAAAGAGAGAAATTTCTGAGTGCGTTCAGTTTTACTCAGCTGTTTGGAAATCAAATAACGTAGAAGTTTTCCAGGACAGTCATTCATAGTTTTTCAAAGGCGACGTTTCAAGGTCACACACTTCCCGCAATTTACGGGCGGTTGGCTTGTGGGCGCGGAGCTGGCGCCCGATAGCGTCCCACTTGGGTTTCATCGGATTCAGGTAAGCCGCATTTGATGGCCAAGACATCAACGTGAGTTCACTATCATGCTCCTCAAACCACAGCTGCACAATTCTGGCCCTGTGACACGGGCAGTTATTCTGCTGGATGGTGTCATCGCTGCTGAGGAAGACATCAAGCAATATGGGTTGCAGGTCACAGCTGTCATAATACCTTCGATTACTGACGCTGATCCCACGGAACCCCAGGAAAAAGTATATATGTACAGTAGTAAAAGGAAATATTTCTTATAATTCCTTAGTATCGAAATTTTTAGAAATTTCATCACTAGTTTTAGCACCACAAGAAGGTTTCCAAATTTGTCCTTTGATCCTTCAATAATTGACAATTTAAGTGATCTGTATCGGTAAGCGAGTAGATGGAATCTCCCAGTTCCACCTCACCTGCCATCACAGGTGAGGCTCCTGGCAGATTTCTTCTACTACCGCAGGTTTTTTTCACTTACCCTCCAAACTGATGTATTACATTACTTTAAGAGATTATAACGATTGAAAAAAATTGGAACGAATTACATGTTTTAAGCAATTACGAAAATGTCTTGCACGAAAAACTTAAAAAATAAAAATTTACAAATTTTAAAAAATTAAAAATACTGCTGCCACCGGCCTGCGTCCGTGGCGCGCTGCATGTTTCGACCAGTCGCTCGCCTGGATGACAATGTACGTGGACACTACCACACTACCATAGCCCTGGTTTAACAACAAAGGGGATCCATCCGACCAGGCGACACGATTCCATTGATCCACGGTCCAAATTCGACGATCTTGTGCCCATTGTAATCATAACTGACGATGTTGTTGGGTCAACATGGGAACGCGTAGGGTTCCTCTGCTGTGGAACACCGTGTTCAACACTGTGCGCTGAACGGTGGGCTCCAAAACACCTGCAGCTGAGCCAGCGCTGCACTCTGACGTTAGATCTGCCACAGATCGCGGCCCATCCCGCTTTAGAGAGCGTGCAAGCCTCCGATCCCTATGTTCTGTGATGACGTGTGAACGTCCAGCGTCTTGTTCCGTAGTCGTGGTGTCAGCATTCTTCAACCACGTGCCATAGATGCTGACGACAGTAGCACGCGAGCAGCCGACCAGCTTCACCGTTTCCGAGACGCTCAGCTCCAAGGCACTGGGCCACAACAATCTGGCTATTGTCAAAGTCGCTGCTGTCGGCGGATGTCCGCATTTGCGCCTCTTATTGTCGCTAGAATGATTCCCCATTCTCTGCTCCGCTCGTTTCTTCTCTTACCGCGTCACGTGCCATCAGCGCCACCAGGTGGTGGGCAGTGGTCAGATCGTTTTGACTCATCAGTGAGTCTATCCTGTTATATATAACTTTATTCGTAAATGTATTCTTCTCTTGTTAATTTATGGAACGTAAATTTTTCGATGTATACAGTCAAATACTATGTCCGTTAGGTCAAAATCAGCCCGCCCGGTTGGCCGCGTGGTCTAACGCACGGCTTTCCGGGCGGGAAGGAGCACCGGTCCCCGCCACGAATCCGCCCGGCCGATTAGTGTCGAGGTCTGGTGAGCCGGCGAGTCTGTGGATGGTTTTTAGGCGGTTTTCCATTTGCCTCGGCGAATGCGGGCTGGTTCCTCTTATTCCGCCTCAGCTACACTATGTCAGCGATTGCTGCGCAAACACGTTCTCCACCTACGTCTACACCACCATTACTCTACCACGCAAACATATGGGTTACACTCGTCTGGTGTGAGACGTTCCCTGGGGGAGGGGCGGGGTCCGCCGGGGGCCGAACCGCACAGTAATCCTGGGTTCGGTGTGGGGCGGCGGATGGGTGAAGTGCACTGCGGTAGTCGTCGTGGAGTTGCGGACCACTGCGGTTGCGGCGGGGACGGAGCGTCTCCGTCGTTTCTAGGTCCCCAGTTAACACAACATGACATAACATAGGTCAAAATCGACACTGCATTTTGATACCGTATTAGGAGACGGGAGACAGTTGATAGTGAAGAACGTTCAAGGGTGATGTAAGTCCATTAGTAACTGGACGGTTATGTAATGTGGCAAAGAATATGTATTTTGAACTGATGTTTATATTGCAACGTGATGACAAGCTACGGGAGGAAATATTGCAACGGGAAGGAGACAGAGTGATGGTCTTTGGAGAACTTGTCAGTGCAACGAATTATGTTGTCAGAGACTAAGTAATGACGTCATGGTGAAACTTGTTGACAAGCTTTCAGATGGACGTTACGTATACAAAGTATACAGAGATTGGGAAGGCGGATAAAAAAAATTAAAATACAAAAAAAAAAACGAGGGACGGATTGACAGACGGGAAAAGAAGCTCAGTTAATCTGACGCAGAAGATTTTCAAGGAAGAAGAGAAAAAGAGAAGTGGTCTGATATTGTTTAATTTCGTAAAGCAGATACGTGAAGTCTGGGGTAGACTGATTACTGTTTGGACTATTGTGGGCAGAAGGACTGAAAGAAGAGTGTAATAGTTGCTGAAGTTATGAGTTATTTCATACGTCAGTGAAGAGAAAGATGTAAGTGGGCTGTGGAAGACGAACGATCAGAGATTATAAAGAAGTGAAAGTTGCGTAAACTTTCATATTAGGCAGAGAAATTAGAACACGCTTTATTATTTGTGAGAGCATAGAAAGTAATTTGAGTGTGAAGAGTGGAATTTCTCAGATAAATGTGCACTTCGATTGAGCATATATAGCAGCAGCGTGGATGTTCATAGTGTGGAGGTAAACATCATGTTTTAACCAAATAATTCACCGAAAATCCATCCTGAAGCTTTTCCTGAATTGTTCAAGATGTTTCAAGTGCAGCAAATAGTCCTCAGATTGGTTTGGAAAGGGTGGAAGCTAGACTGCTGTGTAATGGAGGCAGTATTATTGATTTTGTAATAATATGTTTTGAGGAAAGATATTGAGCAAATGAAATTATATTGATAGAGGAGTGATAAAAGCTAACTTTTAAGGTAATCCAATTTTTTTATATTAACTGCATAGTTTCCTAGTGTTAGAACGTTGCCTATGGCTGAAATTTGCAGCAGAAGTTTTATAATGCAACATATGGTCTTTCCTTATAATTGAAACTAGTTTCAAGAAAGGAAATTCAACATAGGAGAGTTATTGTGAAATATTTTTGCTAACTTGTTCAGGAATGAGAAAATCATGAATAGGTGTATTGCTGTCATTGTTTAGTGAAGCATAGTTAAACTTGGAGTCTTTGTTCTCATTCACCAGTAAATAAGCTTGAGACATTGCAGGGCACTCTCACTTCTGATATGGTGTTATGCTTCTTAATGTTGTAAGGTGTCAGGCAAATCCAATACCTTCCATGAAAACCCTGACACGATAAGCAAATCCAGTAGTATCTCACATAGCTCCGAATAAATCGTGACATTAAATTAACCAAAGTAATACGAGTAACGAGTGAGCAAATGGAATACCACAGACTAACACAAGAATGCCTAAATGCATGTCATACCTTCCCATCATGAGACAGACGCAGTTCCGAGGGGAGAAACGAGAACAGAAGCCGAGAGCAGAACCGTGTTAAGCGAGAAGGCCCTACGATAAGGGACGGACACCCACGTCGCCAGCTAACCGCTAGGACCACCCCAGACGCAAGTTTAAGTGTGAGATTTTTTCACGTGTCTGTTACGTCAGGACCACCCCCCAGCCCATGTTAAAAGCTAGAGCCCTCCAGAAGAACAGTATAGATCTTACGATAACACAAAAAGGGCCACCCCCAGCCGCAAGTTTTAGTGTGAGACTTTTTCGCGTCTCTGTTACGTCAGTACCCCCCCCCCCCCCCCCCCCCCAGCGCATGTTAAAAGATAGAGCCCAGAAAAACAGTATAGATCTTACGATAATGCTAAAAGGACCACATCAGCTGCAATTTTTAGCATGAGACTTTTTCGCGTCTCTGTTACATTAGGACCACCCCCCAGCCCATGTTAAAAGATAGAGCCCTCCAGAAGAACAGTATAGCTCTTACGATAACGCTAAAAGGACCACATCAGCTGCAAGTTTTAGCGTGAGACTTTTTCGAGTCTCTGTTACGTTGCAAACTTTAAAAACATTGCCCCACCACGAAAAGTATAAAGTTTCTCATTGGATAGACAGAATTTTTGTAGGCGGAGCTTAAGGTTAACATTGAGACACTGATTGGTCAGATGAAAACACAGCCAGATAGTCTTTTTTTTTAAACCAACTTCGGTAAATTGTAGTAAGGAGAAGTTAGGAGGGAGTTGCTTCCGAGACGGCGAGGTGAGCGGAGCTGTGCTGCCCGCCGCCCCCTGACGAACACCAACAAGGTAATGAACGCACGCGATGCCGCATAACAGCGCATAAAGCTTCACTCAGAACTGCAGAAGTCTCATCTGTTACACCCCCTTTTTGCGTAATACTAGTATCGATCGTCAATTAAAGCTCATGGTGTTCACATTTGCCACTTGAAGCAAAAATCTGAAACGCGATGAAAAAATGGTTCAAATGGCTCTGAGCACTATGGGACTCAACTGCTGTGGTTATCAGTCCCCTAGAACTTAGAACTACTTAAACCTAACTAACCTGACATCACACACATCCATGCCCGAGGCAGGATTCGAACCTGCGACCGTAGCAGTCGCACGGCTCCGGACTGCGCGCCTAGAACCGCGAGACCACCGCGGCCGGCGAAACGCGATGATTTTTCTGTTATATAGTTATTGAGAAGCCACATCAGCCACTGTAATTTACGACAAGTTAGATAAGTAATTAAAGATAATCGAGGGTCACTGTAGACCATTTTGATAGTTTTCTCTTTTGTGAAACTTAATTTAAACCTAGATTATAGATGTGATATGGCATAGGTCATCCTTCGATCCATTGTAGAACTTGGAAACCCATTCAGGGAATATTCGTTCACATTTTTGTTGAACGCAGTTGGTTTTTACCATCCTGTATTAAAATATTTCTTTTTATCAATAGTGCAATTTATAAACAATTTTTTGTGAGTAGAATAAAATTTCCAATGGTAAACTTAACTGCTTTTTCGACGTTATTTTACCAGCTAACTAAAAACAGGAAAGCCTTGAACCCCTTGCACTAAATTTAGTTAGTGTTAAGATTCTTTTACAGGGAGTGCAGTGGAGCTGACGCTGAAATCATTAAGTATTTGGTTATATCATCGCTAGTCTCACTGAACTCTTCTGAATTCTACATGTCATGTGTGGTCTGACGTCTCCTTACCAGCAACAGGTCCCAGGTTCAAACTAGTCAATTCCCTAAAAAACACGCTCAGAGCGTCGTTGCGCAAAAGTGGTATGGAGACACGATATAGAAGAAACAGACACCACGCAGAATGTTAGAATGTTCTTAGGGAAGATAGTCTTTATTACTTGGTTGCTATACCTGGGTATGATCTGACTTCATTCATATGCTGAAAAGGTTGGCAGTAGTTAAGGCTCTTGCTTGTGTGCTCTAGTGAAGGAATAGCGGTAAGCTTTACCTGCGTTCAAAGGAAGAGGGTTCTGATTTAAACAACTGCAGTAAAAGCGTATCGTGGCTGAGGGGAGCGATTTGTCTGTGGAACCTGGGTGAAAACATTTGCGGACTGCCCAATTCCTCGTCTCATTCTGCAGACACATTGGATGTTGCTGGTCGATCAGCGGACGCGTCCAGGTTGGCTGACTAGCGCTGAGGAGTCGCTGCTGCTATGGGGTGAATATTGATGACTGACAATAAACCAGAGAATGGGCCCTCGTTAGGCAGAAAGCCGATGAGATGACTGTGAGTTTCCGCGAATTTCCGTGGAACAGGTCAGCGGCGCCCAGGCTGCCAGACTCTGCTACAAAACATTTGTGGAGGCGCGAGTCTTTTATGGAGTTTATGGCCATTCTTTGGAAGTTCGAAATGGACACAACAGGAGAGATAATGATGTTTTTATGCACGGCTGTGGTGCCACCCAGGTCATCCTTTTAGCAAAGACATAGCGTAAATGGGGGGGAAAGAGGTCGAGAGGCTGAATCTTTTTTTCCTTTTCTCCCAATTAATCGGTTGGTCAAATGTGGGTATGCAGAGTAAGGGGCGGTCTCCCTGCAATCTAGCTCATGATTGTCTTGGGCTAGAATGAGAATAGTCTAAGATGTAAATGTTCTATGCTAGCAAGCTGGGAAGGAAAGCTTCGCTAGTAAAGAACTGCCGGTCTGTACCTAAACAGTGAGACTTGTGTCCTTTGCTAGTGTGCCACGTAGAGCCTGTGCCAGTCACCATCTGAACCGTCAGACTGTGGGTGTACCTATTTGTTTCGAGTCGGCCGTCTAAATGTTTTACATATTCCGTCATCCATAATCATGGCATGGAGTTCAAAAAATAGTTCAAATGGCTCTGAGCACTATGGGACTTAACATCTCAGGTCATCAGTCACCTAGAACTTAGAACTACTTAAACCTAACTAAACTGACATCACACACTTCCATGCCAGAGGCAGGATTTGAACCTGCGATCGTAGCGGTCGCGCGGTTCCAGACTGAAGCGCCTAGAACCGCACGACCACAAAGGCCGGCTGGCATGGAGTCAAATTGGTTTGGCAGACCAGCAAACGGTCCACCTGCACACTGTAATCCACTGGGGTTTCAGTGGCTCACAGGGAAGTACTTGCATTCCGAATTAGCCGAACGTGAGACCACGTACTTGCATTTTTTCGGGCGTGCGCCATTAATAGCAGATTGCTGCTGTCCATGACTCCAGTCGCTGAAGGCATCGTGGTGTGCCGCCCTGACAAGCAGGATATGCTGATACGGCACAGGGCTCCAATATATGCTTCTCAGCAGCCTGTTCTTTGGAACCATATTTTTCTTTATGGAATAGTAGAGTATAGATACTTGACTGTAGCGTAGTTTTTGGGGCCATACCACCGATTCACCTGTATGAAGTCAGGTAAAGCGAATAGAGTTCTGGTTAGTGTCGCATGTTGATCCCCAGCTGATCCCTTTGTTCACCATAGAAAGCGTTTGTCCAATAAAAAAAATGTTTGTATGCCGTTTCTTTAGCCATTCTTTTTTCTCGTGATGTTAAGAACGCATAAATCTATTGTTGTTTAGACCACAACTCCTCCCAGTGTTCTGATTAACATTACCTTAGCGATTTTTACTAAAGTCGTGACTACAATTGAAAGTTGGAAGCTTGCAAGCTTAGATCCCCATTTATATTTTTACTTTCGTGACACTCTTTTGCGCACTCGCATTGCACATCCCGAGTAACGTGTACTGAGAACCATTTTACGGAAACTGGTAAGATATCATCTTACATTTGCACATCGCAAATACGGAAAATGAAATTTGAGTTTTGAGAGTCGTATCATTATTCTTAATAGCAACAAACTACAGAGTAGTCGGGCATTCCATGCGCACAGGTAGGTCAATAAATTTCATTACCATCATAGTTCATGTCCACTGTAAGGCACTGTGATTGGCAGTGTATTTGTGAAAAAAATAACCGTATCAGTTCAGAGGCTTAATACCAGTAGATTTCAGTAAAGCGCTATCTTGTGAATTTTTAAGCTGTTTAACCAGAAAGTCAGATGCGTTAAGTTTTATATTCATTTACTGTGTAATTACTACAACAGGTTTCGTACAGTGATTGTTTGCAAGACGAAAGATTAACAATATACAGGGCCAACATTTTAATCTGAGTCGTCTGCTTTGGAATCAGATGGCGTACGTAAATTTCATTGAAAACGAATTTGTTTCACACAGAAGACTTGTTTGGCGTACCGGCTAGTCCAGAGTTCGCATGGTGTATCGTGAGTTCCACATATTTCCGTTCAAAATTAAATGTTCACTTGCGCTCCACCAACTTGACACTTACAAATACGAGTTTAAATATTTAAGAAACTTTAAGCCTATTGCTGGATTTCTTCGCTCCATTTTTATGGTTCCGTGCCTCACTCTGTGAAAATGTAACTCTTAATAGCAGGAGTATCCAATCTGCTACTCGCGTGACGCATGCGGTCCAAAGCAAGTATCTGTTCGGCCTAGGAAGCGAGCCTCTATCATACGATCGCAAAAAATAGTTTATGTAAAGTTGTGATAAAGTGAATGTTTTCAATTTGTAATTCGTGCCACACGATGTTATTCTCTCAATCATCCATCCTGTTCTTAATATTGACACTCTTGCCGAATTTATACCCCCAGAATTTCGTTCTTATAACCGGCCAATCTGTCAGACTCGCTGTTCTGGTATCTTACGGCTACTTCATATCTAAAATGTCACATTAATTCCATATTGCTTTTTCAGAACAAATAATCAGAAGTTAATAAATTCTGAATTACTGAAGTGGCTTAACTACATACATCCGACTGTCCACGCTCCCGCCTCCCCCAACCAATTTATTCCATCTAGAATGTTATTGTTAATGTTAAGTATCTGCTATTATAAAGGTACGCTTCGGCATCTTTTTCCAGTACAGATCCGTCTCGGCAAAATTAAAAACCTGTTGCGGCAGACAACTTTCAGAATCTGCAAGCATCTTGAAGTTGCTGACGAGGTTCTCTGTTGCCTTTGTGTCGGAACTGGCTTCTTCGCCATCCCTCACAACGCCGTGGATGCCAGTTCTTCTCTTAAACTTCTCGAACCACCCACGGCTTCCCTTAAACACTTCTTCGGCTGCTGACGATCCTGGCGCCTTCTTAACGAGGTCGGAGAAAATCATTCTTGCCTTCTCACAAATGATGTTCTCATTAACAGTGTCCTCTTGCAGTTGGTTTTTATTTATCCATATAAGGAGCAAGCTTTCGACATCGTCCAGAATACGAAACCGGTGTGTTGATACTCTTGTCACTCCCTGTAAAGCGTCTGTCTCCTAAATCTGTTCCTTGTTTTTGAAGATAGTGCAAATAGTTGATATACATCGATTGTATGTGCTCATACCACATTCGCGTTTTTCAGTGATTTTACGTTTAATTTCTAAGGTCTTTTATTTCTCTTATGGTCGTCTTCTAGCGGCTTTATCTTCGGGGAAATTTCTACGAATATTATTAAAACTTGCACACAAAACACCACTTCACAAACACAAGTTTAGAAAAATGTGTCATCACAAGCTGCACTGAGATAATAGCAGAAAGAACGCTAAACCGAAACTGCAGTACGTGCTAAAGACATGGTTTATGTGCCGCCGCCGATAATGAAAGGTGTTCATATTCTTGAGTGTTTCCTCGGCCCCTCGTGAGTGGCTGGTGACGTCACACTAAATCGTCGTCATTCGTTATGCGAAATATCGTCAGTTAAGCGAGTCACTTTTTTACAATTTGTTTTGCTCGTTATGCGAATTGCGTATTATGGGAGGCGCACGACAAGCGAGGTTCCACTGTATTTCCGTTCAAAACTAAATTTTCCCATAGTTCTGTTGCCCTGTACTCAGATTTACATATTTCCATATCAAAATAAGTTTTACACATTTCGCAGATATCAGCTTGAACCAAACACGACTTGAAATAAACAATAAACTTTCACCTGTCGACCTTTTCTGTCAGGATGCGTATTTATATAGCAGTCCACTGATTTTTGCAGTCAGATAAAGTTTTGTTTTGCAGCCGTATACATATTAAAATTTAAATTAGAGGCTTTGACTTAGCAATTATTTTTAACACTTGTGACGCAACAATTGAAGTAATTATACACCGTGTGCCATTACAGCAATCCGTTTTATTGTGCATATTTATTACCAGGCAATACCATAGATAAATTTTCTGGGGAACAGTTAAGGTTTGCTTGTGCAGGAATAGAACTATTCTGTATTCTTTGTATTTGTGAACACCGATTTTGTGAAAAATATTTTATTCTCAGTTGTGAATTTTTGAAATACGAGAGAGTATAGTGCAGGTAACATTCTTTCATTTTATGTATTAGTAGTGTAATATGCGCTTAGAATAAATAATTCTGCTATTTTTCTTTGCTACTGCTAAGGATGTACTCCTAGTTAGAAGTATTTTTGTTTATTGAATCTTGAAGACAATGATTTTTATGGTGTATGCCACTTTGTGTTCTTTACTGAAGTGTAGTTATTTCGTCGGACAGTTTCATCACCAGAAGCTTGGATTTTTATTTATTCAGTGAATTCTGTCAGTGGTAATTTATATATTTTTCTGTTTTTATTAACGTGCATAGGAAGTGATTTTTGTAGTTACCTGTGTAGCGCAGATTTTCTGTATGTGAGAGATTTCTTTTTTGTTTGCTGCTTTACTATAATTGTATTAAAATTTCCAGAGGTGTCAGAGCCAGGAAAAATGTTACAACTGCATTTGATGCAACTCATGATGAGTCTGTGAACAGAGAAGGGACAAATGAACAGGGATCCTTTCATGACACTGATCTAACTGAGACAGACAGGACAATGCCTGACAAGAATGATCAGAGTAATTTTTCAGTATCAAACGTGGAACAAGAAAGTGCAATTGGGGATTCTGCTTTGGAAAATTTGGAAATTCGTGGCAAGGACTATGGGACCAAACTGCTGAGGTCGTCGGTCCCTAGGCTTACACCCAAATTAATCTAACTTAACCTAACTTACGTTAAGGACAACACACACACCCATGCCCGAGGGAGGACTCGAACCTCCGATGGGGGAAACGCGCGCTCCGTGACAAGACACCTGAGACTGCGCGGCTACCCTGCGCGGCCTCTGCTTTGGAAACTAAGTCTGTAGGATGTAATTTGTCGCAACAGTTTTGCAGTTAAAATTTCAGGTTTCGCATCAACAACTGTTGACCACACTAAGCCAATCTCTACCCCTTCGTGTAGTGATGCCAAATATGGGGACAATGATATTTGCAAAGTATTCTAAAGGTGTTATCAGAGCACAATGAAGACCGTGACAGAAAATTTGAAGACCGTGACAGAAAATTTGAAGACCGTGACAGAAAATTTGAAGATCGTGACAGAAAATTTGAAGACTGTGACAGAAAATTTGAAGACCGTGACAGAAAATTTGAAGACCGTGACAGAAGTCTGGACAGAAAGTTAGGGCATATTGACAGCAATCTAGGACGGAATAATAAAAAAACATTATAGAGGAACTTTTGGCCGATGTAAATGATTAAACTAAACAGGTTAAGCTAGATGAACATGAGGACTTTAATCTGTAACAAATAATGTAAGGTCATGAATCGATCACACTGTAACGGGCAAAATTTCACAGTTAATACGGCAGAATAGCCACTTTCAAACCCTGACACAAAATTTTGAAGAGCAGTGTGCTTCACGTAAGGGTGAAGGTACAGAATTCGCTACCCAAGAACAGCTAAATAGAATTACCAAACAGGTAGACGAACTTTCTGTAAGTCTGACCCAGCCGACTAGCAATGCAGACAAATATTCTGATGCTACACAGCCTTTTTCCTTTGCAGAATCGGAAGAACGTTTTTCTCTTCGTCGATTTAAACATGCACAGATGACCATTAATCAAATGGTTCAAATGGCTCTGAGCACTGTGGGACTTAACTTCTGAGGTCATCAGTCCCCTAGAACTTAGAACTACTTAAACCTAACTAACCTAAGGACATCACACACATCCATGCCCGAGGCAGGATTCGAAACTGCGACCGTAGCGGTCACGCGGTTCCAGACTGTAGCGCCTTTAACCGCTTGGCCACACCGACCGGCGACCATTAATCAACAGCACAAGGCTGAAGTAAGGAATCTGGACGACCGGTTATCGTGCATTGGACAGAAAATTAATAAAGGGCATGATGATGCCGACAGCCATACTTCGGGTATTAATACTCCTGACGAACTTTCTGATTTGTGTCATTGGTATACAGACACACGGAACACAGTGCGTTACGCAGAAAAGATAGCGCGGATGCCTCACATAGCGCAAAAGATAATTTGTCCCCCCCACCAGAATGATTTATTTGAATACAAAAATTTCCTCGCAGTTAGAAAGTTTAAGATTTTCGAAATTCTCCCAATGACATGCACCCCAGAGAGTGGCTACAACAATTCCACCTTCATGGCTAAGTAGTCATAAACTTGAATAGATGGGTGGCTATTTAGTCTGAACCAGCCGCAAGAATGAGAGCAACTGCACAAAAATTCCAAACAGGAAGTGAATTTTATCATGCATTCTTTTCGACGTACTGCTCTGAAGCTACACAAGGCAGAGTCAACAACAGTATCACTATGCTAAATAATTTTGAGCAATTAGACTTTTCCAGCCCGGCAGATTATTTTCAACATATACTACGCAAGGACCTCTTCTTATCGAATCCCTACAGTCCCTTTAAATTAACAAGAATTTGTTTGAATAAATTACCGAGAGACTTGCGACACATTATCTTGGTAGTACGCTGTAAAGATGAGATTGAGGCTTTTCAAAATTTACTGCAAGAACTTGAAGTTGACAGTGAGGAATTTTACTTGCGAAATAAATACAGATACGGCAAAAGACAAAATTTCCAACCACAACGAAACAGTTCAGGTGACGGCTACTCTCCGAATCGGAACAACAATTATGAACAGAATAATTGTTCAAACAATTGGCATACGAGTAATCAGTCGTACCATCGCGGCAACTTCAGAGACAGAAACAGAGGTTGTGGCTTTAGGAACTAAGGAAGCTACGGTAATAATGGTTATCCCAACAGAAATCGTGTAATGAAAGAAATAACAGCAATTGGGTTGAAAGACGATACTTAATACAGATCGTGAAACTGAGGACATGAATTTCAGAACACCTGACTATCATTACAATGAAAGACGGGATTGTTCGTGTGATTTTGTGTTATCTAACAGTTACGACGAAAGAAATAATCAGGAGAGGTGTGGAACGACGCGCTGAAGTAATTGAGGTCAGATCATCTAATCCACGTGACAATGGTTCAAATGGCTCTGAGCACTATGCGACTTAACTTCTGAGGTCATCAGTTGCCTAGAACTTAGAACTAATTAAATCTAACTAACCTAAGGACATCACACACATCCATGCGCGAGGCAGGATTCGAACCTGCGACCGTAGCGGTCGCTCGGTTCCAGACTAGCGCCTAGAACCGCACGGCCACTCCGGCCGGCTCATGTGACAATGCTAGGCATGATGGGCCATTACAAAAACAACAAATAGCGCACACGGTAAACGATTCGTTTGTCGACTCAGGGGTCGTCCTACTCATGCTACAAATTTTATACAGTGTGAAACTATTAATAATCGAAAGGAGAGAGAGAGAGAGAGAGAGAGAGAGAGAGAGAGAGAGAGAGAGATGCTAGATAAAGCAGAGCATAATCTTGCGCGTACACGAACTGATGAGGTCCAAGTAGCGAACTTGAAAGAAATTAGTGTTTTTGACTGTGTAGCTAATTACATGCCTTGGTCAGACGATGACGATGAAAATGAAACGAATGTGCATCCGTCTGAAGTAAGGAAAACAACTAATGACATGTAGAGGGTGTTGGTGACACTTTCTTAGGAAAAATATTTCATCATGTGAATTCAGAGGAGAGACGAACAAATTATTGGGAATATATTGTCGGAAGAGAAGGCAGATAATCAGAACATTTTAATCCATCCTATTGTGTCAGTTTCTGTTGGAAAAGTTTCTTTATCAGCAGTACTGGGCTCAGGTAGTCCTATTTCGGTTATCAGTGAGACAGCTTTCGGTAAATGTCAGGAATCGACTGTTTGTCCATCATTTCCATTGTAAAGCACCAAAACTAAGAGTGTGATTACTGGAAAAACTGTAGAGATAAGGGAACAGACACGTTTAGATTTCACTGGCCAAGGTCATCACTTCTCTGCCAGTTTCTTAATTGTGCCCCTTCTTATCACAGAAATGATATTAGTTGTTGATTTCTTGACTAAATACAAGAATATTCTAAACTTTAATTACGCTAAGGCGAAAGCTGAATTTGATGGCAAGTTAGTCTGTTTGCAATTCGAAGATTGGATTTCAGAGGAGGAAGAATACATCAAATTTTTATCTTCATCAAAAACACAACCATCCAATGAATCTATTGGTCCAAATCGGATACTTATCAGGAGACGGAGCAGTCTTTTGATATCTCTGAAATTATGTGTGATAAAATAGACAGTATAGAGGCTGTTTCTGAAGCAGGTAGGCAAGAGTTATTTGATATCTTAGTCATATTTTGAAGTCTTTGTCAACAAACTTGGTACCATATGAAATTTTCTGTATGAGCTTAAAGTCAAGGGACATACGATGTTTTTGTTGCACCCTATTTTACTCCACTGGTATACGAGGAAAGAGTAAAAAATGAGATCCAGTCCATATCAGCTCAGGAACCTGCCGTGACTTCGTACAACAGTCCACTTCATGTTGTTGAAAAATGAGTGAAGTAGGTAGAGGATCCATCTCTCTGTGATGGTTACATCAGCTGGCGACTGATGCCTCCTAGAGCTGGGTGTTATTAATCCTTCTTTTAATTCATGTTGCATTCGACTTCTTCTACTATATTTTATTTAGGTAATAAGTGTAAATAACTCTCTCCTACTATCCGAATGTAAGTATAGTGAATTACGTTTTGACACAGGTTTACCTTACCCTTCAAGAAATATTTTTCTAACTGACGATAAACGTAACTTGCAATGAACTATTGGTAATTTGTGAAAGATGTTTCAGAAGTCACTGTACTGAAGCTATCTGGAGATGTTTTGAAATAGTAATATAAAGCTAACAATTCTCAGTTACTGACTACTTGCAATACAGAAAAATGACCTTGCAGCTTCAAATGGCATAAAACTGGACACAGTGTAAATAATAACAGAGAAAGGCTATAGTATGCCATTTATGTTGATGTGCTTATAATGTAGTTGTATTCGGTGGTTGGTTGGTTGATTTGGCAATGGGGACCAAACAGCAAGGTCATCGGTCCCATCGGATTAGGGAAGGAAGTCGGGAGTGCCCTTTCAAAGGAACCATCCCGGCATCAGCCTGAAACGATTTCGAGAAATCACGAAAAACCTAAATCAGGATGGCTGGACACGGGTTTTCAACTGTCGCCTCCGAATGAAATAAAATGTTGATATTATGCAGTAATTAAGATGTACTCACATTGAGCAGTAATGAAGGAATAATATGTATTGAGTTATGATTTGTATCTAGGTGAAGGTTCTAAGAATAAGTATTTCAGGAAGCCAATGAGGAATAGAAGAAGGTGTTATTTCAGTAGTGATGATGTATGTGGTTTTTTTATGGATTATTATTTCATGTAGCCTTGGAGGGTTAAAGAAACGTTTTTGTCTCAGTAATAATATGGTTTGAAGATAGAGATTGAGAAAATGAGAATATATTGATGGAAGAATGATAAAAGCCAACTTTTAAGGGAATCCATTTTTTCTTTTTTTTGTATTTGTTACTATGTAGTTTCTCATCGTTAGAACATTTCGCGTGGCTGAAGTTTGAAGCAGAAATGTTATAATGCAACATGTGGTCTTGTCTTATAGTTGAAACATATGTCGAGGAAGGCAACTGTACACAAGAGAGTTACTGAGAAATATTCTTGAAAACTTGTCTAGGTGCGAAAACTTCATGAAAAGGTGTATTGTTGTCGTGGCTTAATGAAGGATCGTTAAACTTGGAGTTTTTGTTCTCATATATATCAGTTGTTAAGATTAGTGCTCCATTTTTATTTTCACTTTCATGGCGCTGTTTGCACACTCGCATTGCACATCGTGAGTTGTGTACTGAGAAGCATTTCATGAAAATTTGTGAGATACCGTCTTGCACTGCACACCGCAAGTATGGCAAATGAAATTTGATTTTTGACAGCCATATCATTATTCCTAATATCAAATTGCAGAGTAGACGGGCGTCCCGTGCGCAAAGATAGCCCAATTAATTTGATTACCAGCGAATTTCTTGCCCACCGTAAGGCTCAATGATTGTCAGTGTGTTTTTGAAAATAGTATCATATAAGTTCAGAGGTTTAATACCAGTAGATTTCAGTAAAGTGCTACCTCGTGAATTTTCAAGCAGTTTAACCATAAAGTCAGATGCGTCAATTTTTATATTCATTTATTGTGTAATTACTATAACAGTTTTCGTACAGTGATTGTTAGCAAGATTAAAGATAAAGATTAGCAATATTCAGGCCCAACATTTTAATCCGACGCGTTTTGCAGTCAGCTGGAATATGTAAATTTCATTGAAAAGGAATTGCTTTCTCGCAGACGATATGTGTGACGTACCGACTAGTCCAGATTTCGCATCGTGTATCGTGAGCTCTACATATTTTTGTTCAAAATTAAATTTCCGCGTAGTTCTGGTGCCGTGTATCAACTTGACATTTACAGACAGAAGTTTAAATATGTAAGAAACTTTCAACCTATTGCTCAACTACTTCGCTTCATTTTTGTGGTTACGTGCCTCAGACTGTAAAAAGGAACCTTTATACACTGTGTGATCAAAAGTATCCGGACACCTGGCTGAAAATGACTTACAAGTTCGTAGTGCCCTCCATCGGTAATGCTGGAATTCTGTACGGCGTTGGCCCACTCTTAGCCTTGATGACAGCCTCCACTCTCGCAGGCATATGTTGTATCAGGTGCTGGAAGGTTTCTTGGGGAATGCAAGCCCATTCTTCACAGAGTGCTGCACTGAGGAGAGGTATCGGTGTCGGTCGGTGAGGCCTGGCTCGAAGTCGGCCTTCCAAAACATCCCAAAGGTGCTCTATAGGATTCAGGCCAGGACTCTGTGAAGGCCAGTCTATTACAGGGATGTTATTGTCATGTAACCACTCCGCCACAGGCCGTGCATTATGAACAGGTGCTCGATCATTTTGAACGTTGCAGTCGCCATCCTCGAATTGCTCTTCCACAGTGGGAAGCAAGAAGGTGCGTAGAACATCAATGTAGACCTGTGTTGTGAAAGTGCCACGCAAAACTACACACGCTGGCATATGACGTTCACCGATCATTCGCCATGCCCACACCCTGCCATGTGATCGCCACATTGTGTACCGTGACTCATCACGCCACACAACGTTTTTCCACTGTTGAATCGCCCAATATTTACGCTCCTTAGACAAAGTGAGGAGTCGTTTGGCGTGATAAGAGCAGCCGCTCGACCATGAAATCCAAGTTTTCTCACCTCCCGCCTAACTGTCATCGTGCTTGCAGTGGATCCTGATGCAATTTGGAATTCCTGTGTGATGGTCTGGATGGATGTGTGCCTATTACATATTACGACTCTCTTCAACTGTCGGCGGTCTCTGACAATCGACAGACGAGGTCGGCCTGTATGCTTTTGTGCTGTACGTGTCCCTTCACGTTTCCACTTCACTATCACATCGGAATCAGTGGATCTAGGGACGTTTAGGAGTGTGAAAATCTCGCGTACAGGCGTATGACACAAGTGACACCCAATCACTTGACCACGTTCGAAGTTCGTGAGTTCCGCTAGCGCCCCACTCTGCTCTCTCACGATGTCTTATGACTACTGAGGTCACTGGTATGGAGTACCTGGCAGTAGATGGCAGCACAATGCATCTAATATGAAAAAAGGATGTTTTTCGGGGTGTCCGGATACTTTTGATCACATAGTGTAGCAGGAATGTCCAACCTCCTGACCACGGGCCGCTTGCGGCCCAAAGTAAGTATCAGTTCGGCCTAGGAAGTGATGATCTTTCACACGACCGGAAAAAAAGTTTATAAAGTTACGATGAATTGAATACTTTCAATTTGTAATTCGCTCCACACGGTGCTATTCTCTCATTGATCGATCTTATTCTTAATATCGGCGCCCATGCCACATTTGAAACCGAAAGTCTCGTTCGTTATAACCGGCCAATCTGACAGACGCGCTGGTCTGCTATCGTACAGCTACTTTACAAGTAAACCGTCAAATTAAAACCATCTTCCTTTTTCAGAAAAAATAATCATAAATTAATAAATTTTAAAATACTGAAATGGGTTAAATGTATACATCCGACGGTCCACGCCCTCTACCCCCCGAGACTTTTTTCTCCTTCGGTGGATATTGTTAATGTGAAGTATATAGTGTGCCGTCCAAAAATACTCGTCTTCTTCCAAGGTAGCCAGAGAAGCTAAAATACTGAATATCCCTGTCTAATAGGATCGCTTTGTTTTTCGTCCGTCTATCTATCTAACTGTCTGACTGTTCGAATCTTTTTTCTCGGGAACGAGTAGAGGCATATCAAGTGAAAATTTATATCACATCAAGTTCTATGGTCCCTTGGTGGAGTAAAAATTTGAAGCTAAATCAATAATAAAAAGATACGGACATTTGTAACGTATTTGAGACTCGAAAATTCACTCATCAAAACCTGTAGGGCACTTCTCATGGACCTATAACCATGCACTCTGGCAAGTAGTTAGGTTTCACAGCACAAGTAAAGGAAAAATATCCGAAAACCGTTAATCTGTAACTGTATCACACGAAAAAATATTTCTTTTGTCATTTTGTTCGACTTGAAACTAAAACACTAGACGTATGAATTAAAAAACGTGGCTAAATTTAAAAATACTCAAGTAACGTCGTTCTATAATAAGTCATGTCTTACTAGTCTACATACCATGAAAAAAAGTAACAAGTTACACAGTGCAATTCGTAATTTTGAGGCGCGTTCGTTACTTCAAACAAAACGGAAAATGAAAATTTTTGGAACACACTGAAGATGTAAAGCATTACAAAGTACCGTTAGCTGTTACTGTCTTTCAACGTAATCGTCAGCTCTAAATGACACACTATAATCAAATACTAAACTTAGTATTAAAAAGATATGGTTCGGTAGCAGCTTGGATCTGTGTGTCTGATTACAAATCCAATACTACAGATATGGTATTCAGTAGGTTCGAAAGTCTTTCAGTTACTTACCTTTTGTTTTCCCTTAGGCAGTGTTTTTTTATGTGTGAACAATGCCAAGTTGGTTGGTGTTTTGGATTCCATGCTACCAACGACTTCCCGCGTAAATCAGTCGTTAGGTCGAACATAGGTAAAAGCATACAATCTCCATTACGTCCGCGTCTATCATTATCGTTTTCAAACCACCCTTCAGGTTGCCGCTTCTACGTCTGTAATTATCGTTTCCAAGCAGTCCTTCAGGTCGATGACTGCCGTTGTTGACACCAAAAGAAGGCAATCCACGAAGAATCATTCCTAATAAACCCCGAGCAACAACGTAATACTCGGTTTTGGGACCGGAAGTAACGTGTGTACGCTAACGGTGTATTCTTCCGGTGTCTGCTCGTCCATTGGCGAGTCATTATTCTGTAGGAGGTCGGCGATCCAAAGCTCAAGGACACCCAGCGTCCTCGGTGATGACAGACAGTGTGTCTACGACGCGCAGAATACTGGCAGCCAGAGCGTAGGTCAGATGCCAGCGCAACGAACTGTCGCAATACCGACACGGAGCCCCACACCTGACCGCAATACTCACTCGTGGCGACTGTCTGCACTGTTCATCCTCGGTACAGTCTCTATGCAGGCTGATCTGCAAATCGTCAGTTCAGTTGGTAGTAGCTTCATCTAAGTACACGTTGTGCCGCAATAATCATGTCGGAAATCTTTTTATATGACTCATCTGAGTACAAACGACAGCTCCGTCAATGCACTCTCGTTTTATACCTCGTGTACGCGATATTGCCCTTATCTCTATAAGTTAATGTTGCTATCTCACCACTTTTCTCTCCTCACTGTACGACCATCTGCTTTATGCTACACCGGTTCTGTCTGGTACGGGTTCAACAAATCCTTGGTAGGTTTCCAGACTTTTTTTTTTTTTGGTCCTCAGTCTTCTGAATGGTTTGATGCGGTCCTCTCCTGTGACAACCTCTTCATCTCAGAGTAGCATTTGCAACCTACATCCTCATTTGTTGTCCGCAGCTCGTGGTCGTGCGGTAGCGTTCTCGCTTTCCGCACCCGGGCTCCCGGGTTCGATTCCCGGCGGGGTCAGGAATTTTCTCTGCCTCGTGATGACTGGGTGTTGTGTGCTGTCCTTAGGTTAGTTAGGTTCTAGGGGACTGATGACCATAGATGTTAAGTCCCATAGTGCTCAGAGCCATTTAGCCCATTTTTTGAATCTCATTTGTTTGCTGGATGTATTACAATCTCTGTCTTCCTCTACAGCTTTTGCCCTCTACAGTTCCCATTAGTAACATGGAAGTCATTCCCTCATGTCTTAAAAGATGTCCTATTATCCTGTCCCTACTCCTTGTCAGTGCTTTCCACATATTCCTTTTCGATTCTGCGCAGAACCTCCTCATTCCTTACCTTAGATTTCCACCATAATTTTCAGCACTCCCCTGTAGCACCACATCTCAAATGCTTCTATTCTTTTCTGTTCCGGTTTTCCCACAGTCCATGTTTCACTACCGTACAATTCTGTGCTCCAGGCGTACATTCTCAGAAATTTATTTCTCAAATTAAGGCCTATGTTTATTACTAGTAGACTTCGCTTGGCCAGGAAGTCCTTTTTTCCACTGCTAGTCTGCTTTTGGTGTCCTCCTTGCTCCATCCGTCATTGGTTATTTTGCTGCCTAGGGAGCAGAATTCCTTAAGTTCATCAAATCTGCGACCATCAATCGCGATCCTAAGTTTCTCATTGTTCTCATTTCTCCTACTTCTCATTACGTTCGTCTTCAATTTGCTCTGAATCCATATTCCATACTCATTAGGTTGTTCATTACATTCAGCATATCATGTAATTCTTCTTCACTTCCACTCAGGATAGCAATGTCATCAGCGAATCGTATCATTTGGCTGCTTTCGCCTTCAATTTTAATTCCACTACCAAGCCTTTCTTTTATTTGCATCATTGCTTCTTCGATGTACAGATTGAACAGTAGCTGGGAAAGATAGGGATTATCTTACACCCTTTTTAATCCGAGCCCTTCGTTCTTGTTCCTCCACTATTATTATTCCCTTATTGTATATTACCCGTTTCTCCCTGTGGGTTACCCCTTTTTTCCTTAGAATTTCGAACATGTTGCACTATTTTACATTGTTGAAAGCTTTTTCCAGGTCGACAAATCCAATAAATGTGTCGTGATTTTTCTTCAGTCTTGCTTCCATTATCAACCGCAACGTTAGAATTGCCTGCCTTCCTCGCGCTTTTACCTTTTCTAAAGACAAACTAATGGTTATCTAACATATCCTCAATTTTCTTTTCCATTCGTCAGAAACTTGGATTCATGAGCTGTTAAGCTGATTGTGCGATAATTCTCGCACCTGTCAGCTCTTGCAGTCTTCGGAATTGTGTGGATGACAATTTTCCGAAAGTCAGATGGTATGTCGCTAGAGTCACACATTCTACACACCAACGTGAAGAGCCGTTTTGTTGCCACTTCCCCCAATGATTTTAGACATTCTGATGGAATGTTGTATACCACTACTGCCTTATTTGATTTTAGTCCTCCAAATCTTTTTTTTTTTTAATTCTGATTCTAATACTGGATCCCATATATCTCCTAAATCAACTCCTGTTTCATCTTCTATCACATCATAAAAATGTCTCCCTTCATACAGGCTTCCAATGTATTCTTTCCACCTATCCGCTCTCTCCTCTGCATTTAGCAGTGGAATTCCCGTTGCTCTTTTAATGTCACTACCCTTGCTTGTAATATCACTGAATGTTGGTTTGAGTTTCTTATATGCTGAGTCTGTCCTTCCGACAATAATTTCTTTTTCGATTTCTTCGCATTTCTCATGCAGCCATTTAGTCTTAGCTTCCCTGCACTTCGTATGTATTTCACTCCGTAGCGACTTGTATTTCTTTATTCCTGAGTTTCCCGGATCATTTTTGTACTTCCTCCTTTCATCCATCAAATGAAGTATTTCTTGTGTTACCCATGGTTTCTTCGCAGTTATCTTCTTTGTACCTATCTTTTTCTTTCCAACTTCTCTGACTGCCGTTTCAGAGATGTCCATTCCTCTTCAACTGCACTGCTTACTGAACTATTCCTTATTGCTGTATCTATAGCTTTAGAGAACTTCAAGCCTATCTCGTGATTCCTTAGTACTTCTTTGCGCAATGATTCTTCCTGAATAATGTCTTAAACTTCAGCCTACTCTTCATCACTACTATATTGTGATCTGAGTCTATATATGCTCCCAGGTACGCCTTACAATTCAGTATCTGATTTCGGAATCTCTGTCTGACCAAGATGTAATCTAGCTGAAATCTTCCAGTATCATCCGGTCTTTTTCAGGTATACCGGCTCTTGAACAGATTATTCGCTATTACTAGCTGAAATTTATTACAGAACTCAATTAGTATTTCCCCTCCCTCATCCCATGACCCAAGTCCTCCTGTAAACTTTTTTTCTACTCCTTCCCCTATAACTGGATTCCAGTCCCCCATGACTATTAGATTTTTATCCCCCTTAATGCACTGTTTACCTTTTCAATATGCTCATATAGTTTCTCTATATATTCATCTTCAGCTTGCGATGTCGATATGTATACCTGAACTACCGTTGTCAGTGTTTATTTGCTATCGATTGTGATAATAACAGCCCTATTACTGAACTGTTCGGTGTAACACACTCTTTGCCCTACCTTTCTATTGATAACGAATCCTACTCCCGTTATATAATTTTCTGCTGCTGTTGATGTTACTCTGTACTCATCTGACCAGAAATCCTTGTCTTCTTTCCATTTCACTTCACTGGCCCCTACTATATCTAGATTGAGCCTTAGCATTTCCATTTTCAGTGTTTCTAGCTTCTCTACCACATTCAAACTTGTGACATTCCACGCCTCGACTCGTAGGACGTTATTCTTTCGATGATTATTCAATCTTTTTCTCGTAGTCAGCTCCCCATCCCGAATAGGGAACTATTTCGGAATCTTTTGCCAATGGAGAGATCATCATGACACTTTTCCTATTACAGGCCACGTATACTACGGATATACATTACGTGTCTTTAATGCAGCGGTTTCCATTGCCTTCTGCATCCTCATGCCGTTGTCACTGAGGATTCTTCCCCGTTTAGGGACAGTTTCTCATCCCAAAGACAAGAGAGTGCCCTGAACGTCTGTCTGCTCCTCCAACCTCTTTGATAAAGCCGTTGGCAGAATAAGGTTCACTTCTTACACCGGAAGATTTCGGCAACCAATGCTCGTTGTTAATCAAAATTTAAACGGTGGTAGATTTCGAGCCCGGGACCGAGAACGTTTAGATTACTAATTAAAGCCGGTACCCATAGATCACGGGTGCAACAACAGAACAGAGGTGCTATAACAGTCATACATACCACCAAATGTCTAGGCACAGGTCAAACAATTCTCGTAAATTACGGCTTGTGGGCGCGGAGCTTGCAACGAGAAGTTTTCAATAGTTTTCAAATCAGCAGAGTTTGGTGGACACGATATCAGTTAGAGGTCACTATCATGCTCCTCGAACCACTGTCATTGTGACACGGACAGTTACCCTAGTGTCAGATGGCATCGTCTTTGGGGAAGACATCAAGTATGAAGGAATACAAGTGGTCGATGATAATCTTCAAGTACTCTTCAGCTAGCACAGTGCTGTAGTCTATACTACAGCAAGTGCCATGGAAGCCCAGGTGAATGCTCCCTACCGACCTGGGTATGTGGCGCGTTAATTGTCTCGAGTAGCCATTCGCCTTGATGACCGCGTATGCGGACACGGCATCTACCTGGTGAAACAAGAAACGTGATTCATCAGAACGAGTTACCAACGATTCACAGTCGAATTTCGACGATCTCGTGTCCACTTCCATGAACTTTGTGGTCTAAATCATACCCCTTCGTCTTTAACATGCGAGAATAAATTGTTCTAGGTAATTCGTAAGTGAAATTAAAATGCTTAGATAAGCGGCGTGAGTTTTGCTTGGGGGGGGATTGGGTTGTTTGTGGGAAGAGGCCAAACTGCGAGGTCATCCGTCTCGTCGGATCAGGGAAGGACGGGGAAGGAAGTCGGTCGTGCCCTTACAGAGAAACCATCCCAGCATTTATCTGGAGCAATTTAGGGAAATCACGGAAAACCTAAATCAGGATGGCCGGACGCGGGATTGAACCGTCGTCCTCCCGAATGCGAGTCGAGTGTGCTAACCACTACGCCACATCGCTCGGTGATTTTTGCTTACATAATTCAAATCGCGCGCCAAATCCAAGACAACAAATCAGAGACTGTGCTCGACGTCTATTGAGCAGCCCAGAGAGCATCCCAGGGTGCCACAGAGAGCATCCCAGAGTGCCCCAGGGAGCTAAAACACCAAGAAGAATCGCTTCTCGGCTTTTGGTAAGATCAATGTGTAGTATTTATGGCCCTCAAAAGGGCCGATTTGAGAACTGCTTTCAATGATTATATAAAGTACAATCACCCACAATACGACAATCTTCCAAAGAAGCAGGACCACTAGCCTTCACCCAGAAGTGAATACTAGAATCGGAATTTATCTTAAAACGTCTACGACAAGACAAAGACAAACTCCCGTGCTTCGACATCTTCTGCGAAGAGTAAAAAGAATGAAGTAAGAGGAGTAGGTAAAACTTCTCAATTTGTTCTTCTTAATGGACCTACTTTATTTTGTGGTGCGAAGTTAAATTTTTCTTTAATGAAAGTATCTTCTTCTTCCAGTTTGGGTAACGGATGGATAACTGTAGCTTTCGTTGCTTGTAACAATGCTGGAAGAGCAGGTTTGGAATCCTTTGAAACTAGGGAAATTCTTGCTTACCGTACTATACCTGTTTCTGAGGTTATTATTTCTAGTGAGGGTTCCTACCTTTTACCGCACGGGAGTTTGTCTTTGTCTTGTCGTAGACGTTTTAAGATAAATTCCGATTCTAGTATTCACTTATGGGTGAAGGCTAGTGGTCCTGCTTCTTTGGAAGATTGTCGTATTGTGGGTGATTGTACTTTATATAATCATTGAAAGCAGTTCTCAAATCGGCCCTTTTGAGGGCCACAAATACTACACATTGATCTTGCCAAAAGCCGAGAAGCGATTCTTCTTGGTGTTTTAGCTCCCTGGGGCACTCTGGGATGCTCTCTGTGGCACCCTGGGATGCTCTCTGGGCTGCTCAATAGATGTCGAGCACAGTCTCTGATTGGTTGTCTTTCCGAACTGCGTTAATACTAATGATGCAGTTGAGCCGTAGACTGCAATAATTGTATCACCATTAGATTGACACTGCATACTGTCGAGAATGGGGTCACATAGAAACAGAAAAAAATGTGTCTATGGATACCTTGGAATAGTGTCCCGAAACTTGAGAGCTCTATGCTTCTGTATAGTTCTTAGCTTTCTTTATCTTCTACCCTCACCAGTAGAAACTGAGACGTGACACTGTCGTCTGTGTAGTTCTCGGCGAAAGGCCAGCAGAAATGCGGCCTTGCGCTGCAAAACAAAACGTAGGAAACGGGTGGCTTAAGCTTCCTCAGCCTCACGCAGTGTAGCCAACACCGAAATACAACTGCTGATCGTCTAACCGGCCTGTTACAGGTGGCGCATCTGGGTCGGTATTTTATTATGCGAAATCCGCAGCGACTGAGTCGCCCAGAGCGGCAGTAAACAGGCCGCGAGTTGCTTTACGGGTCGCCCACTGTGTGTGCCCGGAGGCTGGCGTTGCCTCACTGGGTCAGTGTCACCCCACGACGCGTCCTTAGAGGCGCCGCTTCCGCGATGTGCGGCACAAACCGAGCAGGAAACGGGCAGACCAGTTACACGTTACAGGAAAGGCAAGTAGATTTTTAAGCCACGGGGTGCTCCAGAAACCTGTTCGAAACTCTTACTCGCTTCCGTGCTTTCGATGCAGCACTAAACTAGTTGTCATTTGATGTGACTGTAGCAACTTTGGAATGAAAGCCATTAGTTTTCTCTTTGTTATAAAAGTAGCTCGTAGCCGCAGTCCTATACACATTATACTCTATCCACTGGAAAGTGACGACGGTGGTCAATAACAACCAGAGCTCTTCCGTGTCAAGAATTCAACTTCTCAAAAAAAAAAAAAAACCTTTTCTACCATCTGAATGTCTGAGAAGATGTGTGGATGTGTGGCCTTAGACTCGAGGAGAACAGATAATGAAAGAATAAGTCTTTTGAAACTCAGAAAATACCGTTTCTGTGAAATGAAAATAACACACGAAATAAAGTAAAGCGAGTCTGCTGGAGAGTGCACAGCCCTGTACATACAACATGTTTCATTACTATGGGTACAAACTTTAAGGGCGAGCAGAGGACAGTGAAACAGGCAGGTGACCCTAATAAACACAGACGCGAAAATCAATGCTTTCTTATAATAGAGCCCCCCGAGCATCCGATCTGCATATATGCACTTGGAGACAAACAAGCAAGTCTTACACGTGGTCACCGTTCATATGCAGGCGGGCTTTCAGAACGTCTCCTCATGGGTGCCCGCCTACTTTCGAAGATCCCCCCAAAATTCCAGGTGTGTTCCGAATGCAATCCCCATTTGTGTGGATCTCGAGGCATCGAATAAATGTTACGAGACTCAGACAAATGGTGTGCTCTAGGTAACATCGCTGACAGGATTTCAAGAACACTGCATGACGTCTATAGATAAGAAAATCCATGCGGTAGATCTCGAACAGACACACAACAGACTCGACAATAGAACACTTGGAAGGACACAAATTCAAATACAGACGCAGACACTGATGTAGATGAGACACAGACTCATAGCGTAAGGAGCGTAACATCTTAAACAGATATATCAGACAATTATAAGAAACACATACATAGCATATGATTGGTCCACGTCTTGAAACTGTACTTAAACAAGGAGACAATCATCAAATATGAAGAGAACGTAATAAGGGGAGACGAAGCTCGAAGTTGACGTTCCGAGGCCTCCCTCCCTCCTATGCCATTGATGAATGGAAGCAGCATGATGCACAAAAACATCCAATCTAACGAAAACATTCAAGTTTAGATTTAGCAAAACAGACAGCTCAATGAATATGCCCCGTATAAGCGCTTAAAACATGTAACAAGTAGCACTAGTTCTCGGACAGTGGAAACAAATACACACAGAGGCTTTCACGCTGTATTTTGGCAATATAAGAAGACATAATTTTGTACGCTACTCCAGGTGAGACAAGCTCAACGTTTCTGCTGAGCCCCCCCAACCTGGAATAGCAACAACACGAACCATAATTTACATCTCATTTTCTTCTAAATTGCTACGATTTATAATTTTAACCTTCCATTTCCTTCAGCTCATTCACTTTTCTTTGTATCTCTTTGTTCCTACTCTTGAGTTTGTTGCTCAAACAATTTTTGCTAATAATGTGGAACAATACATAAAAATATAAAATTTTAAAATGTAGGTACAACTTTTAAAATATTAAGCAGATTTTTAAGTAAGCAATAAATGAAATGATAACCAACCACTCTGCGCTCCTGGAATTCATCGACTCCTTCATCAGGACTGGCGTACAGCAAATTTCTTTAAATATCACCAAAGAAGAAAATCCAACGTGTTTGTCAGGAGATCTGAGATGTGATGCTACTGGCAAGCCACGACCCATACACGTGTTGTCGAAGCACTATTTACCAGTACGTATGTACCAAGAGTGATTATAAAATCAAACTGGGGCAGTTTATCACTGTGTAATTCTGCCCCGAAATAAAAGTAGGCTTGAACATTAACACTGTTCTAACAACTGCATGACAGAGCTTGAGAATATTTGGTAGTGGGGAAACCATATCACGAAAATTAAGCGCAGTCGCGCTTGGTTAGCACTTGGATGGGTCACCGTCCAGGTCTGCCGAGTGCTATTGGCAAGTGGGCTGCTGTCAGCCCTTGTGAGACCAACCTTTCTTTCAGTAGTGCTAGTCCTGCAAGTTTCGCAGGAGAACTTTTGTGAAGTTTGGAAGGTGGAGACGAGGTACTGGCTGAAGTAAAATTGTGGGGACGGGTCGTGAGTCGTGCATGGGTAGCTCAATTGGTAGAGCATTTTCCCGCGAAAGGCAAAGATCCCGAGTTCGAGTCTCGCGCCGGCGTACAATTTTAATCTGTCAGGAAGTTTCAAAACTATCGCACACTCCGCTGCAGAGTGAAATTTTCATAACTGAGGAGTTACTTGACTGAGAAGCTGCGGCACTGGTCACGAAAACTGACAACCGCTGGGAGAGCGTTGTGCTAACTACATGCCGCATTCGGTGGCGCTTTAGGGTTGTGGATGACACGGCGGTCGGTCGGTACTGTTCGGACGGTGTTTTTCTTCGTGTTTTAAACCATCCGTTTCCGGATCTACGTTTAATAAGATTATTTTCTTGTTTCATGTTCTCTACGCAACATTTTAGTTTTACCCTAAACAGGCAAAAACTCTGTATAGGAAGTCAAAGTCCCTTTCTGGGTAACATTCAGTGCCCCACTGCATTGGCATTTGATCACCTCCACACTCCTCTACGACGACCACTGTGGCGTGCACCAATTCGGAGGGCAGTTTCCCGTGTTGATATCATGCCGAAAAGCCTGGAACGATCATTTGATTGAGCACTGCACACAAGCCGTACTTTGTCGCTCAAGAGTGGAGACAGAGGGGGGCTCTGCTCTACTGCACTGAGAATGTATGTGGGTTAACCGTTACCGCCATTATACGGGAGGCTGCACGATCAAAAAACTACGAACTATTCCAGTATTAGGGTGACATAAAATTTTAGGTCGGACAAAAATATGGGAATACCGTGAGAAGTCCATGCTTCAACTCAAATTCAGTTGCTAGCCAAGTCTGCAGGTGAAGCTGTTGTATTTGGCGACGAACGGCATTTGCCGACCGGTGTGGAAGAGCGGTTCTAGGCGCTTCAATCTGGAACCCCTCGACCGCTACGGTCGCAGGTTCGAATTCTGCCTCGGGCATGGATATGTGTGATGTCCTTAGGTTAGTTAGGTTTAAGTAGTTCTAAGTTCTAGGGGACTGATGACCTCAGATGTTAAGTACCATAGTGCTCAGAGCCATTTGAACCATTTGAACGGCATTTGTGCAGTGCCTTCAATACGTTGCAAATGTCGGACGGTGTGAGAACAGTGTCCTGTGTACTTGTGAGTGCATTTTGTCGGAGTTGACTGAATTTGAAAGTGGGAAAATTGATGCTGCTCGTATGGCGGGCGTTTCCGTAATCGTGCGTGGCCGAAGTTTCTAGAGACACTTTGTCGAAGATCTATACCGCAAACAGGGAAAGAGGAGAAACAGCATCCGCTAAGCCTCAACGCGCAAGAACGTGTCTGTTGAGTGATCTTAACAGAGAGTCATCGCATAGGACTGTGACGAAAAGTAAGAGGAGGACATCTGCAGAAGTCACTGCAACACTGAATGTCAAGCTCGCGATCACTTTCAGCACCAAAACAAGACCAAGGGAGTTCCATAAAATGGTATATGCAAGACGCGCTGAAATTGCAAACCCGCACATCAGTGACGTAAATGCCCCTAACTGGAAAACGTGGTGCCGAAGCGATAAAACTTGGACTATGGAGCAATGGAAGAAAGTAATTTGCTCGGACGAGTCTTATTTCACACCATTTCCAACTACTGTCCGAGTTTGCGTCCCAAGAGTAAACATGGCGGAAGTTCGGTGATGATACGGGCAGCCGTAATGTGGTATTCCATGGGACCCATGGTTACTCTGCAAGATCCCATTGCTGCCAAGGACTATGTGACCATTTTGGCTGATCAGGTTCGTCCCGTGGCTCAATACACTACTGGCCATTAAAATTGCTACACCACGAAGATGACGTGCTACAGACGCTAAATTTAACCGACAGGGAGAACATGCTGTGATACGCAAATGATTAGCTTTTCAGAGCGTTCACACAAGGTTGGTGCCGGTGGCGACACCTACAACGTGCTGACATGAGGAAAGTTTCCAACCAATTTGTCATACACAAACAGCACTTGACCGGCGTTGCCTGGTGAAACGTTGTTGTGATGCCTCGTGTAAGGAGGAGAAATGCGTACCATCACGTTTACGACTTTGATAAAGGTCGGATTGTAGCCTATCGCGATTGCGGTTTATCGTATCGCGACAATGCTGCTTGTGTTAGTCGAGATCCAATGACTGTTATCAGAATATGGAATCGGTGGGTTCAGGAGGGTAACACGGAACACCGTGCTGGATTCCAACGGCCTCGTATCACTAGCAGTCGAGGTGACAGGCATCTTATCCGCATGGCTGTAATGGATCGTGCAGCCACGTCTCGATCCCTGAGTCGACAGATGGGGACGTTTGCAAGCCAACAACAATCTGCACGAACAGTTCGACGACGTTTGCAGCAGCATGGACTATCGCCTCGGAGACCATAGCTGCTGTTACCCTTGACGCTGCATCAGCGACAGGAGCGCCTGTAATGGTGTACTCAACGACGAACCTGGGTGCACAAATGGCAAAACGTCATTTTTTCGGATGAATCCAGGTTCTGTTTACAGCATCATGATGGTCGCATCCGTGTTTGGCGACATCGCGGTGAACGCACATTGGAAGCGTGTATTCGTCATCGCCATACTGGCGTATCACCCGGCGTGATGGTATGGGGCCGGCCGAAGTGGCCGTGCGGTTAAAGGCGCTGCAGTCTGGAACCGCGAGACCGCTACGGTCGCAGGTTCGAATCCTGCCTCGGGCATGGATGTTTGTGATGTCCTTAGGTTAGTTAGGTTTAACTAGTTCTAAGTTCTAGGGACTAATGACCTCAGCAGTTGAGTCCCGTAGTGCTCAGAGCCATTTGAACCATTTTGATGGTGTGGGGTGCCATTGGTTACACGTCTCGGTCACCTCTTGTTCGTAATGACGGCACTTCTAACAGTGGACGTTACATTTCAGATGTGTTGCGACCCGTGGCTCCCTGCGAAACCCTACATTTCAGCAGGATAATGCACAACCGCATGTTGCAGGTCCTGTACGGGCCTTTCTGGATACAGAAAATGTTCGACTGCTGCCCTGGCCAGCATATTCTCCAGGTATCTCACCAATTGAAAACGTCTGGTCAATGGTGGCGGAGCAACTGGCTCGTCACAATATGCCAGTCACTACTCTTGATGAACTGTGGTACCGTGTTGAAGCTGCATGGGTAGCTGTACCTGTAAATGCCATCCAAGCTCTGTTTGACTCAATGCCCAAGCGTATCAAGACCGTTATTACGGCCAGAGGTGGTTGTTCTGGGTGCTGATTTCTCAGGATCTATGCACCCAAATTGCGTGAAAATGTAATCACGTGTCAGTTCTAGTATAATATACTTGTCCAATGAATACCCGTTTATCATCTAAATTTTCTTTTTTTTTGTTTTTTGTTTTTTGAGTAGCAATTTTAATGGCCAGTAGTGTATTTGGTCCCCAATGCTGATGCTGTGTTCCAAGAAGACAGGGCCCTGTTCACATAGCTCCCATCGTGCAGTATTGGTTTTGTGAGCACGAGGATGAAGTGTCGCATCTTCCCTGATCACAACAGTCACCAGGTCTCAATATTACTGAGCCTTTCTAGTCAGCTTTCGAGAGATGGAAGCGTGATCGCTATCCACCTCCATCATCGTTATCTGAACTTCCACTATTTCGCTGGAACAATGGTATATGATTCCTTCGAAAACCATTAAGGACTTTTATTTATCCATTCCAAGGAGACTGGAAGCTGGTTTCAATATCAACGATTTTCCTACTTCTTATTAAGCATGGGAATTTCTTGTGCTAAAAGGTTTTGCATATTCTTGTCCATCCCCTGCAAGTAACGAAACTACGTAGCATCAGTGTGTTTCAAAACAAGGCACTCCCGTAACCAAGAGATGACGCACGTTTGTGCAGTGCCGATCAAAACGGAGGCAGTCGGTTTGAATTCTGTTCTCATAAATAATACTCATCACCAGCATGTGACCGGCAAGGTACAATGAATCCCAGATCTCGAGATGTCCAAAGTTAAATTCCAAACCTCATGAAGAATGGGTACGTGTGTGTATGATTTCTTTCCATAATGGATCAAAGAACACCTTGAGTATAACCTATAATACTAACAAAGGATTGCTACTGCCAGCCAGTACTTATAAGCAAAGTTTATTTTACCGTCCTTTACTGGTTTAGTGAGTTTTCTTACCCGTCTACTGAATTTGCATATTTGTATTTAGTACGTGATACAAGAACGAGCCTATTCTTATTTCTTCTCATAAACATGGCTATCATATTCCCAGGGGATGGATTTTAAACACTTTTGACGTCTCATACACGTTAGGTTACAACACAGCAACGTCCTATAATAGAATATTTAAAAGGAAAGGAAAGTTAGGACTTTTTAAGTAATGTAACAACATCGCTCTTCAATAAGGCCCACAAAATAAAATTTAGTCATGTTAGCATGTAATTAACAGGGTTAACAAGAAGAGTATTATGCAAAATTTCAAACTGATTTCGTAGTACTAACATATATTTCATCTGCCAGCGAGGTGTCAGTGTTCCTCTTATATTGACGAAGACTTACATTATAACCTTATTCCAACATATAAATATGTTCAGAAATAGTTTGGCTTACACAGCGACCGTTATAACTAAAAAACAATGTTAGTCTACAATCCAGATTTAATTACACAAAAAAACGTATTAACAAGTTTGTAAACATGTTGAATATTTACATTTTCCATCGCTTATATAAAATCTTCGTACCTGACAATGATGCCATAATTATTTTTGAGGGCATAATTCTAGATATCAGCGCTCAAATTATAATCCACGTCCATAATTATAAAAGTCTAGATAGCAAGGCACATTTATTAAAAGGTGACCGGTTTCGATCATCATCTTCAGATTTACAACCGTATTTATGGACAATGGCCGCGCATGCACTAGCGTCATTCTGCGATTCCTGCACCATGCGCAGCCAGTGTCCATCAATATAACTGTAGGTCTGAAGATGATCATGTAATGATCGAAACCGGTCAACTTTTAATAAACGAGCATTACTACCTGGACTGTTATAATTATTTTCAAAAAACTATGCCATAACGTATACTTCCCTTAATCTCTTTACATGGAATGCGTGATTTATACTGGTCTTCTAAAGTTAAATATATTTTTACTATATTTCAGAGATAATAATGCGCAAAATCGTACGTATCGATACATTTTTCACAAGTCAACAGTATGAAAATGGACTCTTACTTTCGTTTCCTGTTACGCTGCACCTTCACGTGCATGTGACGTAAAAGTTGAGTAGGATAAGGGGAGGTGCGAATAACGAGAGCAATATCTGACCTCATATAACAAAACCCAAATGGACACCTTCCGTAGTTTTGTGTGATAAGACCCTAAAGTGGTAAAGGATACATTTGATCATAGAAATAATGACTGCTCGTCCCAAATTTTTCCTTAACAATAGAGACTGTCCGCTCGTGGGATGAGACACTAATTTGTGCTGTTCGAGAGTATGGTTCTTGCCAGCATCTGGTTTCATTTCCTTCCTTCCCTTTAGCGACTATTATCATCAGCAACAACACAAGCACTGCACTTCATTGCCGCGCGGAGTGGCCGTGCGGTTTGAGGCGCCATGTCACGGATTGCGCGGCCCCTCCCGCCGGAGGTTCGAGTCCTCCCTCGGGCATGGGACATGGGTGTGCGTGTGTTAGCATAATTTAGTTTAAGTAGTGTGTAAGTCTAGGAACCGATGACCTCAGCAGTTTGGTCTCTTACGAAAAAAAAAATTCAATTCATTAGACAAATACTACCATCTCGGGTTTGTTTTAGTTATGACACCTGACAAGCACGCCGCCCTAATGGTGTTAACTGAAAACTCTCGTTGGAGGCCGTAAGCCACACCAGTAAACAAACATGCAAATATAGACCTCCCAAACGGCGGACCAGTTAGCATTTGCTGGGATAAGGCTAATCGTAGGTACGCAAGATACATGAGGCATGCATGATATAAATAAGATGAGACAGGCGAAGAACGTAATATTCCCAATTACAAAGAAAGCAGGTGTTGACAGATGTGAATATCACTGAACCGTCTGTTTAATGCAGCATGGTTGCAAAATTCTGTTGCGATTTTACAGAAGAATGGAAACGAATGTTGGAAGACGATTTAAGAAAAGATCAGTTTGGGTCCCTGAGAAATGATTGACCACCCAATGCAACGCGACTCCTGGACTAATCTCAACCGGTAGACCGAAGATCTACGTTTATCATATTTTTAGACTTAAAAAAATGGAAAAGTTGACTAGTATGCACTCTCCGAAATGCTGTAGGTAGCAGGGATCATATACATGGAATGAAAGTCTATGCACAATTTGTACAGAAATCAGACGATAGTAGAAGTACATGAATGGGTGGGAATGGTTGAGAAGGAAGTGAAACATGGCTGTAGAGCCTAACCTCGATGTTATTCAGTCTGCACATTGAGCAAGTAGTAAAATATTCCAAGGAGAACTTTGGAAAGGAAAAGTAAATAAAAAAGATTGAAGTTAACCGGTGACATTTCAGTTCAGTCAGAGACGGTAAAAGGACTTGCAAGGGTAGTTGGACAGTTTACAAGATGAAAGTCAACAAAAGGAAAATAATGGTAATAAATGTAATCGAATTAGAGCAGACTATGTTGAGGGATTCAGGTTAGGAAATCAGTTACGAAATCAGACAGTAAAAGTGGCAGAGAAGTTTTTCTAGTTGTAAAGCAAAATAACTGACGACACCATGAGTCAAGAGCATATAAAATACAGACTTTAAATAACAAGAAAAGCTTCTCTGAAAAAGAGAAAACTGATAACATCGAATATAAATTTAAGTGTTACGAAGTCTTCTCTGAAAGTATTTTTCTGACTCTTAGCCTCGTACGGAAGTGAAATGTGGATTATTAACAGTTCAAATAAAGAGAGAATAGATGCTTTTGAAAAGTGTTGCCTCGATTTCTTTCATTACCGTGTTTTCGTTAATGTGGTTTCCACTTCTACGCAGTCAGACACATACGAATTACTCACAGGGCAACAAGCGAGTTGGGAAATAGCAGGAAGATCCCTTTGAACGGACCACGGTCAACTTCCCTGCATGTCCTCCACCCACTGAGGCTTTTCGTGGCTTCCCTGAACGACCGACTTCCTTCCTTATCGTTTCCCAGTCCGCGCTTCTGCTCCAGCAACCTCGACGTTGACGGAACGCTAAAACCTAATTTTACCTCCTTTTTTACGGAAGTACGAGGAATCACCCACATTACAAAGATACGGATAAGCTAAAATTGTGTTTCTGATTTATACTACACAAATGGACTGACAACCAGAAAGTATTAAGCATTTTCAGAAGAAGAAGGAAGTAAACAAAAAGACGGACGACAAAGAAATTACTAGAATGGGACGTAAATCGGTAGATGTGATGTACATGTGCAGGCAAGCAAATGGTTACAATTTAGTAAAAACTGGATGACTTATTCAAGAGAAAGACTTTCACTAACTGAACGAGTCAATAATGCATTTGTTCGCTTCTGGCCATTATGAAATCAGTTATTCGGCTTGATATTGATGCCGTCTTGAGGTATATAGTGCCAAATTCTGTCCAATTGGCGGGTTATATCGTCAAAATTTCGAGCTGGTTGGAGCGAGTAGCCCCTAATGCTCCAAACGTTGTCAATGGGGGTGAGGACCGGCGACCTGCTGGCCAAGGTAGGGTTTTGCAAGCACGAAGAAAAGCAGTAGAGACTCTGCTTTTCTTAGTGGTAACCAGACCCTACCTTGGCCAGCTAGGTCGCTAAACCTCCCCCCCCCCCCCCCCCCCCCCACACAACTGACAACGTTTGGGTTTGGAGCATTAGGGGCTGGTCCCTCCCAACCAGCTGGGCATTTTGTTGATCTAGCGCGCCAGTTTGACACAATTTGGATTATAATCCTTCAGGTGGATATCCAACAACTTTATCAATCAATGCCAAACCGGATAGCTGCTTGTAAAAGATCCAGAGATGGACTCCGTGTTACTGATTTGCTCTTTTTGTCAATTTGTGAAGTTCTTTCTCTTGAATAAATTATGCAGTTCTTCTGAAACTGAAGTCACTTGTTTGTCTGTACGTATTACATATACATCATATCTACTGATTTCCGTTTCATTCGGATAATTCCTTCGTCGTGCCCGTTTTTTAAAGAATGTATGACGGCGACTCCTCTTTTTGGCGAATAGAGAGAAAAGAGGTTTATTCATAGGGCACAGCATAGGAAATCTAAAGACTGACGATGACTTTACTTCGATTGATTCCAAACAAAGTCTGGGTTTATAAACGTTAACAAAAGTGCGATGTCGCTTATGGCCCGAGCAAGTAGATGTCTTTCTTTTTTCCTTCTGCCTCTGATTATATTCCAGTTGACAACAACAGTTTAGGCAGACCTTTTATAAATAACACCAACATCATCAGCCTTGGAATTTGGGCCTCTAAGCCTGCTCCGTCTCCTTACGTGTCCTGTTATCTTCTCTAGAGATGTTTCTGTCTTCGTTGGGCTGCTGATTTATATTGCCAAGCTGTCTTGGGTGTTCTGGATTCAAGTGTGGTTGCTGGCGCTGTAACCAGTAGTTTCTGTGTTTCCTTATTTTATCGATGATTCTTTCAGCTTCCAGATGTTGTCTTGTATGAAGGTCACGTTGTTGTTTTTGTTGTTGTTGTTACTGTGATTCTACATGTCAGTAAGATGTTTGTGTAAGTTCAGAATAGTCTGTACATTTGCTTATTTCCAAAGTTCTGCCACTAGCTGGTTCTCACCTGCTGCTTTATAATTCCGAAGTGAGTTAATCACTGCTTGTACTTCATCTGGATGAAGTGGTATAACTCTAAAAAATGTGTTTTGTTTCTTGGGTAGGTGCCAAATTCCAAATGACGATCGGGTTCCGCGTTATTAGTAACTGTTTGATATATTTAGCCAGTATCATTGAATTGACATAATTGTGTTGTGTGCTGTCCTTAGGTTAGTTAGGTTTAAGTAGTTCTAAGTTCTAGGGGACTGATGACCATAGATGTTAAGTCCCATAGTGCTCAGAGCCATTTGAACCATTTTTGAACATAATTGTTATGTGCTGCCTTTCCGTTTATATTCTTCATCATAAGAATAGGTGGAGTGTATTTCGACTAGTACTGTTTGAATTTCTGATAGTAATCTCTTGTCTTGTGGCTATTGAAAGCATCCTCGGTAGATTTTAGCGAGTCCTTATGAAATTGTTTTTTGACCGTTCTAACTTCTTTGGCGGTTGATCATCTAGCATTTATTAATTCATCCCTGGAGCTTCCAGTTCTATTTTGTTGGTCATTTAACCAGGCCTTATGTCTATGTTGAATCGCTACATCGCATTCGTCATTCCACCAAGCATATTTCTTGCGTTTCCGTACAGGAGCTACTTCTTCAGCCCAGACTTTTAATCGATTGACAGCGGCTCCTAGAATGTCACTTAAAGGGATTCTTGATCTCTCGTAATACATATGATTATTAATAATATAACTAGGGTCATACGTTCTCTTTGTTTCTAGCGTTTGCCGGCCGGAGTGGCCGAGCGGTTCTACGTTCTACAGTCTGGAACCGCGCGACCGCTGCGGTCGCAGGTTCGAATCCTGCCTCGGGCATGGGTGTTTTTGATGTCCTTAGGTTAGTTAGGTTTTAGTAGTTCTAAGTTCTAGGGGACTGATGACCACAGCAGTTAAGTCCCACAGTGCTCAGAGCCATTTGAACCATTTTATCTAGCTTCTGAGGTTTGTTTTTCCTTTTAGATGTCATTTGGTTTTAATTTTTGAAATGTAGTGGTCTGAATAAACACCGACAACACGTAACACATTAGCAAAGATTTCCTTATAGAATTTCTGATCCATGGCCACATGATCTATTCGGAACTCTCCTAGCTTGACGTTACGGCATTTCCATGTCATCAACTTAGGTGGTCTTCTCTTAAACCTCGTGATCTTAAAACCAATCCATTTGTAGTGTTTATGTGCATATCCCCATCCTGTAATTTTTGTCACCTCTGTGTAAGTGTTTATAGGCAGATTCTCAGAATATTACACGTGCTAAACATTTCACATTTCGTTTTCTGACTTTGCCGCTTGATAATATTCTAAAAAGCATCGTTGTATAGCAACGTCACTGGCTATGCAGACATTAAGTTCTAACGCTAATAATGAATGTGCCACAAGAACATTCGCCAATTTAATCATGTTAAACCTGCGGCACTTCCGTTCTCTTAGTCAGAGTGCATCAACATGCGACAACCGTGCCAAAGAAACCCCTCCGCTCTATTGGTATTCAGACAATTCCATTGCCGAGCGGCCACTACTTCTGAACAGGGGTCAGGAGATGCTGTGAATTACGAGCGTTAAGCCAACGCTGCCATTGAGCTCAAGAAAAGGACGTTGTCCGCGAAATGTCTGCAGGGAAGGCCGTTTGAGGACGTATACCACTAGTTTCGCTTGCTCCGCAATACCAGGACAATTTGTGTTTAATGGTCTTAATTAACGCACTGTACTCACTAATCAAGACAGGCAGAAAAACGTAGGTTAAAAAGGCTAGGAAAAACAGCGTCCTTGAGGAGAGTGATTCTCACGAGAAGATTGGATGAAAATTGCATCGTCACCGTGAAACTTGAAAAGGCAAACAGAGAAACAGGACATTAAAGTCGTTACAGAGAAAAGTTGTGATGGACTCTACTGTGTACTTGCTGCCATATTCAAGGGAAAAAAGTACAACACCGCAAGAGGCAATAACAACTACGCGGCTGTCAGCATCCACGTGAGTCGTTGGACAATTATACAACGAAAATATCTGAAATAATCATACACACTACAATTTTTGTCATATGTCTTTGTTAGAATTATTTGTTTTATCTGTTTACCCATAATTTTCTATCCTACTTATCTGGGAGAATATATACAAACTTAATAAAAATCACACTCACACACACACACACACACACACACACACACACACACACACACACACACTAGCGCAGTAGAGCAGTGTAATAGACAGTACGTGGAATTTGATAACATTCGAATAAAACAAAAAAATGGGCACTTGGGAGTATAGTTACTAGATGCGAAGTACGACGGTTCTCATCATTATACGTTTCACGTAAAAAGAATAAATTTTTTCGCAAACTTCAGTGCTCTGTAACGTAATTATAGTAATTTTAATAAAAAGATAGTGATAAAACCAATTGAATTTACTACGTAAAGATGTCAAATGAATTGTTGTTACACACAAGCTTTTCCACTTGACTCTTCATATGAAGCAACTTTCGATACGTTTATAATATTAGTGGTATGTATTATCCCATATGGAATTCATGAAGCAGTGTTTACACTAACTTATTAACCACCGAATAAAAAAAAATTATCTTTGTTTTCCCAATAAGAAGAGTACAAACCTTCCAACGAAGCAAACACTGTCATAAACGTATTTAGGAAGTCTGGTAGGAAGTCGTGGAGTACAAATGTATTTTAAATGCGGATGTTTCTCTAGGTTTTTTACTGAAATTTAGATCACTCCCCTCCCGTGGATTTTTATCACTCTTGAAATAATCGTATTTTTTATATAAAAAGTGAGAGCATAACACTTTACAGAGTACATGTTGATACACTAAATCACTGAGATGGATAATTTCATTTACGGAGCTTGAAATGAGGGAGTAATCTGGGACTCGTCTTGGACTTTAATGTCTGTGTCCATCATCTGGGACAGTTTATGTGACTTATAGAATATGTAGAATCAAATTTTTACCACATTCTGTATCACATGCTGTGAACGTAAGTTGACACATTACGTAGCACATCTACTATGAGGTAGGTGATGCAGTGACAACGCCTTCTCTTTCCTTTGCCCCATACAGCCATCTCAACACTGGAAATGTATACTGGCAAATCAGATTATACGAGTAAACTAAATAAACTACAAATTCCAACATAAAACAAATTTTACATTCACATTCTAATGAAACGAGTAAAAAAGACAAATACTTAAGACACGATTCACAGACTTAGTATGTTATAAAAATACTACTGGTAACACAAAAAGAAATGATAAATCGTCATTGGTACACATCTGGGGTATTCCCAGTTCAATACATTAATAACTGTGTACCTAAATTACCGACAGAATATCCTTTTTATGTCCTGTAAGAATTGTTTCAAAAGCTACGGATAGAGAATTGAATATTTATGCAGGTCTATAAGTTCCATTTAAGCAGAACATGAGGACAGTTTAGAAGCACCAGTTTTGGATATTACAGGCACATGTATAGATACACCAGTTTCCAGACACATACGTGTAGGAGATACATAGTGACATGCGTTTACGGGCTGACCTTTCCATGTCCTGCTAAGTAGGCAGTTAGTCGTGCTTTGGTCTTCCACTAACATTATAATTGCCAATAGCGTTAGATTAGCAGCACAGGAAACAATATAGGGATGTTGGCTTTGTTGACGAACTCGCAAAGTATTTTATACGTTGCTATAGCGTTGAATCCTAACAAGGTTTGGAAGCCGCTTGGAAAATGATGACCAAGAGCCCGAAGATTACTTGCAAGTACATTTACGTGATAAGTGTTCCGAGGACATTGTAGGAATAGATGGTTTGGATCGTATTCCTATCCGCAAACACATAGGGGAGTTTTGTTTGAGCCGATATAAGTATTTGTTGAACTTCCAAAAATTAAATTTCAGCCGTATCATAACTGTCGTGGCCACGCGGGATTAGCCGAGAGGTCTTAGGCGCTGCAGTCATGGACTGTGCGGCTAGTCCCGGCGGAGGTTCGAGTCCTCCCTCGGTCATGGGTGTGTGTGTTTGTCCTTAGGATAATTTAGGTTAAGTAGTGTGTAAGCTTAGGGGCTGATAACCTTAGCTGTTAAGTCCCATAAGATTTCACACACATTTGAACATTTTTGAACTGTCGTGAGGCTCCTCGATGTTCGTGTCTTATTTTACCATGGTACTCTAGGAATCATAGGATGATAGGATGAAATAGTGACAACGTTTTCTTGGTTAACTGAGTAAGCAACTTCAGTATGTATAATGCTGTGGTCCTTAATTCACATTAACTATATAATATGAAAATGAAACCTTGACGGAACTGTAACTGAACTTGTATTTGTAATGTATTGTTTTTTGTTCCTATGAGTGCTTTCGACACTCTGCACCTACTGTTGAATTTATTGAATTTATCGCTTTAGGAATAAAAAACTGTTCAATAATACACTCCTGGAAATGGAAAAAAGAACACATTGACACCGGTGTGTCAGACCCACCATACTTGCTCCGGACACTGCGAGAGGGCTGTACAAGCAATGATCACACGCACGGCACAGCGGACACACCAGGAACCGCGGTGTTGGCCGTCGAATGGCGCTAGCTGCGCAGCATTTGTGCACCGCCGCCGTCAGTGTCAGCCAGTTTGCCGTGGCATACGGAGCTCCATCGCAGTCTTTAACACTGGTAGCATGCCGCGACAGCGTGGACGTGAACCGTATGTGCAGTTGACGGACTTTGAGCGAGGGCGTATAGTGGGCATGCAGGAGGCCGGGTGGACGTACCGCCGAATTGCTCAACACGTGGGGCGTGAGGTCTCCACAGTACATCGATGTTGTCGCCAGTGGTCGGCGGAAGGTCCACGTGCCCGTCGACCTGGGAACGGACCGCAGCGACGCACGGATGCACGCCAAGACCGTAGGATCCTACGCAGTGCCGTAGGGGACCGCACCGCCACTTCCCAGCAAATTAGGGACACTGTTGCTCCTGGGGTATCGGCGAGGACCATTCGCAACCGTCTCCATGAAGCTGGGCTACGGTCCCGCACACCGTTAGGCCGTCTTCCGCTCACGCCCCAACATCGTGCAGCCCGCCTCCAGTGGTGTCACGACAATCGTGAATGGAGGGACGAATGGAGACGTGTCGTCTTCAGCGATGAGAGTCGCTTCTGCCTTGGTGCCAATGATGGTCGTATGCGTGTTTGGCGCCGTGCAGGTGAGCGCCGCAATCAGGACTGCATACGACCGAGGCACACAGGGCCAACACCCGGCATCATGGTGTGGGGAGCGATCTCCTACACTGGCCGTACACCACTGGTGATCGTCGAGGGGACACTGAATAGTGCACGGTACATCCAAACCGTCATCGAACCCATCGTTCTACCATTCCTAGACCGGCAAGGGAACTTGCTGTTCCAACAGGACAACGCACGTCCGCATGTATCCCGTGCCACCCAACGTGCTCTAGAAGGTGTAAGTCAACTACCCTGGCCAGCAAGATCTCCGGATCTGTCCCCCATTGAGCATGTTTGGGACTGGATGAAGCGTCGTCTCACGCGGTCTGCACGTCCAGCACGAACGCTGGTCCAACTGAGGCGCCAGGTGGAAATGGCATGGCAAGCCGTTCCACAGGACTACATCCAGCATCTCTACGATCGTCTCCATGGGAGAATAGCAGCCTGCATTGCTGCGAAAGGTGGATATACACTGTACTAGTGCCGACATTGTGCACGCTCTGTTGTCTGTGTCTATGTGCCTGTGGTTCTGTCAGTGTGATCATGTGATGTATCTGACCCCAGGAATGTGTCAATAAAGTTTCCCCTTCCTGGGACAATGAATTCACGGTGTTCTTATTTCAATTTCCAGGAGTGTACATACAATATATGCTCAAAGTATCCGGAGACCCTCAAAAACATACGTTTTTCATATTAAGTGCACTGTGCTGCCACCTACTGCCAGTTACTCCGTACCGGTGACCTCATTAGACATTGTGAGAGAGCAGAATGAGGCGCTCCGCAGAACTCACGGACTTCGAACGTGATCGGATAATTGGGTGTCACTTGTATCATACGTCTGTAAGCGAGATTTCCACACTCCTAAACATCCCTAGGTTCACTGTTTCGGATGTGATAGTGAAGTGGAAACGTGAAGGGACACGTACAGCACAAAAGCGCACACGCCGACCTCGTCTGTTGACTGACAGAGACCGCCGACAGTTGAAGAGGGTCGTAATGTGTAATAGGCAGACATCTATCCAGACCATCACACAGGAATTCCAAACTGCATCAGGATCTACTCCAAGTACTATAATAGTTAGGCGGGAGGTGAGAAAACTTGGATTTCATTGTTGAGCGGCTGCTCATAAGCCATACATCACTCCAGTAAATGGCAAACGACGCCTCCCTTGGCGTAAGGAGTGTAAACATTGGACGACAGAACAGTGGAAAAACGTTGTGTGGAGTGACGAATCACGGTACACAATGTGGCGATGCGATGGCAGGGTGTGGGTAAGGCGAATGCCTGTCAACATCATCTGCCAGGGTTTGTAGTGCTAATAGTAAAATTCGGAGGCGGTGGTATTATGGTGTGGTCGTGTTTCTCATGGAGGGGACTTGCACCCCTTGTTGTTTTGCTTGACACTATCACGGCACAGGCCTACATTGATGTTTTAAACATCTCCTTGCTTCCCACTGTTGAAGAGAATTCGGGGATTACGATTGCAATTTTCAACACGATCGAGCACCTGCTCATGATGCACGGCCTGTGGCTGAGTGGTTACACTACAAAAACATCCCTGTAATGGACTGGCCTGCACAGAGTCCTGCCCTGAATCCGATAGAACATCTTTGGGATGTTTTGGAACGCTGACTTCGAGCCAGGCTTCACCGACCGACATCGATACCTTTCGTTAGTGCAGCACTCTGTGAAGAATGAGTTGCCATTCCCCTAGAAACCTTCTGGCACCTGACTGATCGTATGCCTGCGAGAGTTGAAGCTGTCGTCAAGGGTGGTTCAACACCATATTGAACTCCAGCATTACCGATGGTGAGCGCCACGAACTTATAAGTCATTTTCAGCCAGGTGTCCTGAAACTTTTGATCAAACAGTGTAGATTGGATATCCTGAAAGCCACATCCTAAGTATTCAAGGTCGTTAAAATTTATTCCAAGTTATACATAGTTCACATTTTGGTCAGAACTGTTAAGCTTTCTATTACTGCAGTAGATTGACGCAAAGACTGTGTCAGCTGAAGACATATGTTGCATGCATTATGTGTCAGGGATACAAAATGCTGTTTCCACATCCTTATTAAAAGCCTCTGCATAACACATAGAACCCAAAGAGAATTGAAGAACTACAGTAGCAGGACAAAGCGAGTTCTGGCGCAGTTTTGATATAAAATTAATTGACCAAATAACTGAACTGATCAATTAATGTCCCATTCCCCTTCCCAATCTTCTAGGAAATCCCCTCTTTCCTCTGGGAAGTTCTCCCTCCCTCTCCACCTTCCTCCCCTCCCCCTATTGGTGAGAATATCAAATTTTACCAGGAAATTCCAATGTTCATGGTAAATTCAAATGTCAGTAACATTGTAGAGGATACAATAATAATAATAAAAATAATATATTCTTTATTTATAAAAATTAAGTTTGAATGCATGTTGGTATGGATGGATGTAATGAACTCTCTTTATTTCATCATTTTTGGGATGTGCATGTGTTATCCTGTTGGAAGAATTTCCTTGTTTAGTCTAGCTCGCAATACCATCACCAGAGGGCACTGGGGAAAGCAACCCCCCTCCCCATCCCCACTTTGGAAATTGCTGGAAAAAGGTCAGTAGCTTATCTGGCTCAGTGGGAATAGTTGCAATATGTGTAATGTATTCAGTTGATTAGACGTTGGTGTCAGACAGAGAGGACTTCAATGACTGTATTATCTGTAGCATGCAGTAGAGGACTGCATCTGTAGCATCCTACATGAGTATTGAGAAAAAATGATAATGGATGAGTGTAAAAAGATTACTTTTCTGCAAATAATAGTGATGCAATGGGATGACTCGAAGATACATTTTGCAGGTGACACAGACGGTTACTTGTGCTGGAAGTGTCTACCTTTTGTGAAATGGTTAGTCAATCTGCCTCTTCCACAGTGCAGGAGGCGATCACATCCTCTTCTGCAGCTACAGACCGACTGACTTAGTTCACAAAATCACCACCAGAGTGCAGGGAATGCGATCTGGCAGCACTAGATCCAGAAATATGATCACAACATTTGCGATATAAGGTAGGCACAGCAGCTCACTGGTCTCAGTTGCAGTCAGTCAATGAAAGGGTCATGCAGTGTCTACAGCAGCAGCCGAGATTGTCCAGTGCCTCCTAGTACAATAGGAAGAAGCAGAAAAGTAAGGACCTCCTGTTTAATAATATTACATTCCTGTCTGTAGTTGGTATTGTTATTATTGCATGTAACAGTTCTTTGTTCAGCAGCACACCAGGAGCTGCAGTGGCAGTGACCTCCATCTTCTCAAGGCCTGCAACAGCGTAACAGCAAAGCTTTTCAGGACTTGCAGTAGTGAAAGACGCCTTCAGTATGTGGGATCCTGTAGTGGAACTGGTCAGCATGGCGGCACAAGACAACGATCTACTGTTGTCTATGCCACTCATCGATTTGTGTGATGAATACACCAAACAGCAGGGCATGGGTATACTTGTCCACAACTCACAGAAGTGCTCTGGTGCAAATCAGTACTGGACTGCAACATATGCACCATGCATTCAACCGTGGAACATTCCAGTGCTACTGCAAGGACAGAGTGTGGATGTAATGGATAAGAAGACACCAGCTGCTTCCAGTGTGCTGCTGCTATTCATTTCCAGATATAGTTTAACTGCTTCTGGATAAAACTCTCTGAATATTGGCATACCATCAGATATGACTGGCATGTGGTGAAGGAAATTGAGAATGTGATGAAGAGTCCTAAAGTTCGGTTTACTCAGTTGGAATGAGATGAGGTATGTCACATAATGCTATACATAAAAGCTCAGATGACTGCAGAATATATATAACCCATCCCTTTGTCCCCTCAACATTTGCTTTGCTGGTCTGACAGTATCTATCACATCAGTTATGGTGATGCAGCTCTCAGAGTGAAATATGGAGACCTATCCACTTATTCACAGCAATCTATTGCTACAAAATTATTTGGAGTAAGCATGGTGCTAGCTCCTGTGTCAGAGAGATTGAGCCATTGACCACCATGTGTTCAAGCTGTGTACAGTTTTGTTGTGAACTATCATTGTGTTTATAGTATATATGTGAATGATTTAGAACAATGCTTCAATTCATGTATCAATGCAGTGCCAATGTAGCTGCTATTGCTCCAACAGGCATGGAATCTGTCCACACTAAATTTACTGACAGACCTGAGTTCTGTAATGCACTTATCAGTTTGAGGGAAATACAGACAGAATTTAGTGCATGCAAGAAACAGTTATTTGGGAAATACTGCAATGCTGTGAAAAAAATTAATGAGTGGATTTTAGTGATGTACTACATCATATGTGCCATTGCTGAAGTTTAAATAAAAATAATATATTATCACAAATCTTTTGTCTTTCTTACTTCATAACCCTCTCATTATAATGTACAGATGTGTAGCCATTGTAGCTCAGCTGGTAACATACTTGTTACTGATTGTGCTATTGTGGGTACACATATTACTGTTACAAGTTTTTTTTTCTGTAAAGGTCCATTGCACATCAGTACCTGATGTAAAGGGTATCATGGTAGGGTGGGTGAAGCATCCTCATCACAAGAACTTTGTTTTAAGTGACTGGTCCATGGCGAGATAGAAGACCAGAAGAAGAAGAAAAAGGAAGGGATACTCCTTCCTGATAATAAGTGAGTGATGATTGTGGGTCCATCAAACTGCAACTGCTAATGCACCCAGATGGAGACCATTTTGAGCATATATGGGTATTTTCAAGAATGTTGTTTCAGCCCAAATACCAACTATTACAGGAGATTTTGACGATGAGACATACATGTGATTCAATGAAAACAGTGATCTCACTTCATAGGAAATGGTAAAGCTAAACATCATATTCGTATTTGATGATGCTGCTGTGAAAGACCAGAATAAAGTTCGAAGGTATTTCTGTTTTCGTCTCCATATGGGTGTTGCTGTATTTTATTTCAGGCAGACATAGTCCAGAATCCCGGAACAGTCGGTGAAGGATAATGCAAACTTCATTATAGCCTTCAAATAAGACAATTTGAATTTCAGGTACTTCTATCAAGCATATGCTGGAACTGACATGTCTTTCAATGAATTTATTAAGGTATGTGGAGATTGCTGGACTGACACACACAGTATGGGTTTCTCATTATTGATAATAAAAGAAAACTGGATGACAGTAGGTATAGACATAACTTCAAGAGTTTCCATATATATAGCTAAGAGAAGAGGCGATTACATCAGAATACATCACACCACGGACAAATTCCCATGCATGTTGGATATTCAAACTCAGAGGACGGATGTGCACAGACAGAACATTTGTTTGTGCATGTACTTCAGACTCTCAAATGTAAAGTTTGGGATGTACACAGGGAACTAGGGATGTATTATCGAACTCTTCTGAGATTGATTGAGACATTAACTGATAGAGTTAACGTAACTGAAAAGATAGTACATGACTTATCTATAAAGATTGATGCAATTAAAAATGAAGGTGGGCAAGAATGCATATAAGGTGCACCCTGCACAGAACTCTGATTAGTGTTTAACAAGATGTCGATTCAGTGTAAAGTAATCAAGGTGCAGAAGGCTCTCAAGAGAAATTGCAACTGCTAATGTTAGGACATTTAGAGTTGGAGCAAACAATAACACAAACCTTTAAGTCAGGTACTGAAACTCTCAGGCAACTCTAAGCAAAATTATGCAATGACGACTATCAGACTGAAGACTTCATTAACAATCACAGTGATGATAGGACACACAGAATATATGGTGTCAGCATGGTATAGTCATACATGCTGGGTACACAGCCTGTAAGTTTAACTGATAACACAATACAGATAGGTGATAGGTCCACTTAACCTTATTTTCTTAAGACTTCCAAAAACGATCATTACTTACCAAAAGATCTGGAAATGTGTGGAGAAATATTAGAATTGTCAGATGTATGTAAGAAACCTGATGGAAGACTGAAAAATACAGTGCAGTGTGGAATACAAATTAATTATAAAACCTACATTAGATGCGGACCATAGCAGCAGTGACGTTATTGACATTCATCAAAAAGGAGTGAACAATCGATTCTCACAGTATATATATATATATATATATATATATATATATATATATATATATATATATATATATTTTATGATGAACCCAATGAACTAATAGACTGACTATGACTGCTCATGGTATCAGCTGCTGCTGGTAATGCAGCTCATTCAGATGAGGTCGTTTCAATAATTTTCGAGCTTAGAGAGAAAGGTATCATCGAATAAGTGTGGAGACAGTAGTTAAAGAACTACTCAAACCAGCACTCAAAATGTACACTTGTAGACAAGTTATAATTATAGGTTTGGATGACTTATGGCAAATGCATCTTGTAGATATGAGGGAATATTCACATGTGAATTACGGTTTCAAATACATTCTAATGGTTATACTCCAGATTCGCTTGTGCATTATTAGAAAGGAAAAAATAAAACAGGAAGAGATGTTCTACAAATGTTGGAGCGATTGCTGCAGACACAGACAACTTGCTGGCCCAATAACCTTGAAACAGGTCATGCTGGAGACTTTCACAACAGATACTTGAAGACCGTAATGAAGTCGTATTGAATACACCACTAATCAACATTCACACATCTGAAGTCAAGTCTGAATGGAACAGTGAAAGCTCAAATGTGGATGCACTTTAATCTTTGTGGTTCATACAAATGGATAGATATCCTCCTGCCTGCAAATAATTGCACAGTATTGTCGGACCAAATGTCACACAATAAGAATGAGACCAACCGATGATTATGATAATGGACTCCTAGATACAGTATACAATCGTTCTAAAATGATGGATCTGCACAAACAGAAATTTAATGTAGATGATACAGTATGTATTTCACACAAGACAACATTTGAGAAGTCATACCTATCAAACTGGTTGAGTGAGTTATTTACAATTTCCCAAAGTGCAGAGAACAAATTCTATAATCTACATCTTAAAGGAGTTGTAATATAATTGGAGGATACTTTTACAGAGAGGAAATGCGGAATAGATCAGAACGATATGTGCTTCTCATAGAATATGTTGTAAGGCGTTGGGGGAATAGAGCACTACTTAAATGGCTTGGGTTTCCGAAACACAAAACAATTGGATTGATGCGAATGAATTGTTATATAATGGGGTGCACAGACCACAACCACCACAGTAGTACAACATGCATGAGAGGAGATGCTTTGGAGGAGTTGGTGGTATTCCTGACAAACTACTGGTTGAAGTACCCATTCCTGGATATAAATACTGTAGACCTGGAACACAGCTTCAAAAGCGTTGGGTCATCAGTGATAAGGGGCTTAATATGATTGATGAGGCATGTGTAGCATTCGTGATAAGAGGCGCAATAGAGGAGTGGGTGCTATTCTCGACAAACTAACGGTCGAATTACACAGTCCTGGATATAACTGTTGTGGACCTGGAACAAAACTTCAAAAACGTTGGGCAAGCCATGATAAGGGGATTAACCTTCTTGATGAGACATGTATGGAACATGACATTCCATACACAGCACATATGGGATCTTGCAGGACGTCACACTGCGGATCGAATTTTAGCTGATAAAGCTAAGACAATATGTGCAAGAAGGCATGTTGGTATAGATCAATGCATTGCGGCATTTGCAGCTGATAAAAACGTGAGCAGTAAATTTAAGCTGGACTTGGGCATGAATTTCAGCCAAGTTATGAACACTGCAAGTCGTGCGCTAAAGAGGAAGATGATGATTATGACAGTGAAGAAGAAGAAGAAGATGGTACAAGGGTCTATAAAAAACTGTATCCTGGAAGTGATGTAGGCAGCTAAAAGCAGTCTGAAGCAGAAAGGAGCGAGAAAACTGATTAAAGCGCCCAGGGTTCTGCCAATACCCCAGATGTCAGATGAAATCATTCCCTTCCCCATTCCAGTCTTCGCCAGTCTCTCAGCGGTGCTACAGTGAATTTATGAAATCGCTTCAATCATTTGTAATAGCCCTGTACATAGAAACACGGTACATATTTACACTGAATATTTACAACATCGCTGCCAGAGTGGTCCCTGTAAGTGTAGACCACCACAGGTCCGACCCGACTCTTGACTGACGTGGCACACCCCTCAAGCTAAAAGAGCCTGACTATTTAAACTGCTTTTCCCCACACTTTTGACGTAGTGTCAGAGAGAGAGAGAGAGAGAGAGAGAGAGACAGAAACTATGGCAGTGGTAAATTCCCATACGTCAGCCACTTACACACCGCCACTCCCGGCTCTGGCCTACTGCCTCGCCTGATACATCGCAATAACTTAAAGCAACGCTGCAGTTCCCTGCCTCGCCGTTGCTCCACTCCAAACAAATCGTACGTGCAATATGCCACTGCAGCTCAGCGCCATGTTTACCCTGCCCGACCTACTGGCTGCCGACTATTAACACACACTGTCAGTGGCCCCAGACTTAACGCCCAACCGCGCCTTTACAGAATTTTTTACAAAATTCCCCTTTCCTACGATTAAGACTAATACTAACACACCATACACGTTCCTCCTGAAGTTCATGAAGAAGGATATTTAAGGAAGTTCATTTAGCATCCATTCACCAGTTGAGGCTTAGATGCAATGTCATATACTTTGTCTTTAAAAGAACGACTGTCAGTATTAAGTGCGATTTACTTCCCATCGACTGATTTAAGCCTTGCAGATTGGAGAATTGCGCTGAGTGGGCTGGAGACATATAACAACATTCAAAATATCACAGAAGCTAATAATAAACTACAGCTGGAAATTGACGGTAAAAAAGAAATTACGGAAATAGAACATGGTGCATACGATATTAACGATTTAAACTAGGTTTTAAAACACTGCAAACATCAATACACTTAATTTGAAACAAGGACGGTGAATGCAACGATTGGCTTTAACCTGAAAGGTTCAATAGGACGACTACTGGTTTTTACATAGGGACTGGTTCTGAAGAAGGATTCTAGTAAATTTCAAACGCCTGATCAGACATTGGATACACTCCCCATTAGTGCAGTCTGTGTTGTGTAACACTGCAACAAACTCCTATCTCAATGACAGATTGTTCCATACAATTTACGGATTCTTCCACTCCGACTAATGAGACTCCGATCAACCTAGCCAATTTACTGTGACAGTTCAGATATTGGATTATCTGGATCTGCGTATTGTGAATCAGGATAATCAGCTTGTTGACTTTTGGGTGAGGAAATCATAGTATGATTACATCTAAGAAATGGAGGGTGTAGGGTGTAAAACCAGTGCACACAACTCACAGCAAGGTACTTCACAGATCTTAAATCAGTGGTCCTGAAACGCTGCTCAGTACAACTCTCCAACTACAATATGATAAGCGAACTATACGCCAGGAATGCTTCTTCCATAAACCTTATGCTTCAACTACATTAAGAAGAATGACGAAATTAGGATTGCCATCCAGCATGAAGACGCTTTAGCCCTTCCACGTAAGACTTTCATGTATTTGGATGGAGCATTTACAGATAAGGACAGTACTGCTACAGTAGGTTGGAAGCTTACAGTGTTGCTTTAGCATTCCTGTTTCAGGAGATATGATATGAGCTTAGTGGGGTTGAGATTGATCAAATGCGTAATGTACGTCTCTGCATCGCCCTCGGATTTGAAAGGATTAGAAAATGTAGGCTGATTCATAGACGTGTCAGTGGGTACAACAGTGGAAGAGTACTAGTGATTTGCTGCATGCATACCTCTAAAAATGCTTATGGGGTAATTGAAGGATATGCAGCGAATTATTATGAATGCTAAACAGGAACCTGTTCTGATTCGGAGTGCGCTGAATTCAAGCAGCGGGTAACTCATGCACTCAAGGAGCCCAAGAGGAGAAGGAGACCATCAACAAGAAAAAACGTCTGTAGCAGACGAGGAGTGTTTGAAGCTTTTAAAAATTCTGAATGCTGCTGCATATCTTCCAGTAACTTTCCTTTCATGGAAGCTTTATGAATACCCAGTGCTACCAAAAGCAGATACACATGAGCTACTAAAACCTCTGTACCATTGAAAACTCCCAGATTTTAGCGCCATCATCGCTAGGTGCGTCTCTACGCAAGTTAGATCTGATGTGGAGCTCGTTGTGAGGAGTACTTGAGGTGAGCTCATATAGAGCTCGTAGGGAAAAGTATGTGAGTTGGAAGTGTGACATTCTTCCAGGACAGGATGTTGCAATGACTTTTATATGATCATTGGCCAACAGAGTGGCAAATAGAATGAATGGAAGGTTTACAAAACTTTAAATTTTCATTCACAGCTCTATAAAAGAGAACTTGGAACACTGTTGCACAAACAACGAAACAAACATGCCAAATTTAAACAGACGAAAAATCCCAAAGATTGGCGATCTTTTACAGAAGCTCAAAATTTAGCGCGGACTTCAATGTGAGATGCTTATAACAGTTTCCACAACGAATCTTTGTCACGAAACCTGGAAGAAAATCCAAAGAGATTCTGGTCGTATGTGAAGTATGTTAGCGGCAAGAAATAATCAATGCCTTCTCTGCGCGATAGCACTGGAGATACTTGTGGTGTCACCGCCAGACTCCTCACTTGCTAGGTGGTAGCCTTTAAATCGGCCGCTGTCCGTTAGTATACGTCGGACCCGCGTGTCGCCACTATCAGTGATTGCAGACCGAGCGCCGCGACACAGCAGGTCTAGTCTAGAGAGACTCCCTAGCACTCGCCCCTGTTGTACAGCCGACATTGCTAGCGATGGTTCACTGTCTACATCATTGCAGAGACGACAGTTTAGCATAGCCCTCAGCTACCTCATTTGCTACGACCTAGCAAGGCGCCATATTCAGTTACTAAAACTACTTCAAGAATGTATTCTGAACAGATAATTGTGAATCAGGTACAATCAAGAGCGACGTTCATCATTAATGGATTAAAGTTAAGTGTGAAACTAATTATGTCCGCTTTCTGAATTCTCATTCCTTGTCATGTTCCAGACCTCACGTCAGTATAGTTCTTCCCTCCTCACGCCAGCCTGCGTGAGCTAAAACGCGTGCACTTTGGCCTCCACTTGTAACACGGTGCCAAAGCAGAGTTAATAAACACAGCCTACCAAAATGCCTTCACAAAAGAAGATGAAGTAAATATTCCAGAATTCGAATCGAGAGCAGCTGCCAACATGATTAACGTAGAAGTAAATATCCTCGGAGTAGTGGAGCAACTTAAATCACTTAATAAAAGCAAGTCTTCTGGTCCATACTGTATACCAATTAGCCTCCTTTTGGAGTATGCTGATGCATTAGCTCCATACTTAACAGTCATATACAACCGTTCGGTCGAAGAAAGATCCGTACCCAAAGACTGGAAAGTTGCACAGATCACACCAATATTCAAGAGCAGTAGTAGGAGTAATGCATTAAATTACAGGCCCATATCATTATCGTTAATATGCAGCAGGATTTTGGAAGATATATTGTGTTCGAACATTAGGAATTACGTCGAAGAGAACGGTCTGCTGACACACAGTCAACACGGATTAAGCCATCTTTCTCGTGAAACACAAATAGCTCTCGGTCTACTGACACACAGTCAACACGGATTAAGACATCTTTCTCGTGAAACACAAATAGCTCTTCACTCACACGAAGTATTGAGCGCTATTGACAAGGGATTTCAAACTTATTCCGTATTTCTAGGTTTCCAGAAGCCTATTGGCACTGTACCACACAACCAGCTAATAGTGAAATTGCGTGCTTATGGAATATCGTCTCAGTTATGTGACTAGATTTGTGATTTCCTGTCAGAGAGGTCACAGTTCGTAGTAATTAACGGAAAGTCGTACAGTAAAACAGAAGTGATTTCTGGCATTCCCCAAGGTAGTGTTATAGGCCCTTTGCTCTTCCTTGCCGGCCCATGTGGCCGAGCGGTTCAAGGCGCTTCAGTCCAGAAACACGCTACTGCTACGGTCGCACGTTCGAATCCTGCCTCGGGCATGGATGCGTGTGATGTCCTTAGGTTAGTTAGGTTTAAGTAGTTCTAAGTCTAAGGGACTGAAGACCTCAGATATTAAGTCCCATAGTGCTTAGAGCCATTTTTTTGCTGTTCCTTATCTATATAAACGATTTGGGAAATAATCTGAGCAGCCGTCTTAGGTTGCTTGCAGATGACCCTGTCGTTCATCGACTAATAAAGTCATCAGAAGATCAAAACAGATTTCAAAACGATTTAGAAAAGATATCTGAACGGTGCGAAAATTGGCAGTTGACCCTAAATAACGAAAAGTGTGAGTTCATCCACATGAGTGCTAAAAGGAATTCGTTAAACTTCGGTTACACGATAAATCAGTCTAATCTAAAAACCGTAAATTCAACTAAATATCTAGGTATTACAATTGCGAACAATTTAAACTGGAAGGAACACATAGAAAATGGCCGGCCGTGGTGGCCGAACGGTTCTAGGCGCTTCAGTCTGGAACCGCGCGACTGCTACGGTCGCAGGTTCGAATCCTGCCACGGGAATTGATGTGTGTGATGTCCTTAGGTTAGTTAGGTTTAAGTAGTTCTAAGTTCTAGGGCACTGATGACCTCCGATGCCAAGTCCCATAGTGCTCAGAGCCATTTGAACCATAGAAAATGTGGGGAAGGCAAACCTAAGACTGCGTTTTATTGGCAGGACATTTAGAAAATGTAACTGATATACTAAGGAGGCTACCGCAATTGCAGGCTGAAAGTAAAGGCAAGATACAGGTCTATCTGCCCTTTTTTTGCCAAATCTGTGACATCAGCTAATGCTTGCACCGTGGTCCGCTGTCCATTTCCGTGCCGAAATTCAACAAAACTTTTTTTTGTTTTGAATTTTGTTTACCCTTAATCTGTTTGAAGTACTAAGCAGCCAGTCCATCCGTTTTAATACTTTTTTCTGAAGCCTCCCTTAGTCACGCACCATGCCCAAATAACAGGCTATCCCGAGCATAGTTGTGTGATCCCCAAGAATTTTTCTTTTATTTCTTCCCTAGCCTAGACGCTACGCAAATCAGGTGATGAATAACGACTTACATAATCTTCGCCACAGTTCGCGGCGTTAGTCATCGTCTGAATCACACGTACAAGACCTTTCGCATGAAGAAATGAGAAACTGCGAACCATCCTCATTTTATGCGTATCTTGTGATAAACGTAACACACTTCCTGTCTAAGCCGTAACATTTTTGCTGCAGCGGGATCTTTATCTATTTTTGAATAACATATAACAAAGTTATCGGTGGACGTTCATGAAAACACACGTTATTTAAAAGACACGCCAAATCCCCAGTTTTGAAGATACAGCAATGAAATTTTTTGCCATGTTTTAGATGAAATAAACACATTTACTGTTAAGTTCCTTGGATTATATATATTTAACTTTTTTGTGAATTTTAAAAATTTTATGTATATATCCTTTTCTCAGAAACTATTCAAGAGGTTTCCAGAAAATTTTCTCCGCGTAATCTCTTTGTATACAGTAAGCTTCACCCATGAGCTTTTTTGAATGTATAAATAGGAGAATTTTAACAATATTTCAATTATAAGTCTGCAAGTATAATGTAAAGTTCATGCAAAATTCCACGCGCTTTGCCCCATATCTCAACTTACACTTAAGATTTCAAAATTTTCTCTGGAGACAACATTTATAGGATTTATTGAAATAAGTGTACAAAACTTTAAAATTGTAAACTTCATAGATTCTGAGAGAAAGATGTAGCAACTTCAAGAGACATAATTTTCAGGAAATGCGATTTAAAGTTCACCTAACATTTTTTCCTTAAGTTTCCTCTCCAGAAGGGCTCAGATTTGTACTCAGGGTCCTCTCTCCCTTCAACGCTTCTCCTCCGGTTTCTTGTTTTCCGCTTTCTTTCCCTTACCAGGTGTTCAACCGACTTGTCAGCTTCAAAGAGGCGCTGTAAATCTGTTTCTCTCAAGATTTCTTGAGTGAAATTCCCTCTGTTAAAACCCATCCCCTTCCTAATACCTTCATCCTCCCTAAGTCCCCATCATGAAATATGAGAACTGCATCATAATTGGTATTTCTGAAAATTGTAGCAGATGAAAATGTTGTTTTAGTACATCGTTTCCATATGAGTGATTTTAGAAACTCATTTGGATTCTGGATTTTGCCATAAACATACTTTTTCAGAATTTCACGACCGACCAGAAGCCAGTAAGTGAGCTTGAAAACATCCAGAATACAATTTGGGAGCCTCTTCTTGCGAATATAGGGGTTGTTATCCCTCTAAACCCGGAGGTATTGAAGTGATGCTTCAAAAAATGAGCGTGGAAGGTCGCGTCACAATTTAATTATTTTTTAGGCAATTTGGGTGCAAATTCATCATCGCAGTTTTGGGAAGTTATTGTCAAACAGTTCTACTAATAAATAAAAAATAAACTGAACATTCACATTTTCGGATAATTTCATAAACATCTGCTCTTTAGCTCAGGTTCTCATTCAAATAGGCAAAAAGTAGGTAAATTTTGGAATTTTTTATTTTTTATTTTTTTATTTTTTTATTTTATTTTATTTATTTATTTTTTTATGAGACAATGAAAAGACTTATAAATGTTCTGTTTGTAGATTATGATCGATCATACTTTGAACTTTATTTTAGACCTTCAATAAAAAAAAAAGGCGCCCATAGTTATGGTTTGATGAAGGGCCTGCGAGTTTGTAATACGCAGACTGCGTGCAGTGTAGCCCCTCACAGTTACCTGAAGTCAAAAACGAATAACATCGGTCGATTCTACCTTAAATTTATGGAAGCTTATACCTAACCGCAATGAAATAACCTTAAATTTAATAATATGGGCTAATTAGAACTTTGAGTTCCATTTTTGGAGTTTTCCCACTCTTTGTGGCTTTACGAAAAGTGGTTAATATTAAAAGATTTCACACATTAAAGATATAAGCCCCCAAGAAAAATGATTACTTTTCTTGGGGTCAAAGGTAGAAGTTAGTAGATTGAACCGTTTTTATTTTATGCTGCAACCAGTTTTAAAAATAATTTTTCGAGAAAAACCTGTTTAACGTTTAAGGAAAACTTTTATATGTGTTATTAGTTCAATTTGCATAAAACTTAAAACTACATGTTATTATATATTTTCGATGTCACGAAGTTAAGATTTTCAAAATTCAAAATGGCTAATCCAGTATGGCGGACCAAAAAATATGTTTCAACCTATTTTTACAGAAGTTTAATTTTAAGAAAGGTGTTTTCGTTACGTGTAGTCTGCAATTGCCGGACCGTATGTCGATCCTTCCTCTAACTCCTGGAGAGAAATTCCCTCGTTCTTCTTGGCGAGAAAAGCCGATCTGGCTGAGGTGGATGTACGGTGCCCGGCAGCCTGCACACGTTGCCCGTCAGCTATCTTGGCGAATATGTTTGCATACGTACTGCAATAGAAGACACTTTGCGAACGTGCATCACGGCATGACAAGTTTTCTATCTGAATCGGGTGTCTTCAGCTGAGAGCTACCGGCGGCGGCCGTGACACTGCTTCCAACGATGGGTTGTAGAAACTTTTGTAACGCACGGATTAAAAACCTTTTCGTTCAAACTTTCTAGACACATATACCATTCAAAAAATGCAAAAAAAATCAAATTTTCGACGATTTTAACGAGAATTTGGCCTTAAGGAAGCGTACATTGGAGAGCTGTAAATGGTGTAAATCCGGTAACAGGTGGCCATGTGACTCTCCACCGTTGGCGTAAGCCATGGTGGGGAAGAGGTGTATATGTGAGGGTCGGTTGTGTAAGATCAACGTAGTTAAATGCGTCGACGTGGAGGCGTGAGAGATCAGGGGGAAGGAGCTATTGTGTTTGGACGTAACCCTGACCACTCCTTTCCTAAAGTTACCCGATTTGTTGGTTAATGAATGCGGACTGCCATCTTGTCTACAAGAAATGGTGTACCACAGTTAGAACAGTGGTCGTGGGAAGATCATAACCGAGACAGGGACGGGAGACGAGAGTCATGCCTTGCGGTTGCAAACCCGACAGGAATTGCTGCTGCGAGTGCACGCAGGTCCATCTCAACCAGCTACCCAGAGCACGTTGCAAATGGAATTCAGAGCAATGGACATTCGGAGTCCAGTACTCGACAAAGGGTCATTTCTCTCCACGGCAGATAAAACTGCACTTCCTCAATGCACCAAACGACTGACTGTAAGCTTGTAGTGTGCTCCAACGAATAGCTAATTGTCCTCTTTTTAAACGGTGATAGCCGCTGTGTGCACCCACGTCTAATCGGCGGTTTGCGGAGGGTATACTTCAGGGCAGCAATGCTTCTGTGATGTTTATTCTGCCATGAATTGGGCCAGCTCATTCAGATGTTTATTTCAAAATTCTGAGCGATCAAGTGTTGCTTTTTCTTCTACAGCTCCGTGATGGGTATCCTGTTGGCACTCCCGTCTTCCAGAGTGACAACATTCAGGCTGCACGCTTAACTTCCTGGTTTGACGATTACTCAGCCACCTATCACACCTCGACTTGCCTGCTACATCGACCGATCCTAATCCTAAGAAAATGCTTAGGACTATCTGGAGCATCGGGAGCAACGTCGCAGCGAACAAAAGGTGGATATGGCATACCCGAATAAATTTCAGTTCTCTCTTCCTCGCGGAGCACACACTGTTATCAAGGCTGTAAATGGAAAAACTGATAGAAGCCAAACCTCGGGGAAGATCAGTTTGGATTCCGTAGAAATGCTGGAACACGTGAGGCAATACTGACCCTGCGACTTCTCTTAGAAGAAAGATTAAGAAAAGGCAAACCTACGTTTCTAGCATTTGTAGACTTAGAGAAAGCTTTTGACAATGTTGATTGGAATACTCTCTTTCAAATTCTAAAAGTGGCAGGGGTAAAATACAGAGAGCGAAAGGCTATTTACAATTTGTACAGAAACCAGATGGCAGTTATAAGAGTCGAGGGGTATGAAAGGGAAGCAGTGGTTGGGAAGGGAGTGAGACAATTGTTATTCAATCTCTATATTGAGCAAGCAATAAAGGAAACAAAAGAAAAGTTCGGAGTGGGTATTAAAATCCATGGAGAAGAAATAAAAACTTTGAGGTTCGCCGATGACATTGTAATTCTGTCAGAGACAGCAACGGACTTGGAAGAGCAGTTGAACGGAATGAACAGTGTCTTGAAAGGTGGGTATAAGATGAACATCAACAAAATCAAAACGAGGATAATGGAATGTAGTCGAATTAAATCGGGTGATGCTGAGGGAGTTAGACTAGGAAATGTGACACTTAAAGTAGTAAAGGAGTTTTGCTATTTGGGGAGCAAAATAACTGATGATGGTCGAAGTAGAGAGGATATAAAATGTAGACTGGCAATGGCAAGGAAAGCGTTTCTGAAGAAGAGAAATTTGTTAACATCGAGTATTGATTTAGGTGTCAGGAAGTCGTTTCAGAAAGTATTTGTATGGAATGTAGCCATGTATGGAAGTGAAACGTGGACGATAAATAGTTTAGACAAGAAGAGAATAGAAGCTTTCGAAATGTGATGCTACAGAAGAATGCTGAAGATTAGATGGGTAGATCACATAACTAACGAGGAGGTATTGAATAGAATTGGGGAGAAGAGGAGTTTGTGGCACAACTTGACTAGAAGAAGGGATCGGTTGGTAGGACATGTTCTGAGGCATCAAGGGATCACCAATTTAGTACTGGAGGGCAGCCGTAGTTTCCCCTTGCTTTCAGCCGTTCGCTGAATGGATTTGTTATCGAATCGTATTATTTTTCTGTTACTGATATGTAATTCTTTTAAGAGTTTAAGATAAGGGAATCTCAGAATTTAATTTGTGTACACTAAATATGTTTTTGTTGTCAAATTTATATGATTAACTGCATTTTTACTATCTCATTCCATATTTCCTAACTATTCCATACTAACTTCCAAGTGCAACTTTTAAAAAAAAAAGGTTTTTTCAGTGGTAAGTTCTTTAAATATTATTGAGAGACACAAATATTTATTGCCAAATATTTGAAGTTTACGATAAAGTGTGTTTGAGACCTGAGAATGGGTTCAGTTTGGAGAGACAAGCACAAAAATAAATGGTATTCTGTAATACACGAACGTCCTTTATGGAAGGTTCACTGTTCATGCCTTCTTCAGAAGCAAATGAGTCAAATACTTGAAACATATACACTCCTGGAAATTGAAATAAGAACACCGTGAATTCATTGTCCCAGGAAGGGGAAACTTTATTGACACATTCCTGGGGTCAGATACATCACATGATCACACTGACAGAACCACAGGCACATAGACACAGGCAACAGAGCATGCACAATGTCGGCACTAGTACAGTGTATATCCACCTTTCGCAGCAATGCAGGCTGCTGTTCTCCCATGGAGACGATCGTAGAGATGCTGGATGTAGTCCTGTGGAACGGCTTGCCATACCATTTCCACCTGGCGCCTCAGTTGGACCAGCGTTCGTGCTGGACGTGCAGACCGCGTGAGACGACGCTTCATCCAGTCCCAAACATGCTCAATGGGGGACAGATCCGGAGATCTTGCTGGCCAGGGTAGTTGACTCACACCTTCTAGAGCACGTTGGGTGGCACGGGATACATGCGGACGTGCATTGTCCTGTTGGAACAGCAAGTTCCCTTGCCGGTCTAGGAATGGTAGAACGATGGGTTCGATGACGGTTTGGATGTACCGTGCACTATTCAGTGTCCCGTCGACGATCACCAGTGGTGTACGGCCAGTGTAGGAGATCGCTCCCCACACCATGATGCCGGGTGTTGGCCCTGTGTGCCTCGGTCGTATGCAGTCCTGATTGTGGCGCTCACCTGCACGGCGCCAAACACGCATACGACCATCATTGGCACCAAGGCAGAAGCGACTCTCATCGCTGAAGACGACACGTCTCCATTCGTCCCTCCATTCACGCCTGTCGCGACACCACTGGAGGCGGGCTGCACGATGTTGGGGCGTGAGCGGAAGACGGCCTAACGGTGTGCGGGACCGTAGCCCAGCTTCATGGAGACGGTTGCGAATGGTCCTCGCCGATACCCCAGGAGCAACAGTGTTCCTAATTTGCTGGGAAGTGGCGGTGCGGTCCCCTACGGCACTGCGTAGGATCCTACGGTCTTGGCGTGCATCCGTGCGTCGCTGCGGTCCGGTCCCAGGTCGACGGGCACGTGTACCTTCCGCCGACCACTGGCGACAACATCGATGTACTGTGGAGACCTCACGCCCCACGTGTTGAGCAATTCGGCGATACGTCCACCCGGCCTCCCGCATGCCCACTATACGCCCTCGCTCAAAGTCCGTCAACTGCACATACGGTTCACGTCCACGCTGTCGCGGCATGCTACCAGTGTTAAAGACTGCGATGGAGCTCCGTATGCCACGGCAAACTGGCTGACACTGACGGCGGCGGTGCACAAATGCTGCGCAGCTAGCGCCATTCGACGGCCAACACCGCGGTTCCTGGTGTGTCCGCTGTGCCGTGCGTGTGATCATTGCTTGTACAGCCCTCTCGCAGTGTCCGGAGCAAGTATGGTGGGTCTGACACACCGGTGTCAATGTGTTCTTTTTTCCATTTCCAGGAGTGTATTATTAGCACATACAGGTAAAGGCTTAGCTGGAGAGATAGTAGCACAAAAAATTAATCTGTAAGTTATAAAACAAAATGTTATATGAAAAACACGGTAGTCATACATGAGGAAAGGAACTGATACGTCTAACTCAGCACATGGTACCTGCTCCGTTTACCGTCTCCGTCTGCCACCATTGGAGACTGGTCTGAAGATGGTGTAAGATGTCGTGGTCTCTTGACCTTCATTGCTTACATATTTTACACTCACAATCATATTCTGCACATCAAGACGCTTCATTCGAACCGAAAGTCGATAAGATAAAGTCAATGTTGTATGAATTCATGTAAACGATATGCAAATAACTAGTAAATCACAAGTGCATACCAAGATTGAAATACTCAAGGCTGGCATAGACACACACATTCAAGACATGACAGTCGCAGGGGCTTTTAGTTCAGAAGAGGCAAACTGCACGCCAAGGGGCCGGTCCCTTCAGAGGATGAGTCAACCTATCTATGTCAGCCGGCGACTGCCTGTAGAGCAGATAGCTGTTGCCCAATTGAAAGGGAGAACGACCCCGTGTTCAGCCTAAAGGCAAATTCCGTTACATTGTGTGGGAGCGCCCAGCCTACGCATTCCATACAAACATAGCACGCAGTTTCAGAGGTTTTCACAGGGAGATAGCAAACGCCAAACGCCGATTCTACAGATTTTCGGATTGGTCGCCTTAAACGAAATGTCATTCTCCCGCTTTAGAAGAACAATGCTGATTGGCAGACGATATTCCTGATGCCTTGAGCTGAAGGAGTAATGGAAGAGACTGAAAGATATACCCCTTCACATCTGGCATGGAGAGGCGCTGTTCCATTGTCGCTCTTGGAGTGAGAACACGTAATGAGAGCATGTGCGCTCGTACATGTACTCAAAGAGTGAGGAACAAGTCTCTCCTCAGTACTTCACTGGGAGGGCACCTCTGTCGAGAGCGAATCGGAGTGTGACTCTATATTGAATCCTTGCAGTTAAGCGTTGTTCACTGTGTTGGCCGCCACACTTATTGTGCGGTGTGAATGGACAGAGTTATAGTTAAACGCCTGCGAGTGAATTTTTGAGTGGCATCACGGTGGACTGGTTATCTGACCGGTGTACCACGCCAATAGTTAGACTAGGGGTGAATAGGAGTCCTTGACTTCATCAAGGCATAGGAAGAGTTTGATTGGCGAAGGTCACTCCAGATAGAATGAGCGTTATCTTATTTGTCAGCAGCGAGCGGCACAGACAGCAGTCATCGCAGCTTACGATATTGTACGCTACAGCTCTTCCACAACAGTACACTTCACTGCATTTCACACGCGACAGCCTCGACCGTACCTAGCAACATTCTATCAGGTAATTATTCAAGTTGAGTAGGTGCGGCTCTCAGCCATTCTGCCAAGTCAATAACAGTCTTAAACTTTGTGTAGAAATTTCATTAGCGAATTCTATCCTTAAGAGGTAACTTCACATTCCGAAAAGAACTCGGAAATAACTTTTTCAGTTCATAACTAAAAGTGCCATTGTGATTTTTCAGAATTTTTCCAAAATAAATAATAATTTTCGTTAGTTTGATGTTTTTCTTACACAAACTAGCACTACTCCAGTACCAAAGTATCCCACTAACTACGTAAGAAATGTTGTAAATTTTTGTGTCATTTCCTTACAGCAGACGGCTCCAGAAGATATTTATTGCTGTATGTTTTTCAGGCATTTCTCTTTAGAACGTTAAGAGCGTCTGTCTGACTTCTGTAGTAGTGTGGGGGTGGAAATTGCATCTTGCAGGAGCCACAGGGTAAAGGGTACATCTCAGATTAATCCGTTGCGCAGAATGACAGACACGTTGCTCACAATGGTTTTAAATTGGCTGAAAGCAGTCGCCATTTTAAAAAAAATGTTTTTTATGCTATGAAGGCTGTTTTTAATTTTTTTAAATATTTCATTTATATCGCTAACCTCCAATTATGTTTACAGAAATTGTGAATGGGATCTAAAAATGTGAAGATGACTAGTGTTTCAGGTAGGCAGGAAGCTGGTGGATTGTCACCGTCATTTGGGATGGCGCAGCTGGAGTAGGCGAAAACTGACAGCTGTGTTTTTTGGTCTGGGAGAGGCAGGTGGCTAAAACTGGAGATTGAGGAAGGTGGGATGTAGCTAGTAAGTACAACTGCAAAATGGGCGCATATCGCACAAGAATTTGGGGGGGGAGGGGGGTTGGTAAAACTTGGAAGGAGCAGAGGTGAATCCTACACGGACCTAGTTGATAGTGGGGTGCAGAGTGTATTTCCGGATACTGGTCGCAGGACGTAGAACTCATGTTTAGTCAGTTAATAACTTCACTGAAGAGTCAAAGAAACTGGTACACCTTCCTAATATCGTGTAGTGCCCACGCGAGCACACAGAAGTGCCACAACGTGACGTGGCATGGACTCGACTAATGTCTGAAGTTGCGCCGGAGGGAATTGACACCCAGAATCCTGCAGGGCTGTCCATAAATCCGTAAGAGTACCAGGAGGTGGACATCTCTCCTGAACAACACGTGACAAGGCATCCCAGATATACTCAATACGATTCATGTTTGGGGAGTTTGGTGGCCAGCAGAAGCGTTTAAACTCACAAAGAATGTTCCTGGCGTCACACTGTAGCAATTCTGGAGTGCTTTCAGGAGTGCTAGTTCTGCAAGGTTCGCATGAGAGCTTCTGTAAAGTTTGGAAGGTAGGAGACGAGGTACTGGCAGAAGTAAAGCTGTGAGGACGGGGCGTGAGTCATGCTTGGGTAGCTCAGATGGTAGAGCACTTGCCCGAGAAAGGCAAAGGTCCCGAGTTCGAGTCTCGGCCCGGCACACAGTTTTAATCTGCCAGGAAGTTTCAATTCTGGATTTGTGGGGTGTCGCATTGATCTGCTGGAATTGCCGAAGCCCGTCAGAATGTAAAAGGACATGAATGGATGCAGGTGATCAGACAGGATGCTTACGTACGTGTCACCTGTCAGAGTCGTATCTAGACGTATCAGTATACACTCCAATTTCACACGGCTCACACCATTACAGAGCCTCCATCAGCTTGAACAGTCCCCTGCTGACGTGCAGGATCCAAGGATTCATTCATGCGTTGTTTACATATCGTACACGTCCATCCGCTCGATACAATTTGAAACGACTTGTCCGACCAAGCAACATGTTGCCAGTCGGTGTTGACCTGCCCATGCGAGGCGTAAAGCTTTGTGTGGTGCAGTCATCAAGGATACACGAGTAGGCCTTCGGCTCCGAAAGCCCATATCGATGATGTTTCGGTGAATGGCTGACACTTGTTGATGGCCCAACATGGAAGTCTGCAGCACTTATGCGGAAAGGTTGCACTTCTGTCACGTTGAACGATTCACATCAATCTTCGTTGGTCCCGTTCTTACAGGATCTATTTCCCACCGCAGCGATGTTGGAGATTTGATGTTTTACCGGATTCCTCATATTCACGGTACACTCGTGAAAAAGTCGTACGGGAAATTCCCCGCTTCATCGCTACCACGGATATGCTGTGACCCATCGCTCGTGCGCCGACTATAACACCACGATTAAACTTACTTAAATCTTGATAACCTGCCATTGTTGCAGCAGTAAGCAATGTAACAACTGCACCAGACACTTGTTGACTTATACAGGCGTTGCCGACCACAGCGCCGTATTCTGCCGGTTTACATAACTCTGCATTTGAGTACGAATGCCTGTACCAGTTTCTTTAGCGCGTCAGTGTGTAACACTTAAAAAGTCATAATGTAAACCATCTACAACTAGTTAGGTCATGACACCACGGACATCTTGCAGTTTGCACCACCTTGTTGAAAAATAACGTTTCAGAAACCTTTTCAATTTCGAAAATGGTTCCAATGACTCTGAGCATTATGGGACTTAACATCTGAGGTCATCAGTCCCCTAGAACTTAGAACTGCTTAAACCTAACTAAACTAAGGACATCACATACATCCATGGCCGAGGCAGGATTCGAACCTGCGACCGTAGCGGTCCTGCGGTTCCAGACTGAAACGCCTAGAAACGCTCGGCCACCCCGGCCGGCCCATTTCAAGTCTCAGACTTCTAAGATGTAGGATTATATATGCAGACTTGAGCAACTAATGAAAATTTGTACCAGTTCTGTTGGAGTTTAGGGATAAAATGAAGTGGGACGAACGTATGGGAATTTGGAGGAAGGCGCTCTAATGTAGTCTGTGCAGTTGTGAAAATGTGTGCGAAATCTAATGGGACTTAACTGCTAAGGTCATCAGTCCCTCAGCTTACACACTACTTAACCTAAATTATCCTAAGGACAAACACACACACCCATTCCCCGTTGGAGGACTCGAACCTCCGCCGGTTCAAAAATGGTTCAAATGTCTCTGAGCACTATGCGACTTAACTTCTGAGGTCATCAGTCGCCTAGAACTTAGAACTACTTAAACCTAACTAATCTAAGGGCGTGACACACATCCATGCCCGAGTTAGGATTCGAACCTGCGACCGTAGCGGTCGCTCTGCTCCAGACTGTAGCGCCTAGAACCGCACGGCCACTCCGGCCGGCACCTCCGCCGGGATCAGCCGTCTGTGCAGTTGTGCCAAGCAACTGTGCCAGCGCAGTGTAATAGTTAATGTATCTGCCTCGTGTGCACGAGACCAGGGTTCTAATCGCTTCAGCTTGCATATTATACATCATACAACATTATTTTTATCTTCGGAAATACACGTGTCATGTGCGCTTGTTGTATGATTTAAACACTACAGCAGTAACAGATCGTAAGCGATAGGCTAGCACATCCCGATGCGGTGTGCGAAAACCTACGGGCCACAACCGGATACGTCCATCGAGGTGCTGTACGCAGAACAGGAAGTCGTCTGAAAAGACAGCGCGATGCCTCCCTTCCGCGTTCCGTGTTGTCGTGGGGCGTAGCGCTGTCGGCGAGCCTCTCTGCTGCCGCAACGCCAGTCACAACTGTTGACAGTCGTTGCTGCTCCAGGCGTCGTCGTGCGCCTCGCTTCCTGACTGAAGGCACGTGGCGTGGCCGCACTCTCCTTTGTGGTCGAGCGAGCAATATCTCTATTCTCCCAGGTGCTAGACCGACCGAGGTGGCGCAGTGGTTAGCATACTGGACTCGTATTCGGGAGGACGACGGTCCAATCCCGCGTCCGGCCGTCCTGATTTAGGTTTTTCCGTGATTTCCATAAATCGCTTGAGGCAAATGCCGGGATGGTTCCTTTGAAACGGCCCGGCCGACTACCTTCTCCATCCTTTCCTAATTCGATGGGGCTGATGACTTTGCTGTTTGGTCCCCTACCCCTAAATCAACCAACCAGGGGCTCGTCACGCGAGATCTTGTATGCGACTGAGAATGGCTCTCCTGAATCCATCGAGTTAACATTCCCATAACAGTCTTGGGATCCCCACCAACGTGAGAAATATCAGGTTGGATAGGTCAAGTGCTCACCGCTATCGAATTCCGACGCGTTCTGCAAGACATTTCTCTTTCTCTCACGAGGCGTAAGGCCGGGTCCACACAGTGGATCCAACATTGGCACCAACTTTGGCCATAATGTTGGTACGACTCCGTTACTTGTCGGTATTTCAGCCAGACATCAAAAGACGTTGGGCCACTGTCGATGCGCCGACCACGCAATGGCGCAAAAGTTGTTTGTTTTGTGTCTTTGCTGTTTTGAAACGGAGTTAGTTTGTTCGTTCGTCCGTCATCGTCGTTTTTACTTCCAAGTTGAGTTTTTCGAAATGTCTCAGAAGAGTGGGGGAATATTACTCTACATCCATATCTACATACATACTATCTAAACATTCTGCATGGTGTCTGTTTGTTCTATATCGTGTCTCCCTACCACTTTCGCGCAACGACGCTCTAAGCGTGTTTTTTGGGGAATTGACTAGTTTGAACCTGGGACCTGTTGCTGGTAAGGAGACGCCAGACCACACATGACATGTAGAATTCAGAAGAATTCAGTGAGACTAGCGATGATATAACCAAATACTTAATGATTTCAGCGTCAGCTCCACTGCACTCCCTGTAAAAGAATCTTAATACTAACTAAATTTAGTGGAAGGGGTTCAAGGCTTTCCTATTTTTAGTTAGCTGGTAAAATAACGTCGAAAAAGCAGTTAAGTTTACCATTGGAAACTTTATTCTACTCACAAAACATCGTTTATAAATTGCACTATTGATAAAAGGAAATGTTTTAATACAGGATGGTAAAAACGTACTGCGTTCAACAAAAATGTGAACGAATATTCCCTGAATGGGTTTCCAAGTTCTACAATGGATCGAAGGATGACCTATGCCATATCACATCTATAATCTAAGTTTAAATTAAGTTTCACAAGAGAGAAAACTATCAAATTGGTCTACAGTGACCCTCAATTATCTTTAATTACTTATCTAACTTGTCGTAAATTACAGTGGCTGATGTGGCTTCTCAATAACTATATAACAGAAAAATCATCGCGTTTCAGATTTTTACTTCAAGTGACAAATGTGAACACCATGAGCTTTAATTGACGATCGACACTAGTATTACGTAGAAAGGGGATGTAACAGATGAGACTTCTGCAGTTCTGAGTGAAGCCTTATGCGCTCAAAAATGTGGCATCGCGTGCGTTCATTACCTTTTTGGTGTTCGTCAGGGGGCGACGGCCGGCGCAGCTCCGTCCAGCTCGCCCTCTCGGAAGCAACTCTCTCCTAACTTCTCCTTACTACAATTTACCGAAGTTGGTTTCAAAAAAACTATCTGGCTGTGTTTTCATCTGACCAATCAGGGTCTCAATGTTAACCTTAAACTCCGCCTACAAAAATTCTGTCTATCCAATGAGAAACGTTATATTTTTCGTGATGGGGCAATGTTTTTAAAGTTTGCAACATAACAGAGACGCGAAAAAGTCTCACGCTAAAACTTGCAGCTGGTGTGGTCCTTTTAGCGTTATCAAAAGATCTATAATGTTCTTTTGGAGGGCTCTATCTTTTTAACAAGGGCTGGGGGGGTGGTCTAACGTAACAGAGACGCGAAAAAGTCTCACGCTAAAACTTGCGGGTGGTGTAGCCCTTTTTGTGTTATCGTAAGATCTATACTGTTCTTCTGGAGGGCTCTAGCTTTTAACATGGGCTGGGGGGTGGTCCTAACGTAACAGAGACGCGAAAAAGTCTCACGCTAAAAACTTGCGGGTGGTTTAGTCGTGGCGGTTAGCTGGCGACGTGGGTGTCCGTCCGTCCCTTATCGTAGCGCCTTCCAGCTTAACACGGTTCTGCTCTCGCTTCTGTTCTCGTTTCTCCCCTCGGAACTGCGTCTGTCTCACGGTGGGAAGGTATGACATGCATTTAGGCATTCTTGTGTTAGTCTGTGGTATTCCATTTGCTCACTCGTTACTCGTATTACTTTGGCTAATTTAATGTCATGATATATTCGTAGCTATGTGACATACTACTGGATTTGCTTATCATGTCAGGGTTTTCATGGAAGGTGTTGGATTTGCCTGACACCTTACATACCACCACACTTCGAACTTAATTTTTGCACTGAATTTAGACAATGATTGAATCGTTGTCTAAGTAAGTCAAAAATTATCTAAATTTTGTTGCCTACTGTTCAGCCACATTATTCTGTTCTATGCTAGTTTGTATTACTAATTTATATTTTTATATTCTTCCACATTATAATTAAAAATGACAAGAGAAGAATATTTTTATGCTATTATTAATTTTTAATTATTTTCTTTCTTTACTTAAGTGTGAAGTTTGTTTTTTAAGAAGTTTGTTATCGAAAGTGAGGAGTCTTTCACATCGATGTTCTTAGAAATATATAGATATATTTTATAAATGTAGTAATTAGGTAAAATCTATTCCTAACACATTTTCTAAATATCATGTACAATTAAAATGTTTTTGTTTCTAGACACTCATTTCAACATTGTTACACTAACAAATAAGAATTATTTCCAAGAATTGCTTTGACAAAGAAATATACATACACAAGTATTCAGATATTATCCTAACAAATGGTACAAATGTTAAAAAAAAAAGAAAACATCCAACAAGATAATTTTTTATTCTTTGTTTTTATAAGAAGTAAATTAGTAAAATATAGTTATTCTTTTATTTTTATTAGGAGAAAATAAGTGGCATATAGTTGTAATGTTTATTATGCCTCACTTTTGTTCTTTATATACTGTCCATTTCAGAACTAATGACTTATTTTTATCGATAGTCTATTTTTTATTTAAGTCCATAGTCAATGACTGCTATTTTGTAGTTTATTAGCTGTTTGGTGTGCTTAACTTATTTAGTTTTTCACACATTTCTTTTGCACAATTCCTACATAACATAATTTGATTTCACACATTCACACAATCCTATGAATGTTTAAGCATGAGGTTGGCGAATGCTTTTGCACGAAGGTCATGGACTTGAGCGAGATGGATGTGGGCAAGTATTTGATGTACAGCTTCGTTCGTCATTCCTTGTTGGCTTTGCAAGTGTGTGTTGCTGTTGTGGAGGTCCCATAATGGAATGGAGCTGTGAGTGCAGAATCTCGTGGTTTACTGGCTTTGTATGCGTGAAAGTCATCGTTATGTGTCGCTGAAAGCGGTCGTTTTTCGTTGTAATACTTCGCAGACGACTAGTTTACAATAGGATAGGGATTTGGGAAGGTATTTCGTCTATTCTTCACCCATCTTCTTTCTTGGTCTCAATCTTGCGAATCTTCAACTTCTGTTCTTCCTGCTTTTTCTCTGCTTCTTACTTGATTCTTGGTTCTTCTCTGGGCAGGATATGGAAATATTTATTGATAACTAGTCGCTTGGAAGTTTTCCTCTTAGTAACAGTTTGATAAATTGTTTGGGCATGTCATTTCTACTTTGTGGATGTTTTCTTCAGTTTCGTGCATCAGAGTGCTGTTTAATAGCAGTAGTGTGAATTTTACACATATTTTCTGCCAGTGGTGGCTTGCCCAAGTGGTCTTTTCGTCGGGCCATTTTTTGCTCGCTCTGTTCATTCGGGGCGCTCGGAGACCCGGCGTTCGGTGTCCTGTCACATCACTGCAGGGTTCCGTCCAAGCAGGGTTCCGCCTAGCGGGCAAATTTATTGCCCACTTCAGTTACAAGGGCCTTCTGTTGGCCTCGCTGTCCTTTCCCTTCTCTCGACGCTTCTGCCTTGTAGGAATCGTGTCTTGCTAATTACGTCCTTTTCTTTCTTGATACTTCTCGCATTGCAACTTGTGGGTTGTTGCATCTGGTCTTTGCTGGAGTTTTTACAATGGTTCTTACAGAAAGTTTTGCTTATAATCATCTAACATATGTCTGATACCTACATTGTTTTACGCCTTCTTAAAAAGCTTTACAAATTTCGGCACCCTTTCCATGTTACAGTTCTAAGATATTTTGAGTCTTAACGTCTACAAGAAATCTCAAATTCGTTTCTTATTTTTTGTGTAGTGTCATGGTGTGTAGCATTTTAGTATTTCATGCTGTTAGACTATCTACATCTTATTCCTTCATCTTAATCTATGGTACTATTGGTGTTATTTTTGTTTTTGTTTTTATTAAAACTACTTTCTTTTTCCCACCTTCCTCTCTCTTCATTCTTCTTTCTCCTGGCGATCTTATCTGCAACATAATCTTGAAATATTGTGCTGATTATTTACCAGTAATAAAATTAATCTTCAAACTTTTTGATATGGCTCACATGGTGAAGTCCTAAGGTTTTGCCTATTTTTGGGTTCATTAGTTCCACAGCATTATCATTTGCAATTTGGCTAATTATGACAGGTACTTTGTATGCAGCGTAAAAACTTATGTATCTTGTGTTTCTGTTTGCTGGAGATATGGTGTGTTTTTACAAATACTTTCTGGCCTACTGAGAATGTTCTTTTAATTGCTGTTCTATCTCCTCTTTCTTTTCTTTTAATGGCTGCCTTTCTGATGTTGGAAAGTGCTGTTGCTATGACTTGTTTGTGCTGTCTACGTGGTACAATAGGAAATCTAACATTTTCTCTGGTTATGTTTGGGGGTTAAGTATTTTTAAGTACAGTAACTGGAGGTAGTAGTGTAGTGCTATGTGGCATTTCATTTATTACTTCTTGAAAATCTTTAAGGTATATATCCAAAGTGTTGTGTCTTTTGCCTGCATATAATTGGCATAAAGTGCCTATGTCCTTCATAGATCGTTCTGCTGGATTTACGCTAGGTTTGTACTTAGATATGTAGATGGGTTTTATTTTGTGTTGTTTTAACGTGTTCTGCCATTGCACTGATTTGTATTGTGGGCCATTATCCGAAATTATTCGTTCCACTCGACCTACTTGTCGGAGAAAATCTTGTCTAAATGCTTTACTTATAGTAAGACCTGTTGCCCGTTTTAATGGTGTCAAGGTAACATATTTAGAAGTAAGTTCCAAAACGACAAATATGAAAATATATCCATTTTTTGTGTGTGGGAGGGGCCCCATCAAATCTGTTGCAGCTATTTGTTTTAATCTCCTTAGGGATTATTGGAAACATAGGTGGTTTGGTTTGGAAAGTGACATGTTTAGCCCTCATACATTTTTTGCATTTGACTAATACTGTTCTAATTCGTCTTTCCATATTAGGAAAATGACTTGTTTGTTTTATTTTTTAAAAGCATTTCTTTGGTCCAAAGTGGCCATTACTTAAATGTGTATACCATATGTACTTATTAATTAGTTCATCTGGGATATAAATTAACCATTCATTCGTTGCAACATTTCGTCTAAAAAATAAAACATTGTTTTTTACGAGATAGTGCTGTCGAATGTCTGGAAAATCCTTACTTCTCCACTTGTGTTTGATTCCTAGTATTTCGGGATCCTTGTCCTGTTCTTTGCCTATGTTTTTCAATGCTGTCGTAATGTAGTTTTCGAAAGGTACTTGTTTCATATAGTACATTGTAAACTGGTCTTATGCTGCTTCCAAACCTATGTTATTGGATGCACCCTGTGGACATCGTGATAAAGCATCTGCTAATACATTATCTGGTCCTGGTTTGTGTGTAATAGTGAAGTCAAATTCTTGTAGTATTAAAATCCATCTGGCTAACCTCCCATGAGTTAGTTTGGCGGATAACAGAAATTCTAATGCTTTGTGGTCAGTGTATACCTTTGTTTTTCTTCCGAATAGGAAGTATCGAAAACGTTGGAAGCCCCATACAATGGCCAATGCTTCCAGCTCCGTGACTGAATAGTTTTTCGCGCTTTTTGTGAGTACCCGACTAGCAAAAGCAATTGTTCTATATGATCTTAGCCCTGCCTGTTCGTATTCTTGGAATAAAACAACTCCTAAACCTGTTTTCGCGCTATCAGTGGCCATACAAAAATTTTGTGTTAGATCAGGATGTGCTAAAATCGGTGCTGTTGTTAGTGCGTTTTTCACTTTTAAAAATTCTTCATTGGCTTGTTGATCTCATACCCATGGCGTGTTTTTTCCAGTCAATGCACATAGGCGTGGTGTTGCGAGAGAGTCGATCCAAATAAATTTTTTATAGAATCCGGTGAGACCTAGAAATCCTCTGAGAGTTTTCTTATTATATGGAGTACAGAATTCTTTTATTGCCGTTAGTTTTTCTGGGTCGGGCATTACCCCTTTCTCTGAAATTATGTGTCCTAGAAATTTGACCTCTCGCCTTCCAAATTTGGATTTTGTTATATTTACTGTGACCCCATGCTCTCTCATAATCTGTAAAAACTGATTTAATGTGCCGTTGTGATGTTCCCAAGAGGGTTCTGCTGTAATCATATCATCAACATGACAAGTAATTTTTTGTAAAATTTCAGGACTGAGCATAGTATTAAATCCCCTAATAAACGCTGCTGATGATATGTTTAAACCAAATGGCAATCGTTTAAACTGGTAACATCTACCGAATACGATAAATGCTGTAAATTTTCTACATTCTTGGGCCAATTCTATTTACCAGAAACTACTCCATAAATCAATTGATGAAAATATCTTAGCACCGTGGAAGTTTTGTATCAATTCCTCTAATTTTTCTGGGCGATCTGTCTCAGTGATTATGATTGTGTTAATCTTTCTGGAAACAAGCACTAACCTGATGCTACCATCTCGTTTTTGTACAATATGGAGCGAGCTGTTATATGTGGAGGTTGCTGGTTCAATAATATCGTCATCTAACATTTTAGATATCTCCTGGAATACTTTATTCCTGTATCTTAATGGGATTGCATAGGGTGGCACTCTAAATGGTTTGTGCTGTTTTACTTCAAACTTGTACTGAAAGTGCTTAATACTGCCAGTCTTAGGTAAAAATACTTCTGCTTTATCTCGTAAAATACCCTCTAATTCTCTTTTACTGTGTTCCAAAATACCTTGAACTTCTTGCAATTTTTCGTCGATTTCTTTATGGACTTCTAACATGAGTTGAGGCGATTCCCCCTTTTGTGCATACCATTCTAATACTTCATCCTCTTTAACTCGCATCATTCTTAATTGATTGTTTATAACTGGTATTTCTTCTAATTTTAGCTTTTGCTCAAAGAGAAGTGTGACATTCCCGAATGTTACGCTACCTTTCCCCATATCTATTATCGCTCGTCTCCCATTTAAAAAATCTGCACCTATAATCAAATCTACAGTTAGTTTAGATATAATCACGAAGTTGGCTTCGATCTTTTGATCTTGGCACGAAAGAGTTAACCTTGTTTGTCTCGTAACTTCCGCAGCATTGTTTCTAATAGGACCTCTTACTTTTATCTTAGGTGTTTTCAGAACTGGCAATTCCTCATTGGCATTACACTGCATGAATAAATGTTCTGAGATCGCAGTCAGTTCACTTCCGCTATCAATTAAAATATTGACTGGGATATGCTTTACCATGGCCTTCACAACTGGTTGAATTTGAAAGGGTTGATTCTGTTCTTCTTCTTCTTGCATCAACGCCAATTTGTAGACGCCAGACCACACATGACATGTAGAATTTAGAAGTGTTCAGTCAGACTAGCGATGATATAACCAACTACTTAATGATTTCAGCGTCAGCTCCACTGCACTCCCTGTAAAAGAATCTTAATACTAACTAAATTTAGTGGAAGGGGTTCAAGGCTTTCCTATTTTTAGTTAGCTGGTAAAATAACGTCGAAAAAGCAGTTAAGTTTACCATTGGAAACTTTATTCTACTCACAAAACATCGTTTATAAATTGCACTACTGATAAAAGGAAATGTTTTAATACAGGATGGTAAAAACTGACTGCGTTCAACAAAAATGTGAACGAATATTCCCTGAATGGGTTTCCAAGTTCTACAATGGATCGAAGGATGACCTATGCCATATCACATCTGTAATCTAAGTTTAAATTAAGTTTCACAAGAGAGAAAACTATCAAAATGGTCTACAGTGACCCTCAATTATCTTTAATTACTTATCTAACTTGTCGTAAATTACAGTGGCTGATGTGGCTTCTCAATAACTATATAACAGAAAAATCATCGCGTTTCAGATTTTTACTTCAAGTGACAAATGTGAACACCATGAGCTTTAATTGACGATCGACACTAGTATTACGTAGAAAGGGGATGTAAAAGATGAGACTTCTGCAGTTCTGAGTGAAGCCTTATGCGCTCAAAAATGTGGCATTGCGTGCGTTCATTACCTTTTTGGTGTTCGTCAGGGGGCGGCGGTTGGCGCAGCTCCGTCCAGGTCGCCCTCTCGGAAGCAACTCTCTCCTAACTTCTCCTTACTACAATTTACCGAAGTTGGTTTCAAAAAAACTATCTGGCTGTGTTTTCATCTGACCAATCAGGGTCTCAATGTTAACCTTAAGTTCCACCTACAAAAATTCTGTCTATCCAATGAGAAACGCTATACTTTTCTTGGTGGGGCAATGTTTTTAAAGTTTGCAACGTAACAGAGACGCGAAAAAGTCTCACGCTAAAACTTGCAGCTGGTGTGGTCCTTTTAGCGTTATCGAAAGATCTATACTGTTCTTTTGGAGGCCTCTATCTTTTTAACAAGGGCTGGGGGGTGGTCTAACGTAACAGAGACGCGAAAAAGTCTCACGCTAAAACTTGCGGGTGGTGTAGCCCTTTTTGTACTATCGTGAGATCTATACTGTTCTTCTGGAGGGCTCTAGCTTTTATGGGCTGGGGGGTGTCCCTAACGTAACAGAGACGCGAAAAAGTCTCACGCTAAAAACTTGCGGGTGGTGTAGTCGTAGCGGTTAGCTGGCGACGTGGGTGTCCGTCCGTCCCTTATCGTAGGGCCTTCCAGCTTAGCACGGTTCTGCTCTCGCTTCTGTTCTCGTTTCTCCCCTCGGAACTGCGTCTGTCTCATGGTGGGAAGGTATGACATGCATTTAGGCATTCTTGTGTTAGTCTGTGGTATTCCATTTGCTCACTCGTTACTCGTATTACTTTGGCTAATTTAATGTCACGAGTTATTCGTAGCTATGTGACATACTACCGGATTTGCTTATCATGTCAGGGTTTTCATGGAAGGTGTTGGATTTGCCTGACACCTTACAACTATGCAAGCCACTATATAGTTCGTAGTGGAGGGCGCCCTGTGTCATTAAATCTCACTTCTTTTTCTGTTCCACTCGGAAACGGAGCGAGGGAAAAACGACTATCTATATACTTCCGTACGAACCCTAATCTCTCTAATCTTATCTATTCCCATTCACACTCAAAACTGCAAATGCATCGGCCGTGATCTGTGCATCAGACACGTTTATGTTGGCTCTATAAGAATTGAACTGAATGTTGGCTCCAGTGTGTGAACGTGAATGTTGGCCATTGTTGGCGCCGGCGTCAGCACCAGTGTGTGAACGTAAGGTAATACGATAATCTCACACACAATGAAATGCGAACACGAAACCAGTGCGTAATCTTTCCTTATATACCAAACTTAGATGGTGTAACACCAACCTTTTTTGCACAGATACGCTGAAATGAAGTCACTTACGTATCCACACATGTGGCACGCCTCATTCTGATTTGGCTTTTGTTTCAGATAATTAAAGTTTACTGGTCAACAGTATAAAAATAAGTGATATAGGGCAGTAGTTTTAACTTTTTAATTTGACCAAATTTTAGATGTAGATATTTTGAAATTAGTCGCAGGTTATGGATTCATATTACTGAGTAGAATAATATGCAGAAACATGGAAAGGAAACTGAGGGTCACTTAAATGACGATCAGTTTGCCTTTTGGAAAGGCAGTTGCAAACATTATGCGTGATAACGGAGGCAGGACTAACAGAAAAGCAGGTCACTTCAATAGGACTCGTCGATCTAGAAAAACTGGTCGACTATGTCAAGCGGTAGAAGGTATCTGAGCATTTAAGAAAAATATAGGGATAGATATTTACAATACTGACACATCGTAAATTAGCTTCTTATGGCTTCCATGAAAAATCTTAAAACTTTAAATTGGTTAACGTCGTATCTCAAAAATAGGAAACAGAGGGCAGTTATACAACATAAGAGTGAGAAAGATTGCTCTAGTTGGAAGGAAATACAAGCAGGTGTACCCCAGGGGTCCATACCAGGCCCATTACTATTTTTACATTATATAAATGACATGACAGGTCAGAAAACACCGTCATCAATGGAGTACAACATTTGCATCGAAGCACATCTACTGCGAAAATCAACGTACAGTACGAACAGAACTGAGCTGCTGGGCGGAGACTGTTGCTGTTTATACCAACATCGAACATTCCAGAATATTTAAAACTCACAAAGAAATTTCGGGAACTTCCAGAAATGATAAATACTAAATAATTGCTGGTGGCCGTGTTTGAAATAGCGACGGTAACTGCTATGCCACATTGAATGCATCACAGCTTGCGGTATTGGTCCCTCTCGAAGTTGTCATTGTATCCTTCTATAGCACTCTGGATCTACATCTTGTCAGTGGAACAATGTATGCCAGCGCTTGCAGATTCGCGCGCTCTGGTCGTGTTGTCACACCCTCTTCACAACGGTGAGTTCATTAGGTAGCCCTTCCAGTTGAAGCTGCGCGAACGTCGAGTGGGACTAGAATTTTCTTGAGAGATGCCCCCGTCGATGTATCTGTCTCTCCTTCCCTAAGTCTCACACTCTGCGCCTCTCTTTCACCTTTCCCATTCCTTCTTTCCACCCTGCACGACATAAACTGCACAATATTATAATATGCAAATGTATGCTGTTTAGGAAGGAAGGAAAGAAGATAAGCGTTGAAAGTCCCGTCCATATCGAGATCATTAGAGAAGAAGTGGAGACACAAAATGTTTCAGGGATAAGGAATGAAATCGGCCGTGTACCTTTCACCTGGAGCGATTTAGGGAAATCACAGAAAACCTAAATCTGCATGGCTGGATGGAGATTTAAACCGTCGTCCTCCAGAATGCGAGTCCAGTGCACTAATCACTGCGCCACCTCGATCGGTATTTGTATATTATATCCAATTGTTACAACGCTATAAATGACTGACTTAAAGATCGACTTTGAGCTGACAGGGGCCATGTACTGTACCATGACATTTTAAATACCCTCGGCTTATTGTTTTCAGTAGCAGATACACAAGGGAATTACGGGCGTAAAGTATGCTCATCATTTACAAGCGTTCAGTACCACCAGAATTAGGACATAAGTCTTTGACTTGAGCATGCAAGATATCTCTCTGGTGTGCAGGCATGTCAGTACCTCTATTGAACCTCTTCCTATCAATAACTGTAAGACACAGAGCCACCATTTCAGTGAGACCGCAATGAAAATTATACGCAATGGAGTTAAACGCAAATGTAGCCCTGTGTAGTGAAACTGAACACAACTCCTTGTGTTTCTTACTGCAGGACTACCCCTGTTAGCAAGTACAATAATCAAAGGTGTTGATGGAATCTTGTGAACTTGAATGATAGAGTTAAAAAATCAAGACAGATTTGTTCATAAAAACATGAATTAAATGGAATACCTCGTATTCATGAAGTAAAGTGATCTGATTGGTAGTTGACAAAGTTGAACCAAGGATGGTGACTCGACTTTAATTGTGACTTTAAATGGGTAACGTGATCTAACTGTGATTAATATGCATGACAGCGACTGTGAACTGAGCCTGGAAACAAAATACTACAGTGATCTTGAATCGGACAACTGCTGCTGCCGCGGACGCGCAGTAAAGTAAGAGAATTCACCCTAAACATTCCTAGTCCAAGTGCTGTGAAATGCTCACCATACTGGTGTAGAAAACTCGAGATGAAGTGCCCAGGGTGCCTCTGAGTTAAATCGGACGGTGGACCTCCATCACCTTCTCTCGTGCGGATACACCTTCTCACCAACACTCTGAGTACAAAAACCGAGTATCCTCGTGAGATGTGACCGAATCTCGTCTACACATCTCCGCATTTCGACACTGAATCCCCTTTGCTCGTCACGCTATCTGCAAAATTTCGGAAAGCTCCAAGTGGAGTTCTCCCCAGCAAAACTAAAACTGTCAACTAAAAAACTCGGAAAACACTCAGGCGCCAACCGCACATCACTTTACGTACAATACAGCCTCTATCCAGTCCCAGCACATGGACAGGCGTGTTATTTTATGCATGTCGGAAACTGTGCAGTCAGGTGCGTTTATGCGATTTTAGGAAACGCCACAACATTCTCAACATTCTCAGCAGTGCCTGGCCACCAGCAGTTTTTAACCGAAATCGTTTTCGGCGGTCAAGCTGATACCAATCTTACACTCTTAGCGGAAATAGGAAACAATATGAAGGTCCCTTCCGCTCTCACATTCCTGAGCAACTCGGCAAAAGAAGTTTTGACAACTGTTTTTCCTCTGGGTACAGGGGCAATGCGCCGTGGTCCGTGCTGCTGGCTCTCCACCCCCGGACTCACCCACCTTACCAGTAGCTCGTCGAGCAGGATAAGTCGGTTTTGACTCACATATACCCTATCGGCGGCGATAAGTGGTGCGGTAGTATGGCCTTCACCGAACACATATATCTGTGCAATTGCCCTCCGTCCCTTCCACGTATGGAGGAATCGAAGCTACTGGAAGATGAACACCGACCATCATGTCTCACAAGTATGGAGGGATGAAGTGGAGATCTCGGCCGTCGCGCTCTCTTCGTATCGGCATTAACTTGGTGGATCAAATATGCCAATCTTGCCCTCCAGCGGATAGTGATGGCGTATGACAGGGACGCGGCACACTGGAGGCGACTTGTATTATACCATCCTGCAAGAATGTTCCACCATACCACCCTCACTAGATCGCAGATGCTGATCAGTCGCGCTAAAGCTAAGGTCGTCGCCTGGTGTGCCAACAGCTACGTGGCCCTTTGTTGTAAGGGCGCGAGTTCACGACGAGGTACCTTAGGAAAAAATTTCAATTTACCACGTTCACTTGCATCGTAAAATGTCCACGAGAGCGCTGGAGAATAACTTATGGCGACCAACGGGATATTAACGGAGCCTTCCATACGCATTAATCGCGTCTCTACGTTAACAAGGCACTCAAATCCTGTGACGGTAGCTGTCGTTACTGGAAGTGGCAACACACTTATTTCAGGACGTCATGGAAGAAGGAAGACTCTAATTGCAAAGGGCAGCTAACAAATCGACAGGACCCGATGGGTTTCCATTTTAGTTTTACAGGACTTTAAAATAGCTGCTAATACCTGAGATTTGTAGAGAATTATTTTTCCCCAACGCGTACCCACCTGAGACTTTTCTCGAAAGTCTGATAGTGCCAACACACAATCCTAAATGTGGGAAAACTACCAATCTTTGACGATGCTTAACAGTGACTTGAAAACATTCACACAGCTGCTGGCAAACCGTATGGGATGTTCAGCTCCCCGTGTCATCTCCTAGGACCAGACTTCCCTAGGACTGTGAAATATCAGGTTTTCTCTACGCCTCTACTTAATCTCCCTAGGATAGATCCGGCGCCCCCTCATGCACCCTGGCCTCATTGGATTTTAGTTAGACATTCTAATATATCGAGCACATCTATTTGACTTATCTCACTGTAGTGCTACGCAATAAGCTATATCCAGACACCTTTATTGATGCAGTCATGCTAACCCTACATGAGGTGCCTTCACGGGTTCTCGACAATTGCCACCTGATGGGAACGGTCCAGATCAACTGTTCGATGTTGCAGAGCTGTCCTTTATCTACGATTCATTATGCTTTGGCGTTGGAACCTTTTTTGTGCGGCTTGCGCCAACGATTAACAGGATTCCAATTTGGTAGTGTACGATGATGGCATGCTTGTCGCCCATGGCTTCGATATCTTGGATTGCAATATATGGAACAGCATTGGGAAATTAACCCAACATCGACAAGTCGCTAGCACTACTCTTAGGGTCGGGTTTGTCACGAGAGTACATTGCCCTCTTTCGGCTTACGAATACATTATGACGCATAGGACTGGACATTAAGCTGACATTCGGCGCACGATAACATGGAACTGTAGACAGTTATTGGAACAGACACGGGCCAGCATTGTGGATCAACGCTTAAAATCCGTCAGTAACGTACAGCGAGCACGTTATGTCAATGTGTTCTTAGAATCACCTCTTCCACACGTCGCACAAATTCTGCCCACCATGTACCCACTGGATTGTAGTATAATGCCCACTTATGTACCTTTGTCAGCATAAGGATGTATTTAAAATTAAATACGACTGCCTCACCCTCTCCAAGTGTAGAAGAGGTCTCAGGGTCTATGACAGGGCGGTGACTGTATTAGTATCCACATAAATCTGTGATGCCCGCTAAGCCTTAAGAGCTCGTTACTGATTGTGATAGAACTGGCCTCTCTCGATACACCAATTAAGTTAGATCTCCTAGCTCCCTTCGATCACCTCGGGCAGTTCTATTTGGACCACAGTTATCACCAACAAATGACTCCGAGCCCACTTTTGGGGACAGTAAAACGACTCTATTATGAAGTACAGCGCCTAATGTGATCGAATCCAAATATCCAAATACAAGGTGGAGAGTGTTGTGGAGAACGGTACACCGTCCCTTATTTGACTTTTATGCACAGGTTCCGTGGGATGCGGTCGTCAACAGGAAGTATGTGGTACACGAACACCGTTATGAGATCCACCTGGAGAATTCACCTACTTTCGTGCCGTGCCAAGAGGTGCATACTGACGAGCACCGTCTTAGCATATATCCTACGTGCTGCAACGCATCTCATTGGCTCAAACATGATTCTCCTACCGGATAAAACGTTCTACCCCAGGGTCGGACAAATGTAGTCGTGGGTCCGCGGCGTGGCTGTGAAATATCTCTGCTGTGACGACCCCAAACACGTTTTTTATTTCTAGTGTCATCCCGAAGAGTGGCACCACGCAACTGTTCGCCACCCACAACATGCTTACTTTTCTTTAAAAAAATTATCTATGGAGTGTCTTGCACCACCCACTAAGTAGATGTTTAGACAACTTGGTTATGGATTAACAACGATTAACACAGTATTAATAAAACAGTCTTAATCGCGTTTTATATTTATTTAATACCGACCAGTTTCAGCCCATTGCAGGGGCCATCTTCAGGAGACTGCCACACCATGGTAGACGTGACGCCACCAGCAGTCGACCAGTGGTATGTTCGGCCTGAAGATGGCCCCTGCGATGGACTGAAACCGGTCGGCACTAAATAAATATAAAACGCGATTAAGACTGTTTTTTTAATACTATCCCACTAAGTAGTGGAACGTCCCTGGCGAGAGAAGTTGATATGACTGATTACATAGTTCAACCAACGAACGTAGGCTGTGCGTGATAATAACCTGCCTTTTGTCACAGACACTTACCTCACTGGATTTCCCCATTTGCAGCCTAAATATTCGCTAGCTCCCGCGTCCTTGTCTGCTCCTATGTACATCTGTTACTGCGTTACGTCGCGGTGGGCAGTGGTCGTAATGATCTGTTTTATCAGTGCATAAAACGCCAGTGCATTGGAAGAGCTTTTCACTTGTACTTAGGTGTTTAATTTTAAAACGTTTCCGTGATTATGGCCCCACGACGGGAGTTAACAGATTTTGAACACGGAATGGTAGTTGGAGCTAGACGCATGGGACATCTCATTTTGGAAATTGCTAGGGAATTCAACACTCCGAGATCCACAGTGTCAACAGTATCCCTAAAATACCAAATTTCAGGCATTATCTCTAGCCACATACAACGCTGTGGCCGACGGCCTTCACTTGACGATGGAGAGCAGCTCCGTTTGCGTACAATTGTCAGTCCTAACAAACAAGCAGCACTGCGTGAAATAACAGCAAAAACGAACACGATGAATATATCCGTGAGGGCTGTACGGCGAAATCTGGCGTTAATAGGCTACGGCGGAAGACTACCGACGCTCTCCTGGGCTTATGATCATATTGTTGGACCCTAAACGACTGGAAAACAGTGGCCTGCTCAGATGAGACCCAATTTCAGTCGGTAAGAAGGGATGGTAGGGCTCAAGTGTGGCGCAGACCCCACGAAGCCATGGACCCAAGTTGTCAACAAGGCACTGTGTAAGCTGGTTTTTTTTTTTTTTTTTGTCGTCAGTCTACTGACTGGTTTGATGCGGCCCGCCACGAATTCCTTTCCTGTGCTAACCTCTTCATCTCAGAGTAGCACTTGCAACGTACGTCCTCAATTATTTGCTTGACGTATTCCAATCTCTGTCTTCCTCTACAGTTTTTGCCCTCTACAGCTCCCTCTAGTACCATGGAAGTCATTTCCTCATGTCTTAGCAGATGTCCTATCATCCTGTCCCTTTCCTTATCAGTGTTTTCCACATATTCCTTTCCTCTCCGATTCTGCGTAGAACCTCCTCATTCCTTACCTTATCAGTCCACCTAATTTTCAACATTCGTCTATAGCACCACATCTCTAATTCTTCGATTCTCTTCTGTTCCGGTTTTCCCACAGTCCATGTTTCACTACCATACAATGCTGTACTCCAGACGTACATCCTCAGAAATTTCTTCCTCAAATTAAGGCCGGTATTTGATATTAGTAGACTTCTCTTGGCCAGAAATGCCTTTTTTGCCATAGCGAGTCTGCTTTTGATGTCCTCCTTGCTCCGTCCGTCATTGGTTATTTTACTGCCTAGGTAGCAGAATTCCTTAACTTCATTGACTTAGTGACCATCAATCCTGATGTTAAGTTTCTCGCTGTTCTCATTTCTACTACTTCTCATTACCTTCGTCTTTCTCCGATTTACTCTCAAACCATACTGTGTACTCATTAGACTGTTCATTCCGTTCAGCCGATCATTTAATTCTTCTTCACTTTCACTCAGGATAGCAATATCATCAGCGAATCGTATCATTGATATCCTTTCACCTTGTATTTTAATTCCACTCCTGAACCTTTCTTTTATATCCATCATTGCTTCCTCGATATACAGATTGAAGAGTAGGGGCGAAAGGCTACAGCCTTGTCTTACACCCTTCTTAATACGAGCACTTCGTTCTTGATCGTTCACTCTTATTATTCTCTCTTGGTTGTTGTACATATTGTATATGACCCGTCTCTCCCTAGAGCTTACCCCTACTTTTCTCAGAATCTCGAACAGCTTGCATCACTTTATATTGTCGAACGCTTTTTCCAGGTCGACAAATCCTATGAAAGTGTCTTGCTTCCATTATTAGCCGTAACGTCAGAATTGCCTCTCTCGTCCCTTTACTTTTCCTAAAGCCAAACTGATCGTCACCTAGCGCATTCTCAATTTTCTTTTCCATTCTTCTGTATATTATTCTTGTAAGCAGCTTCGATGCATGAGCTGTTAAGCTGATTGTGCGATAATTCTCGCACTTGTCAGCTGGTAGTGCCTCCATAATAAGGTGGGCTGTGTTTACATGGAATGGACTGAGTCCTGGTTTCCAACTGAACCGATCATTGACTAGAAATGGTTATGTTCGGCTACTTGGAGAACTTTTGCAGCCATTCGTAGTCTTCATGTTCCCGAACAATGATGAAACTTTTATGAATGACAATGCGTCATGAAATCGGGCCAGTCGTTCAAGATTGGTTTGAAGAACATTCTGGACACTTCGAGCAAATGATAGCTGGACATGAATCCCTACGAAAATTTACGAAGCGTAATCGACAGGTTTGTTCGTGCACAAAATCCTGCGCCGGCAAAACTTTCGCATTTATGGACAGCTGTAGAGGTAGGATGGCTCAATATTTCTGCAGAGGACTTCCAACGACTCGTTCAATCTATGACACGTCGATCTGCTGCACTACGCAGCGCAAAAAGAGGTCCTACACGATACTGTGAGGTATCCCATGACTACCGTCAAGTCAGTTAACGAAACTGATGAATGAGGGGTTGTCACGTGGGGAAACACCGGTCATCCTATTCATGTGAGCTACTCGAATACAACCTTATCCACCGTATCTGAAGATCTGAATATCAATACGATGAATATATCCATGAGGACTGTGCGGCGAAATCTGGCGTTAATAGGCTATGGCGGCAGACTGCGACGCTCTCCTGGGCTTGTGATCGTATCGGTGAAGGAACAGAATGATAAAACATGTTTTGAGAACTCAGCAAATAATCTCTGTGGTACAGGATAAACCGTGCCAGGCTGCATCGAAACAGTCAGACGACTGGTGACAAAATAAACAAATAAAAAGATCGGTAAGCTGCCCCGGCGCAGTGACACAGCCAGTGAGTGATGACCTGCAGAAGTCGGCGCATTTCAAAGAAGCCGCGCGTGACACACGCCTCTGCGGCTGCGCCTGCGGCCGCATCCACATTGTCTGAGGGCCAGGGCAGGGCAGGGCGGGGTAGGGGCCGCATTGTCGCGACTTGTGTGAGTCAGGACGCCGCCGCCGCCATCCTGCGTGCTTCCCGCCGGACACGGCACGAGGAAGTCCCGTAAACAATAACACGGCCGGGTTTCCCACGCCCGCCTTCCCAGCTGCCTCCGGCGGTTCACGGTCGCGCCGCGTACTGTCACACGCAGCGTATGAGACGTCGCGCTGCACACCAAGTGTGCCGGGCCCTGATCTCAAACCGCGGCTGCCGCTACGTGACGTACTGCCATTGGATCATCCCCTGCTTTAGCGTCCCGCCAGCTTGCTCTTTATTCTCACCGCACCTGTGCTGGCAGTTGTTTCCATTTTCTACATCTCTCTCCCTCAACGTCCTCCCACGTATCTCTCTATTTACAATGCCTGTTAAAAATGAGAAGTAACCAGAAGAAATGGTCGGATATTAAAGTGACTTCGTTCACATATACGTCAACGGCGGGTATGTAAATGATTAAGAGTGTCCGTTCTCTCTGACATGTAGAACAGCCACCAGAGTGCATTTGTGTTGTTCGAGTATTGTTACCAGCCCTGCTAAGGTATAAAGGGTGTCTCTCTTGACAGTCGTCAGGCACATTTTCTCTGGTGTTCCGCCAGATACATTTTTTCTTTTTCTTTCAGTGTGTAGCTGGAGTCAGCCCAAACAAATACTCCTCATCAAGTCCTTCGCGCGACGACCAGGAGAGAAGGTGATGGAGGTCCACCGTCCGATTTAACTCGGAGGCACCCTGGGCACTGCATCTCGAATTTTCTACACCTCTATGGTGAGCATTTCACGCACTGGAGCTAGGAATGTTTACGGTGAATTCTCTTACTTTACTGTGCGTCCAAGGCGGCAGCAGTTGTTGTCCGATTCGAGCTCATTGTACTATTTTGTTTCCAGGTTCAGTTCGCAATCACTGTCATGTATATTAATCACAGTTAGATCACATTACCCATTCAAAGTCACAATTAAAGCCGAGTCATCATCCTTGGTCCAACTTTATCAACTACCAGTCAGATCACTTTACTTGCCGGCCGAAGTGGCCGTGCGGTTAAAGTCGCTACAGTCTGGAACCGCAAGACCACTACGGTCGCAGGTTCGAATCCTGCCTCGGGCATGGATGTTTGTGATGTCCTTAGGTTAGTCCGGTTTAACTAGTTCTAAGTTCTAGGGGACTAATGACCTCAGCTGTTGAGTCCCATAGTGCTCAGAGCCATTTGAACCATTTCACTTTACTTCATGAATACGAGGTACGAGATGTTATGTTGACACATATTCCATTTGATTCACGTTTTTGTGAACAAATCTGTCTTGATTTTTAACTCTATCATTCAAGTTCACAAGATTCCATCAACACCTCTGATTATTTTAGTTGCTAATAGGAGTAGTCCTGCAGTAAGAAACACAAGGAGTTGTGTTCAGTTTCACTACACAGGGCTACATTTGCGTTTAACTTCAAATTGTTCAATTGGCTCTGAGCTCTATGGGACTTAACTTCTGAGGTCATCAGTCCCCTAGAACTTAGAACTAGTTAAACCTAACTAACCTAAGGATATCACACACATCCATGCCCGAGGTAGGATTCGAAACTGCGACCGCAGCGGTCGCGCGGCTCCAGACTGAAGCTCCTAGAACCGCTCTGCCGCTGCGGCCGGCAAATACTTAGGGATTATAATTACAAATAACCTAAATTGGAACGATCACATAGATAATATTGTAGGTAGAGCAAATCAAAGACTGCGATTCATTGGCAGAACACTTAGAAGGTGCAACAGGTCTACTAAAGACACCATGCTTGTCCGCCCTATTCTGGAGTAATGCTGTGCGGTGTGGGATCCGCATCAGCTGGGACTGATGGATGACATCGAGAAAGTACAAAGAAGGGCAGCTCGTTTTGTATTATCGCGAAATAGGGGAGATAGTGTCACAGACAAGATACGTGAATTGGAGTGTCAAACATTAAAACAAAGGCGTTTTTCGTTGCGACGGGATCTTCTCATGAAATTTCAACCACCAGTTTTCTCCTTCGATTGCGAAAACATTCTGTTGGCACCCACCTACATAGGGAGAAATGATCATCACGATAAAATAAGAGAAATCAGGGCTCGCAAAGAAAAATTTAAGTGCTGGTTTTTCCCACGTGCCGTTCCAGAGTGGAACGGTACAGAGACAGCTTGAAGGTGGTTCATTGAATCCTCTGCCAGGCACTTTATTGTGAATAGCAGAGTAATCACGTAGATGTAGATGTAGAACAGTAAAACACGGAGAATAACGAGTACTGCAGCAGCGACGGCACCGTCCAAGCCCACGCCGATTGCTACTGCCGTGCACAAGAGCTGCTCAGTCGCTACTGGAGTAGTTATTACTCTTCGTAATTTACTGTTCCTGTTAATAGACATCGATCAAGCGAATAACGCACTAGAGTAATCTGGGACCGTTCTCTCCAATGGTCATGTTTTTTCCATCGGTCTTCTCACTGATTTGATGCGGCCCGCGACGAATTCCTCTCCTGTGCAAACCTCTTCCTCAGAGTAGCACTTGCAACTTGTCTTCAATTATTTACTGGATGCATTACAATCTCGGTCTTCCTCGACAGTTTTTGCCCTCTACAGCTTCCTCTAGTACCATGGAAGTAATTCCCTGATGTCTTAACAGATGTCCTGTCATCCAGTCCCTTTGCTTGTCAGTGTTTCCCACATATTCCGTTCATCTCAGATTCTGGGCAGAACCTCATCATTCCTCACCTCATCAGTCCACCTAATTTTCAACAGTCGTCTGTAGCACCACATCTCAAATGCTTCAATTCTCTTCTGTTCCGGTTTCCCCACAGTCCATGTTTCACTACCATACAGTGTTGTACTCCAGACGTACATTCTCAGAAATTTCACCACATACACTTTAAAAATCAATTGTCTGTAACGGGAAACAAACGGACGCCTTCCGTCGAAGCTGTGCGTCGCACGAAAGACGAGGTGAGCAGTATTTGTTAGGGGCTGACTCCAGCTACAAGTTGAAAAAGAAATTGCAAATATTGGCCAAAGCAACAGGGAAAATGCGCCTGACGACCAACAGGAGATTCAACCTGTATAAGGCGCATGAAAAGCGTCATATGTTGAATGATAACTGTCAAGCACAAGAAGATGCCGTTTACTCGTCAGAGACAACGTTATCAACATCTGGGAAAGTTTGAAAGGGGTCTCATTGTCGGTCCCCATTCGGCCGACAAGCAGAATCGTGCAATATCCGGATTTGTCGGGAATTCGGATGTGAGAGTTGCCCGATGTTGCACTGTATGGAAACGTGATGGCAGGCATAGTCATGGCTCTGAGCACTATGGGACTTAACATCTATGGTCATCAGTCCCCTAGAACTTAGAACTACTTAAACCTAACTAACCTAAGGACATTGCACAACACCCAGTCATCACGAGGCAGAGAAAATCCCTGACCCCACCGGGAATCGAACCCGGGAACACGGGCGCGGGAAGCGAGAACGCTACCGCACGACCACGAGCTGCGGACGCAGGCATAGTCATCATGAAACTTCCAATCGACGCAGAACACCACTAGTCACAAGTATTCGATCACCTATCAGCTATGGGTTTGTGGCGAAAACGGGGATTTCGTTTTGAGTATTCTATCATATCCCTATTCCGAAAATAAAACAAATGTAAACATGTAAAGACTAAGGCGCCTCTGTTGCTTATTTGACTGTTTGTTCGTAAAGAACCGCGACAACAATGACGTGCGTTTATCTGAGACGATTCTATTCAAATAAGTCTCAGCTGTCTGTCAAACAATCAGTTCACAATAGTTTGCAGTACACTGTGTGCGTCTACTAGTTTGTCTGTCAACCTGAACAGCTTCATACCATATTACCTCTTAACTAGGCGTAGCCCACTCTACAGTGGTTATACATTGCATCGGTTCCAGCACACTGGTGCCAATGCCAGCGTTTCGTGATCTGGAAGACCCCGAGTAAAACAAAGAGGGAAGATCAGTTCATTTATGTTCAGAGGAAACAGCGGAGGACTCACATTGCTCCTGAAATTCGCGTGTGAGTGAACAGTATGCGAGCCGCTCCAATATCTGTCTCAACAATGCAAGGCCGTCTTCGTGAACATAGTTTAAAGGAGTACATAGAGGAGAAAAATCCTTTATCGAGCACACAAAATAAGGTGAAAATATTTCACTGGGCACAAGAACACAAAAACTGAATCGTGCAGCTGTAGTTCTACGTGTTACTCACGGATGAATCAAAGTGTTGAGTGTTTGGAAGCAGTCGTCGAATGTTTGTTCGTCTTCGTGGAGAACGTATCGAGAGTTAGTGTGTGCTGGTAACGGTTAAGCATGGTTGAGTGTACGTCATGTGATCAAGTGAGAATTAATGGAACATTACAAATGGAAGAATACCACTTGATACTGATCGACAATGCAGTTCCATCTGGCAAAATACATTGGTCGTGCGTTTGTTCTGCAGCAGGACAATGATCCCAAAGATACTTGTAAACCGTGCAGAGAGTATGTCAGTAGAAAAGATAAATGTGGGGAACTGAAGCATATGAAACGGCTAAGTCATTCGCCTCACTTAAATCCCATTAATTCTTATTCGATTGTCGTGACAGGGGGTCAGAAAACTGAGGGAGCCGTAGTAAAGTTAGCTTTGAAAGGCGCGCTGCAGCGCGTAGCTTGAAGTAGTCGCCCTCCGTTTTGTGGCGGTGGCGCCTTTGTCGCAATTGAAGGCTTCGGTGTCTCCCTGCAGCGGGAAAGGGAAAAGTGGGCTGTTCGCGTGGGTTTAAGAGGTGGCTGTATGGGCTCTCGTGGAGAGCTGGCAGTCGGGGCATCAAGAAGCGACTTCTCTGCCTGTGCTAGAGGGACAGCACGCAGACCGCTGCTTCAGCGTAAGCGACGCGAGTAGCGGCTCCGTGGTATGGGGCGTCAACTGCTCGTCGCGAAAGAAATCTTCCTGAGCGTGGGTCCGCAAGGGGCCTCATCTGCAGTTCGGCCGTATGCTGTCGACCGGCGAGGAGGTTCTGAAAATCGGTGCGCCTTCCTGCGTCGGTTGAAATGGCTGGCAGCGGGCGGCTCGGCAGAGCATTTGAAGGTGCTGCGTTGGTTCAGTTCTGGGAGTCGTAACGCACCAGAAGTTGAGTATTGATTGTTAACAGATTTTATGAAGTTTAATTGAATTCAATTTACTTATTCTTGTTAATAATACCAGCCGTATTTTTTGGGGGGGTTCCCGCCATTCATTCTCGTCTGTCCACCCGCAGGAAGATGGTAATATTAAAAAGGGTGGTCCGTTTGTCCCCTTTTGAGGACGAAAGGGGGAGGGGGGAGTCAGAGTAAATCTGTGGTTCGAATTGCTTCTTTCCCCTCCCAGCTCACCTACGGCACCAATGACTGTACTGTTTAAAATTCAAGGCACTAAGACCTGATCCATTCTCTCGCCTGCCATAACTAGTATTACGAGACTCACGTGCAAAAGGTACTCTAAGAAAGATGAAAAATTCCTTTTGCCTCGTGGTAAGAACTAGTCAATTGCATAACGAATTCCTGCTCATCTGGAAGCTGTAAATTTGTGTTTATGTATATTTGGCCACAATCAAGCAAGGTTGTTAATGTACGCCGTAATGGATTTTTTATATTGTTTCTAGTCAGAATAAACTGTTGTTTGTTTTTCCAATTCAATACCTTTTAAGGCTTTTACTCAACGTGCTTATATGTTTTATACAGGTAGTTGGTTATTAGTGTGTTTTCTTGCCATGCAAAAGTTTGCCATTTCATTATGGGTAGAAATTGTTGCCTTGAAAGGAGAATGTTGTAAAAGTTCGCAAGTCCTACCTGGCGAGCGTGTGTGTTTGCCGTAAGTTAACTGGCAGAAATTTGTAAAATTGGTTTTTTTATATATGTTGGAAATGTTAATGTGAGTGTCCCCCCGTGTGCATGACTTATGCGTTTTGGTTTTTCTATTTTGAGAACTTTTGTAAACAGGATTGTGTTTATATGTTGCAGACAAGTTAGATTCTGCACCATTTAATGAATGGAGTGAAATTCACCTGTAATTTACCTGAACTTGAAATATTATACAGCGTCGTGTTGTATACGTTAAATTGCTTGGCTGTGCTTGCCTTTTCTGGCGTGAAATTTTTTATAATAATTTAATAATTTAAAAGTCCTTTCCTATCGTAAATTGTGACATATTGGTTAAATGATTGGTGGCTTCTTTTTTTAAAATATCGTAAAGCCTTGCACCAAATTTGAATAAAGAGTGTTACTGAAAATTGTGTGTAATTTCACCAGTTATTCCTTGGCACCTACTTCCACTTTACATTTCGTGTATTGTTTGAGACTAATAACCTTTGGTGAAACAGTAGGAATTTTACGGTTCACTGTCATCTGATGCTGTTGGTCTATAAAATAATTGACAGTCGTGTTGGACTGCAGTATCTGTAAAAATACTACAAAATCTTGTCTCCAAAATGCCAAGAATTTTGTGCAACTTCTCTGAGGGGAAAGGGTGGATACTCCTAAGGGACTAAAATCTAAATCATGTTGCATTGCACTCACTGACAGAGAGAGGGAAATATTCATTTTCTTGGTCTGTTAACTTTGTACAATGTGTTTGTACATTCAAATAAAGTATATAGTTTCTATCCTGGGTAATCGACAACTTTTTCCGAGCTGTGTATGACCACCACAAGAGAGAATCGCTCTATTGTGCACCATGGACATAGTAACGCTTTCACAGCTGCATCTGCTATCTAGCAACAGATACGATTAATGGACTCTCTGGAGCATTCTGTGTCAGTCTGCTGTCTGTTAATATCATAACACAAACGGCTGAGTTTGGTAGTGTCGTGACTGGGAAGTGTGGACTGCTGATCAATAACGTCTCATTGTGTTTAGCGATGAGTCTCGACTCTGCGCAACGCCGCATAACCATCATTGGAGAGTTTGGTGGCGACCTGGGGAGGGGTCCCATGCTTCCATTGTTTTGGAAAGGCACAGCGGTGCTACTCCTTATGTCATGGTATAGATTCCCAATGGGTATGACTTTAGGACATGGGTGGACGTGATTGAGGAAATGCTGATGACAGAACAATACATCATGTATCCGCATATGTTACCTCGCATGCGATGCTATTGTGGTGTGACAACACTCGTCGACATAAGGCATGTGTATGATACTGGCTCTGAGCACTATGGGACTCAACTTCTGAGGTCATCAGTCCCCTAGAACTTAGAACTACTTAAACCTAACTAAGGACATCACACACATCCGTGCCCGAGGCAGGATTCGAACCTGCAACCGTAGCGGTCGCTCGGTTCCAGACTGTAGCGCCTAGAACCGCTCGGCCACCCCGGCCGGCCCATGTGTATGAAATGAGTGGGACGTTGAGGTTTTCCAGTAAGAGCTCCAGATCTGCCTCCGATAGAGGGTGCGTGGTACCAAGCCGCCAGTCAACTCCGTCCCAGTGCCAGTGTCCAGAATATCATGAACTGTTACAAACAGTTGTGGACTAGCTTCTCTCAAGAGACGGTGCGCTTACCAACCGAATCACTGCATGCATCCAGTCCAAAGGGTGTGTGATGTTATACTGATGAGTGGGCTCATACTACCAAATTCTTTTTAATTTGACTCGATTTTGTAATCAGTGAAATAACATCGGATACTCTCTGAACCCGTGAAGTTCCATTTCGTTTCCAGCCCCCTCCCTCCCCCGCCCCCTATTGAGAACTCAATTTTTTTATGAGCCAGTGTATCTGTCTATTAGGGTCAATCAATAAGCAACAAACTGGAGGCTACAAAATGAAAACTGCCGAAGGGATCGTAATGACATTGCTCCCAGAAGAAGGTGTGCTCCCCGTAAGAGTGTTCAGGCCCTGAACGCGCCGCTGGAGCGACGAGGGCACACAACCACGTCACCACTGAGCAAATACGTGCGTGCTCCTATCGTCCCCTGCACTTAATCGTGCTGAAAACAGGGGAATAGAGGCTACAAAGAAAAAGAACAAAATGGTGCAGTGCATTCCCTGGCAGTGGAAGCAGTGCGGGGAAAGGAAATTCATCAACGAATGGCTCAAGTGTAAGAAGAGCACTGTACGTCCGTTGCAAGGGTCAAGCCCTGACACAAACGATTCAAAAAAGGACGGATGTCGTTTGCTGATGACGCACGCTCTGGAACGCCACACCGCGATACCTATACCATTGTCCTGCAGGTGACATTGTCCTGCAGGTGAGTGTCCTCATTATTCAAGACCGTCAAGGTACAGCGTCAGCCACTGCCCAAGAGGGCGGACTGAGTGTCGGAAATGCAACCGACATTCATTGTTTCCAATATACTTCAATGCTGTCAGGAAAGGCACTACACGCATTTGATCTTCTTTTGAAGTCTCCATTTCTCAGTGCAGTGAACGGTCGAAGCGTGCTCGCATAACTCTGTCATCACGTGGGCATGGGCCCATGACACTCTAGCGGGGACTGTAGGCTCTCAGCTCTCTTGTAAGGACCACACCTTCTTCCATAGGCAATGGCATTAAGATCCCTTCATCTGCTTTCATTTTGCAGCCTCCAGATCATTTCTAATATCTCTCTTTGAAGTATTCAACACTGAACTTGACAAATACTTTGATTTATTCAACATGCTACAATAACAGAGTTCAGGTGAAGTAGCATGTAACCTGAGAAGAGTCAAAGTCCACGAGAGGCACTTCAGTGCCTGTCAGGAGGGCTTGCGTGCTCCATTGAAGTCAAGGACTGTGCCGGCGGTAGCTTATCTACTGGCAGGATCACCATGACTGAGTAGTCTTGACAGAAGTCAGTCAAAGTGTGAGCCACAACATAGGGCTCAAGGGGCTCTAGAGGCGTTCCTGAAGGAGTAAACGTGGTACAGATCCCGCCTGAATATCTTCTGGGATAAGAAGACACGCTATACGAAGTTCCAACTGTCTTCTTGTGGGCTGATGAGCAGGTCAAGAATAGGGAACTCTATTGCCCTTGAGGTTGGAAATAGTCCAAAAAGGCGGAGGAATGAGTAGTTGGTCAACAACATTCGGATGCAAAACGTAATCCTTTGCTAGGCTCTTCCTCTCCAAATAAGTACTGCAACCTACATCTTTTTGAATATGCTTACAGTATTCATCTCTTGGTCTCCCTCTACGCCTTTTACCCCCTACATTTCACTCAAACACTAAACTGGTGATCCCTTGACGTCTCAGTATGTGTCCTATCAACCAGTCGCTTCTTTTGGCGAAATGTGGCAAAAAATTCTTGTCTCCCCAGTGCTATTAAGCACTCTTCATTAGTTATGTGATCTGCCCATCAGATATTTAGCATTCTTCGTTAGCAACACATTTCGAAAGTTTCTATTCTCCTTATATCTAAACTGTTTATCGTCCATGTTTCACTTCCCTGCATGGATAAACTCCAGATAAATACCTTCAGAAAAGAGTTTCTAACACTTAAACCTACATTCTATGTTAACAAATTTCTCTTTCCCAGAAATGCTTTTCTAGTCATTGTCAGTCTGCATTTTATATCCTCTGTACTTTCGCCATCGTCAGTTGTTATGCTGCCCAAACAGCAAAACTCATCTACTAATGTGTCTGTTTCGCTAATGCGTTTCCCTTAGAATTACCTGATTTAATTAGACTTTACTGTATTCCAATATTTTTGTTTTGCTTTTGTTGATGTTCATCCTATATCCTCCTTTCAAGACACTGTCCTTTCCGTTCAGTTCTCTGACAGAACTACAACGTTATCGGCAAGCCTACAAGTTTTTATTTCTTCTCACTGAACAGTAATTCCAATTCCAAATTTTTCTTTTTCTTCCTTTACTGCTTGCTCAGTGTACAGATTGAATAACGTCGGAAATATGCTACAACGCTGACTCACTCCCTTCTCAACAACTATCTCCCTTTCACGCTCCTCGACTCTGATAACTGTCGTCTGGTTTCTGTACAAGATGTAAATAGCCTTTCACTCCCCGTATTTTACCCCTGCTCCCCTCAGAGAGTATTCCAGTCAACACTGACAAAGGCTTTCTTTCAGTCTACAACTGCTATAGATGTAGGTTTGGATTCCCTTAAATTACCTTCTAAGATAAATCATAGGGCCAGTATTGCCTACTGTATTCCTACAATTCTCCGGAATCTTAACTGATCTTCCCCGATGTCTGCTTCTGCCATTTTTTTCCTTTCTTTTGTAAAGAATTCATGTTACTGTTTGGCAACTATGACTTATTAAACTGATAGTTCGGTAATTTTCACACCTTTCAGCAACTGCTTTGTGTGGAATTGAATTACTACATTCTTCTCGAAGCCTGAGAGTATTTCGCCTGTCTCATACATCTTGCACACCAGATGGAAGAGTTTCGTCACGGCTGTCTCTCCCAAGGCTATCAGTACTTCTGACGGAATATCGTCTATTCCTGGGAGTTTGACTTAGATCTTACAGAGCTTTGTCAGATTCTCCTCGAAATAACATATCTCCCATGTCATCTCCATCTACGTCCACTTCCCTTTCTATAATATTACTTTCATATAGATTCTCTATATACCCTTCCGCCTTTCAGCTTTCCATTCTTTCCTTAGCACTGGTTTGCCATCTGCGCTATCGTTTTTCATACAGCTGCTTCTCTCATCTCCAATGACCTCTTTAATTTTATTGTAGGGTGTATGTGTCTTTCGCCTAGTGTAATATGCCCTCACATTTGACCTCTAGCCATTCCGCTGAGCCATTTTCCATTTCCTGTCAATCTCATTTTTTAAAATTTTGTATTTCCTTTTGCCTGCTTCATTAGTTGCATTTTGAAATTTTCTCTTTTCATCAGTCTTGTACTCGTATTATCCAAGGATTTCTAGCAGGCCTTGTCTTTTTACCTATTTGATCTTCTGCTGCTTTCACTATTTCATCTCTTAAGCCACTCATTGTCTTCCATTGTGTTCCTTTCCCCTGTTCTAGTCAGCCGTTGCCTAATGTTGCCTCTGAAACTTTCGACAACCTCTGGTTCTTTCAACTTATCCAGGCCCCATCTCTTTAATTTCCTATCTTTTTTCCAGTTTCTTCAGTTTTAATCTACAGTTCTTCAGTTTTAATCTACAGTTCACAACCAATGGTAGTGTTGCTCCTCAGTGTGTGTGATATTTCCTTTTTGCTTGCTGTATTACTGTAACTACATTAAAATGTCAGAAGCTACCAGAGCTAGGTTAAATGCCAGAGCTGCAGCTGAAGCAACGTCTGGTAATCCTGTAGAAAGAGAAAGGACAGTTCAACATGTTTCTCCAACGTCAACAACAACAACAGGAGCTACAACGTCAACCCGAACAGCAGTTTCTGCACCAACATCATCAACTGCCGTTTCAGCAGCAACAACTGACTCAACAGTAGAAGTTTCAACTGCTGCAGCCACAACAAAAGTAACTCCAGAAATATCACCACCAACAAGAACAGTTGCATCAGGTTACTCAGCCATCCCAACGACCCTTCCAGTTTCACGCTTGAAGCCACTGCACCCTTAAGTTAGCACCAGGAACGTGACCCCTTTAGTAAACGGCTGTGTGTCGACTAACCTCCTGTCCCAGACTGTGTTATTAGTGGTTGATGTTCCACTTCTAGTAATGATACAGTGCAGGCAAACTCAGAACGATCAGAGTCAACCGTTGACTTCCACTGCTGTGGTCATACGTTCAACTGTCAATAATCGGCACAGTCGATCAGATGCAGGCCCCTATATTTTCTTTGTGGAGAGCTTAGAACTATGGCAAACTCCATCCTATGTCGGTAGGCAAGTTATTATTTTCCTATGATTGTCATCTCAAGCATGACATTGTCGACATTAGTACGTCAGGTAAAAATAGTCAAGATAGAACTGAAAAGTACTGTGGATGCCAACGCTATGATAGAAGTCCCTATTTTCAAAGATCGTAAGTTTGATGTCTATATTCCCAACTTCCTGCTCTATACGTATCCCATTATTCGTGATGTTGACATCAGCTGGGTAGACAAGGAAACATGACGCAACGGAGAACATATATCCTGTCGCAAGTATCAAACGATACGCTAAGAAATATCATTACATCCTGAACAAAGGGTTTCGATTTCAGTCTGCTTGGTGGTGATTCACTCCCAGGCTCTGCTCTCACATGTTGTGATTCTGGGGATGCGTTGTCCAGTGGAACCATAAGTCGCTCCAGTCACCCAATGTCGAGGTTGCTGGCGTTTTCATCATCTGGCAAGCAAGCCTAGAAGTCATACTCGTTTCAGCAAGTGTGGTGGTGTATTGATTCATACATGGCGCCGTTTCCGAAGTGTTTAAATTGCTCTGTTCCTCGCCCAGTGACAGACCCTTCATGCGTGGACTTTCTACATCAATAAGAGCTCCACTGTGCAAAAATCTACGCCACTTCAGGGCGGGTAATTGGTAGCCCGCAGCTCTCACACGCTGCTGCTCTCCGCCAGCCTTCTAGTTCCCAAAAATCCCCTGGATTTCCCGCCTCTACCTCAAAGGCAATTCCCGCAACCAATAGTCGCTCTGCGAGATTCTTCTATGCGACCAACGCCACCGCCGGTGCCGAGCACTTAGGCTCTCTCCCTAAGGGTGCCGCGCATCATCAACAAGATTTCCAGTCGGCGGACGGATCTGGTGTCATCTCCGACACCAGAGGTCTGGCGACAGGGATTCTCAGACATTCATCCGACAAAGCTTCACCAACTCTTCGTCTAGTTTGAGTTGATCAGTGAAAAACTGTATGAAGAGTTGGTGAAACTTTATCATGACATCTATGTACTTTTCATTTAACGGCAACATTTTTGAACAAAGTGGCCGAGTGGTTATGGGTAGTCCTTAATCACCCATAGTAGCCAATTTATCTATGGAGGACTTCGAGGATATGGCACTGAGGGCTTTGGCTCTGCAATCAACGTGCTTTTAGACGTATGTAGATGATACATTTGTCGTCTGACTACATGGACGCGTAGTTCGCAACAGATTTTCGGACCACTTCAACTGTCTTCATCCCAGCATTAGCTTTACCAAGGAGGTTGAAAGCGATGGGATGCTTCCATTCTGGGACGTCATAGTTTGCAAAAAGCACATGGTACTCTAGGACACCGAAAGCCGACGCACACTGATCGGCACCTGCATGCTAAGAGTTGTCATCCACCACACCAACCCAATGGCGTCCTTAGGACCGTGATACGCAGAGCATACGCCATTTCCGACGCGGACAGTATAACTCAACTTGCACATTTGATGGCTGTTTTTAAAGAAAATGGATACTCTGAGAAGCACATTCGTCGCGCTATGGAGTTTGGATCATCCCCTGAGGTGCATTAAGAGGAGCGTAGATCGGTGGCATTTATTCCTTATGCTGGGAGCATATCGTTTAACACTGCAAGAATTTTAAGGAGTTTTAACAAAGGCTGTGTTCCGTCCTCCTTCCAAGATTAGGGCACTACTCGGGTGTCTGAAGGATGATTTGGGGTTCAAAAATGATTCAAATGGCTCTGAGCACTATGGGACTTAACATCTGAGGTGATCAGTCCCATAGAACTTAGAACTACTTAAACCTAACTAACCTAAGGACATCACACACATCCATGCCCGAGGCAGGATTCGAATCTACGACCGTAGCGGTCACGCGGTTCCAGACTGAAGCGCCTAGAACCGCTCGGCCACAGCGGCCGGCGATGATCTGGGGCTTAGGAAGCCTAGCTCATATAAAATTTCGTATCAATGTGGGAAGGCTTACATCAGTCATTCGATTCACACGGCTCAGGACAGGTGCGTGGAACATCGTCGTCATACAAGGCTACAACAGCCTGAAAAATCGGCGTTAGGAGAACATTGCTTAAACGAGGGACAAGGGATAAAATTTCACAAAACTGAGATAGTTGCCAGCACTTCCGGTTTGTGGAACAGTGTTTATGAAGAAGCAATTGAAAGTAGGTTGGCGATTAATAAAGACAATGGGTTTCCTCTTAGCATACGTGGAACCCTGTACTATCCCGCATCAAAACAGAACGTTCTTCGGCTTGGCCAGTCCGAGTGTTCGAAAATAGTCTCTGAGTGCGATGTATCGTTGCCGCTGGCGTTCTACTAAGGGCAGAGCCCTCTGCCCAGTCTTACGGTTAGAGGGCAGCAACTGTGAAGGGCGGTGCATGCGCAGTACACGGTACGGAGGCCTGTATAGGACGTCGATTTGCAGTCTGTGCATCAGTTCTCAGCAGCAACAGAAGCAGCGTCCTCCTGAAGGTGGCAAACAGTTGAATCGCCAAATTATAGAATCGAATTGATTTTAGGATCTGGCAGCAAACCCGAAAAGACTTTCAAGACTTATTACACCGGAAAAGCCTACGAAGTCACATGCAACATTATTACTGAGACAAAAATCTTCCTTTACCTCTCACTGGTTATCTGAAATAATAATCCAGAGGAAATCCACATATATCATCATTACTGAAATAACATCATCTTCTACTCCTCGTTGGTTTCCTGAAATATTTATTCTTAACAAACATCTCTTCACTTACATATACATCATAATTCAATATATATTATTCCTTCGTTACTGCTTGGCATAAGTACCATTTATATTATTGCACAATAACATATTTCGTCACACAAATACAGCTACATCATAAGCATATCATTTCTTAACTTTTGGTCTCAGTATTTCTTAACATAAATGTTATACTTTAACCTTTCTCTATCCTTCTTTACAGTGTGTCCAGTTCCTCACATTATACATAGCTAGCTGGAATTAGCAATACATATTCCTGTATTACTAGCAGTCAATAGATGAGGATTGTTAGCTCCACATACCTATTTTCAGACATCTCGGAAATGGCATCATTGCAGTAGACTTCTGAAATATTATTCATAGATTACCAAAAGTTCATAGCAAATTACATTTATCACCAGTTATGAGGATAATTTCTTGTAGTGGAAGATCTACCAGTCTCAAAACTTACTTCACTATACTAACACTAGAATAGTAGGAGAGAGTGCACCATGAATTAAAAGAAGGAATAGTAACACCCAGCTCGAGGAGGCAGCAGTAGTCGCATGTACCTATCACAGAGACATGGATCCTCTACCTACCTTGGTTCTCATTCTTTCCCTATATACTTGTACCAATGGAACAACGTAAGGTGGAACAAAATATTACGTATGGTACCAGGTTTGTTGACAAAGACTTCAGAATGTGACTGTGAGATATCGAATAACTCTCGCTTATCTATTTGAGAAGCATCCTCTACACTATTTACTTTCTCACGTATAGTTTCAGAGATATCAAAAGACTCTGGCCTCTCCTGAGAAATATGTGATTTGTGACGGATAGGTTCAGTGAAAGGTTGTGGTTTTGACGAAGATGGATGATGCCTTCTTCCTCCTTTGAAGTCCAATCCGCGAATTGCAAACAGACTAACTTGCCTTTGACTTCTGCTTTCGCGTTAGCATCATTAAAGTTTAGGATAACCTTGTATTCAGTCAAGAAGTCAACACCTAATATCATTTGTGCAGCAAGAAGGGTCACAGTTAAGAAGCTGGCGGAGAACTGATGACCTTGACAAATGTAATCCAAATGTGTTTGGTTTCCGACCTCTACAGTCTTTCCAGCAATCACACGTCTGATTTTGGTTCGTTGCAATGGAAATGTTGGACAAACTGTTAATTCCTGACATTTACTGAAAGCTGCTTCACTGAAAACCGAAATAAGACTACCTAATACAGGAGATTAAGACACCTCTGCAACATAAACTGGCACTATATGGTGGATTAAAACGTTCTGCGTGTCTACCTTCTCTTCCAACACCATGAATGTCGGACATCGGTAGTGACTGAACATCTGTCGATGCGTGCTGATAGTAGATTCCTAATACCGACTGTACGAGCTGACCCGTACCAGGGGGATCGGCCATTTTACGGTGAACTATATACAACTACCGCCGCGAACGTGTGACGAAGAAAACACACAGAATTCTACGTACGCTACAAGCACGTAAACGATTTTCCTCGAAAACTGACGATATAAGTAGGTAAATACTAGGAAGAGCACTACGAAGCACCACACTCGATCGGGAAACGTAAACCAAACACGGCCACGCGCAGCGCACTAGCGAGAACATCCGAACGCCGCGACAGGCGGAAGCGAACTCGTTAGTCTATTTTTGTTACACTCTGTATATACACTGAAGCGCCAAATAAACTGGTGCAGACATGCCTGTTCAAAAACAGAGATATGTAAACAGGCAAACTAAGGCGCTGCGGTCGGCAATGCCTACTGTATACAAGACAAGTGTCTGCCGCAGTTGTGAGATTGGTTACTGCTGCAAAAGTGGCAGGTTAGCAACATTTAAGTGAGTTTGAACGTGGTGTTGCAGTCGGTGCACGAGCGATGGGACACAATATCTCCAATGTAGCGACGACGTGAGGATTTTCGTGTATGACCATTTCACGAGTGTACCGTGAATATCAGGAACCAGGTAAAACATCAAATCTCCGACATCGCTGCAGCTGGAAAAAAATGCCGCAAGAACGGAACCGATGACGATTGGAGAGAATCGTTCAACGTGACAGAAGTGCAGCACTTCCGCAAATCGCTGCAGATTTCAGTGCTGGGCTATCAACAAATGTGAATGTGCGAACCATTCAACGAAACATCATCGATATGGGTTTTCGGAACCGAAGGCCCACTCGTGTACTCTTCATGACTGCACGACACAAAGCTTTACGCCTCGCCCGGGCCAGTCAACATAGAAATTGATCTGTTGATGACTGGAAACGTGTTCCCTTGTCGGGAAAGTCTCGTTTCAAATTGTATCGGGTGGATGTAGGTGAACGGGTATGGAGACAACCTCATGAATCCATGGACCCTGCATGTTAGCAGGGGACTGTTCAAGCTGGTCGAGGCTCTTTAATGTGTGAGACGTTTGCAGTTGGAGTGATATGGGACTCCTGATAAGTCTACATACGACTCTGATAGGTGACACGTACGTAAGCATCCTGTCTGGTCAACTGCATCCATTCATGTCCATTGTGAATTTCTATGGACTTGGGCAATTCCAGCACATCAATGCGACATCCCAAACGTCCAGAATTGCTACAGAGTGGCTCCAGGGACACAGGATAAAACGCTTCCGCTGGCCACCAAACTCCCTAGACATAAACATTATTGAGCATGTCTGAGTTGCCTTGCAACGTGCTGTTCAGAAGATATCTCCACCCCCTCGTACTCTTGCGGATTTATGGACAGTCCTACAGGATCCATGGTGTCAGTTCCTTCCAGTACTACTTCAGACATTAGTTGAATCCATGCCACGTCCTGTTGCGGTACTTCTGCTTGCTTATAGGTGCCTACACGATATTAGGGAGGTGCCCCAATTTCTTTGGCTCTTCAGTACAGAATTGTGAGGGTGCTGATCTAGCGGGTAGAGCGCTAGATTCCTGCTCCGGACGACCCGGGTAGGACCGAGGACTTTTCCTCGTTCCTGTCCCTCCAGGACGGCCGCCAATACACTCTGCCTGCCATCAGATAAGTAACGGGGATCTTTCCTGGGGGTAAAGAGCAACCAAGGCGATGAACCTGCCACTCTCTCCCTTTTAGTGCCAAGGTGAAGAAAGGCTTCACTTTACCTGGAGTCAGGCCAATAGCCCGGCCATGCGCAACATCGACATTTGTTACTATAAGAAAATAATTCTGCTGAATGCGAAAAATTGCGAAAAAGTAATGGAAAATGCCGCTATTCGAATTCATGCACCATTCATTCTCCAGATGTGATTTCCAATTTTACTATCATGATTTGTTTGACATTCATATTATAATGAATATGTAAAAAAAATTCTTTAATATTATCTATATTTTCGCCCGGGTAGCCGCGCGATCTAACGCGCTGCTTCCGAGCGGGAAGGCGTGCCGGTCCCCAGCACGAATCCGCCCCGCGGATTAGTGTCGAGGTCCGGTGTGCCGGCCAGCCTGTGTATGATTTTTAAGATGGTTTTCCATCTGCCTCGGTGAATGCGGGCTGGTTCCCTTTATTCCGCCTCAGTTAACACTTCGTCGGCGATTGCTCCGCAAATACTGTCTCCACGTACGCTTGCACCATAATTACTCTACCACGCAAACATTTGGGGCTACACTCGTCTGGTATGAGATGTTATCGGGAGGGTCTCTGGGTTCGGTGTGGGGCGGCGGTGGCCTGTTGTGGGGTTGTGAACCATTGAGGGCAACGGCGGGGCGAAGCCTCTCCACCGTTTCTAGGTCCCCAGTTCAATACACAATACACATACTATCTATATTATAGTGACTCATTTAAAGATATGTCAGTACACTGTGTTGACAGTCATGGAATAGCGATATGTACATACACAGATGGCGGTAGTATCGTGCATACAAAGTATGAAAGGACAGTGTATTGACGGAGCTGGCGTTTGTGTTCAGCGGATTCATTTGAAAAGGTTTCCGACGTGATTATGATAGAAAAATAGGAATTAACAGACACTGAACCGGAATGGTAGTTCGGAATTCGTTAGAAAATTCAATATACCGAGATCCACTGTTTCAAGAGCACGCTGAGAATACCATATTTCTGGGATTACTTCTCACCACGAACAACGCAGTGCCCAACGGCCATGACTTAATGACCGAGAGCAGCGAGGTTTGCGTACAGTTGTCTGTGCAAACAGCTAAGCAATTCTGAGTGAAATAATTGTAAAAATCAATGCGGAACATACGGCGAAGGTAGGCGTTAGGATGGTGTGGCGAAATTTGGCGTTAATCGATTATAGCAGCAGACAGCACACGGGAGTGCCTTTGCTAACAGTACGACATCGCCTGCAGCGCCTCTCCTGGGCACGTGACCATATCGGTTGGACCCTAGACTGGAAAACCGAGACCTGGTCAAATGAGTCACGATTTCATTTGGTAAGCGGATGGCCCACGAGAGGAATCTGTCGCAGGCCGCATCGAACCATTCGGAATACTGATGACGTAAAGGAAAAGTGTTAATATTTCAACCAGTCCATCAACTCCAAATTGTTCTTAAGCCTTTTACAGTGTTCTTCATTATTTTTTGTGCCTGCAGTATATTAATCAATTACTAGTGATGCTTGTCGTGTCTTTAGCCGGCCGGGGTGTCCGAGCGGTTCTAGGCGCTACAGTCTGGAACCACGCGACCGCTACGGTCGCAGGTTCGAATCCTGCCTCGGGCATGGATGTGTGTGATGTCCTTAGGTTAGCTAGGTTTAAGTAGTTCAATGTTCTAGGGAACTGATGACCTCAGAAGTTAAGTCCCATAGTGCTCAGAGCCATTTGTTTTGTCGTGTCTTTACAAACGAGAGAGCTGAAATGACATGAAAAGAAGAGAGGAAGGTTAAGGTTTAGCATTCCGTCGACGCTGAGGTCAATGTAGACAGAGCACTACCGTGATTTTGGGGAAAGTTGGGTAACGAAATGGGCGCCGACCTATATAAAGTAGCCAGCCTGTCTCTTACATTAAGCGATTAAGGGAAACCTAAATCTGGTTGTCCAGACGAGGATTTGACAAACCGTCGTCTGGAGTGGTAGTACAGTGTCTTAAACACTACGGGACCTCGATTAATACTGACAGTTTGATTTGTAAGGCAAATGGCAAATTCGAAGTGTCAAAAATATGAGCATACGTATCTTATGCTTATCAGATGCCCCATTCAGTATAATACTTAGGAACTACGAATAAACAGTAATTCAGACATGCCATACTGACCTCAGCGTCGACTGAATGCTAAACCTTAACCTTCCTCTCTTCATGTCATTTCAGGTCTCTCGTTTGTAAAGACACGACAAGCATCACTAGCAATTGATTAATATACTGCAGGCACAAAAAGCAATGAAGTACGCTTTAAAAGGCTTAAGAACAGTTTGGAGCGGATGAAATGTTTGAAATGGTAATACCTTTTTTTACGTCATCAGTATTCCGAATGGTTTGATGTGGCCTGCGACAGATTCCTCTCTTGAGACATCCTCCTCATCTCAGACGACCACCTTCACCAAATGTTTATTATTTGTTCGACGTATTCCAATCTCTGTCTTCCTTTACAGTATTCGTCCTCTACACCTGTCTCCAGTACCATGCAAGTTATTCCCCCAGGTTCTATCAAACTGTCTCTTGTTCTGTTCTATCGCTGATTATACATATGATCACCTCATTGTCATATCTTTCACTTAATTTTCAATGTCCAGCCGCAATAATATCATACAATTCGATTCTCTTCTGTTTCGTTAGTAATATGTGATACCAAAAACTACAGCGAACGCTGTGAACGACTCACAGTTGGTACGGCAGGGGTAGGAAGGAGCAGCACAGGTTGAAAAGTGAAGTACCGTAAATTTTTCTTATCGGAATACGCAATTTATTACCAACACAATCAGCAACACAACTTCAGATTAGTGAAAAAATCTTCTATTAAAAAGTGCCTGTTAGTTATATAACCTTAATAGAAAATGTTTTAAAAAATGTTCAGATGTGTGTGAAATATTATGGGACTTAACTGCTAAGTTCATCAGTCCCTAGGTTTACGCACTACTTAACCTAAATTATCCTAAGGACAAACACACACACCCATTCCCGAGGGAGGACTCGAACCTCCGCCGGGACCAGCCAGAAAATGTTAAAAATAATATACACTGGGTACAGCAGAATCCTTAGAAAAAGTCTATGGTCATTATGCAAGGCCAGCATACAAGGTGCGCTTAAGGAATGCAAAAAATCTAGAATAATATTTTTGAGTAACATGATCAGTATCTAGTCTTCCCGTAACATGAACGAAAATACGCAATAAATAGAACAAGAACTGATGAGTAAAAGGTCAAGCGATATTAGTGAGGCCGTGCGGTTCTGGCGCTGCAGTCCGGAACCGCGGGACTGCTACGGTCGCAGGTTCGAATCCTGCCTCGCGCATGGGTGTGTGTGATGTCCTTAGGTTAGTTAGGTTTAAGTAGTTCTAAGTTCTAGGGGACTTATGACCTAAGATGTTGAGTCCCATAGTGCTCAGAGCCATTTGAACCATTTTTTTTTTAATATTGGTGATACAGAAAACAGACTAACGAGGATAACACGGCAAATACCATAACCCGATTTCTCAGAAACTTCACTCAGTGGAAAAAGAGTCAAAATAAGCGAACACTTGTCTCGGCTTATCCATAGATACTCAAACGTTTCCGGCAAAGGGACGGTTAAAGTTTTCAACGTACTTTAGATGCCTTTTGCCTTGCGACAGTCTCTGTCGAAATGGCGGCGCAGTGGCTAGCGTCGCCGTCTCTCACTACTGGGTCCCCTATTAGAAACCCGCTTTTTCTTTTTATTTATTTCTATTCTACCCATTTCGGTAGAAGGTTGCTACATGAATGTTTGTTATCAAGTTACTGGATACAAGGGCGTTATATTAATTGCAAAATTACGACTGGATTTCTCAATAAGTGTCATACATTTATTGTAAAATATAGAGGCTACATGTATGGCATTTTCAGGAGTTACATTCAGTTTAAATTCTCATATTTTTATATTTCATTCTTATATCAATTCTTACATTAATTCTTATAATTCATACTTATGTTTATTCTTGAAGAAGATTTGGTACATTCCTTTGGATTATACCAATCATAAAAACATTCGAAACATAGATTTACGTGTATCACGAGCATCACGGAAAGGAAGATTTGCCGCAGTGACATTTCTTCTTATTTCTTACATGAAAGAAAACATTGCTGAAGATTCCACGCGTCGGCAGTACTTTCACAGTAAACCACGCATTACAGATCACTTTAATGAAAACTGGCGCTTGCAGTTGATTACGAATCAAGATACACTACAGGAATTTCACCAAAAAAATTTCAAATAATTTTCTCATTCATTTTTTTCTTTGTTCGCCAGACACACAATCAGTAGACGAATAAGATAACTGATTTTCTTTTGGTAGCGCTCGCGTATCACCTGCGCATGCGAGATCTCCTTGGGCTGACTGTTTACTTTGGCAGCGTCAGTATTTCACCGTACGCGGTCGCATACTGTGTCTGGGAATGTGCATAGATTTTGTGGTATGTGTATGTTTTATATAAAGTATATCTCCTTTTGCGTTAATAAGCCACTGACTCGACACAAATAGCCAAGTCTTTTGGGATATCGCGTCACTTCCCTAAATGCCCCCCCCCCCCCCCCACCTCTCTTCTTTAATGTAATCGTTCAGTAGGTCTTTATATGATTTCTTATGCATCGTTTGTCTTACCAGTGGATTACCGTGAAGTAACCTGTTTACGTTTCACAGACCATTTTGGACTTGGATCTCTACGCCCGGCTGATTTACATTCATTGACTTACAGCCATTTAGTGGTTTATTGGTTTCGTCTGACAAAGAATGTTGAGTTCCCCATTTTGGGCCACGTAGCACTTGTGTTGTTGTGGTCTTCAGTCCTGAGACTGGTTTGATGCAGCTCTCCATGCTACTCTATCCTGTGCAAGCTTCTTCATCTCCCAGTACCTAGTGCATCCTACATCCTTCTGAATCTGCTTAGTGTATTCATCTCTTGGTCTCCTTCTACGATTTTTACCCTCCACGCTGCCCTCCAATACTAAATTGGTGATCCCTCGATGTCTCAGAACATGCCCTACCAACCGATCCCTTCTTCTAGTCAAGTTCTGCCACAAGCTCCTCTTCTCCCCAATTCTATTCAATACCTCATCATTAGTTATGTGATCTGCCCATCTAATCTTCAGCATTCTTCTGTAGCACCACATTTCGAAAGCTTCTATTCTCTTCTTGTCTAAACTATTTATCGTCCATGTTTCACTTCCATACATGGCTACATTCCATACAAATACTTTCAGAAACGGCTTCCTGACACTTAAATCTATTCTCGATGTTAAGAAATTTCTCTTCAGAAAGGCTTTCCTTGCCATGGTTGGTCTACATTTTATATCCTCTCTACTTCGACCATCATCAGTTATTTTGCTCTCCAAATAGCAAAACGCCTTTACTACTTTAAGTGTCTCATTTCCGGGCGGTCGCAGAGGGTGGGCTTACTGGTAGTTTGGAGCTCCAACGTCAGGCGCGTAACGGGGCCCCTTAGGGATATGGCAGCAAGAGAGGGGAAGAAAACCAATGTGCACTCTGTGAGCATACCGGGGGGATTCATTCCAGATGTGGAAAGGGTCCTTCCGGATGCCATGAAGGGTACAGGGTGCACCCATCTGCAGGTGGTCGCTCATGTCGGCACCAATGATGTGTGTCGCTATGGATCGGAGGAAATCCTCTCTCGCTTCCGGCGGCTATCTGATTTGGTGAAGACTGCCAGTCTCGCTAGCGGGATGAAAGCAGAGCTCACCATCTGCAGCATCGTCGACAGGACTGACTGAGGACCTTTGGTACAGAGCCGAGTGGAGGGTCTGAATCAGAGGCTGAGACGGTTCTGCGACCGTGTGGGCTGCAGATTCCTCGACTTGCGCCATAGGGTGGTGGGGTTTCGTTCCGCTGGATAGGTCAGGAGTCCACTGCACGCAGCAAGCGGCTACACGGGTAGCAGGGGCTGTGTGGCGTGGACTGGGCGGTTTTTTAGGTTAGATGGCCTCGGGCAAGTACAGAAAGGGCAACAGCCTCAAAGGGTGCGGGGCAGAGTCAAGACATGCGGGGACCAAGCAGCAATCGGTATTGTAATTGTAAACTGTCGAAGCTGCATTGGTAAAGGACCGGAACTTCAAGCGCTGATAGAAAGCACCAAAGCTGAAACCGTTATAGGTACAGAAAGCTGGCTGAAGCCAGAGATAAATTCTGCCGAAATTTTTACAAAGGCACAGACGGTGTTTAGAAAGGATAGAATGCATGCAACCGGTGGTGGCGTGTTTGTCGCTGTTAGTAGTAGTTTATCCTGTAGTGGAATGGAAGTGGATAGTTCCTGTGAATTATTATGGGTGGAGGTTACACTCAACAACCGAGCCAGGTTAGTAATTGCCTCCTTTTACCGACCTCCCGACTCAGCAGCATTAGTGGCAGAACAACTGAGAGAAAATTTGGAATACATTTCACATAAATTTTCTCAGCACGTTATAGTCTTAGGTGGAGATTTCAATTTACCAGTTATAGACTGGGACACTCAGATATTTAGGACGGGTGGTAGGGACAGAGCATCGAGTGACATTATACTGAGTGCACTATCCGAAAATTACCTCGAGCAATCAAACAGAGAACCGACTCGTGGAGATAACATCTTGGACCTACTGATAACAAACAGACCCGAACTTTTCGACTCTGTAAGTGCAGAACAGGGAATCAGTGATCATAAGGCCGTTGCAGCATCCCTGAATATGGAAGTTCATTGGAATATATAAAAAGGGAGGAAGGTTTATCTGTTTAGCAAGAGTAACAGAAGGCAGATTTCAAACTACCTAACAGATCAAAACGGAAATTTCTGTTCCGATACTGACAATGTTGATGTTTAAGGAAAAAGGTTAAGGCAATCGTAAAATGCGTTTTAGACAGGTACGTGCCGAGTAAAACTGTGAGGGACGGGAAAAACCCACCGTGGTTCAACAAAAACGTTAGGAAACTACTGCGAAAGCAAAGAGAGCTTCACTCCAAGTTTAAACGCAGCCAAAACCTCTCAGACAAACAGAAGCTAAACGATGTCAAAGCGTAAGGAGGGCTATGCGTGAAGCGTTCAGTGAATTCGAAAGTAAAATTCTATGTACCGACTTGACAGAAAATCCTAGGAAGTTCTGGTCTTACGTTAAATCAGTAAGTGGCTCGAAACAGCATATCCAGACACTCCGGGATGATGATGGCATTGAAACAGAGGATGACACACGTAAAGCTGAAATACGAGGTGCATTCAAGTTCTAAGGCCTCCGATTTTTTTTTCTCCGGACTGGAAAGAGATAGAAACATGCGCATTGTTTTAAAATGAGGCCGCGTTCATTGTCAGTACGCCCCAGAGATGGCAGAACCATACGGCAGATGGAATTTTACCGCCAGCGGCGAGAATGAGAACTGTTTTAAATACTTAAAATGGCGACGTTTTCCTTACTTGAACAGCGTGCAATCATTCGTTTTCTGAATTTGCATGGTGTGAAACCAACTGAAATTCATCGACAGTTGAAGGAGACATGTGGTGATGGAGTTATGGATGTGTCGAAAGTGCGTTTGTGGGTACGACAGTTTAATGAAGGCAGAACATCGTGTGACAACAAACCGAAACAACCTCGGGCTCGCACAAGCCGGTCTGACGACATGATCGAGAAAGTGGAGAGAATTGTTTTGGGGGATCGCCGAATGACTGTTGAACAGATCGCCTCCAGAGCTGGCATTTCTGTGGGTTCTGTGCACACAATCCTGCATGACGACCTGAAAATGCGAAAAGTGTCATCCAGGTGGGTGCCACGAATGCTGACGGACGACCACATGGCTGCCCGTGTGGCATGTTGCCAAGCAATGTTGACGCGCAACGACAGCATGAATGGGACTTTCTTTTCGTCGGTTGTGACAATGGATGAGACGTGGATGCCATTTTTCAATCCAGAAACAAAGCGCTAGTCAGCTCAATGGAAGCACACAGATTCACTGCCACCAAAAAAATTTCGGGTAACCGCCAGTGCTGAAAAAATGATGGTGTCCATGTTCTGGGACAGCGAGGGCGTAATCCCTACCCATTGCGTTCCAAAGGGCACTACGGTAACAGGTGCATCCTACGAAAATGTTTTGAAGAACAAATTCCTTCCTGCACTGCAACAAAAACGTCCGGGAAGGGCTGCGCGTGTGCTGTTTCACCAAGACAACGCACCCGCACATCGAGCTAACGTTACGCAACAGTTTCTTCGTGATAACAAATGGTTCAAATGGCTCTGAGCACTATGGGACTTAACATCTATGGTCATCAGTCCCCTAGAACTTAGAACTACTTAAACCTAACTAACCTAAGGACATCACACAACACCCAGCCATCACGAGGCAGAGAAAATCCCTGACCCCGCCGGGAATCGAACCCGGGAACCCGGGCGTGGGAAGCGAGAACGCTACCGCACGACCACGAGCTGCGGGCTTTCGTGATAACAACTTTGAAGTGATTCCTCATGCTCCCTACTCACCTGACCTGGCTCCTAGTGACTTTTGGCTTTTTCCAAAAATGAAAGACACTCTCCGTGGCCGCACATTTACCAGCCGTGCTGCTATTGCCTCAGCGATTTTCCAGTGGTCAAAACAGACTCCTAAAGAAGCCTTCGCCGCTGCCATGGAATCATGGCGTCAACGTTGTGAAAAATGTGTACGTCTGCAGGGCGATTACGTCGATAAGTAACGCCAGTTTCATCAATTTCGGGTGTGTAGTTAATTAGAAAAAAAATCGGAGGCCTTAGAACTTGAATGCACCTCGTACTAAACATCTTTTTCCAAAGCTGTTTCACAGAGGAAGACCGCACTGCAGTTCCTTCTCTAAATCCTCGCACAAACGAAAAAATGGCTGTCATCGAAATAAGTGTCCAAGGAATAGAAAAGCAACTGGATTCACTCAACAGAGGAAAGTCCACTGGACCTGACGGGATACTAATTCGTTTCTACACAGAGTACGCGAAAGAACTTGCCCCCCTTCTAACAGCCGTGTACCGCAAGTCTCTAGAGGAACGGAAGGTTCCAAATGATTGGAAAAGAGCACAGGTAGTCCCAGTCTTCAAGAAGGGCCGTCGAGCAGATGCGCAAAACTAAAGACCTATATCTCCGACGTCGATCTGTTGTAGAATTTTAGAACATGTTTTTTGCTCGAGTATCATGTCGTTTTTGCAAACCCAGAATCTACTCTCTAGGAATCAACATGGATTACGGAAACAGCGATCCTGTGAGACCCACCTCGCTTTATTTGTTCATGAGACTCAGAAAATATTAGATACAGACTCCCAGGTAGATGCTATTTTTCTTGACTTCCGGAAGGCGTTCGATACAGTTCCGCACTGTCGCCTGATAAACAAAGTAAGAGCCTACGGAATATCAGACCAGCTATGTGGCTGGATTTAAGAGTTTTTAGCAAACAGAACACAGCATGTTGTTATCAATGGAGAGACGTCTACAGACGTTAAAGTAACCTCTGGCGTGCCACAGGGGAGTGTTATGGAACCATTGCTTTTCACAATATATATAAATGACCTAGTAAATAGTGTCGGAAGTTCCATGCGGCTTTCCGCGGATGATGCTGTAGTATACAGAGAAGTTGCAGCACTAGAAAATTGTAGCGAAATGCAGGAAGTTCTGCAGCGGATAAGCACTTGGTGCAGGGAGTGGCAACTGACCCTTAACATAGACAAATGTAATGTATTGCGAATACATAGAAAGAAGGATCCTTTATTGTATGATTATATGATAGCGGAACAAACACTGGTAGCAGTTACTTCTGTAAAATATCTGGGAGTATGCGTGCGGAACGATTTGAAGTGGAATGATCATATAAAATTAATTGTTGGTAAGGCGGCTACCAGGTTGAGATTCATTGGGAGAGTCCTTAGAAAATGTAGTCCATCAACAAAGGTGGTGGCTTACAAAACACTCGTTCGACCTATACTTGAGTATTGCTCATCACTGTGGGATCCGTAGCATATCGGGTTGACGGGGGAGATAGAGAAGATACAAAGAAGAGCGGCGCGTTTCGTCACAGGGTTATTTGGTAACCGTGATAGCGTTACGGAGATGTTTAGCAAACTCAAGTGGCAGACTCTGCAAGAGAGGCGCTCTGCATCGCGGTGTAGCTTGCTCGCCAGGTTTCGAGAGGATGTGTTTCTGGATGAGGTATCGAATATATTGCTTCCCCCTACTTATACCACCCGAGGAGATCACGAATGTAAAATTAGAGAGATTCGAGCGCGCACGGAGGCTTTCAGACAGTCGTTCTTCCCGCGAACCATACGCGACTGGAACAGAAAAGGGAGGTAATGACAGTGGCACGTAAAGTGCCATCCGCAACACACCGTTGGGTCGCTTGCGCAGTATAAATGTAGATGTAGATGTAGATCACCCGAATTAATTCGACTACATTCCTCCCCATGAACCATGGACCTTGCCGTTGGTGGGGAGGCTTGCGTGCCTCAGCGATACAGATAGCCGTACCGTAGGTGCAACCACAACGGAGGGGTATCTGTTGAGAGGCCAGACAAACGTGTGGTTCCTGAAGAGGGGCAGCAGCCTTTTCAGTAGTTGGAAGGGCAACAGTCTGGATGATTGACTGATCTGGCCTTGTAACAATAACCAAAACGGCCTTGCTGTGCTGGTACTGCGAACGGCTGAAAGCAAGGGGAAACTACAGCCGTAATTTTTCCCGAGGGCATGCAGCTTTACTGTATGCTTACATGATGATGGCGTCCTCTTGGGTAAAATATTCCGGAGGTAAAATAGTCCCCCATTCGGATCTCCGGGCGGGGACTACTCAAGAGGATGTTGTTATCAGGAGAAAGAAAACTGGCGTTCTACGGATCGGAGCGTGGAATGTCAGATCCCTTAATCGGGCAGGTAGGTTAGAAAATTTAAAAAGGGAAATGGATAGGTTGAAGTTAGATATAGTGGGAATTAGTGAAGTTCGGTGGCAGGAGGAACAAATAAAAGAAATTATTCAGATTGTGAAGGGAGACGAAAATTTAATAGTCATGGGTGACTGGAATTCGAGTGTAGGAAAAGGGAGAGAAGGAAACATAGTAGGTGAATATGGCTTGGGGGACAGAAATGAAAGAGGAAGCCGCCTGGTAGAATTTTGCACAGAGCACAACATAATCATAACTAACACTTGGTTTAAGAATCATGAAAGAAGGTTGTATACATGGAAGAACCCTGGAGATACTAAAAGGTATCAGACAGATTATATAATGGTAAGACAGAGATTTAGGAACCAGGTTTTAAATTGTAAGACATTTCCAGGGGCAGATGTGGATTCTGACCACAATCTATTGGTTATGACCTGTAGATTAAAACTGAAGAAACTGCAAAAAGGTGGGAATTTAAGGAGATGGGACCTGGATAAACTGAAAGAACCAGAGGTTGTACAGAGATTCAGGGAGAGCATAAGGGAACAATTGACAGGAATAGGGGAAATCAATACAGTAGAAGAAGAATGGGTAGCTTTGAGGGATGAAGTAGTGAAGGCAGCAGAGGATCAAGTAGGTAAAAAGACGAGGGCTAGTAGAAATCCTTGGGTAACAGAAGAAATATTGAATTTAATTGATGAAAGGAGAAAATATAAAAATGCGATAAGTGAAACAGGCAAAAAGGAATACAAACGTCTCAAAAACGAGATCGACAGGAAGTGCAAAATGGCTAAACAGGGATGGCTAGAGGACAAATGTAAGGATGTAGAGGCCTATCTCACTAGGGGTAAGATAGATACCGCCTACAGGAAAATTAAAGAGACCTTTGGAGATAAGAGAACGACTTGTATGAATATCAAGAGCTCAGATGGAAACCCAGTTCTAAGCAAAGAAGGGAAAGCAGGAAGGTGGAAGGAGTATATAGAGGGTCTATACAAGGGCGATGTACTTGAGGACAATATTATGGAAATGGAAGAGGATGTAGATGAAGATGAAATGGGAGATACGATACTGCGTGAAGAGTTTGACAGAGCACTGAAAGACCTGAGTCGAAACAAGGCCCCCGGAGTAGACAATATTCCATTGGAACTACTGACGGCCGTGGGAGAGCCAGTCCTGACAAAACTCTACCATCTGGTGAGCAAGATGTATGAAACAGGCGAAATACCCTCAGACTTCAAGAAGAATATAATAATTCCAATCCCAAAGAAAGCAGGTGTTGACAGATGTGAAAATTACCGAACTATCAGTTTAATAAGTCACAGCTGCAAAATACTAACACGAATTCTTTACAGACGAATGGAAAAACTAGTAGAAGCCAACCTCGGGGAAGATCAGTTTGGATTCCGTAGAAACACTGGAACACGTGAGGCAATACTGACCTTACGACTTATCTTAGAAGAAAGATTAAGGAAAGGCAAACCTACATTTCTAGCATTTGTAGACTTAGAGAAAGCTTTTGACAATGTTGACTGGAATACTCTCTTTCAAATTCTGAAGGTGGCAGGGGTAAAATACAGGGAGCGAAAGGCTATTTACAATTTGTACAGAAACCAGATGGCAGTTATAAGAGTCGAGGGACATGAAAGGGAAGCAGTGGTTGAGAAGGGAGTAAGACAGGGTTGTAGCCTCTCCCCGATGTTGTTCAATCTGTATATTGAGCAAGCAGTAAAGGAAACAAAAGAAAAATTCGGGGTAGGTATTAAAATTCATGGAGAAGAAATAAAAACTTTGAGGTTCGCCGATGACATTGTAATTCTGTCAGAGACAGCAAAGGACTTGGAAGAGCAGTTGAATGGAATGGACAGTGTCTTGAAAGGAGGATATAAGATGAACATCAACAAAAGCAAAACAAGGATAATGGAATGTAGTCGAATTAAGTCGGGTGATGCTGAGGGAATTAGATTAGGAAATGAGGCACTTAAAGTAGTAAAGGAGTTTTGCTATTTGGGGAGCAAAATAACTGATGATGGTCGAAGTAGAGAGGATATAAAATGTAGGCTGGCAATGGCAAGGAAAGTGTTTCTGAAGAAGAGAAATTTGTTAACATCGAGTATAGATTTAAGTGTCAGGAAGTCATTTCTGAAAGTATTTGTATGGAGTGTAGCCATGTATGGAAGTGAAACATGGACGATAAATAGTTTGGACAAGAAGAGAATAGAAGCTTTCGAAATGTGGTGCTACAGAAGAATGCTGAAGATTAGATGGGTAGATCACATAACTAATGAGGAAGTATTGAATAGGATTGGGGAGAAGAGAAGTTTGTGGCACAACTTGACCAGAAGAAGGGATCGGTTGGTAGGACATGTTCTGAGGCATCAAGGGATCACCAATTTAGTATTGGAGGGCAGCGTGGAGGGTAAAAATCGTAGAGGGAGACCAAGAGATGAATACACTAAGCAGATTCAGAAGGATGTAGGTTGCAATAGGTACTGGGAGATGAAAAAGCTTGCACAGGATAGAGTAGCATGGAGAGCTGCATCAAACCAGTCTCAGGACTGAAGACCACAACAACAACAACATTCCATTACCCTCGTTTTGCTTTTGTTGATGTTCATCTTATACCCTCCTTTCAAGACCATTCCGTTCAGCTGCTGTTCCAAGTCCTTTGCTGTCTCTGACAGAATTACGATGTCATCGGCGAACCTCAAAGTTTTTGTTTCTTCTCCATGGATTTTAATACCTACTCCGAACTTTTCTTTTGTTTCCTCTTATCACTTACAAAGAACATCTTGAGTGCGAGGTCGCAAGTTCAATCTATAGTAAGGCTAATTTGTAAGCGTTAACAATTATGAGATGAAAAAATTAACTGCTAATGACTCACCGTGTACAGTAGGATGGCGACATAAAATAAGTGTCCGGGAGGTGCAGAGACCAATGTTCTTCCCCTGGAGTGGCCGAGCGGTTCTAGGCGCTACAGTCTGGAACCGCGCGACCGCAGGTTCGAATCCTGCCTTGGGCAAGGATGTGTGTGATGTCCTTAGGTTAGTTAGGTTTAAGTAGTTCTAAGTTCTAGGGGACTGATGACTCAGAAGTTAAGTCCCATAGTGCTGAGAGCCATTTGAACCATTTTGAACCAATCTTCTATGGGATGTATGTATTGCACTTCACAAAAAGAACACCCTCGACATTTTAGGGATGTTCAAAACAAGCCATTAACTTTCGCTATGAACACCGAATGCAAAATGGGACGTCACAGTGCTCACAAAGGTTCGCACTGTTAAGATCGAATACGATCTCCTTGGGAGTTACAAACCGTCAAGACGTTCAACGAGGCAGGACGTTCAGATAGGTATCCACTCTCAAGAAATGCATATAGAATCATGTTAGTGTAACGGAATGACGAGAACTGATGCAATGTGGCGGCACGCAACCGAATGCGAAACAGTCTGTTGAAGCACATATCGTGAAACTGACTGCGTAGCTGCAGATAGTGCGACAATATGTTTTGTAGGCACGAAAAAAAAGACAAATATCAGGAGGCTGTATTTATCGAGTGGTTCCAGGTGCTATGAAATGCAATGTCACACACTTTGCCGGAGGAATAGTTTCCTCTAAAGGAGTATGACTTCTGTACGCTGTCTCAATGTATGTGACGTGGATGTGCGGCTTGGCACGACCAAACGAATAATATTTAGGTCCCTTCAGGCGCCAATCAGAGGGGGGCCCTCGAAATCCTGAATGGCGTTAAGCGTAGCCCGCTTGAACTCATCGACTCCACATTCGCACGACCGTCAGCCTGGCGGTGTCGAATGCCGACACGCGTTGGAAGACATTTAATTCACTTTCAGGAGGCGCACACGATGTTATTACGAAGAACACTCAAATGCGATTTCTGAATGAAAACTCGCTGCGTAATCTTGTACATAGAATGTAGACGTTACTGCCACCGCCTTCACACGGCTCCGCTGAAGAGTTAATCATTTCTTCATCGAAGCACGTGAACCACGTCATGCCAATTTAACTTCTATTGCACGCTGCCTTCGTGGTGTTTCTGTCTTAATGGTAAGCAGAGTGTTTGTCGCAGAAGGGCTCTCCCTCAGCTGTGATATTTCCCCTTAATTGAAAAAGAAATGTCCGTGGGTAACGAGAAGGCCAGCTACCACTGTGGAGGACATCGTATACAGTGAATATTCGCCGTAGGCCAGTGCAAGTTTGACTAGCTTTTCTACAAGAGGTAGTGCAAGTCAGACTAGATTTTCTACAGCAGGTTGGCTCTGAGCACTATCGGACTCAACTGCTGAGGTCATAAGTCCCCTAGAACTTAGAACTACTTAAACCTAACTAACCTAAGGACAACACACACATCCATGCCCGAGGCAGCATTCGAACCTGCGACCGTAGCGGTCGCGCGGTTCCAGACTGTAGCGCCAGAACCGCTCGGCCACCAGCGGCCGGCTTCTACAGCAGGACCGTTGGTTGTTTTTAGCTGCAAGAGGCAATCGAATGATGTCTTCAGTTGTCTTCAGAGTATCATTGGAAACACAGAGCAATTAGTTTATACGACGAACATTTAACATACCAGGAATGGTCCTGTTTAGGGTGAAGTCAACAACTTCTACATTAGACTATGAATATTTCATCATCATCAATCGCACAGCCTGTTCTTAGTTAGCTGAACTAACAAGTTAGTCCAAATCGTCAAACGCATGACTTTCAGCATGGCGTGAATTTCACCGAATTTTGCTTTTTGTATCCACAATCGAGAAGTACTTCATATTATTTTACTGACCTAGTCTTTCCTATAAAGTGATGGAAAGGAAGGTAAGAATAACTTGTGAGGCGTTCAGCCATACTCACTTCGGTTAGAGAGATTCCAGTAACATCTGGTCCGGTAATCAAACCACAAACAGTGGCGGAAATAAAAGATACAAAACACAGCCACCATGCAACCTTAAAATGAACTACTACTACTTCTTCTTCTTCATTTTCGTCAATTCAAGGTTTAGACAATATGCCTATTCTGACTTCACATTTTAAGTCTTTGCTTGGTCCTCCAACGTTCCTTTTTTCTGATGGCTTGTACTTCTTTACAATAATGGAATTCTGTCTTCTTACGGGAATCGGCGAGATGCCGCGAGTAAAGAGGCTAAAGAGCGGTGCATTATATCAGTAGTGTATGGTACAAGCTGAGAATTTGTGTCCGACAAGAGGCGTGTTAGGATAGTCCGTACGTCTGTGGTGACCTCTGTGCCCGGATGATACAGTGGCCAGCGCTTCTGATTAGTAAGCGGGAGACCTGGGTTTGACCCCGGTCTGGCATAAATTTTCAACTTGCCTCATTGATATAAATCGATCCCCACAGGCAGTTAATATGTTTAATTCCTTTGTGTCTTGAATCATAGTGGCTGCAGGATCAAAATTATATTAGTTGTTTAGGAAATGTCCGTAAGAACAGACACCACATATAGCAGGTGAATCACCCAAAACTAGCACCGTAGATATTGCGGAAATGGAAAGTGCTATTCAATTGTGGTTTTTACAGAATGGATTGGAATCAGGGGCTCGTATTATTAGCGAATCAACAGACTGTAATAACACTTAGAAAGCGTATTTTTTGTGCAGACATACACATTTTTAAAGGGAACAACGCCTATTGACATTAACAAACTAAAATCAGGGTACATTAGAGTGTCAGAGGCGTTCGTTGCAGTATTCTAGGGCGAGTTGTTTACGAGGTATCGAATTTTGAAGACTTCCCACCCGGCCGGCCGAAGTGACCGTGCGGTTAAAGGCGCTGCAGTCTGGAACCGCAAGACCGCTACGGTCGCAGGTTCGAATCCTGCCTCGGGCATGGATGTTTGTGATGTCCTTAGGTTAGTTAGGTTTAACTAGTTCTAAGTTCTAGGGGACTAATGACCTCAGCATTTGAGCCCCATAGTGGTTGGTTGGTTGTTTCGGGGAAGGAGACCAGACAGCGAGGTCATCGGTCTCATCGGATTAGGGAAGGACGAGGAAAGAAGTCGGCCGTGCCCTTTGAAAGGAACCATCCCGGCATTTGCCTGGAGCGATTTAGGGAAATCACGGAAAACCTAAATCAGGATGGCCGGACGCGGGATTGAACCGTCGTCCTCCCGATTGCGAGTCCAGTCCCATAGTGCTCAGAGCCATTTGAACCATTTTGAACTTCCCACCCCGACAATTGTACAATATTTGTGATAACAGATACTAAAGAACAACACAAGTACATACTCTAGTTACGTGGATTCTGACCAGTAAAGACACAACCGATAATCACACATTGTGACGGCCGGTGTGGCCGTGCGGCTCTTGGCGCTTCAGTCCGGATCCGCGTGACCGCTACGGTCGCAGGTTCGAATCCTGCCTGGGGCATGGATGTGAGTGATGTCCTTAGGTTAGTTGGGTTTAAGTAGTTCTAAGTTCTAGGGGACTGATGAGCTCAGCTGTTAAGTCCCATAGTGTTCCGTTTAAGAAAAACGGGCCTATGAGCTGATGGATCACAATCCCACACCATAAGTTTACACTCCATGGAGGCTGCCGTTCCACCTGACGGGTAATTTCAACAGACCAGCAGTGCATGTTTCAGCGGTTACCTGGCCATGATTGGTACATGTGACTTAATCACAAAACTAGACGCAATTCACCAACGTCAAATAAAACTGAGCACATCTCAAAACGCTAGACTCTCTGAAAATATTTTTGTTTGTTGCTGAACAAACTACAGTCTTAAGCAGCTGTTAATGTAAGTTGACTATTCTCGATTCGGATCTTAGTTGCTAGATGCATATTATGATAAAATACTGAAACGTCCCCTTTGAACAATAATACACGACTGTCCTTTACCTGACACAATATTTTTTAGCGCAACGCAATCTGACTTTCAAAAAAATCCCTACGAAAGAATGGCCCTGACTAACATTAACCTATACGTTTCACAAATCACTTACCTCACAAAAATCTTCGCTGCTCAAGCTACTGCAATACAGCGAGCGCCACTACTGCCAGCTAAATAAAAGATTCAAACTACTGAAGGCACTAACTACTGATAGGGATAGTTAGCAAATGAAAGATATTAATAGAGAACAAACAATGTATTTACCTTGATATCATCATATATAAATATAGCAGTTCATGACAAATTTCAAAACTCCGCCATCTCTCTCCCCACATCCACCACTGCTGGCGGCTCACCTCCAACTGCACAACGCTACGCGCTGTTCACATCCAGCTGCCGCTGCCCAACACTACAATGGCGAGTATTACAACAATGCAAAGCAGCCGCAGACTGCACACAGCACAGCCAGTGATTTTCATACAGAAGTGGCGTTACCAATAAAAAAACCTAAACAGCCTACTTACATAGCCCCTATGCTCCCCACAAAAAATTTTACAAATTGGATTGGGCAGTGGCCAATACAGATTTGAAAAAATTTTTCATAATTACAATAACAAAGAAATCAAATGCACACACTTATTGATACAACGTTGGTCAAAAGCTAAAATTTTGTCACAGTCCATAAAGACAGTCCTGATCATTCATTACAGTAAAATATAGTGTTTTTCTCCAAGTCTGAGCAGTAGAAGAAAATGCACACGGAAGTAGTGGATTTCCATGCAGTCTTGAAGAAGTAGTGTTGTCCTTCCAACGGAAAGACAGTGCTGACTCTCGACATGCAGACAAGTATTGGGTCACAACAGAGCAAACCCACTGCAGAGTCAGTCGAAGTTTTGATGAATATTGGTAGGTAGGTCATCACAGAGCAGACCCACCGTAGTCCTGGTAGAGATTACGATATTGGTGGGCCACCAGAGGTGCAGACCCACTGTAGTCCTTGTAGAGATAATGGTATTGGTGGGCCACCAGAGGTGCAGACCCACTGTAGTCCTTGTAGAGATGGCCAGCAGCCATCTGTTGCGATTGTGCAGGTGCACATTCAGCATCGAAGAGTCTTGCGGAGAATATAGCAAGTCCATAAACCACCACTTGTGCACTCACAAAGTTTTTGGAATTGTCCTTAGAACCAGCAATGCTGTTATCCAGTCCCTTGCTGAATTATTAACACACATGCAAACACTAACAGTCCCTACTTCTCACATATTGTCCATATACTATGAACAACAGAAACGTGTGCAGTGAAATGTAACTTACAAGTTAATAATAAGATGAACTGGTGTCAATTACAATTTTATAAATTTACAACATGAAAATACAATTACAAAGGTACAAAATACATCATTAAAGAACATAATAATACAGATAACATTTGTAGTACAGGCTTTACAAAAGAATAGAAATAGACATATACATCAGTGTTACAGGAATTATGACATGAGTACATACATAAAAGATCGAATAACTTTCGAAACATCAACTTCACACATGAGCATTAACACAAAACAGAATAAATAATGTCTAAACATCTTTACAAAGTAAATAACACATTATTAATGCCAATTGTATTTGAGGATAACAGTATTCCTCATCATATTGAATGTAACTTAGTATTAGAAGAGAAAAAAGTTCTATGAAACAGTACACAGAGACAGGAAGAAAACAAATACACAAGGGTACACAAACATATAGTGGGATAACACAAAAGAGAAAGGACAGGGTTTGTTTTACTGCAGTATTTTGCATGGAGACCTCCCTTTGTTCATCATTATTCCCAAAAAGTCCTATCTAAGCCTGCTTTCTGTATTCTGTTCATATTTCTTTCAAAATAATTATTTCTGATTGTACAATACTCATTTGGGCCCAAATCTTTATCATATAACTTCGCAATGCATTCTTTACCTATTCTCCATAGTCAGTTTCTTATATAGTCTACCCCCTCTTAAGCTAACTTAAATCTACTGAGCTCAGATATATATACCAAGGGACGAGGCAATGCAGCATCACATAAAACAATTAATATAAACAGCAATGAAAAAAAACGCAGATTTGCAAAGCAAGCAGCATTAAGAAATTAGCAAAGCAATTGTAATATTACAACTAATCTAAGGCAATGTGCAGCAAACAATAAAACTAAATCATTAGTAAAACTGGCTTAACAGAATAATGTAAAGTCAAATTCAATAACACTATGCCTGGCAAACAGCAGTAACTTATACCTAAACATGACATAGCTCAAGCAGAAAAAAATATTACACTAAAAATGGCCATGTCTAATACCTATGTCACATCTTAACACTAGAGTGATGCATCACAATTTATTCTACAAAAGAAATTACCAAGTACTTGAAAAGAAAATTATGAATGAAGTTCCTGTGAAGGTAAATGCCGCTTTGTGCTCCCTCATTTTTTTGAAAAAATTATTATATACTCGATTTGTAGACAGAAAATATTTATATTAGTACATCTATAAAATTTTATTTTAACCAATGCTGCAGTGCAGCTAGAAACTAGATATCAAATGAAATAAGCAACTATGTACAAAGCAAAGCGTAAGAACATCGTTCAATAGTCATGTGGCATTTCATAAGTAGTAAAAAAATCTCTCATCTAGAAAGACAGTAGTCATAGTCAGGTGTGTAGACAAACTATTTCTTGTCATTTCATTAGGCATTTCAGTAAATATCAGAAAGTACGATATGTTTCCAAGTAATTAGCGTGTCGGATTTGCGATGCTTTCTCTAAAGGAATGACAATGGCCAGGATAATGGCCTCCCTTTTTTTTTTCCTTCCTGTGCTCTGAAAGGCACGCGCCAATGGCCCTCTCTCCAGGCGTCCGACACAGCTGGGTGCCCACGACGCATTACGTGCAGGTGGTCACTTAACTTTCTTACGAAAATATTTACGACAGCAGTTTCCGCTACAGTGACAGTCTAACATAAAAATATTTCACAGGTCAAGAATTAGCGTTGCAAATCTGTAGAAAGAAAATCCTATAAATATAAGTGTCCAAATAAAATATTCGTCAGCATTGTGATACAGTCACGCATACACGCACATTTCATAACTCTTAAAGTACGATTCTTGGTTTCCAACATACTTCTTATTCCTCATATATGGTAGCAACATCTTATTGATCATAAACATATCTCAACAGCATAGTACACATCGTCGTCGTAATAATAACATCATAACACCTCAGTCAAATCTCAAAATCGTCGTAGCTTCCTCCAATAATTTCAAAACCTCAAAAAAAATTCTCTGCTCATTTCAATAGTGTCATCTACCTCAAACGTACTTTAAAATCATGCTCCCTTACCAAATACATCATTCAAAGCTCTCATAGTATCACAATGATTCCGAAAAAATATGAACAGTTTACAAAGTACAGACAAAATACAGTTTCATAAGTGTGAAGTTACCCAACTGTGTATTGCGTAAACATGTGTCACTGATGTAGTAAAAAAATGTTTATCTCTCAGTTAAATGATCAGATAGCTGTGTAATTTATGTGTTAGAGAAATATGGTACCGATGTGTAAAGTTGTATAAGCAAATACCATATTAGCTAGGGTTCCTTGTGGTTGCCAAACACATGGTACACAAAGTAAGCGTGTACCCCCCTGAGGATTAATGTAATTATACCCTCAGGTGTTACAGATTACAGCAATGGAATGAAATGTATCACGGAAAACTTTCTTTGTAATTCAAAAATCTTTAAAAATAAATGTTTTAAGTACAACATTAATCACTGAAATGCGTGTCCTGTAGCGCTAAATGTGCGTCTTGTTGTAAGATAATCTCTGTGGAAGTGTCGTAGTTATCGTCCTCCGAAAGCTAAGTTCTGCAGAAGTCAATGTACTTACCTCATGATAAACAAAAGTGAAATACTTTATGTACAGATATCTTAGTTATTACGCTTATTGCCATGATGAAGAAAGTACTGTGCTGTAACGTATTGTTGTGCTACGGAAAAGGCAGTCTCATTGTAGCTATACCACAAAAGTTACTACTAAAACATGTTTTACTTTCCAGAATAAAACAGAAAACTGTGCACATATAAAACAGAAACACTGCAAAAGCAACATTGTAAATTGTCACTCATTAGCAGCGTCGTGATAAAATCGTGTAGTTGTCACATAAACTAACCACTGTGTCATCTGGTATCTCACAGAAAGTACTTTAAATCCAGAATGTATTTTCAAGTAAACCAAAATGTTGCATTAAAATCTCATTAGCAGTACTGGTAAATGTTCTAAGTATGTGAGCCTTATAGTCGTTACGTAATCGTGCAACAAACAAGCAAGAATGTACACACACAATAACACTGTAACGTCTGTTCACTATAACAATGCATTTGTCATTTCTGTTTAAATAAGTTCTCTTGGTTCTTGATTGGATATTTAACTTCAAACATTGTTATATGTTAACAGATTCTAAGTCTGACAAAGCATATTAGTAATGTGAAGTGAAAAGTTTTATACCAAAAACAAAGTTAAAAAGCAGATTATCTTTCAATAAACGGTTTTACATGTGAAGTGTGGTGAAATCTTTTACTCTTCATAGTACTCAGAGTTTGAACTTGAATGCAATAGTCATGTTGTATACATCGGTAAAGAATGCTAAAATTTTTCTCAAGGCTAGTGTCTTATGTTATTTTTCTCGGAGCCAGCGGGCGCACGCGGCTGCCTGCGATGCGAGTCATTGTCTGTTTCTTTGTTGGCGCGCGCCGTTATTGGGGTTTGGAGACCTAACTTCTACAAATTCACCGTGACGAGAGGGCCCTGCTCTGTTTGAATCCCGCCAGTTCTGATGCAATTCAGGTCTGTCGTTACGATCACATCGTCTGTCGTCATGTCGGTAGTTCCTGTAGTTTCTTTCTTGTCGGTTACGTGGTGGAGAATTTCTCCCTGAATCGTAACTGCGTGCTGGACCGTTGCGTCTAAAGTTATTCTGTCTCCCTTGATAATAATTGTTTTGGTTCCCATATTGTCTGTTTCTCTGATTGTCTCTGTGATAGTCATTACCACGGAGAGGTGATCTTTCCCTGTAATTATTACTACTCTGCCAACGGTTGTAATACGGGTGGTGTCTGTTTCGGTCACGATTTGTGTTGTGAGAATAGCCTTGTCGTGTCCAGTTATTATTTCTTTCATCGCGGAATTGTGACAGATGTGACCTGTAATTGTTGTGCTCCTGTTTCCGCGTTCCCCGATTGTCAGTGTCAATTTCCAGTTCTTGTAACAGTCCCTGAAAAGCCTCAATGTCTTCTTTGCAACGTCCTGCTAAAATAATATGTCGTAAATGTTCAGGTAATTTGATTAAGCAAATGCGGATGAGTTCTGAGGGGCTGTATGGGTTTGAAAGATATTGATTCTTATGCAACATGTCTTCAAAATATTTCACAAGACTGGAAAATTCAGATTGTTCGAAATGTTTCATCATTATGACGCCATGTTTTACTCAGTCTTGTGTGGCTTGAGACCAATATGCTGAGAGGAAGGCATGGTAAAACTCTCCTTCACTGTGGCAATCGTGAATGACCGATCGCATTCTTACAGCTGGTTCATTCTCCAAGTAGCCACACATAAATTCTAACCTGTGCTCCAATGACCAGTTGGGAGGAAAACAATGAGAGAATTGATGGAGCCACGCTTGTGGATGAATGTCGTTGGCAGAATTCTTAAACGTTTTGAATTTACGTGTAGTAATGAACAGCTTATAGTCAAAATCATCATGTCGGCGAGTCGCATGTCGGTCATTGTTACGTCGCTTCGGCGGTTCCAACTCAAAATTCGGTGCACATTGCCAATTTCTTTCATAACTTCCGAAATGCCCTATGTTATTATTTTGTGGCTGTTCCGTATTTCTATGTCCCTCTTCCCTTATTGGGGCGCGAGTGTCCTCTGAAATACGTAATTCTTGTATTACCTGTGTTAGCTGATCTTGTACTTCCCGGATTTCTCTTTGGTGTTGCGTATCAATTTGATTCAGATTTTGTTTCAGTTTCCTAATTTGTTCGCTCTCTTCTGTGTTATTAAAGACTACCGGTTTTGTGTCATTCAGATTATCATCTACCTTCGTAGATAAATTATTTAGCTGATCCGAAAGTTCAACTACTTTCTCTGATAATGAACTAATTTCCTCCATGTGTCTTTCTACTGTGTCCTTTAAGTTTTCCTGAGTTTTTGTAAGTTGCGTAACCGAATCGGTAGATGCAACTGAGTCAATTTTAGCTTGCAAGGTCTCATGATTTTCATGAACAATAATTTGCAGTTCTTTTATGGCTGCTTCGTGATTCTGTAATGCATTTTCATGCCGCGAAAAAATAGGTTGAAAATGCTCACAAATTTGTGTTTTTACGTCGTTACAGACTTTTTGACATTTCGATTCGATTTTATGTAACTCAGTAGTTAAATCTTCACGTGTTTGTTCAAGTGTGGTGTCTAACTTTTGAAGATTTTGTTCCATTGTGTCTAACTTTTGAAGCTTTTGTCCCATTTGTTTCTGATTTTGTTCAAGTGTTGTGTCTAACTTTTGTAGCTTTTGTCCCATTTATTGCATTAACTGTAATAACAATGCACTGGTGTCTGAAACATGTTCCTCAGTGCTTTTCGGCAGTGAATTTGCACCGGCAACATTCACATTTTGACAAGCGGAAAACGTGTCTTGACTCATTTGGGAAAACGGTGAGGACGCAAAACCTGAATCTACAGTATTTGCAAAATTGTGTCCTGTCATTTCGGATTCCTGAGGCGAGCTGTTGCCGACCGATCGATCGATAATGCTTCCCTCTTCACTAATTGTTTCACTGTCCCCGCCATTGTTTGCCGCCCGCTCCATTTCCCTATACATAATTATCAAATTACTACTTTGAACATCAGTTAATTCATTACTCGGTGGCGCTAACACACTGCTTTCATTTTCACTGTCATTTCTCAGTTTACTTTGGAGCCTAGTATTACGTTTTTCACACGCCATTATTGTCACAGTATTTCACACGACAACATAGAAAAGCACAATTTGAAGAGCAAAAATAAGAGAACACATTAACATAACACTGAAAATAATATCTAGTTAATTGCAGCTGCGAAATACTTGGTGCCAATCTACATGCATGCCACAACTGTTTTACTGTACAACAATGAAAGACTGCAACTACAAAGGAGATTTTCTCTACAATTACGCGCTAGAAATAAACAAAATCTACACTAATTACACAAACTACAACAAAAGATCAGAAGATTCCAGTGAGGTATCCTCGGCTAAGGGTCGACATATGAAACGTCCCCTTTGGACAATAATACACGACTGTCCTTTACCTGACACAATATTTTTTAGCGCAACGCAATCTGACTTTCAAAAAAATCCCTACGAAAGAATGGCCCTGACTAACATTAACCTATACGTTTCACAAATCACTTACCTCACAAAAATCTTCGCTGCTCAAGCTACTGCAATACAGCGAGCGCCACTGCTGCCAGCTAAATAAAAGATTCAAACTACTGAAGGCACTAACTACTGATAGGGATAGTTAGCAAATGAAAGATATTAATAGAGAACAAACAATGTATTTACCTTGATATCATCATATATAAATATAGCAGTTCATGACAAATTTCAAAACTCCGCCATCTCTCTCCCCACATCCACCACTGCTGGCGGCTCACCTCCAACTGCACAACGCTACGCGCTGTTCACATCCAGCTGCCGCTGCCCAACACTACAATGGCGAGTATTACAACAATGCAAAGCAGCCGCAGACTGCACACAGCACAGCCAGTGATTTTCATACAGAGGTGGCGTTACCAATAAAAAAACCTAAACAGCCTACTTACAATACGGCTGAGAACCGCACACGCATATCTAATTCTGGCCGCTTGCGGCCCGCGGGCCGCAGTTTGAGGACCACCGGTCTAAACTTTAAAGCATGGTGCATGTTCAAATCTTCGAAAGTGTGTGAATTCCTAAGGGACCAGACTGTTAAGGTCGTCGGTCCCTAGACTTACACACTACTTAAACTAACTTATGCTAAGAACAACACACACAGAGAGGACTCGAACCTCCGGCGGGAGGGGCCGTGCAGTCCGTGACAAGGCGCTTCAAATCACGCGGCCACTCCGCGCGGCTATGGTGCAAGTTCCGCAATGTTTTTCATAACCGTATAGTGATTTTCAGTGGTCTCTACATTTAAAGGAAAGGTAACTGTCGTTGACCATGACACAAATTTAGGAAGCCATCTTCATTCAGTCATACAGAGAACTTTCAAATAAGAGGTGATACTATCTCAGATAATAATGCCTACACTCAAGACGAAGAAAATGGTTTATGATTGTTGTGCAGACGTCAAGGTGAAAAACTTCATCTTCTAGTAGTTTAGAGGAGAAAAACTGTCATGTTCCATCAGCATGTCCCAAACAGCTGAAGCAATTGCTTCGGAAGAAAGAAATCCCGTCTATCATAATCCGAGAGCTCGTGCTTCTATCTATAGTCTGATACAGGGAGTTCTGGGCGGAACTGTACCACATTAACCGGCTGTTCATATTATGTCGCCCATTACTATTACGTGGCCTTGTGTCCTTTCCGGCAACTGAAAAAATGGCTCTGAGCGCTATGGGACTTAACTTCTGAGGTCATCAGTCCCCTACAACTTAGAACTACTTAAACCTAACTAACCTAAGGATATCACACACATCCATGCCCGAGGCAGGATTCGAACCTGCGACCGTAGCGGTCGCGCGGTTCCAGACTGTAGCGCCTAGAACCGCTCGGCCACTTCAGCCGGCAGATTTTAGATCCTGGACTGGACAGACCGCAGTGATATACATAGGTCGGTCTGCTGTATAAGGGAAGAGACTGCTTTAGCAAGCTGTCGAGTCACGGCAGCGGTTTCACGTCAGTTCCTGACCATACAGGACACTGCTAAAGGCAAGTACGGCGTGACTGGAGGAAATGGTAAAGCGTCATTGTGAAGGATACCACGATTCTTGAGATAACTTGTTTACAAACATTAAACATAACATATATGGGACGCAAAATGTTGCCTATAAAATATTGAAAATTAAGTTCAGTCTGAAAGAGAAAACAGTAGAATGAATGTATTCAGTGAGGAAGAATAACTAAAGCACTATACAGAAAATCTACGGTATAGTGAAACTGCAGCAACAAATAAGTAATGACTCTCGAATACAATAAGACAATTAGTTCTACACTGAAGAACCAAAGAAACTGGTACACCTACCTAATATCGTGTAGGGCCGCTGCGAGCACGCAGAACTGCCGCAACATGACGTGGCATGGACTCGACTGATGTCTAAAGTAGTGCTGGAGGGAACTGACACCATGAATCCTGCAGGGCTCTCCATAAATCCGTAAGAGTACGAGGGGGTGGAGGTCTCTTCCGAACAGCATCTTGCAAGGCATCCCAGATATGCTCAATGATGTTCATGTCTGGGGAGTTGGGAGCCAGCGGAAGTGTTTAAACACAGAAGAGTGTTCCTGGAGCCACTCTGTAGCAATTCATGACGTGTGGGATGTCGCATTGTCCTGCTGGAATTGCCCACGAGCGTCAGAGAGCACAATGGACAAGAATGGATGCAGGTGATCAGACAGGATGCTTGCGTACGTGTCACCTGTCAGAGTCGCATCTCGACGTATCAAGGGCCCCATATCACTCCAACTGCACACGCCCCATTCCATTACTGGGCCTCCACCAGCGTGAACAGTCCCCTGCTCACATGCAGGGTCCGTGGATTCATGAGGTTGTCTCCATACACGTATACGTACATCCACTCGATACAATTTGAAACGACATTCGTCCGACCAGGCAACATGTTTAGTGTCATCAACAGTCCAATGTCGGTGTTGACAGGCTCAGGTGAGGCGTAAAGCTTTGTGTCGTGCGGTCAGGAAGGGTACGCAAGTGGACCTTCGTCTCCGAAAGCCCATATCGATGATGTTTCGTTGAATGGTTCACACGCTGACACTTGCTGGTGGCCCAGCATTGAAATCTGCAGCAGTTTGCTGAAGGCTCGCACTTCTGTCACGTTGAACGAATCTCTTCTGTCGTCGTTGGTCTCGTTCTTGCAGGATCTCTTTCCGGTCGCAGCGGTGTCGGAGATTTGATATTTTACCGGAGTCCTGATATTCACGGTACACTCGTAAAATGGTCGTACGACAAAATCCCCACTTTATCGCTGCCTCGGAGATGCTGCGTCCCATCGCTCGTGCGTTGACTATAACATCAGGTTCAAACCAAAATGTTTAATTTGGTATTCAAATGACACTTCTCTTTATTTTGGTAACTATGAGGAATAAAGAAGGATCTGTTTCGTTGTTACTGAAGTATACATTATTCAAAAATTATCATAAGAACAATGCTACAGGAATTGTTATAACCCACCAGTACTTAAATCTTGACAACACCATTGTAGCAGCAGTAATCGATCTAAGAACTGCGCCAGACACTTGTTGTCTTATATAGACGTTGCCGACCGCAGCGCCGTATTCTGCCTATTTACATATCCCTTTATTTGGATACTCATGCCTATAGAAGTTACTTTGGCACTTCAGTGTATAGCATTAGACGAGACCAATAGGTTTTAAAAAGCCTAAAAAATTGTAAAGTGGGCGGCCTAGATGGAATAAATATCAAACTCATGAAATATGGAGGGACGCAGCGTGCGTTTGGGCTTTCAAATTTATTCAATGAATGCTAGAGGTGTTGATAGACCCTGCTGCTTGGAAGACCGCCAAGAAAATCTCTATTTAAAAAAAAGGATTAAGAAATGTATGTGACTACCACTGAGTTATAAGTGATTTATATGGAGTTTATAAAATTTATTGAAAACTGTTAAATAATGATGTACAGGGTGAATCACCTAAAACTTGGAGCGCAAATATTGCGGAAATAGAAAGTGCTATTGATGTGCAGTTTTCACTGAATGGATTGCTAGTACTGTTAGCCAATAAACAGATTGTAATAATAGTTATAAACTGTATTTGCCGTGCAAACATACGCTTTTTTAAATGGAACAATGCCAATTGACATTAACAAACTAGAAGAAGAGTAAATTAAAACGTGAGTGGTGTTTGTTGCAGGATTCTAGTGTGAGTCGTTTACGTGATGTCGTATTTTGGATATTTTCCACACCGACTCTTGTTTGTTGCCATTAATAGTGCTTAATGGCTAAGTACATTTGCTTACAGTGTGCTTGTGTGTTTCTTGGGACCATTGCGACTTGCTACTCAGTGTGTGACAGTCCAAGCAGTAGGTCGTGAGTGGACCATGGGATTTACCAGTGCAGAAAAGCCTACAAGCTCATGATGTATGGAGAGTGTAGGACGAATGCAGTTCATTCGTGTACGATGTGTGCGGCAAGATATCCCAATAGACATCAACCACCTCGGCAGTTATTAACCAACCTCTTCAGCAACTTACGTAAAAGTGGTAACGTAACACCTGGACAACGTAACAGAAGGAAACAAGAGACGACAGAAGAGAGGGAAATTAATGTTCTTACTGCTTTTGCAGTTGATCCGCAAGTTAGCTTCGCGCAATCGCACGAGGAAACGACACGAGTCGGGCAAGTGTCCTATGCATTCTCCACCGATTCATACTGATCAGCTGGTATGATATAAAATTTGACATCTAGGTAACATAAGTTCATTAATGCTGTTTACAGAGACGGTAAGCTAGATATTTGCAACAAGAAAGTTGATATTATATTAAGGCTGTTATAATACAAGATAAGTAAACAGAAATGGCGTTCAAAACATTTAGAAACACTTATGACTGGAAGTTAGTAGGCTTCCACGGCCGGTGTCATTTACGATCAAATGATTTTGACTATTGGGTCGCGTCATTGTACACTACAAAAACAACTAAACTGATGACGTTTTCACCGACTTGCTGCGATCTTTCTGCTGTGAACCGCCCCGAAGAGGACCACAGCAAGTTGGGCGAAAAGTCTTCCAGTTTAGTTGTTTTTGTAGTTTACAATGACGCGACCCAATAGTCAAATTCATATTATCCATTTATGATCGCGTCTCTTGCATAATGAGGTTACTGTTGCTAATCGATTAATCATCCGCTGACACAGACAACACAAGGAGACTTAGTCAGGGAATACGGTATGGTGAATTGGGGGTCGCTGAGGTTGGTAGCAATCTGAAACAAGTAACAGTCAACACGAACTGTTCCGGATGGTGCCGACTTTTAACGATCACTACTTGAAGTCCGGCGACTAACTTATCGAGCCCTTAATATAGTTAGTCTGTTGGAGGACTCATTACATGGTAATTTATATATGTTACCACTTAAAAATAAGATTGGTGCGTATGGGACCCGAGGTGTGGCCTCATACGTCAGAATTTCAGAATTGGCTCATGAGCAGAAAAGTTTGACGACCACTGCTATAGAGAGTGCGGTATTTATTGTAAGTCTATCCAGATTGTCGTTACGACTAAACACGTTCTGCTGTGTTAAAAAAGAATAAAAGTACTTTTCTCAGACCACATTGTATTTTTATATTGGTCGGTATGATGGTCTTACTGATTGTTCAGTCTTTCAATTCACTCGATTTACAACTGGGCAACTAAAGATCTAGAAAGAATAATATTTTTATGCAGTTCCCATAGAAGTGTCTTTTCTAGGCGCATAACGAGCTGAACTTTACTTTTCCTGACACTGACCTAACGCTCTCCTACTTCGTGTAGTGTGAGGGCGTACATTTTCAATCTCCATTCCGGATATATATTTTTTTAAATGTAGTTAACAGAAAAGGTCCATATTTAGATATGATGTACATCTACTGACTTTTACTATTAAGTGGAAATTTCCAATATCGTTTGGTTATGCTGGAACAGAGGTGTTTAAAAAGTAACAACCATGATTCATAACTTGCATGACATTATCGGTACGTAAAAAAGATATATATTGGGAGCAATAATAAACTAATAAACGGAAAGCAGTTGTGGCGTACGCAAGCCCTCCCGTAAGTTATTTTGTATTTTCTCGAGGTTGGCCCCTTTGGTGGAGTCGGTGGTGGCATAGATTCTCTTTGCTAAAGAATAATTTGTGGGGTGAACGTTGTCTGGCAGGCGGCGCGTGCCGGTCAGCGAAGAGGTTTCGCCTTAGTAGCGGCACGAGGACGGCGGCGAGTCGGGCAGGCGCTGGGACAAACCTGTGTTTGCGTCGGAAAACGTCTTGTCTGGATCTGGAGTGGTGGCGTGGCCCCATTGCAGTTGAGGCCGCTATTTGAAAAGAACCACCTCTGTGCTGTGTTCGTAGACGTGTTGACAGTGAACGATTTCTAGGCTTTCGGGTCATGTATCCGCTGTCCGGAAGAAATTTTAGATCAAAGCAAAGCTGGAAGGTGTGTACAGCCTTCACTACACTGTCGCTGCATCCAGGTTGCATTTATGAACGAGTTCGTGTTCACTCCCTCGGAAGCTGAGTTCTACTATTCAATAGCTGGTGATCTGTTTATTTTATCAGTTCATGTTGTAAAGGTTGCCTTTGAGTCTGTCCTTGTGGACGCCATTTGTGTTGTGTGTATATGTGGGACCGATGGTAACTGATTTTGAGCAGGAATTTCTTGTTAAAAATTTGTTTCCAAAGTAAGTCTGAATTATTGTTAGCCCGGCAGCTTACAACTGCCTACAGCTCCTACCATACAGTATTTGTTGGCAGGAATATCATATTTGGTAAACTTCACAGGTGTCTAAAGAAGTGCACGTGCGTGGAAATTTTACTATCTGATCGAAAGTATCTGGAGGCCCCTATGTAACAGCTGAACGAGTCGGTGACTTAGAACATGGACTTGTCACTAGATGCCACATGAGTAAAAAATCCCCCAGGAACATTTCAACCCTTCTAGAGGTGCTCAATACAACTGTTGGTGATGTGATTGTGAACTGGTAACGCGAAGGAATAGCCACAGCTAAACTAAGATCGGGTAGGCCTCATGAACTGAGGCACAGGGACCATCGATACGCAGGGGGTAGTTGTAAAAAATCGAATGAAATCAGCTGAACGAACCACTGGTGAGTTCCAGGGTGCTATCAGAAGTCCAGCTAGTACAACGTGAATAAGGAATTAAAAAGAATGGAGCACAGTGGTCAAGTAGCATCTTAAAAGACACCACATTTCTGTACTCAGTAATCAATGATGCTTGAGGTGATGTAAAGAGTGACGTCACTGGACAGTGGATGACTGGAAACGATTTATGTTGGGTGATGAATCGCGATGTACTTTGTGGCAATCTGATGGAAGGGTTTGAATTTAACGAATGTTCTGAGAATGTTACCCGCCATGATGTGTAGTGCCAGCAGTGAAGTGTGGAGAAAGTGGTGTTACAAGATGGCAATGTTTTTCGTGATTAGGGCCTGGTCCCTCTATCGAGCTTAAAAAAACGCTAAATGCGGAAGGATATTAACAAATTTTACAGCACTGTCTTCTGCATACAGTAGAGGAACAGCTCCGAGACGATGACTTTAACAGCGTGACAGTGCACCCTGTCGAATAACCGCATCGGTGAGGCAATGGTTTGTGAACAATAACATTCCTGAAATGTACTGGCCTACCAAGTGACCCCACCTGAACCACGCAGAACACCTTTGGTGTGGATTAGAACGTTTATTTTGCTCCAGACCCGAGACCAATATCACATTCAGGCACCTCACGTTCAAGCAGTCGTAAATGTGAAGGGCGGGCACACGTCATATTAATGTCACTTGTTACGTGTCCGGACACGTATTTGAAGAAATTCATATTGCTATAACAGGCTGCTTTCAGAGAGGAAAGCTTCATTGATAATAGTTTCGATATATAGCGCCACTTCCAGATCGATGTAAAAAGCATTAAAAACATCTTGGCAGGACATGCTAACAAGTAGAACGTCCCATTCTCATTAACAGCTGTATCGTAAAATTTGTTTCAACACCTGATGCTTTCCGCACATTTCCAGCTCCTGATTTATTTTTTTTTATTTAATTTTTCACTTCTAACAGGTTAATTAATAGTCTACAGCCAGCTACGAACAATAAAAAGAAAATATTGAAAATCTACTTATTCATAGCAAAAACAGAACAAAAACTCATCATATTGAACGACAGCAGCAATATGCAAACCAAACTCTATGAAAAATGCAACACTGTAAGGTTCTTCGTATCGTGCTAACTACGACGTAAAGAGCCAAAAAGTGTTCGGTATCGTGTCTTCAACTGGTACACCCCTTATAATCCGCATCAAACAAATAGGACATGATCATGATAAGAATCTCACAGAGCGTTTTTATACTAGTGTCCGCGGCAGAGACTACACTTATGTGTTAGAATTTCTGCTCCAGAACCTGTTACTTTTCAGAAGAAGTAAGAACGTGACATGCTCTGTGCAAGTATTTTTTTAATATGAGATTTAGCTTGTTTGTGGATGTGTGACGTTGGAGAAGCAACAGATAAGTACACATCTGATACAATGGCGCAAAGAAATGGTTCATTGCAGAGCTGATGAAGTACTAATGGGAAAGTTTCTTATGACTTCAGTTGTGATGACTCATATCTCAAGGCTGTTAAATTAACGCGACGTGCTGGATGCACGACTGTGCTGATTCATTTTTCCAGGCCTTCATGAAGTCAGCTAATATGAATTGGCTCTTCGCACGTTCAGAATCCTTCAGGTGGAGAAAAGAGAACAAACTACATATTTGTAAATGCTATAAACTCAACTCCACACTTCTCTATTTCGGACTGATAGTGATCAGATGGTCTGCTAGAAAATATGCGCACACTTAAGTCGTGTAAATGGATTCCTGCTATATTTCAAAGGCTCCTGCATGTTCCTGCACACTTTCTCGCAATAGTAAACCACGAGGCATTCCCGCACCATGCACCACTGTAGTCAACTACCCAATTAAGATGTCGCGTTTAGTTGGCGGAAACCACTCAGTTAAACTCTCTTCATACTCAGACTACTCTTGTATCTGATGAACTATTGGTGCTAACTGTCAGTTAAATACACTATAGCATCGTGCAGTTCTCGCACACGGGAATGCAAGTTGCATGTCGAAAACAGTTGGTTTCACTACGAAGACTTTGCCGACAGCACAGAAAAATCGCTCACAGGTCGAAAAGGGTGGTCTTCTAACGTTGTAAGGAGTAACATTTCATCACCGCATTTGCAATAAAGTCGTTTCACGACAGATTTTCGGTTCATAACATCATCTCGTCGACATTTGACTGATGGATTGGCACATCTTTCAGACCCTGTTTCTTATTTCTACAGTTATGAAATCCACTAAAAAAATACACATACGAAGCTGATAACCTACGGAAATTAGCTTTTGGCCACCAAAATATTCGAGCTTCAGGAGGTAAGCTGTTGTCGTATTTTCCTTACGTCTCATATTCTAAAGAAATTTGTTGTTGTTGTTGTTGTTGAGATAGGGAACAAGCCACCATTGGGGCAACAAGGAGGACGGAAGCGGCCATGCCCTTTCAAAGGAGCCATCCCGGTATTCGCCTAAACCGAATTAGTGAGAATCACGGCACGCCTAAATCTCGATGACCGTACAGGAATTTGAACTGCAATCTTCCCAAAGATGAGTCCTTTGCCTTAACTAGAACCCCACCTTACTCCATATTAAGCTGAGAGGTAGCAATTAGCAAACCCTCTTTGAGTACATACGGTGTCCTGTAAATAATGGTTTTTGTCGGAAAATGCAAAACTGTGTGTAGCAGGACAAACAACCAATGCTAAGAACTCAGTATTTCTATTGTTAGAACTGGGTGCCACGTTCCTCTGGGGGAGGTAGGTACGCAGCATAAGCAACGGACAGCTCGAAGGCAGTTGACTCCTTTATTTGTTTTCGAATAGTTTGGTACAGAAGACTCGTGCCCACGTCAGGCAAGTGGCGGGTGGCCATCGAACCAACGATCCACAGTGCCAGGTGGTTAGCAGTCATGAAGATGCCTACACACTCTATGGCCAGTAAGGCCCAATAGAGGGGTGGCCTTCCATAGTACGCATTCCACAGCAGCTGTGTAGGCTGCGTCAGATGTTGGCATGGCAGTCTCTCCCAGCTATGCCGCCGGATATCACATATGCCAGGTATCACATACTCCACCTGACACAATACCGCTAAAGTGTCCTAGGTTTCCTTAATACCGCTGGTCACTGATAGGACAGTTCTGCTGGTGTACTGAGAGATTTCTTCTGGTATCAATGTGCTCCCTGTTTACTATCCTTGCCAGCTACGTGGTGAAATTGCGCTGCAGCGTCACACATTCATCCATCGGGGGGCCAAATTACCTGTGCGAACAGCAGTTTGTCACCCATTTGCATAACTCCTTCGTGGTCTTAGAGTGTGAGAATAATGCTTTAGTAAGCCATCGAGTTGCATCGTGCATGACAGTGAATGATAGAACATAACAATTATGAAATATTGGAAGAAGGGAGCAGAGGCCTTCATTATGATAACCCAATGGGACTTCGCTTGTTTATTTGAAATGGAGTCCGGCGTATATCCGAAAAGACCTAAATAGCTTTACGACAAGTATTATATAACAGTCCTCGTGATGCAATTTTTATCGACATCGCAACATATCAAAAGCAACTAATACATGGCACGTAATGCAGTTCTGTGCAAATTATGTAAGAAACCATTTACCTCCAGGTGTTAAAATAGTACATCTAATGTGTAAAAAGCTATAGAGTTGATTGTGAACGACAACATACAATCAGAAAAAAACTGAAAGGAGGGAGCCGGCCGGAGTGGCCGAGCGGTTCTAGGCGCTACAGTCTGGAACCGCGCGACTGCTACGGTTGCAAGTTCGAATCCTGCCTCGGGCATGGATGTGTGTGATGTCCTTAGGTTAGTTAGGTTTAAGTAGTTCTAAGTTCTAGGGGACTGATGACCTCAGAAATTAAGTCCTATAGTGCTCAGAGCCATTTTTTTGAAGGAGAGAACAGGAACGTTTATTACGCAACCAGATGTGATGCGGCTATTTTATTTAGAATGGAGTACGACACATACGGGAAAACATATGCAGTTTTGCAACACATGTTATGTGACAGTCAATCTGGTGCACTTCACATCGACATCCAAAAAAGACTGTGCCTGCCCCAACGAAACAAAATAAAACTTCATGCTTGTCACCGTGACAAGTACAAAAAACACATAACATACTTTCCTTACCGCGTCACGTGGCCTCAACGCCAACCACGCGGTGTTTAGTCTCTCGGTTGGCACTGGTCGATACTTCGGTTCCTCAGCGTACAATACACAGGTGTACTGCTTATTTATTGTAACAACCGACTTCGATATGTAACCGAACTGTCGTCGGGTTATTGGAACAGTACTCAGCTGCGCATCCTACAAATGCAATGTTTATTATAAGTTTGAAATTTTCCATTGGAGCAAAGTCTACAGAGAAGCTAAATCATTAAATCCACTTCACTACTCAGTCTGAAACAGACTGAGCATTGAAGACTGGGTTGAGTGATTAGATTTTCTGCAGATTTTTCAAACTTATACGAATACACACATATGAATCACAGTTCATTACTGTTTTTTCAATCCGAAGACGGTCAGACAGTACATCAAAATCCGTTGACACAGTAAATAAACAGTACAGCTGTGTACTGTATAATTCTTTTCGAAAACTTCCTTGATGTTGTTTATCATCGTCCACATTAAACTAAATATTAAAAATTTACAAACAGCTTCATAAGATGAAACTTCCTGGCAGATTAAAACTGTGTACCCGACCGAGACTCGAACTCGGGACCTTTGCCTTTCGCGGGCAAGTGCTCTACCAACTGAGCTACCGAAGCACGACTCACGCCCGGTACTCACAGCTTTACTTCTGCCAGTACCTCGTCTCCTACCTTCCAAACTTTACAGAAGCTCTCCTGCGAACCTTGCAGAACTAGCACTCCTGAAAGAAAGGATATTGCGGAGACATGGCTTAGCCACAGCCTGGGGGATGTTTCCAGAATGGGATTTTCACTCTGCAGCGGAGTGTGCGCTGATATGAAACTTCCTGGCAGATTAAAACTGTGTGCCCGACCGAGACTCGAACTCGGGACCTTTGCCTTTCGCGGGCAAGTGCTCTACCAACTTTTTTTTTTTTTTTTTTTTTTTTTTTTTTTTTTATATGAAGGAAGGTAAGAGAAAGGAGAAACAGAAACCTTTATTATTCACAAAATAAACATAGTACGTCCTGACACATAATAACTGTCCTGGAAGGAACCTCGCTGCCGTCCTACCATGCAGCATGAAATAACAACAAAATCAAAATGGGGCCACTTCCGGCACCCTAAAGAAAAGTATTTATGGATATGAAAACAAAATTTGAAGTACATCCAATTGCTAACTGTTCAAGTGTGAGTTTTTCGTAGGTCGCATACTCGCATAGTGTTCTTAGTCGATCACATTACTTGGTCGGTTTCACAACGAAAGCACAGCCGCTCATCTTTGCGCACCCGGCACACCCCAAGTATATGGCGGGTCAGCAAATACCGTTACCAGGAAATTGGCATACCAATCCTTGTACTTTTGTAGCCGTAATAGTTTCGTGTGTCCATCTTGCAAGTATTGCCAGTAATCCAGGACGTTCAGTAAGTTCGTACGTGTGTCTCTATAGATGTAATGGACCGTCATACCTGTGATCCACGCCACTGCGTTCGTCTTATGACGCGGAAAATACGTTTCCTCTGGAAAAAATACTATGTCAGAACAGACTGCTGTATAGATAGTGCGCCGCATGAACGCTATTATCTTTCTTGCGAGAGTCCAGACAGCTAATGCCTCGCCGCAGACCAGCCGATGGTCGTCCGTATCCAGCACGCCGCATAGCTGACACAAGGGCGAATCCGCCAAATGCATTGCGTACTTTTTATCATTTGTAGGGTATTTTCTGTTGACGACAATGTACCATGTTGACCTGGCAGATGTAGGTAGGTGGGGGTGGTGGACCGTGCGCCACACCACGTGCCAATTAACAGCTGGATGTTTGCGTTCCACCCTATTCCGGGCGATCTGTCGAAGAAGCAGATGGTACACGTCCTTCGATGTCGACTGTCGGGTCGTCGGTAAACGCTCTCGAACGTAACTGTGTTCCACGAGGAACGTGCGCACATACGTTAAAGGGGGTGATATATGGCCGACACTGACTGGAGGAAGATGCGATGTGGGTACGAGTTCTTCGATGATCGTCCCCGTAAGCGAGTGATTCCTGTTGCGCCACCGTTTGAGCATAGTATTAATATACATGGCACGCGCCTTCTCGTGCACGTTCACTAAACCAACGCCCCCCTCTCGCGCTGGGAGGGTAAGCGTGTTGTACTGTACCTTAAAGAGTTGTCCCAGGCACACATAGTACCCAAAAGCAGCCTGAATCCTCATAGCCATCGTGCGCGTCAAGGGAAGAAGGTGCGTCAGGTGGCACATCATGGGCGCGAGATAAAGGTTGACGAGTAACACTCGCTGCAGCATATCCATCGACCGTAGGGCGTTTAGTCGTACTGCCGTGCGGACTCTGAGTAACAATCTTCGGTAGTTGTCCGCAGCCGTTCTCGCTGTCTCTTTATGAAAGGTGATACCCAAACAGCGGAGGGTTTCCACCGCAGGTAAGGGTCCTTCCGTTCCTGGTTCTAGTCCACGCCCCACATGCATGAATTGTGATTTTCGGTAGTTGACCACACTTCCAGCTGCCATCCCATACGTCTGTAGCCAATCCAGTGCTGTTTGAGTCTCCCTCTCATTCCGTACGAGGAACACAATATCATCCGCGTATGCTCTGCATTTGAATGATAATTGCCGTAGGGAGATCCCGCTAAGACGGCGGCGAAGGCCTGCAAGGCACGGTTCTAAGGCGATTGCATAAAGGAGGATCGACGAGGGGCAACCCTGTCTCACTGATCTTAAGATCTTAAAATACTCAGTTCTCCCTCCGTTGACCACCATCGCTGATCTGGCGCCGTGCAACAAACGCATCACAGCATTGGTCAACAATGGCGAGACACCCATCCTATTCATCACCGCCGCGAGGTACACATGATCCACGCGATCAAAAGCATGATCGAAATCTACTGCAACCATCGCCCCCCGGAGGCGGCATGCAGCCGCGAGGGCGACGACGTCACGATAGTCTCCCAAGGCTGTGTGGATATTACTGATGCCGCCAAGACAAGTCTGATCGGCATGTATTCGATTCTCCAGCGACTTTTTGATACGACTTCCCAGGATGCGCATGAAGATCTTGTAGTCACTATCAAGGAGGGTCAAGGGGCGATAATCACAAGGCCGTTTGCCACCACGAGGCTTCGGTATTGGTATCATGAGCCCTTCCGTGAATTGAATGTGAACCGGTACTTCTTGCTGCAGAAGCTCATTAAACATACATAGCCACATCGGTGTCATAATGGTCACAAAGGCACGGTAAAATTCCAACGGTAATCCGTCTGGACCTGGGGACTTGTTGCAAGCACCTCGTGTAATCGCTTCCTCCAGCTCTTCACACGTAATTTCAGATAACCCGTCCGCTTCCCCGTTCACACTCGTCGCGTCTGGGATCTCTTCCAGGACGTTCCCCAGCTCCCTCTGACCCTCCCCGTTGCTCGCGTAGAATCTGCTAAAATGATCCGTGAACGCCTGTGCTATGCCCCTCTGTGTTGTAAAACGACGGCCATCGCCGAGATCGATCTCATGAATTAAATTCATGCGTCTTCTTCGTCTTTCCTTTATCACATAATGCATCGAGGGAACCTCGTTGGGCAGGAAATCCTGCGACCTCGCGCGTATCATCGTACCTGCCATCCTCTGCTTCGCAAGTTGTACCAGCTTCGCTTTAACTCGGTGGACGGCCGTCTCGCGTTCTGGTGTAGGTGGTTGTGCTAACAGTTCCCGGAGAGCCGTAAAGTAAAACTCAGTGGTCGTGCGCTGCCATTGAGAAACTTCCTTCCCGTAACCTATTAACGTCCTCCGTAAAGCTGGCTTCGCGCACTCGATCCACCACTGCAGGACAGAACCGAAAGAATTTCGTCGACGGAGGCAGCCATGCCACGTGTCCTCCACCATGCGTCGGCATTCTGCATCTCGCAGGTGGGAGGTGTTCATCTTCCAATTACCCCTCCGTCTCCACACCTGCTGTCTATTAAGGTTAACCGTACAAATATATGTCTCGTGGTCTGTAAATGCCGTCGGCCATATTTCGGCGTCCACCGTCGACGTTGCTAACGCCCTTGAAACGTAGATCCGGTCCAAACGGCCCGCGGAGTGGCTAGTAAAAAATGTATATCCTGGTTGGTTTCGATACTTCAGGTCCCATGTATCGACTAATTCCATCCCGTTGACCAGCTCCCTAAGTTCTTGGCTAGTAGTATAGTTAGGTTGTTGGTCCTTTCTATCGAGCACACAATTAAAATCTCCGCCGAGTATGCAACCATCGTATCGTCCCTGGAACAACGGTGTAACCTCATGGGCGTAAAAATCTGCTCTGTCCCTTCTCTTATCCGAGCCTGACGGTGCGTATATGTTGATCAAACGTATTCCACCTATGGTCACGGCCGTACCACGGGCAGAAGGCAAATATTCCACTTCGTCTGCACGTATCCCTTCCTTTAATAGAATAGCTGTGCCAACGCCCTTCTCGTCACACGGGGAACAGTAAATGTCGTAACCGTAAAAGTCCGAGGGGGGAAGTACCCGAACTTCTTGTAATAGTGCTATGTCTAAATCCGCAGCCTTTATCATGTCACTGAGCATCTTGATTTTTACCGGCGTCCCAATGCTATTGATGTTAACAGACCCTATCCGATAAGCTTGTTGCATGGCTGTCAACGTAGATAGGGCACCGTACGGTCGGTAATTCTTCCGTACATAGGCTGCTGTCGTACTAACGTCCCCCGCCGTAACCTCATATGGTCTGCCGTTATTCCGTGCACCCTTCCGGTCTTACACCGGGAGAGTGCGTGGGAGCAGTTCCTCTAGCATCATCAGTTCCCCACGGGGGTGGGTCTTCTGACCAGTCCCCTAGTGTCCCATCGTTGTCGTGCGGTGCAGGCGCCGTAGCCTCCTCAGTAGCCTGTTGCCGTCGATCGAGCGCCTTCGCTGTGTCTGGAGCATCGTCAGCGGTAGGTCGTGCCGCCGTCCCGCTGGCCACCGTTGCATCCACGCTAGGCAGTTCTTCTGTATCCATGGTCGTCTGTTCTGTACCCGTAAACTTCTCAGAATTGTCTGCTAGATCAGAGTGGTCGTTCTCGACCGTGAGGCGACGCTTCTTCCGGCGTTTTGGTGATCGCTGTTTACGTTGCCGGGCCTCGGAATCAGAGGTCAGCATGGTCTCCAGTTGTTCGTGGGGGGCGTCGGAATCATGCGCCGTCGTATGATCGACGCCTCCAATTGCGTTATCTGAAGGGGCCGCAAGCGGAACCGAAGAGAGGGCGTCCTGTGACTGCTGCAGGCGGTCCACCGCAACGTCGTCTTTCTGTGGCTGGCCACGATCCGTCGCTGTGTGTGTGTTCTGGTACGCGTCTGTCTCGCGGCCCACGTCATCGCGTAATGCGGCGACGTAAGTCATGGGGAGCACAGTCGGACGCGGCGTGAGGGGTGGATCATCCCGTGGCTGCTGTAATAACCTTCGTTGAGCACACTCAGAACGTATGTGTCCCTCCTTCCCACATCCAGAGCACGTCCTTGGTTGTCCGTCGTAAATGACAATCGCCCGACAACCGGCGATGTACAAGTATGACGGGACGTGTTTTCGGCGTTCGATCCGTATTTGTCTGACGCCATTGAGGACAGGATACCTCTTGAAACTCGCCCATTTTTCAGCCACGTGGGATAGGACCGTTCCGTAAGGACGCAGGGCGTCTGTCACCAATTCTTCTGGCACTTCGAATGGAAGCTCAAATACGCGGATCGTTCGGAGGCCCATGCCGGTGTGTTCAACAGTTACCGCTCCAACATTCCCGTCCGAATGACAGAAACGAAGTCCTTGTCGATGTCGAAGTAGTAGTTCGTCACATGCCGCTTCATTTATGAGCTTGACATAGACCACGCTGCTGACTATAGATAAGTGTATTCCAACTAGAACGTCAGCTTCGATTTTCACCTCGTCCCGTAAATAACGTTCGATCTCGTAAGCCTTCGGTCGAGCATATTCGTTAGCAAAACTAAATTTCAGTGTCGATTTGCGGAACGACAAAGCCATGATTCGTTCTATGTATACCGCCACACACCGCCACACACGTAACGTAAACACCTCTCGCGCAGACGTGCGGCAGGGACGTAAACACCGTCCGAACCGCTGCGCCGCCGAAGGCTGACTGTGAGCTACCGAAGCACGACTCACGCCCGGTACTCACAGCTTTACTTCTGCCAGTACCTCGTCTCCTACCTTCCAAACTTTACAGAAGCTCTCCTGCGAACCTTGCAGAACTAGCACTCCTGAAAGAAAGGATATTGCGGAGACATGGCTTAGCCACAGCCTGGGGGATGTTTCCAGAATGGGATTTTCACTCTGCAGCGGAGTGTGCGCTGATATGATGGTTGTTGTATATTTCGTCTCAGCAATGTCTATTGTCTCAAAATGCTCAGTAACGCATGATCTGTCAACTGTAAAGTTTCTAAACTAAAGCCCTGAGATGTTACGTAGTACTCATTGATGAATAGGGCGTTCGAAGGCTCTTGTCATGCTGCATCCCGTAGCCTCAGCATTAGATACAGGGATTCTTGATGCAGTCAGAACCCTTCGTTTGTCGCTGTTGTTGGTTTAGTTTTTACCAATGCTCTGTCTAATCTTGCAATTGATTCCTCTATTTTTTGTCTTCGACAGAGCTACGTTCACGTATAGACGTGGCTAGGGAATGTGCCCGTTGGGGAACAGTGATGGATGAGTTACCTGCTGTTCGGATACATATGGCAGCTGCTTGGCTACTGACGACCGGTTCCAATCACCCGCAGCGACTGGTAAGTGTAAACGAGTGGAAGGGCAGTCCCCCCATTGCGAAGGCCGTGCTGAGTTCGTCAGCTACCCTTTTCGTCAAAGTGGTCCTCCGAGAAGCACAGTCTGCTACTGTGCAATAGGGCTGGTGGCAGCTGGCAGAATGTACTCAGGTGTAGAGCTGTTTCGCATGGGTGGGTGTGGCTAGTAGCTGAAAAGCTAGCCCTAACACACCTTTAGCGAAGTGGTTTGAGACAGTGCTTACAGCTTATAATGAGAGCCTACGGGTCGTTCCTTTCCCGTTCGCACAACGCTCTCCTCTGTCCTCAGAGTGGAAATAAGGGGCTTGTAGTTGTGGAGAGTTCCACTTTTAGGTGCTCGATAGACCCTGTTGAGAAAACAGCGTCTCGGCAGGGAGGAATTATGCGTCAGGTGAAAGGGGCCATCTCGTAAGCACAAAGAAGCGCAAGTTGAAGTCAGCTTCAGATTGTCGCTCGCTTCGGTCGCCTGAGTTCTGAGACCATTATTTTTTGCTATCGGAGACGGGCAGACTGTCAGATAGACAGCCTCAATCGTGAGGTTTTTGCTTAGCTGTCGATTTGCACAATCGACCCAAGAACTGATCAGGACCATCTGGTCTGGAGCCAAGCAGAGAGTCTAAATCAGATGCTGTAGATTCCCAGACGTACGCTACACAATGGAGCCTTGTATAGTCGCCTTGGATATATCAGATAAGAACTATACAATATAAACGCCCACTTGGATGGTAAAGTATGTGTGGAATCTCCTTTTTTCCTTCTTTTTCTTTTAGGCTATGTGAAAATCCAAGACTCCAGCAAAAGAATCGGTAAAGTGCGACTAGGAGTCACCCTCTGAGATTTACTTACAAAATTAATTATGAATTATGTAAGCCTGCAGGGTTTCGTGGGTGTTGTCACTGACGTATTATGCAAGTCTGCAGGCTTTCGTGGCGGTTGTCGCTGAAGCTAAAGTCTACTAGTATATTCAAACAATCGGCGTTTCGACCCCTCTGCTGAGATCTTCTTCAGGATCCTGTGGTGTCCTATGTATATTGGGCACTGACAGAGACCAGTGTTGCCTTCTCTTATAAAGGGGAGTTTCCCCGCACTTGTAATGGGAATATTGGGTAAAAAACCTTGGGCAATCATTGGAAGGCCATCGTCATTGAATAGTAAGGGAAGTTTCCCCGCTGTTGGCTACAACTCCTGTGGCCAACGTCATTTGTTGGAAATGGATTATTCCTGCACTTATGTTGGAGAAGAGTTATTGGTTAAAATTCCTCCTACTGCTATTTATGGGCTCAAGTCATTGGCTAGAAGCGAAACGAGCAGAGCATGAGAGGGGGAATGTTCATCCTAAATATTATTGCCCGCAGAGGTGGCTTCCTGGACGTTGTTTGTATTTCTTGCACACCGCACCGCGTATCCACTTCTTTGACGGCGGGGAGCCACGATGCCGGAACCCTACAGCGTCTTCTCTACTGAAGTTACGTGTATTATTAGAAATTTCAGTCACTTCTCGGACTTTTCTTCTATAAATGTTGGTTTCCTTTGCCAGCATATGTACGTTCTTCAAATCGACGTCAAGGCCACAGTTCTCGTGATGTTGCGCCACCCCCGCGTGTGGTGTTTGTGTTGTTTACATTTTCTTTAACAGTCTTTCCCGTTTCGCCTACATATACTTTGCGTCGGCTACACGTCATTTCATAGACGTGAGCAATGCGGTGGCAGTCTGCATCCGTTTTCCGTCGGAAAAGTCTTATTTTGTCTGGACTGAATACCATTTTTCCTTAGACTCCTGCTTATCCAGTCAGTATGTAAATAATAATAATAATAATTTCATGTGGCTCAGTGGTCTGGTGCAAGTCTTTCTATTGTGCGGCACTTCAGCGACTTGCTTGTCGCTAACCTGCGCCAGTTATCCACCCGGGGAAAGGGGACCTACAGTATAACGTGGAATCAGAACCACGTGTTGGTACCGTTGAGGGTGAAAGCTAGGTTCCACATCTACAACTATGCAAACGACCATGAGGTGCATGGCAGAGGGTACATCCCACTGTGCCATTTATTAGGGTGTCTACCTATTCCATTCACATATGGAGGGCGCGAAAAATAACTGACAATGCCCCGATGTGTGCAGTAATTACTCTAATCTTATCCTCACAATCCCTATGTCAGCAATAAATAGGGGACCGTAGTATATTCCTAGAGTCATCATTTTAAGCCAGTTCTTGAAACTTTGTTAATTGATTTTCTCAGAATAGTTTACGTCTATCTTCAAGTATCTTCCAGTTCAGTTCCTTCAGTATCTCTGAGACACTCTCCCATGGATCAGAGAAACCTGTGACCATTCATGTTGTCCTTCCTGTGTATATTACATATCCCCTGTTAGTTCTATTTGTTATGGGTCCCATACACTTGAGCAATATTCTAGAATCAATCACATGAGTGATTTGCAAGCAATCTCTTTTGTAGACTAATGCACTTCCCTAGTATTCTACCAATAAACCGAAGTCTACCACCCACCTCACCCATGACTGAATTTATGTGATCTTTCCATTTCATATCCATACAAAGTGTTATACCCACTTACAACAAATACAGGAAAATCCGTGGTGTTACCTCTCGGTTTCTAGGCCCCGACATGTGTGTAGCTAGTTCATCTATAGATTTTGATAAGTGAGTTTGTGAGTTACGGAATACGTGATATATATGACCGTATCTTTTGATTCCAATGACTTAGAGGCTTTAATTATTTACACTGTCAAAGAACCGCAAACCTTAGTATTTGACATAAGTTTCAACTTGATACTTATACCCCATCCTGGCGATGTTTTGATTGCATTGACCTAGAAGGAAAGTGGACATCAGTGTGTGACAGAGATTTCAACTTCAGGCCTCTCCCCGTTCCTGAGAGAAAGGGGTCTTCATAGTTTGACAGACAAACAGAGAGACAATAAAGTAATCCGATAAGGGTTCCGTTTTTACCGATTGAGGAACGAAACCATAAAAACGAGCATCAGGTAAATCAGTTATTTCAGCAGACTGCAGTCCGCAGCTCGTGGTCTAGTGGCTAGCGTTGCTGTCTCTGGATCACGGGGTCCCGGGTTCGATTTCCGACCGGGTTGGCCGGCCGGTGTGGCCGAGCTGTTCTAGGCGCTTCAGTCTGGAACCGCGTGACCACTACGGTCACAGGTTCGAATCCTGCCTCGGGCATGGATGTGTGTGATATCCTTAGGTTAGTTAGGTTTAAGTAGTTCTAAGTTCTAGGGGACTGATGACCTCAGATGTCAAGTCTCATAGTGCATAGAGCTATTTGACCCATTCGACCGGGTTGTGGAAAAAAAATGGCTCTGAGCACTATGGGACTTAACATCTATGGTCATCAGTCCCCTAGAACTTAGAACTACTTAAACCTAACTAACCTAAGGACAGCACACAACACCCAGCCATCACGAGGCAGAGAAAATCCCTGACCCCGCCGGGAATCGAACCCGGGAACCCGGGCGTGGGAAGCGAGAACGCTACCGCACGACCACGAGATGCGGGCCGGGGTTGTGGATTTCCTCTGCCCGGGGACTGGATGTTTGTGTTTTCCTCAACATTTCATCATCATCATTCGTGACAGTGGCTAGATTGGATTATGTAAAACTTGGACTGCTTAAGAATTGGGACTTTGTACGGGCGCTGATGACCGCGCAGTTGAGCGCCCCACAAACCAAACATCATCTTCTAAAGACTGCACACAAAATCAGGGAGAGTGAGAATTTCAAAATGTTTTTGACTTCCAGAGTATTCGCAGCAATACCCCAGAACTCACATCCCTCGTAGGAAGCAGTCGCCGCTCCATGTTACTTGAAACTGCGAGTCGGCTGAAACCCGAAGGAGAGGGTTAGTCCATCTAACAAGATATGTAACATTACATTACAAATTTAGATCAATGAGACACTATCATATGAAAAGAAAATTCCTACTATCGAAGATCTGCTCTCTAGTTAATTGATGAAAGGCGCTAGAACCTAATTTGTTTAACTGTTCGACCTTCAGTGATCCACTTGCAATAGCTGTCACGCACGGAATACCTCTCGACGAGATAAAGAACATTTCATACCTTACACTAGTCTTGTATCGCAAGAAATGGGTTAAACAGTGCTTTATCGTCCGACCTCAATGGTGCTCACAGTTTTGAGGAATCAGGCGGAACAGGAAGTAGTGCCCCACAGTGCGGTGAGAAAATACTCCCACTGCTGCGGTTTCTGAGCGGGTTAGTCACGGAGCGCACTCAGCCTGATGCTTCCCTAGAAGACTGCCTGAATCACACTGCGCAGGACACCCGCTGTCTACTCGTAGGCTGACCAGGCAGCGCAGGCCATCGCCCCAAAGTCCACATCTCTGCAAACGGTTCAATAGCTCACGCTGCACGGTAATTAGACTTCAAAAATGGTTCAAATGGCTCTGAGCACTATGGGACAACTGCTGAGGGCATTAGTCCCCTAGAACTTAGAACTAGTTAAACCTAACTAACCTAAGGACATCACAAAAGTTCTATGGGACAACTGCTGAGGGCATTAGTCCCCTAGAACTTAGAACTAGTTAAACCTAACTAACCTAAGGACATCACAAACATCCATGCCCGAGGCAGGATTCGAACCTGCGACCGTAGCGGTCTTGCGGCTCCAGACTGCAGCGCCTTTAACCGCACGGCCACTTCGGCCGGCAATTAAACTTCAGGATCACAATAACCGAAGCGATAGGATGATGGGACACGTGTTAAAAAATCAGGAAATGGCTTCCATGTCACTACAGAGAACCGAAGAGAGCAAAACGTGTAGCAAAATGCACTTTTTTTTAGTCATCAGTCTTGTAACTGGTTTTGTGCGGCCAATCACGCATTCCTCTCTTCTGCCAAACTTTTCATCTCACAGTAACAATTACAACCAACGTCCTCAATTATTTTCTGGCTGTGTTCTAAACTCCGTCTTCCTGTACAGTTTTTATCCCCTGCAGCTCCCTCTAGTACCATGGAAGTTATTCCAAGATGTCTTAACAGGTGTCCTACAATCCTGTCCCTTCTTCTTGTCAGTCTTCTCGACATACACTCATACTCATAAACTAAGGATAATGCTGATACATGGTGAAACAACGCTCTGGTGGGCAGTTTGCAGGTTTAAACCACCTCGGGGTATCACCATTCGGTTCATTTGACCTGCGGTCGGCGCACGGTGGCGCTGGCAGCAGCCCACATACGCAGATGCGTGTTGGTGCATGTCAGAGTACGGTGTAGCGAATCAGTGTTCAGACGTTTTCAGACGTGCTAATGGGGACTGTGTGTTGAAAATGGCTCAGAACACATATTGATGACGTTATGAGGGGTAGAATACTAGGGCGACTGGAGGCTGGTCAAACACAGCATGCCGTAGCACGGGCCCTCCGTGTGCCACAAAATGTGGTCTCAAAATTATGGCAACGATTCCAGCAGACAGGAAACGTGTCCAGGCGCTACAGTACGAGACGTCCACAGTGTGCAACACCACAAGAAGACCGATATCTCACCATCAGCGCCCGCAGACGGCCACGGAGTACTGCACGTAGCGTTACTCGGGACCTATCCGCAGCCACTGGAACAGTTGTGATAAAAAAAATAATAAATAAATAAAAACATCTACAGCCGTCCATATGATTTTAATTTATTTTGTCGCTACCAGTTTCAACGCTTCATTGCGTCACAGTTGTCTCCAGACACACAGCCTACAGACGACTGAACAGACATGGTTTATTCGCCCAGAGACCCGCAAGGTGCATTCCACTGACGCCTGGTCATACGAGAGCCTGTAAAGCCTGGTGTCAAGAGCACAGTACATGGTCATTGGAACAGTGGTCCCAGGTTATGTTCACGGACGAGTCCAGGTATAATCTGTACAGTGATTCTCGCCGGTTTTTCATCTGGCGTGAACCAGGAACGAGATACGAACCTCTTAATGTCCATGAAAGGAACCTTGAAAGGAGGTCGTGGTTTGATTGTGTGGGGTGGGATTATGGTTGGTGGACGTACACCCCTGCATGTCTTTGACAGAGGAACTGTAGAAGGTCAGGTGTATCGTGACGTCATTTTGAACCAGTATCTCCGCCTTTTCAGGGGTGCAGTGGGTCCCACCTTCCTCCTGATGGATGATAACGAACGGCCCCACCGAGCTGCCATCGTGAAGGAGTACCTTGAAACAGGCGATATCAGGCGAATGGAGTGGCCTGCCTGTTCTCCAGACCTAAACCACATCGAGCACGTCTGGGATCCTCTCGGTCGACGTATCGCTGCATCTCTTCAAACCCCTACGACACTTCAGGAGTTCCGACAGGCACTGGTGCAAGATTGGGAGGCTATACCCCAGCAGCTACTCGACAACCTGATCCAGAGTATGCCAACCCGTTGTGCGGCCTGTGTACGTGTGCATGGTGATCATATACCATATTGATGTCGGGGTTCATGCGCAGGAAACAGTGGCGTTTTATAGCACATGTGTTTCGGGACAGTTTTCTCAACTTCTCACCAATACCGTGGACTTACAGATCTGTGTTGTGTGTGTTCCCTATGTGCCTATGTTATTAGCGCGAATTATGTGTAGTGCCACGTTGTGTGGCACCACATTCAGCAATTATCCTTAATTTATGAGCATGAGTGTATTTCTTTCCTCATCGATTCTGTGGGGAATCTCCTCGTTCCTGACTTTATCAGTCTACCTAATTTTCAACGTTCTTCTGTATCATCAAATCCCAAACGCTTCTGTTCTCTTCTTCTTCGGTTTTCCCATAGTCCACACTACCCTGCCACACGATGCTGTGCTCCAAACGTACATTCTCAGAAATTTGTTTCTCAGATTATAGCTCTAGCAGACTTTTCATGCATACGAATGCCCGCTTTGTCTATACTAGTCTGCTTTGGTATGTCCTCCTTCCTTCTTCCGTCACGGTTATCTTAAGTTCATAGCTAATCTCATTTCTGCTGTTCCTCATTACTTTTGTCTTTTTTCGGTCACCCTCACCCTGTGTTAGACAATTCATTCTCCTCGAATTATTCATTGCCTAATTCAGTATAGCAATGTCACCAACGAATCTTATCAATGTAATCCTTTCACTTTGAGAAATCATTTCACTCTTGAACCTTTCTTTTATTTTTGTCATTGCTTCTTCGATGTACAGATTGAAAAACTGCATCCCTGTCTTACACCCGTTACATTCCGAGAACTTCCTTCTTAGTCTTCCAGTCTTATTTCTCCCTCTTGGCACTTACACAGATTGTACATTACCCATATTTTCCTATAGCTTTCTCCTAATTTTTTTTCAAAATTTCTAACGTATTACACCATTGAAAATCGTCGAATGCTTTTTCTAGGTCGCAAATCCTGTGGACGTGCCGTGATTTTTCTTCAGTCTTGCTGCCATTGTCAATCACAATGTCAGAACTAACTACCTGTGTCTTTATCTTCCCTAAAGGAAACTGATTGTCGTCTAAGGGATCCTCGATTTTCTTTTCCATTCTTCTGTATACTTTTTTTTTTTTTTTTTTTTTTTGGCCATCAACTTGGGTGCATCAGTTGTTAAGCTGACTGTGAGATAGTCGTCGCACCTGACTGCTCTTGCTATCTTCGGAATTGTGTTGATAATGTTTTTCGTAGTGGCACATACACAACAAACAACTGAGGACGCCTAGTGTAAGGTTTACTGTGAAATTAAAAATTAAAAAAAAATTCAGCTACCCTAAACATATTCCGGCATTGTACAATACTGTAAATGTGATTAAAGGTCTAGTCTCGAACGCTTACACCGCGTAGAATGGGTATTTTGGTTTAACATGTAATGATATTGATAGCCTAATATCTGTAATATGTAGAGCTATCTTTCCAATACTAGCCTGTTAGCATCTTTTCCCGGAATATTTCTCTCCAGTAACTCTGCCAGTTTTTCAGGAAATATATCACACTTGAAATGTACGTCTACTTTGATCATCTGCTTCATTTTACTTTGGAGTTTCATTTTGATGTTTTCAAAGAATAGAAGTCTATACCACGTTTTGTGATATACCAATAGTTAGTTAGTTTCATATTCCACATATCATTTGCACAATAAGTCTTAATGATGTAGAACGAGTCATTTTATATCAACATCAATTTGTTTGCAAATATGCCTCCATTCTGATCAATTTTTTAAAAAATTAAAGACAGATGTTAGTAATTCCTAGTGAACACCACTTACTTATTACAATAGGAGGAGTAATCGAAGAGAAACATTTTCAGTTTAGTATCAAATTTTACTTTCCTGTCTGCCAGGCATTTTATATCACTGGGTAAATGATGAAAACTTTTGGTTGCAACATTGTGAACCGCTGTTTGCGCTACAGATAACCTTAATATGGCCTAATGAACGTCTTTCTTTTTCTTCTGGTGTTGTATTCAGGTACATCATTGTTCCTATTGAAACGCAATGGACTATTTACAACAAACTTCTCGAGAGAATAATTATATTCTGAAGCGGTTAGATTGCTGCTAACACGCCGAGAAGCAGGCAGGCTCGACGAAAAGAGTGTTTACACAAGTCTTGGGCCAAAGCCTTCTTCGGGAAGGTAGCGAAGCACGGACGCACAGTCATACAAACACACAAAATTCACACACACATGACCGCTGTCTCCAGTTGTTCTAGCCATAATCTTTTTTAAAGAGGGAGGAAATGTGAACAATGAATAATTACCGGAGGGAGGAATTTTGGGCAAGAGATGCTGCACCAACAATCACTGCGGTCACGTAGCCGTATGCTGTGCCGTGACGAGGCCGTTGATACATTGTGGCTCGGATGTCGGAGCGTTTTCGGTTTGGGAGGCTATGAAGAACACAGGAAAGAATAAAAGTAAACAGCGCAGCCATAATTCATGTATAAGGGAGAAAATTTTGCTTGAACGGCTCCAGTTACGAATGAAATGAGATTCCTTTAAACTTTAGATTACGATCGGATCGATTAGTACACCCATAAACGACGCAAGCTGGAATTTTTGAAGACACAACTACGTGTCACACAGTCTTAGGACCGGACGCTCTATTTGGGGTTCGACCACAAGAGTCGATAGATATCCTCAAAGATCGAAATTGTGCACTACACGTCAGAGTCATCTTAAGAGGAAATATCACCGCGGTGAAGTACAGAGGTATAAATGCGGTGAACCTAATATTTTGGGCTACGTAGGACAGCGGACGTCGGCTTCAAGTTTGTGACATAATGACAACTCCTTTCTTCTTTTTACTTCCCCACAAATAAACGAATCCTCACACAAAATTGTTCATTTTTCTAAACAGGTCGTTTCCAAACAATGTGATTCTTGAATGAGATTTTCACTCTGCAGCGGAGTGCGCGCTGATATGAAACTTCCTGGCAGATTAAAACTGTGTGTCGGACCGAGACTCGAACTCGGGACCATTGCCTTTCGCGGGCAAGTGCTCTACCATCTGAGCTTCTGTAAAATTTGGAAGGTAGGAGACGAGGTACATGCAGAAGTAAAGCTGTGAGGGTGGGGCGTGAGTCGTGCTTAGGTAGCTGAGATGGTAGAGCACTTGCCCGCGAAAGGCAAAGCTCCCGAGTTCGAGTCTCGGTCCGGCACACAGTTTTAATCTGCCAGGAAGTTGCAATGTGATTCTTTCTCGTCGGACAGTACACGTACTAATAGCAACCCACCGGTGTTGGTACTGGAAAGAGATTTTATTGTCGATACACCGCGTAGTTGTGGCGGTTTTCCATGGAGGCATATTTTTGTTGTTATTGGAGTGTTCCAAACACGTTTCCGATCCGTCTCAGATGCTGGTCAACAGGAGACGGAAAAGTCCCCGGACGCCGCAAGCCCACATCCTGCTTGCGGAGGAGTGCCGTCAGGAACTGCGTGGTCCTCGCTGCGTAACCTGCTTCCGCTTCTCTCGCAGAACGCGCTACGCACCGCGGCCCGAACGCTGAGGTAAGGCTCCTTCACCGTCATCGAGTTATCTTCCCTGAAAACATTGCCAATCGCTGCCATTACAGCATTTCTTCTGCTGTTGATTCCTAGGCTCCGTACCCGCGATTTGTCATTGAATTGCAGTTGTCCGAAGGCGCTCAGCCTAAACGTAATCCGAATCACGGGCCTGCAGCAAATGACGTCAGCACCCTTTGGCCATGAAAGAGATGTGAGGAGATGGTGGACGGCTTGTTATAATCACGCTGTATGTCAGAGTCTGACGGTTAAATTCGGAAGCTGTTGTAGTGTGTTATGAAGTCCTATTGGGTTGCGTAGACTGCCCGGTTTGTTTAGTGGGTTTGCATCCGGATCCTAAAATAAAAGTTAAGTGATACTTCGCTGTCCATCTGGGTGCCATCTTCAAATTTCAAGATTAATTGAACGAAAAGCCTGAGGAGTTGTCCATACACAAGATGTTTCAGAAGGAATAGTAAGTATTGTAGGAGGACTAATTCGAAAAAAATATTCCATGTAACATGTGTCAAACTGCTATTAACTGCAGAAGTATATGTGTTTAGAGAGACGAGTTTTATTTCGCCGTGGTGTTATTTATCGACTGTCATGATTGCTTTGAAATTCAAGTTGTGAAGTTGTGCTTGAGTTTACATGACTGAATGTTACAACAGTGACTGTGATTTGTTGGCCATTTCTGCTCTGTAGTTTATGCACAGCGCACGGTTATACAACTGCTGATTATGCAATAAGCGGTTTGTAATGGAAACTATTCTATTGCTTAAAGACAACTAGGTCTTCGCTCCCTTATACTGACTGTATTGTCTGCACAGATATTTTTTTCTTTAATCTTTTTTTTGTGTTGTTCACAAACTGCAGCGTCTTCTATGCTTTTCACGCTAATTAAGGCTGTACAAGTATGGTCTTTCCCAAATGAACTTCTGACCAAAAAGCGATCTGGTAAATGGATTAGGAGGTCTCTGGTAATCCTGTTTTGACCCCTATCTCACTCCTTAGGCGTTGAATATCTGAAAACACTGAACTATCTATGTCTTTTTATTTCTAACCGAGTTGTCAAATACGAATTTCTATAGACGTAGCATTAGAAATGCTTTATTTAGAAAACTTCCACAAACTGTGGGGGCAGAACTTCCAGAATTGCTGGTACAAATATTTTTTAATTTCTGAACGAGAAACTAAAAACCAATTTTCACAGTTCTACCTTCAAAATTGGCTTAATAGGGACACATTTTCAAAAACCTTTACGTCTCCTACTTCACCCCCTTAGGGAGTAATTTCCAAAAATCCCTTACTGCAATAAATGAAATGAGGGTATGGCATCGTTAGCCGGGAGACCCCATGCGGGGGAGTTCGGCCGCCGTATTGCAGGTCGTGTTTAGTTGACGCCACTTCGGCGACTTACGGGCCAATGATGACGAAAGACACACAACACCCAGCCCCCTGCCGGGTATCGAATCCAGGCCCCCTCTGTGATAGGCGGAAACGCTACCGCTACGCTGCGGAGGCGGACAATCCCTTACTGAACGATGCCTATAGTATAAAATGAGCGTCTTCTACAAATTTCAAGTTTCTATCCTTAGCGGTTTGGTCTGGACGATGATGAATCAGTCAGTCACTCAGTCAGACTGTCAGGGCATTTCCTTTTCTATACAGAGAAGGTAAGGCAGAAGATTTTCTAGAAGCAGAATATCAGATTAAAGTGTTTACTCGTGTTATTCTAAACTGCGTGAGTGTGGTTCACTGCCCAGCAACTATATTTCATCTGAGAGCTCAAATTAACAAATTATGGATGAAGTAGAAGACATTATTCAGCTTGTAGAGCGTAGTTCTTCATCAGGATTCAAATGGTTCAAATGGCTCTGAGCACTATGGGACTCAACTGCTGTGGTCATAAGTCCCCTAGAACTTAGAACTACTTAAACCTAACTAACCTAAGGACATCACACACATCCATGCCCGAGGCAGGATTCGAACCTGCGACCGTAGCGGTCATGCGGTTCCAGACTGTAGCGTCTTTAACCGCTCGGCCACTCCGGCCGGCTCTTCAACAGAAACATCTGGTTTTTTTGCAAGTATCGGTATTCCACATACAAGAATATCGAGGACATTATGCATGCACAGTCTCTATCCTTATCATTCACAAGGGCTCAACACCTTTGGGAAGGAGATGAAGGCTGACGATTAGTACTTTATCGTTGACGTATTGAAAATATCGGAACAATCACATTAATAGTGTTTACTGATGGTTGATAGTGTTTACTGATGGTCGCTTTCAGTTTGTGACGGTAGTAAAGTTTTCGTAACTCACATAGGTGGTCCGGAAAGAACTCACATGCGTTTGTGGAGGCATATTTTCAAAAACGCTTCTCTGCAAATGTAGCAAGGATGTAGGGCGCTGGACATAATGGTCGCCAGGCGCCACGTCATCTAAACCTAACATTCCCCGGAGGATTCATCGGTAGAAAGGGTTACGCCTCTTAGCCACCAGGATCCTCGGACCTTAAGGTTTCTGTTTCTGGATTGGTACATGAAAGACAAGGACAAGGGACAAATTAATCGTTCGGGTTATGAATGGTGCTGCCCTCATAAAAGAACACCAAGACGATCCCAGAAGCGCTACATGTTTGTTGTCAAGGGAATTCGAAACTACGTACAAGTAGGAGGTGGAATTTATAAAAATCAACTTCGAACTTAAACGTTTCTCTCTGTGTTTAACTCCTTCTCTGAATATTTGTTTGCGTTACGTTTTAACACTTCTATCACTGAACCCAGTCAAAAATGGACACATGTTATATAGAATATTATCCACTACCAACTCCGAAAATATTTGCTATTGCTCTTCAAAACGCTCGCGTAGAGGATTTTGGAGACAGGGCTCTGAGGTCGGCAACTTTGAGGCAAGCCTGCATTTTCACATACGTAGACGACACCTTGTCACATGGCCACCTGGCCACGTGGAACATTTGCTCTTAATCGTGTCATGGAACAATGCAATTCTCCTCATTCCAGCATTAAGTTTACAATGTAAGTTGATTGATGAAAAGCTCCCTTTCTTCAATATATTGGTATACATAAGGAAGACAGACTTATGAACATACCGTTTACCGCAAATCTTTGGGCATCGACCCGTATCTTAATGCAACGAGCTAGTATCCATCGTGTCAACGCAGAGTGCTATTGACGAGGAATTTCATATTGATTCCGTATTTCTGGAATTCCGGAAGGCTTTTGATACTGTACCACACAAGCGGCTTGTAGTGAAATTGCATGCTTATGGAATATCGTCTCAGCTATGTGACTGGATTTGTGACTTCCTGTCAGAGAGGTCACAGTTCGTAGTAACTGACGGAAAGTCATCGAGTAAAACAGAAGTGATTTCTGGCGTTCCCCAAGGTAGTGTTATAGGCCCTTTGCTGTTTCTTTTCTATATAAACGATTTGGGAGGGAATATGAGTAGCCGCTTTAAGTTGTTTGCAGATGACGCTGTCGTTTATCGACTAATAAAGTCATCAGAAGATCAAAACAAATTGCAGAACGATTTAGAAAAGATGTCTGAATGGTGCGAAAAGTGGCAGTTGACCGTAAACAACGAAAAGTGTGAGGTCATGCACATGAGTGCTAAAAGGAACTCGTTAAACTTCGGTTACACGATAAATCAGTCTCATCTAAAAGCCGTAAATTCACGTAAATACCTAGGTTTTACAATTACGAACAGCTAAAATTGGAAGGAACGCACAGAAAATGTTGTGGAGAAGGCTAACCAAAGACTGCGTTTTATTGGCAAGACACTTAGAAAATGTAAGAGACATGCTAAGGAGACTGCCTACACTACGCTTGTCAGTCCTCTTTCAGAATACTGCTGCGCGGTGTCGGATCGTTACCAGATAGGACTGACGGAGTACATCGAGTAATTTCAAAGAAAGGCAGCACGTTTTCTACTATCGCGAAATATGGGAGAGAGTGTCACAGAAATGATACAGGATTTGGGCTGGACATCATTAAAAGAAAGGCGTTTTTCGTTGCGACGGGATCTCCTCACGAAATTCCAATCACTAACTTTCTCCTCCGTATGCAAAAATACATTGTTGACTCCGACCTACATAGGGAGGAACGATCACCACGATAAAATAAGGGAAATCAAAGCTCTTGCGGAAAGATATGGGTCTTCATTCTTACCGCGCGCTATACGAGAGGGGAATAATAGAGAATTGTGAAGGTGGTTCGATGAACCTTCTGCCAGGCATTTGAATGTGATTTGCAGAGTATCCATGTAGGTGTAGATGTAGATGGAAGTGAAATTGTGGCTGCATCAGCAAGTCAGACATTCCACCGTGACGGTATCAACAAATTGTATTTCGTTAGGAGAAATGTGTTCATCGCCGGGGTGACTATATTGATAAATAAATATGCAGGCATGAAAATTAAAAATGTAGAGTGCTAGTAAAGCTTTAAGAGTTTCCACATAAAGAATTCGGAGACATTACTTTTCAGCAGGGCCTCGTAATTGTTGGCGGGTCTTGGTATTAGACAAGGGACCATGTGGAGGCAAAGCTGTTAGATTAGCAGGTAATTTCATTAACCGAGGCAACAGTTTCTCTTATGCAAGACGTGGAACGCCGTTTCATCATGTATCCCCTGGCAAACGCTTGTGGCACGGTCTGCAGCATATTTAGTGGCAATTATCTTGATTACGATACATCCCTGCTCGCAGCGTTCACCGCCGGTGGCGCCGCAGTGCACTTTGCTAAGGTGCAGTAATTGTTTGCTAAGGGCTGCACCGACGCCAAATGCCCTCTGTGGACTGTACAGGGGCAACAGATCTGGCTTCTCAGAAGTTCCACTTAGCATCCGAAGATGGGAGTCAATTTGAACGCCGGAAGTTCATATCACTTTGATTCCGGGGGTTGTACTGTAAACCTGACAAACATAGTTCTAGATGTCGTTGATAATTCTGTCGAATACGAACTAATAGTACTTTATTCTCGATGTCTCCACTGTTATTTGGTGAAAGTAAACCACTCGTATGGTGCGTCTAAATAGTCAAAACGTAAATCGTGTTCACATTACCATCAAAAATTCGCCTTAGAATGTTCACTATACACTGTAAACGCAAGTTAAAGCTCGAGTATTACAATATTTTAATTATTTGTTTACTGGAAATGCTAGTGTACTTTTTTTAAGCTAGAAGCTATGCGATATTAAAAGTTTGCAACTAGACCAATCTACTTCGGACAGCCTTGTATTGTCTTCATGGTTAGAAACATATCCTTCAATAATTTTGCCTAATAGGAGTGTTCAGTGACATACAGTCACATACGTTTAATCGCACTTTCATAATTATTTAAAATAGTTCTGGTGAGAAAGAGCATTCAAGAAATGTGTAGCGCACTTAATTCATTCCAAACAGCATTCAGAATCGACACTCTCTATACTTTGAAGACAATAAAATTCTAAACGAAGCATACTCCCGACGATGCACAACCGGAGTGTTTAACAGGAAGCCAGCGATAGGATATATTTGCACAGCTTGTATTTATTAACGCCCTGCTACAAGAGTAATGATTTTGTCTTGAACGTGGCTGTAATGATGCATGAAAAAATCCATCTATGGAAGTATATGTGCCGTGGAGGCATGTTGGGGTCGAATTTGTAAACATTCATTAAAGAATAGACTTATGTTGTGGAGGGTAATTAACATTGAAAATCTTTTTGCATTGTATTAAAACAAAATTAAACAAACACTTCTTGAGCATGTTGAATTAAATAAAATTCACGTATGTAATTGGCCAACAACTACCCATATGAAACTTCCTGGCAGATTAAAACTGTGCGCCGGACCGAGTGTCGAACTCGGGACCTTTGCCTTTCACGGGCAAGTGCTCTACTAACTGAGCTACCCAAGCACGACTCACTCCCCGTCCTCACAGCTTTACTTCCGGCAGTACCTCGCCTCCTACCTTCCAAACTTTACAGAAGCTCTCCTGCGAACCTTGCAGAACTAGTACTCCTGAAAGAAAGGGTATTGCGGAGACAAGAGTTAGCCACAGCCTGGGGAATGTTTCCAGAATAAGATTTTCACTCTGCAGCGGAGTGTGCGCTGATATGAAACTTCCTGGCAGATTAAAACTGTGTGCCGGATCGAGACTCGAACTCGGGGCCTTTGCCTTTCGCCGGCAAGTGCTCTACCAACAGAGCTACCTAAACACGACTCACGACCCGTCTCCATAGTCCCACAGCCACAGCTTCTGTGAAGTTTTGAAGGTGGGAGACGAGGTAATGGCAGAAGTACAGCTATGAGGGCGGGGCGTGAGTCGTGTGGTAGAGCACTTGCCCGCGAAAGGCAAAGGTCCCGCGTTCGAGTCTCGGTCCGGCACACAGTTTTAATCTGCCAGGAAGTTTCATATCAGCGCACACTCCGCTGCAGAGTGAAAATCTTATTCTGAACTACCCATATTTTTAACAAAGAAAATGTGTCTTAACGAGAACGACACTAGTTTTATGTCGTTCGAAGGCGATAGTGATAGTTAAAATAGCTGAAACTATTTTCTTTTTTTATTTTCCGACAGAACCACAACTCTCTTTGTAGATGACCGGTTTAACTTAGACCGTTTCAGACGGCCATATTCAGTTTGTAAAGTATTAAAATTTTTGTGTATTTTAAAATACCTCATTTGAAATAGATTAGTATTATTAAGTAATCAGATAATAAAATTTTCATACTCGGCTCCTGTACATTTCTATGCGTTGTCGTTAACTTTAAAGTATTCTGCTACATTTTATACAGTAGAACGGAAAAGTAAAATAAAATTTTATACACTGTTAACACCTACTGTTGGTTACAAAAACGTTAAAAATATACATATGTCGTCGTCCACTACGTTAAAATGTGGAACCAAAACATTCTGTCTAGCGAAACAATTTATTTTTATTTTTAGATCGGAAGCTGGACTTTTAAGACGGTCCAAACGGGTCATCGTAAAGATAACAGTGATTGTGAAGATAAAATAAAAGAGAGAAAAATTATACGAGTACCTTATTTGTAAACCTATGATAGCGTGAGTTGCCACAATTGTGATCCATGGAACATGCGAATAGCTAATTAACTTTAGAATTGAAGAATAAGTGCTTGGAGGTTTCGAGTTTGTATAAGAAGTTTTACATTTCCTCTTCCTTTACATCATCAGATGACAGGAAGTTTTTGCAATACTGTTATACGGGTGCACAATAAGGGACAAGATCTCTCAAAACATTCGTAAGAAATGCCAAAAGTGATTCCTGAGTGAAAGAAAGACATAATCATCCTATGAGTAAATGCTGAGATACGCGGTCATTATTATTCAGCATCGACCAGCAAAGACGCTCGATGAATATCTAGGTCTCTTGAAACAACTGTGGAGTCACTGCGGATACGCCGTTCCAGGTCACTGATGGCCTTACGCGGAGAAGAGTAGGCTACACTTTTCACTGGACCTCACAGCATGAAGTCCAATGTCTCAACATCAGGAGACCGATCAGGCCGATTTTCTGGACATCTACGCCCGATCCACCGTCTTTAGGTGTTGTTCGGGAGATGGGTACATTAAACAAAGAGCGCTGGGACGCCGTCATGTATGTAACAAGTGACGCTGCGGAGTTCTAGAGATCTGTTTTCGGTATTATATGCAGCTTGTCCCTCAAGAAGAAGTGTACTGATCCACTCATTCGCCGTGGTTGCATGCAGGTTGCAGTCATGTTACCATGGATAATACCACACCATACATCGCGTCCAAATCGACATTGACGACTAACGATAACAGTACCAAAGGGATTAGTACCTGTCCACATCTAAGTGCTCCACAAGTTTGTGGAACTGTCTCGGCCTAACATAGTGTCATAGGTGAAGTAAATATTGTGTGAATATGTGACATCAAATTTTATGCAACTTCTCCACCTCACTGCTCACTGTAGGGCATATGTTAATAGGAATTTTTTCTCGTTTTTGTGTGTTAAGAACCGCCCTCCGATATTTTTAATGTTTATAAACACGCATATAAGTTCTGAAACCTCCGAGTCCGCAGTTTTCGTGCTGTCGCGTTTGAAGCGCATTTGTACGTGAGAGGAGACCCTGCCTAGGAAGACGTGTTGACCCGCGCTCCGTGAGTAATGCATCGTCTACAGAGTGCTCCGGAAGACGCGGTTACGCTTCCGCGAAGCCTCGTTTACTCATTCAGAGTTAGCGGCGGGGAGTCTCGTTTACAGACACATACTTTGTCCTTCTTCGTGGCAAAACCGAGTGTCTTCTTGTAACCTGAAAACCAAACGTCCAGAGAGCGTGTCTAATAAACGTACGGTCGTATATTACATGTGTGAATAATTGTTACGGTATTCGTATATTTCTCAGAACTTCACAGCAGATTTTTTGTCGATAGCTCACAGAATTTTGTCATGTTTACCTTTTTTGTGTTTAGTCATCCGTCATCTGAGTACTTTGGATGAGCCCCGCCACGAATTACTCTCCTGTGCCAACCTGTTCATCTCACAGTAGCACTTGTACCCTACGTCCTCAATTTTTGTTGGATATACTCCAATCCCTGTCTTCCTCGACAGCTTTTACTCTCTCAGTTCCCTCTAGTACATCTATTCCCTGACGCCTTAACACATTTCCTGTGATCCTGTTCCTATTTCTTCTTAGTGTTTTCCACATTCTCCATTCTTTACCGATTCTGAAGATAACCTCCTCATTCCTTACGTTATCAGTGTACCTAATTTTCAACATTCTTCTGTAGTATCACATCTCTGATGATTCGATTCTCTTTTGTTCCTTTATTCCTACAGTCCATAATTTTCTGTCATATAATGCTCTGTTCCAAACGGTCACTCTCAGATAGATGTTTCTTCGTCATATTAAGGCCTATATTTGATAGCAGTAGCCTTCCTTTGTCCAGAGATGCTCTATTTGCGTGTGCTAAACTGCTTTTTATATCCTCCTAGCTTCGTCCATCATGGGTTATTTCGCTTCCAAAGTAACCGAATTACTTATCTTCGTCTCCTTTACGATCACCAACTTTTTTGTTAAGTTCCTCGCTGTTCTCATCTCTGGTACTTCTTATTTCTTCCGTATTTCTTCGGAGTACTCTCAATCCATAAACTGTGGTCGTTGGAGTGTTCAACAGATCCTATAATTCTTCACTGACGATAGAAATGTCATGGGTGAATCTAATCATTGCTATCTTTTCACATTGAATTTTAATTCCACTCTTGAAACCTTTCTTCTATTCCTGTCATTGCTTGTTCAGTGTATAGATTCAACAGTAGGGGCTAAAGACTGGAACCCTGTCTTAAACCTTTTTAACCCGAGCACTTCGTACTTGGTCTTCCAGTCTTATTGATTTTTCTTGGTTCTTCTACGTATTATTTATTACTCGTGTTTCCCGATAGCTCGTTCCTTTTATTCTCAGAATTTCGGGCGTCTTACATACATTGTCGACACTTTTTCTAGGTCGACAAATGTTATGAACGTGTCTTGATTTTTCTTCAGTCTTGAGCCCATTATGAAGTGAAACGTCAGAACTTTCTCTCCGCAGCCTTACCTTTCCTAAACCCAAACTGAACGTCGCCTAATACTTCTTAAATTTTCATTTCCATTCTTCTGTATATTATTCTTGTTATCAGCTTGTATTCGTGAGCTGTTAAGCTGATTGTGCAATAATTCTTGCGCTTGTCGGTTCTTGCTATCTTCGAAACGCAATAGATATTTTTCCGAAAGTGTGATGGTATGTTGCCAATCTCATAGACTGTATACACCAGTTCTATGGAAATCATTTGGTGTCAACTATAACTTCACACATACTCTGGAAAGCGTTGTTAAGTTTTGTAATCAGAGCTCAGGGTAAAGATTTGTATATGTAAATATAACTGTGGCAGTTCAGTAAATTCTTGAGTCTTGATATATTATAGTACTGTTTTTTGCGAAAAAAATGTACTTAATCTGACTGTGTGAGCTGTATTATCTTTGTTAATCTAAAATTCTATAGATAACAGTTTAATTTAACCTGCACATACATAATATCACAATGTAACGGGATACGTGATATTAATACTGATAATGATAATAATATTAATGAATTTGATACAGTCAGTTTTAAACTTTTCCCATGTTTTTCTACGCCAAGGGTCTTGCCATTTTTTTATTGAAGTCCTCTTCATCGTTACAAGAAGACTTAAATGTTGACACACTTGTAATGTCGTTTATACAGGGTGTTACAAAAAAGATACGGCCAAACTTTCAGGAAACATTCCTCACACACAAAGAGAAAATATGTTATGTGGACATGTGTCCGGAAACGCTTACTTTGCATGTTAGAGCTCATTTTATTACTTCTCTTCAAATCACATTAATCATGGAACGGAAACACACAGCAACAGAACGTATCAGCGTGACTTCAAAAACTTTGTTACAGGAAATGTTCAAAATGTCCTCCGTTAGCGAGGATACATGCATCCACCCTCCGTCGCATGGAATCCCTGATGCGCTGATGCAGCCCTGGAGAATGGCGTATTGTATCACAGCCGTCCACAATACGAGCCCGAAGAGTCTCTACATTTGGTACCGGGGTTGCGTAGACAAGAGCTTTCAAATGCCCTCATAAATGAAAGTCAAGAGGGTTAAGGTCAGGAGAGCGTGGAGGCCATGGAATTGGTCCGCGTCTACCAATCCATCGGTCACCGAATCTGTTGTTGACAAGCGTACGAACACTTCGACTGAAATGTGCAGGAGCTCCATCGTGCATGAACCACATGTTGTGTCGTACTTGTGAAGGCACATGTTCTAGCAGCACAGGTAGAGTATCCCGTATGAAATCATGATAACATGCTCCATTGAGCGTAGGTGGAAGAACATACTGACGAAACTAAAATGAGCTCTAACATGGAAATTAAGCGTTTCCGGACACATGTCCACATAACATCTTTTCTTTATTTGTGTGTGAGGAATGTTTCCTGAAAGTTTGGCCGTACCTTTTTGTAACACCCTGTATACTGTGTGCTCCAGTCGATTACAGTTATCAACCGCTTTCACGTTGTGCACAAATAGCTGTTTTGCTGTACAGTGTTGTGAGTACTGACCAATTGCGTCGTTTAGGAGTGGCCTTGCGAACGCGATTTCACTGATCTTTGCACCCTCGCCAGTTCTCGACAACAGAAAACAGTAAAACTACTCAGTGCAAAATTACCTCTGCTGCTGTGTAAGACATCATTAAATAAATCGATCTGATAGTTACGTTCTCTCCACTATTAATTCGGTTGCTCAAATGTATGTGTCTAATCTGTGAAAACTGGAAATTTTCCTCTAAAAATTAAAACCAAAATTATGGCATTATTTCCCATAGACCGTTATGTTTTGATAACGCTACACGTGAACAAATGACACATTTTAAGTACTTTGGTTGCTACTATATAACGGCCAGCAAAATGAAACAGGTGGAAAAAAGTAAGTAAACTTAATTGTTTCAAAATTAATCGCCAGAATTCTTAATATATTTATCCAATTGTGAGACAAGACGATCAGTGCCTTCATGTAAAAATGTTTTCTGATGCCTTTGGATGTACCCGGGCGTGCACCTATTAGTACGAATAAAATCAATGGCAGTGAATGTCTTTCTTCAAGGCTCCAAAAATATGGAAATCGCATGGGGAGGGATCGGGACTGTATGTTGAATATTGAAGGACTTCCCAGTGAAACTTGTGCAGTGTAGTCGAAACAACCTTACCAACTTGTGGGCCCTGCCCATGCGATTTCCACATTTTTCAGTCCTGCGAAAAGATAATCGTGGTCGTCGGTTTGCTTCGGACGGAGAGGTGCATATACTATAGTTCAGGAATACATGCCGAAGATGAAGAGATAGATAAAGTATACGAAGGTATTGAACTGAGAATTCAGTACATAAAGGGAGATGAAAATATAATAGTCATGGGGGATTGAAATGGGGTAGCATGAGAAGGAATAGAAGAAAGGGTCGCGGGAAAATATGGGATTGGTACTGGGAGCGAGAGAAGATAAATACTAATTGAATTCTATAATAAATTTCAGCTGGTAATTGCGAATACTCTGTTCAAGAATCAGAAGAGGAGGAGGTGCACTTGGAACCAGCCGGGAGATACGGGAAGATTTGAGTTAGCATCGTAGTCGGCAGAGATTCCAAAATCAGATACTGCACTGAAGGAGTACCCAGGAACACATATGGACTGTGATCACAACTTAGTAATTATGAAGAGAAGACCGAAGTTTAAGAGCCTAGCCAGGGAGAATCAGTGCGAAAAGAAGATGGATATGGAAGTATTATGGAATGAAGATACATCCATGAAGTTCTCTGGGCTATAGAATATCAGGGGTTGGAAGTACAAAACAAACCAATCCACATCTGCAGAACATTTAAAACACCATAACCACCAACCTACAAACATGGAACAAGAAATGAAAATAAAGAGAATAAGCAACCATGACAAACATCTTATACAAATGCAAGAAAACTTCCACATTTAGAAAGCCATCGCTGAAAACAAACATGTGATAAATGAACGAATACACATCAGCACAGGCTCCCTGCTACACTTAATAAAAGAAATTATAAGATAAAAATCGTCCCTCACATAACCAGGAAAAAAAAATCGCCTTTCCCCCCCTTCGCCTTATGAGCACACACACATACACACACACAGCAAAAAAAAAATTATATCACACCAAAACACACACAAACAAACACACACGAACAAACACTTAAACCCCCCCCCCACACACACACACAGTCTACAAAAAAAATTTAAAAAAATGAAATGTCCCCCTTCTTCGTCTTCTGGGCACACACACAGAGTCCACAAAAAAATGCATACACAAACTCACCACAGATGCTTCAATAATTACACTCGAAAGTTGGCAATAACATTCGATATTTGGCAGTAACATCTGACAGTCGGCAACACAAACCAAAACACTGCATCAAAACAAGTATTCAGTTCCTGGTGCTGTGAAATGTGGGAACCCCCCAAAGTAAATTGGCCTTTATAAGAAGAGTAACGACACCAAAAATGCAACAGGAACGTAATATGTAGAAAATCGTCCACGCAACCTGTAAGTACAGTTCATAATATTACTACATATAGTAAAAAACAACCAACAGAACTGCTTATAATATATAGGTACATTGACCAAAATGCAAACTAAATAGCAAAAACGTGTACATATTCCAGGCCACTGAAAATGCCTTGCAGAAAATAAAGGCGAAACGCGTATGGCACGAAAATTGCGTTTCATTCAGTAGTAGTCAGACGGTCCATAAAGTAAAAGTTATCAGTATACCGTAGTATTACATGCGACTGAGGAAAACGGGACTACAAAAATTGAAGATGGTTAAGGAAGATCAAAAAGAAATATAGAAGTGAAATTACAATTCTGAGCACTAGGGTCAGCTTTAATTTTGTCATCAATTTATTGGCAACCTGTTTCGACTATACAGTTCGTCATCGCAAAGCCCTAAAACTAGAATAATAGCAGCTACATTAACAACAGCGTGGTATCAAAAACAAAACGGTGTCTAGACTAAAAATATGTAATGCATAGTTACTACATTACTAGAAAAGGAATATTTATTACTCTGTTGCTATATGTGTAAGTAGATTGGGGTGTAACCGTCATGTTTACCTATTTTAAAACTCAAACCCTGTGCAAAAAATGTAGCGCGAAAATAGAAGTAAGTACCTATATACAATTATGATCCATTACAGAACGAATCATGTACGTAATTGCAAGGCCAAAACGAATATGTATCACAATATACGACGTAATTAACAATACGTGGTTAATGACCTCACGCAAATAGTTATCCACTAATCTTCGTCACGATCGCATATACAACGAAATTACGAACATAAGCTAATGGTATGAAGCACACATACCAACACAGCTGGTCTATGTCGTAATCAGCGATAAAAATAAAAATGCATGTCGATATACAGTACAGAAGCTAAAACAAAACACGTAAAGAGCTACGCAAATATAGAGGACAAAACCAATCGTATTATGAAGACAGAAAGAAGAGGAGCAACTAATGGCAATTGAACCAATTATCATATTTATTTGTGTGATGTCATTAACCACGTATTTTTAATTATGTAGTTTATTATGACAGATATTGGTTTTTGCCTTGCGATTAAGTACATTATTGGTTCTGCAAAGGGACACAATTGTTTATAGGTAATCATTTCTATTTTCACGTTACAGTGTTTGCACAGTGACTGAGTTCTATTATAAGTGACCGTGTGCATTGCAGTACTGACGCAAAGTACAACATGATGATTACACCCCAACATATGCAGGGTGATTTTCTCCAACGTGTACAAACTCTAGGGATTGACCGATGAGAGGATATGGAACAAAAAAGGTCTAATGAACTTACATCCGGAAATCCATGATTTCCATGCTAGAGATCATTTATTCAGTAATACTTATTTACAGAGACTGCGGTCTGATACGCGCTGTACCATGCAGCCTTAATTAGAATATACATGATATCCCCATAGTGGTGGTATTGTTCATCATACATCATTCCATAGCGCCTTCTCCTACCACAGTAATTGGTAATGTTGTGTCCGATTCATTTCTCTTGTTGACTCACCTTGTAGTGGATGTGATCCAGCGTTGCACGTAATGTTTCCATATTCGAGTCGAGAGCTTGCCGACATGGTGTTTACTTAGGAAGAGGCACATAGCAATGGGCGGCGGGCATTAAGGTCGCATCCGGATACCTATTGCCGGCCGGGGTGGCCAAGCGGTTAAAGGCGCTACAGTCTGGAACCGCGCGACCGCTACGGTCGCAGGTTCGAATCCTGCCTCGGGCATGGGTGTGTGTGATGTCCTTACGTTAGTTAGGTTTAAGTAGTTCTAAGTTCTAGGGGACTGATGACCTAGGAAGTTAAGTCCCATAGTGCTCAGAGCCATTTGAACCGGATACCTATCCCCACCGACAAAAACACAGCATTCAATGTTTGCAACAGTGTTTCGCAGTTTGTCTGAGACAGGGTCGTTTCAGGAAGCAGGAATTCACGAACGACGTACCTGAAATGTTCGGTCACCAGACTTGGAGGAAAATGTTAATAACACTATGGAACGCGACCGCCGTGTCAGTACGGGCAGCACACCCGCCAGTACAGGTTACGCCAGACGACCGTGTGGAACATTCTTCACAACTGTTACTACCCTTATCACTTACAACGTGTGCAGGGCTTACTAGCGACAGACTTTCCACATCGGGAGCAGTTTTGTCACTGGTTTCTTCACCAGCCAACGACGATCCCGGGATTTGTGTCATACATCCTATTCACAGATGAGGCCACCTTTACGCGGAGTGGTATCTTCAACTTCCATGACAGTCATCTGTGGGACGGTATGCAGAACCTCTGTGGTATAGTGACAGCGAATCATCAGCATCGGTGCAGCCGGAATGTGTGGGCCGGGATAATTGGCGACCGTATTTTGGGACCAGTCTTCCTTCCACGTCGCCTAACAGGGCGGAACTATCGGGGTTTCTTGCGGGTGACTTTTCTCCGCTGCTGAAAGAAGTGCCACTGATGTTTCGAAAGGTTATGTGGCTGCTACATGATGGTGCTCCAGCCCACTTCGCCATTAACATTCGGATGAATCTTAATCATCTCTTCCCTGGTCGATAGATCGGACGAGGGAATCCAGTTGCATGGCCTGCTAGTTCACAGGATTTCTGGTTATGGGGCCATATGAAAAATATCGTGTGGGCAGAGTCCATTCCAGATGTAGAGACACTGGAGCAGCCTGGCCGATGTGAACGTGTTGGACGCGTACATGCATGCGCCGAGGCACATGGAAACCATTTTCAGCACATATTGTAACTATGGCTGCATGGTACAGCGTGTATTAGACCGCAGTCTCTGTAACAATGTATGATTGAACAAACGCTCTCTAGCACGAAAAATATGCATTTCCGGGCATAAGTTCAGTAGACCTTTTTTGGTCATTGTTCTCTCATCAATCAACCCCTAGAGCTTGTCCACGGTGAAAAAATCGCCCTGTATATACATATAAATATACATATACTACTACAGTATTTTACAATAAAAATATTAAAGTTGTTTTTAAGCAACAGAATAACTATGTATTACATATTTTAATTCTAGATACCATTTTTCGTTTGATATTGTGCTGTTGTCAATGTAGCTGCTTTTATATTAGGAGTTCTTTTAGGGCCTGATGATGACAAAGTGTCTCATCGAAACCGGTTTCGAATAAATTGATAAAATTGAAAAATGTAATATTCGTACTGGCTGTGGTCCTCTTCACCTCGCTAAAATTAGATTTACTACTCTATACAGCATTACAGATGACACAATCCCAGGTGATGATCGTTCCCGTGAATGAAAAGTCAAAAGGCTATCGCCGACGAAGACCTCATGATACTTTAGACTGACGAAGCTAGCCCTCGCATGTCAATCAGTGGGAAGTGTGGCAACCAAGGGAAAGAATGGAATCAGGTGGTCAGAATAGGCCAGACTGCCTAATCTACAGGGAGATAATGAATGATGGAACTGAGTCATTGTGTTCAGAAGAGGTAAAACGTACCGAGATGCAAATTTCCGCAATATTTTGGTTCTTCTTTTTATAAGCGTGTGTGTATATGTGTGTCTGTTCGTATTTGTGTTTGCGTGTGTATGTGTGTGTGTGTGTGTGTGTGTGTGTGTGTGTGTGTGTCATTTTAAAGGCGTACCTACACGATCATCAGATGATGTGAGTTTATTTTCATGTAGTATGAGATCACTACAGAAGAGCGGAGCCCCTCCAGCCGGAGGATCGAGTCCTCCCTCGGGCATGGGTGTTTGTGTTGTTCCTAGCGTAAGTTAGTTTAAGCAGTGTGTAAGACTAGGGACCGATGACCTCAGCAGTTTGGTCCCTTAGGAAGGTGGAAATTGGTCTGGTGTTGCTACGGACCTCGGCCCAGTGACGAAGGAAATGGAGGAAGAGAGCCGACCACACGGGAAGTTGCCAGCCAGCAGTCGCTGCCAGCCGGTACCTGGAAGACTTCTGACTCAGGTCTCGTGTCGCCTCCCAGTAAGAGGTCGCTCCTTCCAGAACATGTGGCAGCAGGTCTGCTAGCTTGACGCCGTGTGACAATTTTATTGCACCCTAATTTCCTAGTGAGGACTTCCGAGTTGCATCATTTGCATTCTCAGATTAACGCAAGTGTGCACGACGATTGTTTGAGTCCACGCAACAACCTCACTAGATGTCTGAAAGAAAAACGTATCCACCTGTCACATGAAAAGAGGAGACTGCACTATCTTTCACATTTTGTGCTTCAGCGGGGTCTGAGACAAATTGTTTCGTCCTTGACGACTGCTCTGATTGATGGAATCTAACGCAAGAGAAGACGTTGACTCCAAATCCTGGGCAGAGAAAAGTAGAAATCTATATTCAAAGTTGAAATTAATTACCTTCCTATGCGCCTGATGTAGCGTCGGAGAAGGAGGTATCCAGCACCACCCCTGATAGTGGAAGAAATGCTCATGAGCACTACTTGGCTGGGAAACGTATAGTGGCTGAAGTAAACCTCAGACTTCGCTGCCGCGTTACACGAAGGCATGTGGCACTTCGGAGGGGCAGTTCGGCAGTATCCTTGTTGTTGTTCCAGAGGTACAGGCCATTAGCATGTTTCAGGATTCATCCTCCCTGCTCCATACACTTTCATAGTCTTCTCCTCCGTATCTTCTTCTTCCCTTTCCTTCTCCATCCTAGTATTATCTCGTGGTACGGGGTTCACTTTGTCAATCAACATTCACCACTTGTTTCGAGCCAAAGCGTTTCCTGCACACAGGTGTGCAATACTCATATCCTCACTGAGTGTAATGCCTAACGCTCTTTTGGTTTTCCTCGTGGTATTTATCGATCAGTATTGAGCTGATAAGCAGGCATTATTCATTTAGACGTGGCATTTGGTGACAAACACGTTCAAAATGATGGAAATTCCAAGGAGCATTAGGTGACCACCGAGACAGGAAAATAATCCGACAACTGTGTAGAAAGGAGCCCGCAGTCAACAAAACAAGAAGCAGTAAGGCGAAACTCACCAGATTAAGTAGTCATGTTCGGCAAGGAAGCAGCAATTCGCTCTTGTTGCTCAACAGTCACGCTGAAGATGTATGAAACATTTGGTCACAACTGTATCACAATTGAGTTAATGGTGAGAAGTTCTGAAAGAATGTTGTAAATAAACAAATGCGTTCAAAACTAATCACCATTAATTACAATGTGAACGCAAATAACTCAGAAAATTAAATAATTTATAAGACTAAACATCTGTAATCATGCATGCATTGCTAATTTGAGGAGAGTGTTGTACGTAGAGGATAGTATACTCACATTACGTGTTTTGGTCAGTTCTTTAGTCTAGCGGCTGCCCTTAGAGTCACATGAAGAAAACGCACATTGGGACCCCCGTAAGCTATTTCCACCGTTTTCTACAGTTTTTGTTGTTTCAGGATATGATGAGTTTTATAAAGCATTTATCAATATTCAGAATTCTGCACAGTAAGTGCTGTGCAGTATATTAAAGCTATCTGAAATATGTTCTTAATTCTACAGTTATAGAATTTTATGGAAAGTGAAATCCTATATATTTCTAGAACTTGTTTACGTAGCTTATGGCTGGTTAAGAGATACTTCTTCGGTCGTGCACCATCTTGTGCCTTGGAAGAGAAAATTGTATTTTACAGTGGAACATGTTATATTTATAAGTTACCAGAATTTCGTTAATGTCGTAACAGTTCTACCTGTCTTAAAAATGGAAATTTGTGATAGTTTCCAATAGCTTCAATTTCAAAATGCATTTAAATTTTAAGCGGTTTTTGGTAACACTTCTCTTTAATGTATCAGATAGACAACGAAATACAGTGTGCACAAGATTTTTTTCCATCGCAACGCTTTTAAATTTCAATAAATTATTTGATCCTACGTAAATGATCCTGTTGTAACATGAAACATGTTTTCAAATTTGTAGAAACGCTAATCTCGGAGAATATTTGTTATGATTTCTGAAAAAGACTGCAGTACATAAGAAGTGAACGTCATTATTTAAAACCAGAATGGGAAAATATATTAAACTTCTATTAAACGGTTAGCTAGAGGTGAAAGCCTGTAAAGTATTCCAAATTACAACACTCCCCCCACCCCCTATGTATAGGGAAGTCTTAAAAATGCTTACATTTGCAGAAGATGTAACAGTAAATGTAACCATAGTCTTCAAAAGGCCATAGAAGGAGTGACTAAGCTATTTTTATAAAAATAGCACATAAATAAATAACAAGGAAACTGAAAGTTTAGTATTTAGCTAGCTAGGTACCAATAGCAGCTAAAGTAAAGCTGGCTGGAGAGAATCTGAATCGAAACACTATCTGTATCTAAGTAATATTAGATTGGTGCATAAGTTCGTAGCTTTTTTGTTTTGCTTGCTGGTATTCCGGTTGCTATGGGTTTGTTTATTATTGATTGTCATTTTTTATTTGTAGTCCACTTCTGCTACTCGAGTTTACATACTGTCATTTTTTCAGTTGGATATAGTGAGTGGAGCTGTGGAGCTAGAAAATGGAATGCCAAGTGGAGAAATCGCAACATTTTAGACATTCTTCTGTTTGAGTTCAATAGAAGGGTGACAACGGCGGGGGCAGATAGAAACACTTGCACCTTGTATGGGGATAATGCCATTGGACAGCATACAATAAAAAAATGGTCTTCTCGTTTTAAGAAAGGTTGTTTTAACATTTGTGACTCTACACGTTCAGCAAGACGTTTGGGGTTTGAAGAAGATCGTTTGGACGCTTAATCCACAGTGATCTACGTCATTATACTCGAGAACCGGCAAATGTGATGAACTGTGATCATTCCATCATCGTTAGACATTTGAATGCAGTGCGGAAGATTCAAAAATTGGGTCTATGGGTACCGCATGCTCTAAGCCAAAATCACAAAAATGAGCGAGTGGCCATATTTGCGTCTCTGTTTGCACGTCATCAATTGGCTCGTGATCAGCACAGACAGTTCGCATCATGTATCGTTAATGGTGGCGTCAAATGCTAACATAAGGAAAAGATAGGAATGGTTGAACCCTAACACGACCTGCGCGCCCCCACATGAGATAATGTTATGCCTCCGACGGAATAGTGACGGTGTGGTGCTTCTTCGAAGTGTATCCACCATTGTTGACATTTATTGTCAACAACTGAGACGTCTTGCAGACGCAGTCCAAGAACAACGACTGGGTGAAGTGATGCTACTCCACGTCTACGACCGCCCTCATTCTGCTAGACTACCAGTAAACAATATACCGGAGTTCCGTTGGAAAGTCACTCCGCACCCACCTTACTCATCTGATCTTCCGCCCTCAGATTTTCATCTTTTTTGCTCTCTAACGAGCAACATTCAAGAAACTTTCTTTCCGGATGAAAATGCGCTCCGAACATGACTCGACGAGATTTTCGCCTCGAAACCAAGTAATTTCTAATGGCCGGCCGCTGTGGCCGAGCGGTTCTAGGCGCTTCAGTCCGGAGTCGCGCTGCTGCTACGGTCGCAGGATCGAATCCTGCCTCGGGCATGGATATGATGTGCTTAGTCAGGTTTAAGTAGTTCTATGTCTAGGGGACTGATGACCTCGGATGTTAAGTCCTATAGTGCTTAGAGCCACTCGAAGTGATCGGAATCGAAAAGTTACCCTAGCGTTGGTAGACCATTGTAAATAATGAAGGAGACTGAAGTCTCTGTTATATGTGTATGTTGTTTACGGAAAAACGCTACGAACTTACGCAGCAACCCAATAAGTAGCTAACTGGAGTGGGGAAGGAGGTGGAGCCTGCCATCAAATTAAAAGCAAAATTGCCCAAGCTAAATAAGCATTCACTCTTAAGAAGGAACTACCAACGTCGATCAAAATTACTTTAGGCAGGAAAATAATGTGTAAAGAGTATTGGTGTCCTGTGTGACTCAAAGATATGGACACTAGGAGAGATAGTACGAAAAGGTTGGATAGGAGGCCTAGAGACCGGAAACAGACGGAATGGCCCTGGGGGATGTATTCAACAACGTAGGAGAAACAAGATGGCTGCGGAATTTCAAGGGGCGGAGTGACAGTTTTCATTGTCAGCATTGTCTTTCCATAGTGAGGAAGAGATGCACGAGGTAGGTTAAAGCTTCGGTACATCAAGCAGTAACACTGAATCTGAAATTACGAAAAATACTTACCCGGAGTATGGGACACCGTGAACTTACCAACGTACTGTGAACTGAAGAGGCTTGTGGGAGGTAGTGAGAAGTGAGGAAAGATATATGCTGCCGACCGAACAATTGACAGAGAGTGAAAGAAGATACAACATGGTTGACAAAAAGGCAAACTATCGGATGTGCAATTTCATGCAAGACTTTGTACTAGAAAACTTAGTATTTCTTTTCTGCTTGGCACATTATGTGCTGCAGCTATGAAAACTTAAATACTAAAGTTGTGCATTCGTCGAGATGTGGAATTCACTTTCTAGAAACCTTCCACTTTCTGACGCACTGGCCCTGCAGTCTCTTGCAGTAATTACTAACCGTCTTGAATACAAATTTAGTTTCTCTGTAGCATATTATTTTGATTTTGTTAAGCAAAAAACAGTGAATAAGCAGAGAGTGTGGTTGAAAGGAGGAAAACCGCACGGGAAGTCACGTTTGGAGGTCTCTGCCGCACCGAATTCAAATTGTTCTAGAACACAGGCAGTTCAGCTTTCCACCAGCCTGGCTTGCGTCACAGTTCCCTCGAAGGAAGCACAATTTGCATGTTTCTTAGCAGGGGAGCCCGCAACTTTTCACCTCAGTGGGGCCAAAGAATTTTCCTCATACATTTGGTTTAGAAAGTTTGAGGTCATTGCTATCTGCTCATCATTTTCTCCTGTTAGTTTGTGCACTACGCTTTTAGTACCTGGTCAGCGTTATAAACATAAACAAGCTAACAGTATAATTATAGAAAAACCTATTTTTACATTCCCATTTCTTACATTTTCCCGCCATTTATGTAATTTTCTATTGGTTCCTAGTAAGTTCTGTTCTCTCTGTTAAATGTTTTTCTGCCATTAAAATATTTTCCACGTTTTTCGCCTTTGAACCACTAACACAAGCTTCAACATCGATTTGCAAATCGATCTATTTGATAACTACGTCTTGCACTCACCATGCACAAACTTGTAGGGTAATTACGATATTACGTAACACAATGCTGTACAATTCGTTTCTGATAAGGCAACTGATTCGGTGCAGGGAGTTGATACTTCGGACAACGTATCAACTAAATCATTTAGGTGGTGGTGGTGGTGGTTAGTGTTTAACGTCCCGTCAACAACGAGGTCATTAGAGACGGAGCGCAAGCTCGGGTTAGGGAAGGATTGGGAAGGAAATCGGCCGTGCCCTTTCAAAGGAACCATCCCGGCATTTGCCTGAAACGATTTAGGGAAATCACGGAAAACCTAAATCAGGATGGCCGGAGACGTGATTGAACCGTCGTCCTCCCGAATGCGAGTCCAGTGTGCTAATAAATCATTTAGGGTTCTGTGAGAAATATAGGTGGCATTTACAGGGGCACATGCAAAATGTTTCTGCAATGTTTCATCACGTCATTATAAATTGTGTAAATCGTCAGAAGCAGCATTTTGATTTGTTTTTCCTCGTAAAGGCAAATCACAAGGAACATCTGATTTCAACTCAGCACGAATAATTTGTACTAATATTGAAAGATTCTCGTTGACGAGTTCTTACACACTCCAATTTTTTTGTTATAACTTCAAACCGGAATTTTCTATAAAACCAACATTTAAAAAAATGGTTCAAATGGCTCTAAGCACTATGGGACTTAGCACCTGAGGTCATCAGTCCCATAGACTAAGAACTACTAAAACCTAACTAAGCTAAGGACATCACACACATCCATGCCCGAGGCAGGATTCGAACCTGCGACCGTAGCAGCAGCGCGGCCCGGACTGAAGCGCCAAGAACCGCTCGGCCACAGCGGCCGACCCAACATTCAAAACATGTACATATTTTCACAATGAAAATGGGTAAAATATGTAAATGCACTATGTAATCAAAAGTATCCGGACACCCCCAAAAACATACGTTTCTCATATTAGGTGCATTGCGCTGCTACCTACTGCCAGGTACTCCATATCAGCGACCTCAGTTGTCATAAGACATCGTGAGAGAGTAGAATGGGTCGCTACGGGGAAGTCACGCACTTCGAACGTGATCAGGTGATCAGCTGTCACTTGTGTCATAAGTCTGCACGCGAGATTTCCACATTCCTAAATATCTCTAGCTCCATTGTTTCCCGATGTGATAGTGAAGTGGAAACGTGAAGGTACACGTACAGCACAAAAGCATACAGGCCGACCTCGTCTGTTAACTGACAGAGACCGCCGACAGTTGAAGAGGGTCGTAATGTATAATAGGCACACGTCTATCCAGACCATCACACAGGGACTCCAAACTGCATCAGGATCCACTGCAAGTACTATGACAGTTAGGCGGGAGGTGAGAAAACTTGGACTTCATGGTCGAGCCACACATCACGCCGATAAATGCAAAACGTGGCCTCGCTTGGTGTGAGGATCTTAAACACTGGACGACTGAACAATGGAAAAACGGTGTGTGGAGTGACGAATCACGGTACACAATGTGACGATCCGATGGCAAGGTGTGGGTATGGTGAATGCCCGATAAACGTTATCTGCCGGTGTGCTAGTGCCAACAGTAAAATTCGGAGGCGGTGGTTTTCTGGTGTGGTCGTGTTTTTCATGGAGGGGGCTTGCACCCTTTGTTATTTTGCTTGGCACTATGACAGCACAGGCCTACATTTATGTTTTAAGCACCTTCTTGCTTCTCATTGTTGAAGAGCAATTCAGGGACGATGATTGCATCTTTCAACACGATCGAGCACCTGTTCATAATGCACGGCCTGTGGCGGAGTGCTTACACGTCCATAACATCCCTGTAATGGACTGGTCTGCACAGAGTCCTGACTTGAATCATACAGAACACCTTTAGGATGTTTTGGAACGCCGACTTCGTGCGAGGCCTCACCGACCGACATCGATACCTCTCTTCAGTGCAGCACTCCGTGAAGAATGGGCTGCCATTCCCCAAGAAACCTTCCAGCACCTGACTGAACCTATGCCTGCGAGAGTGGAATCTGTCATCAAGGCTAAGAAAGGGCCGACGCCATATTGAATTCCAGCATTAGCGACGGAGCGCGCCACGAACTTGTAAGTCATTTTCAGCCAGCTGTACGGATACTTTTGATCACAAAGTGAATGTAATATCCCGAAAATCTTTTATTACATATTTAACATGAAGCATTAATTTCTACCAGATCTGCTTCTCAACTACATCTTGCTTACTATATTACCACAATATGAACTTAAACGTATCAGAACCTCGAAAAGTACAAAGAACGTAATTTTACATTACTTAATTTCTTATTTTGAAAGTCTGCACCACGATAATAAAAGAAAATTATTTTCGATCATATCTGTCCACTCAGATAAAAACTTAACTGAAATTTCTAACGTACCCTACCTTGTCTTTCACTCTGAAGCGCAATGAACAACCAAGAACTACTCAAAATTCTCTGCAGTGTTGGCCGGCCGGAGTGGCCGAGCGGTTAAAGGCGCTACAGTCTGGAACCGCACGACCGCTACGGTCGCAGGTTCGAATACTGCCTCGGGCATGGATGTGTGTGATGTCCTTAGGTTAGTTAGGTTTAAGTAGCTCTAAGTTCTAGGGGACTTATGACCACAGCAGTTGAGTCCCATAGTGCTCAGAGCCATTTGTCTGCAGTGATAGAACATAGCCGAGCAGAAAAAATATTTTTATAGGACCAAAATGATCTCTCCACGTCACAGAACATCGACGGTGGAATTTTTAGGTGAAATATTGCTGAAATATGTCCGCTGGAACGCCCTCTTCTCCCCTCCCCCCCCCCCCCCCCCCACCCACCCACAGAGAATAGTGCAGATATATTGTAGCAAAAATCGAGTAGCCTGGTTTTTTACCTACACAGCGACAAACATATTCACTAATTCCTCTCCAATATCGCTTCTAACGTCAACTTGCATTTGAGATATTCTACAATTTATTACGATTTCTGGAAAGGCAGCCCAAAGATTTTAATTGTCTCCAGCTGCTGGATTGGAAGCAGAAGTTGCTGAGAATGAAGGCAGAGCATTTTCGATTATATGTTCAGTGAAAAAATTTTGTACCTCTCGTACTAAAACTGAAGAATCTCTAGTAAATGAACCGGTGAAAGATATCGCGACTTGAAAGAATTCGTTATAAAATCAGACAGCTTCAATCCACGTATCCCATCTCGTTACGATAGGGTCAGGCGGCAAAGCTAGGTTCGACCGTAGCTCTGGTATAGAGTGACAAATGATAATCACTTTCGTGATGTATGAAATTATTTCAGTTATTTCACTTACTTCTGGGTATCTACTGCACACTTTTTTTGGCGACATGTTGCCGTGCATGGGACAGACAATTGAAGTGGGTCTAAACGTGTAGCAGTTGCCGCATTCAACATGTGGTCCGCAGCATATGAATACACAACTGTAAGTTTTGCTTCTTGAATTCCTTCAGGTTGCAACCCTTTTAACACTATCATTCACAAAACGTGGCACCGTTGAATGATTTGTGTTTTTGCAACACTCTGAGTTTTCAAGTAATGAAATTGTCACTGAAACCCCCAGAAACGTCCGTCGTTTTGTCGACGGATATCCATATGCAATGGTTACTTATATAGCGCTGCAGACTTTTCACAGCCTCCCAATAACAAATACCTAAGTAATTTTTCCTTTATGTCGATTAATCGGAAACCTTTTGCTCGCAATACGTTTGTAGAAACGCACGGTATTCAGGAACTTGAAGTTTGTACCGTGGAATGTTCGCAGCTGTCACAGTGTGAAAGTTTGCTGTTACATTGCTATCTTCAATATTCACTTTGCTGTTTTTTCCATTTCAGTTATTTCGCATACTAGTTGTTAGCAAAGAGGAAACTCTGTACCTAAAATCCAGTGATCTCCATACTGCCTGGAAGTTGAACTTCAGCTGTCTGATCGTGCCAGCCATAGATGCTCATATTTCGTTTCTTGCCAAACTATAACACGGTTGCTAGGAAATATCACTAGAACACGAAAAGAAAATACTTTCCGATTCCGCTCCCACATCAGCACGTTACATCAAACGTTGACATAAAGCTCAAATCAAGAAATCGGTCTGCAATTCTTTGTCACGCACAGACCGATGGAAATTTGTTTGCTAAACTACAACATGGCGAACGATACAAAGCAGATGAATCTGCAGACACGCTGCAGTTCTGTACTACTCAGAGATCAGACTTCTGTATCCAGGTCGTAGAGAGATCACTGCTAAAATCGATTGTTACAGTTCAGTCATCTTTGACATATGATTTTGTTAGTCATTCACGACGCACGCATAGTCCATTGTTAACCACACCGCTCTGCAAACCTCTAGAGTGATAGACAAAGAAACATAACACTACTAGGTGGAAATGAATGAAAGTGCGTGGGAATGTTGCCAGAAGTCCCCCAGTTGTGCACGCAGCACATGGCATGAGATCAGCGCGAATCTAGCGCCACGTAGGGCTAGCCGCGCAACAAGAGACAGCTGAAGGAACAGGAAAAGACAGTACGTGTCAATCAGAGAGCAGTTACGTTGCACTACAATGGTTTCTTCACTACAACATGGAGACGACAAACGCATGGCTTCAAAAGGGGAAGAATGATCAGGAAACAGGAAGAAGGACGAAGTGTGGCGAGTGTAACCCAGGAGTCCGGTACGGCACACTGCAATGTTTCACGTGCATGGGAAACGGTCTGAACACCGGCACTGCTGTATGACGGAGAGGACGTGGTCGACCATGGCCAACTACAGCGGCATTTGACCGTTACACCGCACAACAAGGAAGAAGGGACTTACACCAAGCGAATTGCAAGGCACGCAACCTTACGCTCCACTGTGCCACGGTGACTGCGTGGGGATGGTTTCTTTGCCAGACGAACAGCAAGTTGTGTTCAATTGACACCCGAACTTCGGCGGCACAACTAGCAACGGTGACAAAAGCGCAGCGTCTGGACCAACGAGGAATGGAGTCGCGTGTGCTTCTCGAATGAGAAGAGATTCTGTGGTGTCACCGCCAGACACCACACTTGCTAGGTGGTAGCTTAAACCGGCCGCGGTCCATTTAGTACATGTCGGACCCGCGTGTCGCCACTGTGTGATCGCAGACCGAGCGCCACCACAAGGCAGGTCTCGAGATACGATAGAGCACTCGCCCCAGTTGTACGACGACATTGCTAGCGACTACACTGACGAAGCCTTTCTCTCATTTGCCGAGAGACAGTTAGAATAGCCTTCAGCTAAGTCCATGGCTACGACCTAGCATGGCGCCATTAGCCTTACATAGTTTGATAGTTATCGTATGAAATGTCTCATCAAGAATGCTGTATTCACAACAAGGATAAATAAAAGTTAAGTATTCGAGGAGCTGCATACTTTTCTTATTAGCATTCAATACTTATCCTGTTCCAGAATTCACGCCCGTCTGCGTTAGATAGCGTGCATTTCGGCCTCCTCTATCTACAAGGTGTTGGCACATTTACCAACACATCAGATTCAGTATGAGTTGTGATGCTGGACGTACCCTCATATGACGAGAGATGAGAGCATGTAATGTACCAAGGAACATTGTCGAAGCCTGATCTTTTTGGTGATGCAGGTGTTACAGTGTGGACAGGCATAGTGTGTCAACTGAGTTGGTGGAGGAATGGAACGCGGCAAGGACTCCTTACCAACAATCTTGTGGCCAGCATGGGAGCACATTGGCGAGCACGCATTGCCATCCGTGGTGATCACACATACTATTAAAAACCGTGTCCCGCCTTTTATAATGTTCGAGGGCCGTCGTACAACGCGGTGACTTCAGTGTAATTATTGTCTTTGAATAAAAGTGTCGCGTCTGGTCGTCACATTGGATATTTATATCAGCTACCTTCCGTACTATGCTGTAGGAGCTATTCCAATGTATAATCGAAATTTCATCGAGCTGTATTGCTTGGTAGTAACACTCATGCGAAAGTTGCTATCATACTTAAGTTTTGCAGACCATTGTAGTTTCTTGATTCTCGTCGGGAAATTACTGTAACCTTCACGTGCTTGACACGTGTCCCCCATACTGATAGCTGGTTTTTGCGTCTTTGTGAGGCTAGTTTATCTCGAGGTCCGTTACTTCATCGGAGTAGTAGCACAGTCCCTTTCTATGAATCTTCGCATATACTTAAATTGAATTTGGTTTGTTTGATTTTTGTACGTATTTGAACTTTTTGTTTGTCATGTGTTGCTGTGATTTATTTACTTTCATGAAGTCAGTTATACGATTTGACATTCAGTATGCTTTAAATTCAAGTTTCCTTACTGTTCATTTTCCTGTTTAAGAGACTTAGGCTGACTAGCACTCTACAGTCAGTACAATATCGCACTATGCGAGACGAATCTTTTGCCTTGAGCAATTGGTAGCATCTGATACGTTTCCCACTGCAATTCACATCAATCACTTCAAATATCATACCTTCCCCATTACTGTCGGAGGAAGGCAATGGCAAACCACCTCCACTAGGACCTTGCCTAGTATGTCGGTGCGGGTCTCCCGCATCGTCCCCTACGCTCCTCGGAGTATGGGACCTCGTCATCATCATTATCAGCTGACATTTCTTTGCGTGCTTTTCAGCCGAAAAGGCAGGTCTTGGTGCTGACGCAGATGACAGAGACGCAGTGCTTTGTTTTACAGAAAGTCTGTATCTTCGATGCCTGATATTTAATAACAGACTGGGTCCACACGCCGATTTGCACTGAAAATGACTGTAAGCCAGCTTCCATAAATTCTTTTATGCTTGCTGAAATACTGAAACGGTTGCTCACATTCACTTAAATTCAGCTTTCCTCTGCTAAACCCGCCGTAAATCGTAGCGCTAGCAAATTACAGGTTCACTCGCAAGGTAATTATTTGCAGTCGGATCGCGATGCTAAGTTTGATTCACGTGTCGAAACTCTGTATACTAGAGCGCATTTTTCTAAAAACAGGACATTTCCGGAATTACTTTCCTAAGTAATCCCATTTTTAAAACGAAGCAGGAACTTTGCAAGTGGAGCGCTTATCATGAAAAAATTCATTTTTGGAATTTTAAGTCTTTTTCATCCGTGTCAAAAAGATATGCTTCTTAGTCAACTGCACTGCTTTGTTCTTTGCGAGCGCGTCACTACGTGCATGTTTCTAATTGTGACTTCATAGAGCAACCGATCTGCTTATTGCACGCTCGGTAGAGAACGATCTTTCATCAGTAGTGTAAATATCGTCTGTCGCGAACCAAGACCTTAATTTCGATGATAATTTAAATGTAACAGGAGCTGAATCGGTAGAAGTTATTACTAGCAGGACAACTACAGGTCATTAGCGTTTTATGTGTCCTGCAGCCGATCTCGACAGCACACGAACCCTTTTACTACATACACTAACAGCTACTACAATGCTGCACACCGTATTTTTGTTGTATCTGCTTTGCTTTTGAGGGCTGAGATTCCGAATCTTAGAAAATTAAGCAGAAGCAAATCATTCATAATACAGCTCAAAGTCCAGTTAACCAAGTTTTATTGCATCAGCGCGTAAGTTTTAAAGAAAATTCCCGTTCTGTCCTCTGCTGTTGTGATAGGTCGGATTCGGGTATTTTTCTAAGCAAGCGGCCTTCTGAAGACGTAAGGAAATATGAAGAAGAGTAAAATACAATAATATGTAATTTTATGCAACATGAAGTTAAAATATATAGAAATGTGTACTTATAGTGAAATGTGTAGCGGTAAAATGAAACATGCAAATGCTGACAGCCTAATTTATGAAAATTTATAGGGAAAAAATTTACAATTACTTAATAATCCGAAATCCAGTCATAACATTAACAAAATTATTTGACTTTTCATTTGCGTCTTCATGCCATTCGAGATTCATATGCATGTTTGCAGATTTTTTAAATTGATGAATGGATGAGTTATGAATTAACGCTGTCGTGCCAGTTCAATCGAAATGTTCTATTTATGCCACCTGTGTCATTCTTGAAATTAAAATTATTGTCAAGTTGTCCTCTTATGCTTACGTGAATCGTCACTCTCCTTTTCTTCAACGGAATTTCCGACACTGAAAACACTGACGAGGGACCGAGCGAGGTGGCGCAGTGGTTAGACACTGCACTCGTATTCGGGAGGACGACGGTTCAATCCCGCGTCCGGCCACCCTGATTTAGGTTTTCCGTCATTTCCCTAAATCGCTCCAGGCAAATGGCGGGATGGTTCCTTTCAAAGGGCACGGCCGACTTCCTTCCCCGTTCTTCCCTAATCCGATGAGACCGATGACCCCGCTGTCTGGTCTCCTTCCCCAGAACAACCAACCACTGACGAGGAGACTACTTTCCTTTCATCAAAGTACTTGAAGCCAACACAGGTAGTGGCTAGGTTTATATTTTTCTCCACCAGCACATACTTGAATTTTTAATAGACATATATGAATTGGACTCACCGTTTTCTTGTGATATGTCATCGCAGGTAGTATAATTTTCGATTCCTTCTTTTCATTTTCGCTTTTCATTCGTTTGTAGGGTACATAAACCAACGAATGTGGGTCTTTTTATTCATTTTATGTACTACTATTAGAACACTTAGTTTGGCAATAGTTCGAATGACGACGACTTCCAACTTCTAACGACAAGTTATTATCAGTGGACACAAATTACACATGAACGCCCCTTCGGCAGATGAAGGGAAACATGACACAATATACTCCTTTAAATAAGTACCTGACAGTTAACAACCATTATTTTAATTTTGAAGGCGTAAGCTTTTGTCGAGAGAACTTTGTCGTGTAACTGTTCTGTCGCAGCAATAGCTGTTGGTGGTTTATGAAAATGTGTGCGACGAGTGACGTGGGAGCTGAGTGGGTGACTTTTTCGTTCGCTGGGAAAGCACAGTTTCAAGACGGAACTCTTACGATGGATATCCTTCTTAAAGAGATTGCCTACACGAAGAAGTTTCCTCATCCAGTCGACTGCCAGATTCACTTCCTTTTATTATTGCGTGTCAGTATCGACTGCAGTTTGATGACTGGTTATGGGAATGTAAATTTAATATTTCCTTCCCGTCATATAGGTACCCTTGTGTAATTGATCTTCCATGTGTGATGTCATTTTAAGAAATTATATCACTTTTTAGATGTTTATGGTTTAACGTTCGTTTATGACACATCAAAAAATTCTTGTAGTGTTGGCACGAAAGAACAATTTATGTGCCGCTAGGAAAAACGCAACAATGTTTCTCAGTAATGTTTTGCTATATGTCGAAAATACACGGATATTTCATCTGCTTATTATCAGCGTCGCGTCACTTACTGTTGTTAACTTGTGCTAGGTACGGGTATCGAAACAAAAATATCGATATTTTGTACTGATATTGTACCAAACGTAATTTCCATTTACGAAATCTCGTTATTCATGTTCGATTGCTCAGATTAATTTTTGAACGAAAAATAATAAAGTACTTACTCTAGATGTTTAAATATTGAAAGACATTCGCACTACAAGCACATGTTGTCCGACAACAGGTGTTCCCTCAATTCTGAGAACTTCTGCAAGCCGACTGCCGTACACTGTAGTATCTCTGAAACGCAAAAACTGACATATGTCCTTGAAAAACCAAACAGCAATCTCTGGTTTGAAAACAGATTTATTATCCATCTTGACTGCACTATTTTTTAATAGCAGGTTTCTCTTCACCGTGAACCAGCCCTGTATTTGAATGTATTGATTACAAGAGTAACCAGTCCAACTGTTGGAAAGTTTACATGCTACTTCAGATAATAAGAGTAGCTCTAAGATGGTTACACAAAAATTTTAGTACATCATCAAAGCATGAGGTTTCCTAAAGAGAAAAATAGCGACTTTAAATCAAATTTTATAATTTCAATTCCAAACTCCTGTCAAGTATTTCGTTATTCTCGTCCATTTTATATATGTTTTATATCATCCTTATTTTTAATACATTTTAGAGATGATTTCCCAGGTGTTTTAGGTCATAAAAATCCTGGTCCTACGATTAGAGGTACTTTTCATATTACTAAACTAAATGAATCCTCACTAGAGGCACCTCCTCCCCTTCCCCAATGTTCTCCCACGCCCCTCCCCTTCGTTTGCGGACGCCCCTGTTTCTCAGTACTCAGTATTCGTGGTAGTCGAAGAATGAATGCTTGGCTGCCAAGCTGAGTGAGCGCTCTCAATTTCTCTGTTCGTTGTTGGATGGTAACCCATGCTGATTATCCAGTGAAGCATGCGTTACGAGCAATACTGCGATGGTAGTTAGCTAGTTATTCCTGGAGCAACATAGGATCGTTTTAACATAACTGATAATAGAGAGATCCACGTAACCCGTGCAGTCAGTTGCGCTGTAAAATCAGAACTGTGTGAATACAGCCGAAGAAGGCGTAAAGCTGGTACCGGGATTTAACTGAATATGTTGTCACAGTTGTATCGGTGTATTGCGTCATAACAAACAGGTAAATAAGACTGCTTCACAAATTCCAAATAGGCTAAAGGAAACGGAATCAGTTTTTGCAAAGATACAACTAATTTAGAATATTAGGTCCCGTGAAGATAAATGGCCGCTTTCTGTGTATCAATCTGATGAAATGTTTACAGCAAAAGATGACCTATTTCTAAGATTAAGGTCATAAACCAAATACAGGTTATGTGGTGTACCATACACACGCTTTATCTTTGAGAACCTTCGTAAGAGAAGCCATTAAACAATTCTGTATGGGAGCCTGCAAGGCAGCTGTCACCCACACGAAAGAACCATGTGATGAATACTGGACGACAGATCAGTTGTGTGAATTATCCTGGAAGAGATAGTAATGAAGAGGTATTTTCAAAGGAAAATTTTAATGACGCAAAAAATCAGCCGACCGGCGTTGAAACGTTTTTCTCCGTGAAGGTTATGTATTAGGCATGGCCCGTAGAGACGGCTTCGATTTGCAATTGTCCAGTTTCCTCTTTCCCGCTGCGATGCACGAGGCAAAGCGCTTATCTTCGCCGCACTGCTAAGACACGCGTAACACATTCAGAAGAAGATCCGTATGGTAATAATGTTTTCCTTCAAAGTCAGAACCGTATTTTATGTGTGATTTACTACACCTAAATAAATGTTACATGATAAAAAAGTTGCGGTTAGTCAAAAATGCCCATCAGAAATCAATATTATTTTACGAAGCCAATAATTAAAAATTTTTGATGTATGTCAAATTCTTAGAAATGGGGAGAGACAGTTGGGTAGGGAGGGGGGGAACAAAGGGGAGGAGGAGGGGGGAGGAGAAGTGCATGAAGCATATTATATAAAGACACATTCAAAATGCTCCATTCTCCGTCAGGTTGAATGTGGTAAATGTCAAGCAGTTTTGGAAGTATTAAAGCATTGACAAATATTAAACATTTTAAAAGTCAGTTATTTATATATTGCAGTGTGATGTTTCAGTTGAGCGTTGTAACACTACAAACAAATTGCCAAGAATCTCTAACAGCGCTGTTATACACAACTCACTTCTACAGCATTAGTCATTTTTATGCTTGCTGTAGCAAATTATATCACGTGTAATGGTTTATATTAACAATAATTTACTAATTGTAGTCTTACCAACACAAAAGCTACTTTGTCATGGTTGCTTGTTACAATAATTGGCAGAAATTCCATAGATCTTAGTTTTTCCATAATGTAAACGAGGACTAACTACTCCAGTTAAATAATAAATCGACACTCAGAAATAAATGTTCTAACTCAGGGACGAATTTTATTTACTAAATTGCTGCTAGACAGCATGACGACAACGTAACCGTATCGAAGGAGGCACGAGCAAATCAGTGTAATATTTTAAGGACGATCAATCTGACCTGTCACGAATTTAAATCGCTGAATAGTACAATATAGACAAAACAATGTGCGGAAGATCTGGAAAAATATGTTTGGCATCAGATAAATGAAAAATTGGCAGTTAAGGAGGGGAGACATAAAAACAACAAGGATCCATACAGTAAGAATGAGACCTGGACCATAAGAATAACGTCGTAGAATAAGCAGGCTCCTTGGAATTGTGGTCTTCTAGGAAACTCTTTACATTTACATGAACTGCAAAGAGAACGAATAAGTCGGTATTACACCACATGAAACTGCTCCTTGGGTCTGACGCCGAAACAAAATCCGACCTACTCTACTCTGGGCAGTTCCTGAGAAGACAAGATTCGCTTGAAAAGACCCTAATGCAGGAGAAGATCGAAGGGAGCACAGGATGAGATAGATTGATGGTATCATAGAAGTAATGGATTCCATCCTGGATAGTCTTTCAGAAATAGTGCAGTACAGATAAAATTGGCGTGCTTTAGTTCATGGGGCCACGGGGAGAAAGAATCGACGAAACGACTAGAGAGAGAGAGGGTAAAGAACGACTAGGTGAGAGAGGGAAGGAGGGAGAGAAACGACTGGAGAGAGAGAGAGAGAGAGAGAGAGAGAGAGAGAGGAGAGATACCGTCAAGTACTTTTGTCCTTGCGCTTCTAATGGAAGGTCCATTTTGTAAATCTAGGGGAAGTCTAAATGAAACAATGTGATCGAAATACGGTAAACAATAGCGATATAGTAGGAGTCGTAAAAGTGGATTATTAAAAAATGACAGCATCATGTTGAAAATAATGCAGGGTAAATTGCAGATTGTTTCTTCTGATGTTTAAGGGGAAACAGAAACAAATCATAAAGTTGCCATACAAGTTGGCACCTCTAAACAAAATTCAGAGATTAATAAGAAATTGTTAAATGACACGGAAAGAATACATAGCGCGTAATACATAAACAAAGATAAAATCAACTGAGTGGAAAACAGAAGACGACAACTAAAAGGCACGGAAAGGCACAGTAAAAGTAGTAAAAAATTGCTTCAAAGCAAGATAACATGTGATGGCCGAAAAAGAGACATTAGTTGTCTATGAAAGAAGTGCATGGAAACGTGTAGCAGATGGAGGGACAGTGTAGTATTATCTCTGCAAAGTCACCAAGGATCTCGTTTGGGGTAGAGCAACAGAGGAAGAGAAAAATGTAGGAAATGTCAATGATTAAAGTTTGCAAAGCACATTATTATTTATTGTAATGGATGCAACACTCGTAATAAAACTGAAACTGCACTCAACGCTACTCATTTAGCTGCCATAAGATATGAACATGTCTACAGGCAAAATCTGGTAAACAATATCATTCGGCACTGGAGTCAGCGACTTTTACGCCTCCACTACTAAAGAAACGAAAGATCTCTCTTCCATCGCAGAGCATAGCGCCATTACAGCAGCCATCTTGGCATCATTGCAGGTCGTTTGTGTTACATTTCTATATTGTGCTGAAGATTATGATTGTCACTGTCATTACTCTCAAAACCGTCACCAACGTTTATATCTCTAACCGGACTTCTATCTTTTCGAACACACTCCTGTACCTCTGATTATTTACAGAAGACCAGAAAAATTGGTTTGGGTTCCTGAGAAACGAAGGAACTCTAAGGCTTATCCCTCAAGATAGGTTAAAGACAGGCAAACCGCCGTTTATAACATCTGTGAATTTAGGGTAAGCTTTAAACAATGATGACTGACTATTTGAAATTTTGATAGCAGGGATAAAATAAAGGGAGGGAAAGATTATCGACAATTTGAACAGAAACCAGACTGCAGCTGTAAGAGCTGCAGAGGACATGAAAGGGAAGTTGCAGTGGAGAAGGGAATGAGACAATATTGTAGCCAATCACCAATGTTATGCAGTCTCTAGATTGGGCAGGCCGTGAAGAAAACCAAGGGGAAATTTGGAAAATCAATTAGTGTTCAGAGAGGAAAAATAAAAACGTTGAAGTTTGCCGTTGAAACTTTAATTCTGCCAGCGACGACAACGAATGGACTGCGAACGGAATGGACAGTGTCTTGAAAAGAGATTATAAGATGGACATGAAGTAAATCAGAACATAGGTAATGGAATGTAAACGACTTAAATCACGCGGTGATGAGGGATTTAGATTAGGAAATGTGAAACTAAAGGTAGATGAGTTTCTATGTCTTTTAGTACATCCCCTGTTATTTGGTCCAGACGCTTGTGGTCAGTGTGTTACCGGCTCTCGCGAGGTTGCTTGGTCTGTTGCACGTCGCATGGCTCTTCGTCACCACGTGGATGCTGTCACCGTTGTGACCTCACACTTCTCGGTGCGCTCACGTGAAGCCGGTGTGATCACACGAGACGCATCACGAACGGAGAACACCGCATGTCTGTGGGCGTCGGATAAACCTCCCGTGTGGTTTTGAGAGCACACACCAGTTGCAACAGGAGCTATTGCTTGGCGTTTGCGTAAGTCTCTCATACAGATGCGGTGTCGTCTGCACTATTATCCTTTGCTTTATAAATCGTGCAAAAAAATCGCACATGTGCAGCAAGCAGTCACGTACCTTCACGACTTCCGCGTCGTACAGAAGTTACACTTTGATTGCTTGACAGTAACAACCACTGCCGTTGACCTGTTAGCTCACATGCAGCCTGGAAGGCGAGCGTTTACCAGGGACTAGGCTGTAGTCAGCAAGTGTGACGGGACTGCTCTTGTTCCGCTATACACATAAACGACATGACCGATAGGGTGAGCAGCAATCTGCAGCTATTTCCTAAAAATAATTTGTAAATTTGTGGTAAGATCTTGTGGGACCAAACTGCTTAGGTCATCGGTCCCTAAGCTTAAACACTACTTAATCTAACTTAAACTAACTTACGTTATGGACAAGACACACACACCCATGCTCGAGGGAGGACTCGAACCTCCGACGGGGGCAACCGCGCGGACCGTGACAAGACGCCTGAGACCGCGCGGCTACCCCGCGTGGCAGCTATTTTCTGAACAAGCCGTAGTGTACGGGCAAGTGTCGTGGCTGAGAGACGGCAGGAGGATACAGAATTAGTTATACAGAATTTCTATTTGATACGCCGAGTTGCTGCTTATTACAGACATATATAAGCAAATTAGGATAAGTACGAAAAACAATCTTCTAATGTTCGCATACAGTACATTACAGAACTTCATATGGACATACATTATATACCTTTTCAGATAGTTTCCGAAATAAAACACATTAATGTACACTACTGGCGATTAAAATTGCTACTCCAAGAAGAAATGCAGATGATAAACGGGTATTCATTGGACAGATATATTGTACTAGAACTGACATGTGATTACATTTTCACGCAATTTGTGTGCATAGATCCTGAGAAATCAGTACCCAGAACAACACCCTCTGGCCGCAATAACGGCCTTGTTACGCCAGGGCATTGAGTCAAACAGAGCTTGGATGGCGTGTACAGGTACAGCTGCCCATGCAGCTTCAACACAATACCACAGTTCATCAAGAGTAGTGACTGGCATATTGTGACGAGCCAGTTGCTCGGCCACCATTTACCAGACGTTTTCAATTGGTGAGAGATCTGCAGAATGTGCTGGCCAGGGCAGCAGGCGAACATTGTCTGTATCCAGAAAGGCCCGTACAGCACCTGCAACATGCGGTCGTGCATTATCCTGCTGAAATGTAGGGTTTCGCAGGGATCGAATGAAGGGTAGAGCCACGGGTCGTAACACATCTGAAATGTAACGTCCACTGTTCAAAGTGCTGTCAATGCGAACAAAAGGTGACCGAGACGTGTAACCAATGGCACCCCATACCATCACGCCGGGTGATACGCCAGTATGGCGATGACGAACACACGCTTCCAATGTGCGTTCGCCGCGATGTGGCCAAACATGAATGCGATCATCATGATGCTGTAAACAGAAAATGGATTCATCCGAAAAAATGACGTGTTGCCACTAGTGCACCCAGGTTCGTCGTTGAGTACACCATCGCAGGCGCTACTGTCTGTGATGCAGCGTCAAGGGTAACCGCAGCGATGGTCTCGGGGCTGATAGTCCATGCTGCTACAAACGTCGTCAAACCGTTCGTGCAGATGGTCGTTGTCTTGCAAACGTCCCCATCTACAGACTCAGGGATCGAGACGTGGCTGCACGATCCTTTACAGCCATGCGGATAAGATGCCTGTCATCTCGATTTCTAGTGATACGAGGCCGTTGGGATCCAGCACGGCGTTCCGTAGTACCCTCCTGAACCCACCGATTCCATATTCTGCTAAGAGTCATTGGATCTCGACCAACGCGAGCAGCAATGTCGCGATACGATAAACCGCAACCGCGACAGGCTTCAATCCGACCTTTATCAAAGTCGGAAACGTGATGGTACGCATTTATCCTCCTTACACGAGGCATCACAACAACGCTTCACCAGGCAACGGCGGTCAACTGCTGTTTGTGTATGAGAATTCGGTTGGAAACTTTCCTCATCTTAGCATGTTGTAGGTGTCGCCACCGGCGCCAACCTTGTGTGAATGCTCTGAAAAGCTAATCATTTGCGTATCACAGCATCTTCTTCCTGTCAGTTAAATTTAGCGTCTGTAGCACGTCATCTTCCTGGTGTAGTATTTTAATGGCCAATAGTGTACATTGTTTATTTTTTGTGTTATTCAAACACTGTCATTATTCACAACGTACCACATTAATGTAGAGGAAGTTGAGAAGAACAGTTTGACGTAGGTCACTCGTGATCTATCGAGTTGGGAAACTACCTCAAATTGGCCTCAAGGACTACCCAAGCTACAGCGCAAGCGCGTCGCCCGAGATTTTCGACATTCTCTCACTCTCTTCGCGCAAACTATTAATCCCAGAGAAAAAAAATGAATAGGAACTTTTTGTAGAAAAATTAATGTGGGCTTCGGTGGCGTGTGATGTTTTCGAGTTATTCAAGAAAAAGGTACAAAAGTGATCTTAAATGTGTTCTTCCTCTGAAACCATTCGGAGTAGGACACACGTCCATATGAATTTTTTTGTTTAGAATAACTAATACCAACACTCCTCAAAGCATGTACCTTCCTTGCTCACTCATCCTGTACATACCTAACGTTGCAAAGCGATATGAAATGGGACGAGCATGCAAGAACGGTAGAAGGGACTGTAAATGGTCGACATTGGTTTATTGTGAGATTTTCAGTAAAGTGTGGTTCATCTATAAAGGATACCGCGTGTAGAACACTAGTGCGACCCATTCTTGAGTACTTCTCGAGTGTTTGGGATCCCACCAGGTCGGATTAAAAGAATACATCGAAGCAATTCAGATGCACGCTGCAAGATTTGTGACCTTTAGGTTCGAACAACATGCGAGTAATATGGCGATGGTTGGTGAGCTCAAATTGGAGACTCTGGAGGTAAAGCGACGACCTTTTCGCGGAACGCCATTGAGAAAATTTACTGCAGACCAGTTATACTGCCGGCAACATACATTTCGCGTAAAGACCGCCAAGACAAAGCGAGAGAATTTACGCCTCGTACAGATGCTTGAAAGTTGTTAAATTTTAAAAGATGTACGGCAACGTGTGAAGTTCCATCTGACACAATTACGGAATACCTATTGACAGCACAAAACGAGCGTAAATTAATTACTGTTCCTAGAAATAATAGAAAAAAAAATTCCCTGACATCTGCCTGCGAGTTTCAAATCATTCTCTAACGTCTCCTAACAACTATACTTCAATGCTCCTGTACGCAACAGACAACTTATACCACGTCTTGCTGCAGCAGTTGCGTGACCAGCAACACGCTAAAATAATTCGAAAGAAATACTGCAATCCATTCAGCGTGCAATGCATGGTCACAACTACTGCCATACATTTTTCATATAGGAGTTGAATGAGAAGGAGGGGTTTGGTAACAATCCTTAAGCGGTGTAAAAATGAAAGAAACCAATAAAAACTTTTAATTTACCATATTCATAAAACTGATGATTTAAACACTGACAGACTTTACACAGACCTTTCCTTTCGTTCGACCGTATGATTGTCAACAACTTTAATTATTCCACAATGTCTATAAACAACAGTCACCTATATGGTCACAACAAAGATACGAATATTACTCTCAGTGTATGCAAACACAAATCTGACAAAATCCCTCCAGTGCGCAAGCAAGCAACAACTACGCAAAAGGAAAATTGTCAAAAATCCTCAATTAATACCAAAGCATCCTCCGGTGCTGCTAGCACGATCACGGCGAGCTGCGACCACTCATGTCTCCCGGCTTATCTCCACCCCCGGCTGCGTCCGACGACTTCCGACACTTGTCAGCAACTGTTCTGTTCGCTCGCTACTACTCGCGATAATAGTTCGTGGATGCACAACACAGCAGACTCAGTGGCCAACATTCTGAGGAAACATTAACGTCCAACTTTTAAGCTTATAAATAGTCGTTTTCCCCTCGCTGCATTTTGGAGTGGAACGGGAAAGACACTCCACCATGCACTATATGCCGGCTTCAGGAGTGTATCTGTGGTGTAAAGCAAGTGTACCTCCAGCCGTCGCTTAACTATATGAAAATACTCAAAGCTTTGGTTGTAAGCGTCAGAGGCTCTACTGTTCAGACAGAATTTTCATGTAGCGGTGATTACAAACGAGCAAGTTGACGTGCGTACGGAACAAAGGCGGCTCGACTCCACGTAAAACAAATCAAACCAGAAACGAAATACGATTAGGTTTAAGCTGGGGACAACAAGATGATGTGGGGCAGATGAGTAACTTCAGGTAGACAAGCTCTAGGTCACTGGTTAGAGTATTACCCTAGCTAACCCATCGGGTGAATACTGCCACAACCGTGTAACAGTGGTAACACCTGTATGCGTCTGATCAATGAAGTTAAGCGCTGTCGGGCTTCACTAGTACTTGGATGGGTGACCGTGCTCGTCCACGGAGCGCTGCTGCCGAGAGGGGTGCACTCCCCCATTGCGAGCAGCTACTTGACTGAGAAGTAGCGGCTCCGGTCACGAAAACTGACAACGGCCGGGAAAGTGGTGTGCTGCTCCCATGGTGCTCCATATCCGTATCCAGCGACGCCTGTCGGTTAACGGGAACACGGCAGTCGGTCGGTACCATTATGCATTCCGAGGCCTGTTCGGACGTAATTTAGTTGTAGTTAGTACTGAACTCTGAGTTTAAAATTGTGTACCCTTCACATTATAGAAAAGTTGCTGATCATCTTCCGAGCAATATAGTGGCCAGAGATGAGACGTGGATCGTTTATGATACCCCTCAATCGGAACGACAATCAGTGGAATGGGGACACACAGCTTCGTCAGTAAAGACTGAAACCAAACAAATCTTGACTCCTCGAAAAGTCATATATACGTTTTCTTGGGGTAAACACGGCATAGTATTGGTTCATTTTCAGCAAGAGGTGGAAGTATCGATGAAAATATGTTTACTCATGATGCATTGCAAACAAGACATGTCAGCGTTACTTGTAAGCATCAGAGGCTCTACTGTTCAGACAGAATTTTCATGTAGCAGTGATTGCATACGAGCAAGTTGACGTGCGTACGGAACAAAGGTGGCTTATCTTACAGGACTTCAACTGGAGTCAGTTTCACCACCTTCCGTACAGTCATGACCTCGCCCTTAGCGATATCCATCTTTTTTTGCAGCTGGTAACGTTCCTTAATGGTCAAAAATTCAACAACGATGACGAGCTCAAAGAACATGTTAACACATTGTTAACAACACAGGCGACAATTTTCTATGAGGAAAACGTACAAAACCTTTTCTGATGTTATGAAAAATGATGGGAGCTACGTCGAACGTCAGTTTAAGGTTTGTGTTTTTTTTTGTCATTAAAGAGTTTTTTTCTACCCGTTTTGTTTTTATTACCATCCAGAACTTTCGCGAGGCGCTACCTCCATAAAACATTCAGTGCAGCTCGTGGTCTTGCGGTAGCGTTCTCGCTTCCCGAGCACGGGGTCCCGGGCTCGATTCCCGGCGGGGTTAGGGATTTTTCTGCCTCGAGGTGACTGGGTGTTGTTGTGTCTTCATCATCTTAATTCATCCCCATTACGGTCGGAGGAAGGCAATGGAAAACCACCTCCACTAGGACCTTGCCGCGTCGGCGGTGCGGGTCTCCCCTATCTTCCCCTACGCTACTAAGAGTATCGAACCTCATCATTGTCGTGTATAAACTGGTCGTACAAGTATTGTGATACCTCTGTATGTTTAGCCGTAAAATTTGTTTAGAATAAGTCTTTCTTAAAAGGTTAGACGTTTAATTTATGAATACACGTTCTTGCGTCAGCTTTAAATATTCAAGTATGAATATATTATGCAAAGTCATTTGTGGTAGTAATAATGACAAATATTTGTATCATAGCAGTGACATTGATGTTATATAGTGACACCCTCGCAGTGCACTTTCACTGAGGAGTCAAAGTCATGGGGCACCTCTTAAAATCATGTCGGGCCTCCTTTTGCCCGGAGTAGTGCAGCAACTTGACGTGACATAGACTTAAGTCGTTGGAAGCTCTTGCAGAAACACTTAGCCATGCTGCCTCTACAGCCGTCCATAACTCCGAAAGTGCAGGGTTTTGTACACGACCAGAACTCTCGATTATGTCCCATAAATATTCGACGGGATTCATGTCGGGCGATTTGAGTGGCCAAATCATTCGCTCGAATTGTCCATATGTTCTTCAAACTGGTCGCGTACAACTGTGGGCCAGTGAAATGGCGCATTGTCATCCACAAAAATTCCATTCATGAATGGCTGCAAATGATCTCCAAAAAGCCGAACACAACCAGTTCCAACTAAGTTATTAATAAGATTACTAATTACGTTTTCCAGTCAGTGATCGGTTCAGCTGGACCAGAGGACCCAGCGCATTTCATGTAAACACTACCCACACTATTATGGAGCCACCACCAACCTGGTTCCATGGCTTCTTTGGGTCTACTGTCAGCTCTCACCAACCGAAGGCGGGACTCATGTGCGCAGGTTTTCCAGTCGTCCAGAGTCCAACAAATGAGGTCACTAGCCCAGCAGAGGCGCTGCAGGCGATGACGTGCTGTTAGCGACTGCACTCGTGTAGGTCGTCTGCTGCCATAGCCCATTAACACCTGATTTCGCTGCACAGTCCTAACGGGTACGTTCGTCGTGCGTCCCACACTGATTCCTGCGGTAATTTCATTCAGTGTTGCTTGTCTTTTAGCGCTGACAACTCTACGCAAACGCCGCTGCTCTCGGTCGTTATGTCAGGGCCATCGGCCACTGTGCCTTCCGTGGTGAGAGGTAATGCTTGAAATTGGGTATTCTCGGCATACTCTTGTCACTGTGGATCTCGGAATATTGAGCCCCGTAACGATTTCCGAAATCGAATGTCTCATGTATCCAGCTCCAACTACCATTTCGCTTTCAAAGTCTGTTAATTTCTTTCGCGCGGCCATGATCACCGGAAACCTTTCACATGAAACACCTGAGTATAAGTGACAGTTCTGCCATTGCACTACCCTTTCAAACCTTGTGAGCCGCGCAGGATTAGCCGAGCGGTCTCGGGCGCTGCAATTATGGTCTGTGAGGCTGGTCCCGGCGGAGGTTCGAGTCCTCCCTCGGGCATGTGTGTGTGTGTTTGTCCTTAGGATAATTTAGGTTAAGTAGTGTGTAAGCTTAGGGACTGATGACCTTAGCAGTTAAGTCCCATAAGATTTCACACACATTTTTTTGAAATCTTGAGTACGCGATACCGCCGCCATCTGTAAATGTGCATTTCGCTATCCCGTGACTTGTCACTTCAATGTATAATGGTAGTCTGCATTTACTATTTATTTATACAAGAATAGTTACTGACATAGTCATGTTGCTCAGTCGTTTTGGGCCTATCCTGTGGTTCCCTGCTGACGGAATCTAGGTTGTTAGTTGGCAGCGTTTATTGGCCCCTGGAATTACGTAGCCTGTTAAAAAACCTAACGGACGCCAGTGGTCACGATAGAATCGTCGGTGCCGGAGGTGTCCGAAAGAGCAAAATTTCCCACGTGTCGAGCTCCTTCCGCTTCCTTTTCCGCCGAAAACTTCCTGCTTATCTCTCTGCAGCGTACGTCAGCGTTCTGCGGCAAGTCTACCTCCAGCCTGTCGATTCTGGAGGCTTCTAGCATGCTTCTACGCAAAACCATCCATACACTGCTTTAGCGTCAGCATCCTTCCTTCCGCCGTGTTCTGTGGATTCCCGGAGCTGTACACTTCCTCTCGCAGCCGATCGCTACATGAGGCTGCACATCAGACTGCGTTTCGAAATGTTGCCGTCACAGTATCAAACTTACATATGTGTAAACAACATACATACTCAATACGCACACTATTGTATCACACTTACACATACGCAAACAACATACATACTCTGGACAAGTAAGTAGCATTTTAATTTTTATCTGAAACAATGGAGAACACTCTCGCAGAAATAAATTAAAACAGTTCCAACCTCCCAATTCCGATCAAGGTTTTAGGGATATTTGTTTTTGGTTGTCTGGAAAATGCCGAAACTGGTAAGCTCCTACTATACATATCTAATTCGGAATTCTTCGCTGAAAGAGTTCTAGTAGTACTTGTCGGGAGACATTATTTTATAGGCATCTTTACGTGCTCACTGTGCGCTCAGGACTGAAAAGAGCGGCATGATGCGATCGACGGGAATACTAGAGACGCTGCCCAACACATCTGTGCAAAGTTTCAAAGGATTTTCTCTGTGGTTTCCATTTGACGCCCGATAGGACCACGTAAAGCAAACCTGATTTGCATCCTCGTAGTGGCGCTAATAGCACCACTCTTTTGCGACAGGCGCGAAATTGAAATAGGCATCATCTTGCAGACGTAGAAACACACCTATCAACTTTCTTTTTTGTCGCACAACTGCTTCTCGGTGCTGACATTTTTTTTCCGTCAGCGTATTTCGCAAATAAGCCGCAACAGTGCAGAGGGTTGACCCGCTTCCACCAGTTAACATTTCCTTCACAACAGCAAGCCAATTGCGTTGTTTATAGGGATCTCGTACATCGAGGAAGCAATGATGGAAATAAAAGAAAGGTTCAGGAGTGGAATTAAAATACAAGGTGAAAGGATATCAATGATACGATTCGCTGATGACATTGCTATCCTGAGTGAAAGTCAAGAAGAATTAAATGATCTGCTGAACGGAATGAACAGTCTAATGAGTACACAGTATGGTTTGAGAGTAAATCGGAGAAAGACGAAGGTAATGAGAAGTAGTAGAAATGAGAACAGCGAGAAACTTATCAGGATTGATGGTCACGAAGTCAATGAAGTTAAAGAATTCTGCAACGTAGGCAGTAAAATAACCAATGACGGACGGAGCAAGGAGGACATCAATGGCATTTCTGGCCAAGAGAAGTCTAGTAATATCAAATACCGGCCTTAATTTGAGGAAGAAATTTCTGAGGATGTACGTCTGGGGTACAGCATTGTATGGTAGTGAATAGTGAAACATGGACTGTGGGAAAACCGGAACAGAAGAGAATCGAAGCATTTGAGATGTGGTGCTATAGGCGAATGTTGAAAATTAGGTGGACTGATAAGGTAAGGAATGAGGAGGTTCTACGCAGAATCGGAGAGGAAAGGAATATGTGGAAAACACTGATAAGGAGAAGGGACAGGATGATAGGACATCTGCTAAGACATGAGGGAATGACTTCCATGGTACTAGATGGAGCTGTAGAGGGCAAATTGGCCACTAAGCCATACACTGGAATTTATGTGCGGCTATTAAGGTCCTCAGGGGATTCACTACACTAAGTGAATTTGTGCCGTAGTGTGCACAGGGCCCCGAGCTGTAGGGGTGCTATTTCCCTTTTATTTTTCTGCACCGCTGCCTACTCTTTTACTATTCTTTGTATCTATCGAAATAACTCTTCAACTACCAATCTATCTAGAGAGTCGGTAAACAATAACCGGATATGACTATTTTACCCAAAAGTGATTTCGGAAATTACCATTTGGACTTACTGTATCTTCAGCAGCATTCATTCGTAGTTTAAATGAAATTTTACCTGTTTATCTTTGGGTCAATATTACGTCATATGTTGACGATATTCTTATTGCTAAACGTTCTTGGAGTGAGGATAACAAAATTTTGGATTCATTATTACATATTTTTGCAAGAGTTGGCATTACAGTGAACTTGGAAAAATCTGAATTTGGTCGTTCTCAGGTGAAATTTCTTGGTCATATTATTTCTACAGAAGGTATTCTTCCTGATCCAGAGAAGCTAGACGCTATTCGTAATTATGCTGTTCCTGCTACAAAACGTGATGTTCGTAGTTTCCTTGGTGTCTGTAATTTTCTTAGACGCTTTGTTAGATTGGACAATTTGGCCACACCTCGTTTATGTGAACTATCTGGAAAGAATTCTAATTGGTGTTGGGATGAGGAAGCTCAATCAGAATTTGAACAACTTCGTGATGCTTTAGTTGCTGCTCCACTTCTTTCACATCCAGACTTATCTAAAGATTTTTGTTTGGCGACGGACTCATCATACAAAGGCCTAGGTGCACAGTTATTTCAAGAGATAGAAGAAAACGGCGTTGTAGTACAGAAAACTATTGCACTTGGAAGTCGTGTTCTCTCTAAATCAGAAAAGAATTATTCGATTACGGAACTTGAAGCTTTGGCTGTTGTATGGGCTTTCACAAAATTTCGCATCTTTTTGTATGGCAGACATACTAAGGTTTACACCGATCATCGAGCTTTGGAATTTCTTATGTCAACAAAATTAACTCATGGAAGATTGTCACGATTGGCGTTGTATCTACAGGAATTTGACTTTAGTATTGTTTACATACAGGGTTCTTCAAATATTATTGCTGATGCTTTATCACGTGCACCTATAGGTTTGAAACAAAGTGCTGAGCAGGACTGCAAAGAAAACAATTATTGTTTGATGTATATTCAAGGTGTTGCGTTTGAGTATTTTATTTCGTCTTCGCTCCAGGACATCGCTAAGGAGCAAAATAAGGATCCAATCTGGAAGGACATTAAGGAGAAGTGGAGGAGAAAGGAAAGCGTAGCGATTAGACAGTATTATTTAGTTCGCAATGATATTCTTTTTAAACGAAAATCGGTCGACAACTCTGTTTGGTTAGTTTGTATTCCTGATGAGTGAGTTAATAAATTGATTTGGCACACACATTTCAGTTATGCACACTTTGGTCCCAGAAAATGCTTTCATAAATTACGAGAAAATTGCTACTTCAGTAATATGGAAAAACGTATTCGATCTGTTCTTGCCAAATGCAAATTATGTCAAAAGGCTAAGCCGCCAACTATTTCTCACAGAGCACCGTTGTTTCCTATCATTCCAGCGAAATTAAAGGAGATGGCTGCAGTCGATTTGTTCGGCCCAGTGGTTCGTTCTACTAATGGTTTTCCGTACATTTTCGTAGCAGTGGAATTGACATCAAAATATGTGTGTTTTACACCTTTACGCAAAGCAACAGCTTGTTCAGTATCTAACACTTTCATCAAACATTTTCTTAAAGAAGTGGGTCATGTTGATAAGGTTATATCAGATAATGGATCACAGTTTCGTTCTAAAATTTGGCTTCGTACTCTATGGCGTCGTAAGATTAAACCAATTTTCATTTCACTTTTTCACATTCAGTCTAACGCTTCAGAGAGATGGATGAAGGAAATCAATAAATTGTGTCGACTTTATTGTCATCAGAATCACAGAACTTGGGATCAGTATCTTCATATTTTTCAAAACATTCTGAATGAACTCCCTAATGATTCAACTTCTTTACCGCCTATATTGATATTAAAAAATAAAGCACCGACAAATCGCATTTCTGAAATCGTTCCTTTTCCACCTACACGGAAACTGCGGCATTCTGAAGTTGTCAACCTGGCTCTGCAAAATACTGCATCTGCGGCTGCTAGAAGAGAGAAATCAGCTAAAAGTCCTGGTCGTTTAAAAATCTTGTCTGTTAATTAAGTCTCACCGTTTGTCTCACAAAGGAAAAGGCTTGTGTCGCAAATTTTTTCTGCCTTATAACGGTCCATATAGAGTTCGCAAAATTATTCATGATAACACTGTCGAAGTAGAAACTCTTCAATCTCGGCGCTCTAAGGGAATACATCATATATCTAACGTTAAAATTTTTGCGGAATGACATACTTTTGAGAAACTAACAGTTATACGTAAACATGCAGAGAGTACAAGGATACCGCGCCGTGTTCCGGCGGCGGCACAGACTCAAAGCAACAGTCAAGTCTGCGCCGCGCACAAGGCAGTCGTTGACCGCAAACAATTACTTCCAACGTCACGCGTACCTACAGCTGATCGAGCGCTCAGTGCGAATGCACTGACAGCCGTAAACAAATACACAGTTTAATTTCTCTGATTAAATTCAGTATAAAGCTATAGTGACTTGATAAATTATGTTATTAACGTTCAGTATTATTCAGGATACGGTTGTATAAAATATTTAAGAACTTAAGGTAAATTCTGTGTGTGTCCGACGTTAAGAGGACTTGCCATCGAGAAAATTTCAGGAAGAATGTAATTTCGAAGAAGAAAGTAATAAACTAAAAAGGTAACTATTAATTGAGTTTATTTTTCAGGAAACATATTTCCACTTAGGTACGTACTTAAGACGTAATTTGCTGCTCGCGATTACGTGATTCATACTTCGTGTTAACTGATATTGACAATGATTGATTAATGAACAGGGTTGTTACTTGTGTATATCATGCATCGCTTGGCTGCTATGCTTTTTCTCTGATGTCACATTTTTTTTATTATGTGCCTGCTGTGCTTATTTATTTAAATTATAATTGTCACGTGATTAATTGTGCTGATATGGTTGTATGTAAGTAACACTTTGTGATTTATCTGCTTGCACCTTCATGTTTACTTATTAAGATTGCATATAAACATTTATTTGCTTATGCTGATATGATGCTAATGACCTGTTTATTATGTAGGATATATATTTGCTGCTTTGCGTATGGATTGCATATTTACACATTTTTGTTTTGTTGTCATAACTACTCTTTAAGTTGGTATGTAGAAATGCTGATATACTGGGTATGAACATGGAGTTTAGGTATGGGAATGTCGTGTGGCTAGGGCCTCCCGTCGGGTAGACCGTTCGCCTGGTACAGGTCTTTCGATTTGACGCCACTTCGGCGACCTGCGCGTCGATGGGGATGAAATGATGATGATTAGGACAACACAACACCCAGCCCCTGAGCGGAGAAAATTTCCGACCCAGCTGGGAATCGAACCCGGGCCCTTAGGATTGACAGTCTGTCACGCTGACCACTCAGCTACCGAAGCGTACATGGAGTTTAGGTTACACTATGGTAATAATTATAGATTGTTCGCTTGGCAGAGCCTCGTTGTAGGAATTGTGCTGTATCCACTTGTTGACATTCTGTTCTCCACTGGTATATGTACTCGCTATTGCATGGTTTGCTTACGCTCAGTGCCTTATATTGTTAAGATAAGACAATGAACTGCTATAATTCTACGAACGACATTAGTACAAGAAACTTCATTGAAGTCACATGAGCCGGAGGTTTTATGGAAGCTGTATAAATTTATGCTAATAGAAAGGAAGCTAACGGCATGAAATACCAACACTAGGTTTAGACCATTGACAGTTATTACACTGCATTCTTCGTGAGCAATTGAAATAGCAAGTGACACTTGACACAAGAAATACTCCACATGTTTGCTTCTGTATTGCCGTGATTCTTGAAGTGGTGTACACACTGTGAAATATTATGATCATTCACACTCCGTACTCGTACTTACTTACTGAAAGTTATTCGAACTAAAGGCTGTTAGAGGTCATGTATGCATTTCTTTTATTTAATGATGTACAAGGAAACCAAACTGTATTTTATGATTCATAATGAGTAGAAGATATGGGTCAGATGGATTACACAGAGGTTGTGTGTGGACATTGTGTCTTCGGATTGTATGGGATAATGAATTGAAATTTGCACTAGAATTTTATCTGTACTTGTTCGAGGAGACTGACTAGAGGAAAGTGAAATGATATTGGCGATAAGGTTTATATGTGTCGATGTATTGAAGAGGTATTATTGATGTAGTGAGATTGTGTGAAGTTGATGATTATTGGAGTTTTGGTGGACAAGAGGTAAGGTAAATGATATTGACGATAAGGTTTATATCTATCGATGTAAGAGGTATTATTGAAGTATTAAGATTATGTGATGCTGATGATTATTGGAGTTTTGGTGGATAAGAGGTAAAGTAAGTGAGGAGCATATTTTTTTGTTGGTCTATATGGAACAAGGAGGATGAAGATAGCAGATTAGAACACTCAAGTAGAAGGAAGATTGTCTACACACACACTTTGTTAAATCAATAAGCAGTATATATATATATATATATATATATATATATATATATATATATATATATATATATATATATATATATGTGTGTGTGTGTGTGTGTGTTTTGGACAGAGGAAGTAATTGCATATCTTGGCACACTGACAGTTGTTCAGCAACCGTACATTTTGATTTGGCTTTGCAAACAATGGTCTTTACATGATGACTACGATGTTAACTAACTATTATTGACTGTTATACACTGTTACCACTACTACTTGATACAAAAGTTGAATATAAAATTTTGGACAGAATTGCATTTACACAGTTAACACTATTCAATTACACAGTAGTACTTAAAGTGGATGAAAGGTGAGTGAGTGTGTTTTGTGTGTTTTCCTTTCCTAATCCCAAATAATTGGTACCGACCTATCTCCTAAATATTATTTTACTTGCTTGTTGTGGTTTGCACTGACACCCATAAATATTATAGCTTTACTGATATTTGTGTATTTGTAATATTCAATATGACAATTATCTGATATCATTCGAGTGTTTATTATAATTTGTACGTTCAGTGTAAGAGCATTGATAATAATTTTGTAAAAGCAATTGTGTGTGCCTTCAAACTGTTGTTCGTGCTTGCACCTGTTCAACATTGCTGGGTGTCACTAATGGAACTACTTCTACTGAAATGATGTCACTTGTTAGTGTCTGCACCTGCTCAACATTACTGGGTGCCACTGATGGACTGCTTCTGCTGAAATGATGTCACTTGTTGGTGTCTGCACCTGCTCAACATTACTGGGTGTCACTAATGGAACTGCTTCTACTGAAATGATGTCACTTGTTGGTGTCTGCACCTGCTCAACATTACTGGGTGCCACTGATGGACTGCTTCTGCTGGAATGATGTCACTTGTTGGTGTCTGCACCTGCTCAACATTACTGGGTGCCACTGATGGACTGCTTCTACTGAGATAATCTCACTTGTTGGTGTTTGCACCTGTCAACATTACTGGGTGTCTGGGTGCCACTGATGGACTGCTTCTGCTGAAATGATGTCGCTTGTTGGTGTCTGCACCTGCTCAACATTGCTGGGTGACACTGATGGACTTCTTCTACTGACATAATGTCACTTGTTGGTGTTTGCACCTGTTCAACAATGCTGGGTGCCACTGATGGACTGCTTCTACTGAAATAATGTCACTTGTTGGTGTCTGCACCTGCTCAACATTACTAGGTGCCATTGATTGAATAATACTTCTGTAAACTATTATGTAAAATCATATGTATGAAAGCATTTGTATTTCTTACTGTATTTTATATATTAGGTTATTGAAGGGTCAGTGCAAAGCCAAAATTTGTTTAGTTATGCGATATTCACTTATTAATATTACTTTTTAATTTTTGTCTGTATTTTTTTTGACGAATTTGGTGGTATTTTCACCACCAATGCTGGTAAAAATACCATCAAATTCTGGCCTGTGGAGGAGGGGCATATGAAAGGTGGCTACACTGAGCCACAGCGCCAGAGATTGCGCCAAAGAGTATTATTCAGCCGCCTCCACAGGCAGTGTTTGTTGAGATGTGATAGTGGAGAGTTCTTATCGAGAAGTCGTCGTGGATAGTGCTTATTGAGATGTAGCAGTGGTGAGTCGTTATTGAGAAGTTCCCATGGAGAGTGCTTGTTCAGAACTTGTAGTATTGTTTTGATGGGCTAGACATCAGATGTTGTTGGATTGGGGATGCTGTAATGATCAGAGTGTGCTTTTCGTCAATATATATGAAGGTAAAAAATTCCTTTTTTTCTTTCATTATTTCAATGTCTTAAACAACAATGCCTCTTGGTCACAGGTTCAGTCAACAAAGCATCTGGCTCGTGTTCTTGCATTAGACTGTATTTCTGGTTTCTATGTGCAATTATAGTATTTCTGTTTATTTTTTTTCAATTACTTCAGTATAAATGGTATTTAAAATATCTTGTCGTATTGAGGAAGAACCGAGCCAGATGTGTACGTTGAATCACACTTCCACACACAGAACAGCTACACTTGTGTTTTGTTGTTTCGTAGGTTTTATAGTTGCTGGGGACTTAATTTATTAATTGTGTTAACTGAAGTTTTCTTTCATTCTTTGTTGTTATTCTACGCAGTCAGATTGCGTGCTAATACCAGTCAGGGCCAACCGGTTACGAGACTGCGTAACCGGACAGACAGCGACGAAAAATAAAAAGTATTTGCATTTTAAATAATTATGCCCCCATGCAGTATATATAACGTTTGTTTTGACTTGAGACAACTAAATTTCTCGCATATGACGCAACGTACGAAAAAAATGTTGCAGATGGAAAGTTAATATTCATAAAGGAGACAACTATTTGTGTTACAGCTGGCTACCTCCTAACAACCCATGCTGCGTGGTCGGGTTCAACATTGTTCACATAGACTCTACCAAGACAAGTACCCTCACGGACACCAACCACATCACCCAATATTTCACGCCCCTTTGGGTGTTTGTGCGATCATGGGTCCTTTCAAGCAGATTAACACACAGGGTGATGGGGGCTGTGCGTACACCAGATTTGGAGGACCGGGTTCTACAGAGTACTGATACGAACCCTAGTACAAGCTCCTGGAAAGTGGCTCTCCAACATGGAGTAAGCCAAAGTGCGATTATGTGTATCCTGCATGACAACCGCTGCTATACCTATCACTTGCAATCCAATGGAGACAAGTCTGAACATCTGTTGTGACGTGGATGCGATAAAACTCTGCAGCTCTGTGTGTGTTCCAGGACGATATGTTGTCGTTGCACGCACACCGTCTATTTCCGGACACATATTCTGAAAGCAGCATGACTAAAACACAGCGAGCAAAGATTATCTAAAATTTTTACAGAAACCAGACCGCAGTTACAAGAATTGAAGAACATAAACTGGGAGCAGTAGTTGTGAAGAAAGAAACGTAGGTCTGTAGCCTGTCTCAGATGTTATTCATTATATACACTGAGCAAACACTAAAGGAAGAAAAGAAGTTCGGAAACGGAAGTAAAGTTCATGGAGACGAAATAACATCTCGGAGGTTTGATTACGACACCGAAAATCTGACAGACACGACAAAGGACTTGAAAGAGCAACTGAAGGGCAGAATAGTCTCTGGAAAAGAGTTTACGAGTTGAACATCAAAAAGTAAAACAAGGGTAACAGAAGGTAATGGAATTAAATCAGGTGAGGAATTAGATTAGGAAATGAGACACTGCAAGAAGTAGACGAGTTTTGCTGTTTAGGCAGCAAAATAATTGAGGAAGGTCGAAGTAGACAGAAAATTAATTGCAGACTGGCCATAAAAAGAGGAGCATTTTTGAAAAATATAAATTTGTTAACAGTGAATGCAAATTTAAGCATTACGAATTCTTTTTTGAAGGTACTGGTCTCGAGTGTCCTCTTGCACCGAAATAATACTTGTATATACATTAACAGTTCAGAGAAGATGTGAATAGAAGCTTTTGAAACGTGCTGCTGAAGAACAATCTTAAAGATTAGATGCGTAGATCGAACAACTAATTAGGAGGTACTGAAATGAATTGGGGACAAAAGAAATTTATAGCACAACTTTACTACAAGAAGGGAACATATTTTGAGACATCAAGGGATAGTTCGTTCTGTAGTGGTGCGCCGTCGTGTTGAAATAATATCCTCTCGCCAACAACAAGTAGTACAGTCTACAAGAACTGTAGCAGCAAATCTCGGAGGAGCACCAGGTAACGTGGACAGTCAAACGAGGAGGCAGCGAGTAAGCTACGTTGTTGAGCGGTGTAAGCTGTATATGTCCATAACACAATAAATATACATTTCCGATCATTGGTTTCCTATTTCTATATAATCGTTTGCGAACCCACCCGCCTGTTTCAAACTGACCCAAAAGGTTTGAGATACCCTGTATGTTAGGCAGTGTTTCTCCCAACTGTGCTTCTATGTCTGTTTACAGATATGCTGCAGGGTCCTAAATGCTGTAGAGTACACTAGTTTTTGTAACTGTGAAACCAATCGTTTACTGAATACGTCTTGCTGAACAAATGAAGGTCGAATTGAATCTGCAATGCATTTCCAAAAAGGCGCTGAGTCACAGTCAACAGAATGAACTGTGGCAAGATACAATAAGGAAAGATGCCACCAGCTCAAGTTGTGTAGGCTCTTCACAAACGAAATTAATCCAGCTGGTAACATAATGTGTAGTACCCCACTAAGTTGTAGAACTTTCTCTGTACCTACTTAACTCTTTCGTATACGTTGGGTAGGGATTGAATTACATACTTATTTACGCTGCTCTAGAAACCCACGCGGAAAAACACGAAAGGTAGAGTGAAGAATTAACTGTACATATAATGGATACTCTCAATACGCAAAGGGTAAAACGATTTAAGGCATGTTTATTACATTTTCTAACCGTTGGACTTACGCGACAACGTGATTACAACAGTAACTCACAAGAGTTTGAAGAAATTGTGAGTTGGACGGAACTGTATTACAGTATTACAGAAAATGTAGATATAGTCTTAAATCTTTCCTAACAGCAATTCGCATAAACCTAGCCGGCAAACTGTGAGTTCAGGCCACGTGATTCATGGGGCTGAAAAAAGAAAAAGGGAGCACTCACTCAGAGCGGAGTAAGAAAAGCTTTGAGCGTAGTTCGGCTTGACACCTACTCCTTCACACTAGGTAGGTCTGATGATTCCCCAGTTAGACATGCAGCCAATGCTTCATTATTCGTTTAAACAAGTCCCACCATAAACGCTACTGAACAGTAACTGAATTGCAACATGATTGTAGGAAAGTAGCAAAATAACAAACTAAAGTGCATTTGCAGGCAATACTCGCAACTCCTTAGCATCCTGCAGCTCCGCATTTTACATTATGTCCCTCTCACAGGACCCGAGCTTTGCTAATCATCTGTGGCCGGAAACACCCAGTCACAGGTTATCGAACCACAGGGCGACTCTCGCCTCAAAAAGTTTGTTCACCCAAGCGACCAGCGATATGTTTCCCACATAGTTTATGGAGTATTAGTATACGCTTGCTGTAAAAATGTCTAAAATGATGGCGGTAACGGAGGCCAGCTTGTGGTCCGTCTTGTAAGGTCAGCACCTTGCGAGCGGCGTGGCCAACGTAAAGGTTGCGCAGTTCAGACCACGGAAATGATCTGCTTATCTAGGAGATTTCCATTGACACTGTATCCGTTTTGCAGATAACTCTTTAGTTAAGAACAAGAGTAGGGTAACACTCTCTCTGCAAGTTACTGCAAACATCATTATTGGCTGCTGACATACTCGTATTGGAGTATGGTGTCATTGTGGTGGATGATGAGATTCAGGTCTATAGCAGAAATGTCGCTAACATGATTAATACATACCCCAGTCTTTCTGTTGGTAGTGATGCCTGTACTGTCGCTAGTATATATCCATACGGCCTAAGTGGCGTGGCGTGGTTTGAAATCCATCTAGGACGTTTGTCATCTGCCAAAGTACTCGGAGCTCATGGTATAGAAAAATTGTACTTAAAACGAATGTGGAGTTACTATAGGTCTTAGGAGATGGTGTTTCTTAGGATATAGGCAATACGTTGATAATAAATAGGTTATGTCTCGATAGTACGACATAAGACGCAAATCGCTAGGTGTCAAATCACTGAACTGATACACAATAGATGGCATTTCACGGTATCAGTAATCAGCTTCTGGAAACGATAGATCACATAGAGTGAATAATTTTTTTGTTTGTGAAAGTATTCTCCTTTGTAAGTCATACACTATAGTGAGGCTTGTTGGTCTTGCTACTTAAAGCACCGCACGCTATTCGCAGTTTTTTTGCTCTGATTCTCGGCCTTCAGTTCGCATTACCAGTTGCTCATGTTTATATGCGAGCTTCTGAATACAGCAAGAGCTATGAATCATTTGAGACAACTGGTATGTTTGTGTGTTACAGTTATACAGAGTGGGGCAAATAAAAGTGGTACGGAGAACAGAGTTGCAGGAAACAAAGAAACGCAGCAGAGGAAAGGAAAAACGATACGAACCTGACTATAGTAGATGTTGAAAGTGACCACCATTCATCCCTTCGCACTTTTGAGCCCTGGTCAGCAAGTTGCTTAAGGCGGACCGAAGCTGGACTGCTGGAAGCGCTGGAGTCTCCTCTGAAATGTTCTGCTGCAGTCGTTGCGATACACAGACGTGAGGACTCCGCACAGGAAGTAGTCGCACACTGACAGACCAGGTGACCTTGGTGGCCAGCTGGGGCCGCGACCCGACTGACCTCCGCAAACAGCTCTGTCAGCCGTGAAGACTGAGTAAATGTGCTCTGCCGGCTATATGGGTAGTTGCTCCATCCCGTTGGTAGTAACTGTAGACCACGGGGTGTGGTTATATGCATACATTCACATCCAGTCGTATCCACTCGTCCGGGCCACTTCTATTTGCCCCAACTTGTATAAGTAGTAAGATGTGTGCAGTTGTACAATTAATTTTCAGAACAATACGGATGTCTCATACATATAACTCATAAACAGTGGGCTACACAAGACATGTTCCTTGATTAGATTATGTTACATTAGATTCAGATTTCGTTCTATAGACTGAAAAATGAGATGATTCTCGTGGGTTTTGAACATGTCAGAAAGTGTAACATAAAAAATATAAAACATTTGAGTATAATACTTACTACCCTGATAAATTGTCAGGAGATTGTCAAAACAGGTGAATACATTAAACTGAGACTGCTAATATTTACAGAAATAATACACTGTCAGAATGAAACATTGTTAGGTACTTTTAATAAATTTATCATACACAAAATATCTAATCTTGACTGTTGTGACCTTGACTGTTGTGACCAAGTGCTGTCAAAACTGAAATCTAACAGACATTTTCACTTAAGCTTGTGTAACAGTCCCTGATAAGATATTCATCTATCAAAAAGTCTTTCAGATTCTGTTTACACCATGCTTTATCTGATGCCAAGTTTTTAATGGTTGCTGGCAATTTATAAAATGTATCTTCCTGAATATTGGACCCCTTTTTGGTTCAAGGTAAGTGATTGTAGATCCTTATGTACATTGTTCTTATTCCATTATTAGTATGTATTGAGCTATTGGATGCAAATAGAGATATATTTCTTGCAACAAATTCCATTAAGACATAAATGTACTGAGAAGTAGTAGTTAGAATACAAATTTCCATGAAAAGGTTTCTACATGATGTTCTTGAATTTACACCACAAATGATTGTTATTGCTTGCTTCTGAGCGCTAAAAACTTTTCCTCGGTTTGACGAGTTAACCCAGAATATGATCCCGAATGACATAATAGAATGAAAGTAAGCAAATCATGCACGATTTTTTTATATTTATGTCTGCTACGTCTGATATCAAATACATACTTGTTTAGGCGTTTCAGCAATTCTGTGTTATGCCTTACTCACCTGAATTTATTATCGAGTTGTAATCCCAGAAATTTAACACTGTCAACCTCTTCGATCTGCATCTCTTCATATGTTATGCATATGCTGAAATGAAGTCTCTTACAATTTCTGAACTGCATATAGTGGGTCTTTTCAGAGTTTAATGACTGACAATTTGCTTTAAACCACTTATTAATGTCAGTGAAAATTTGATTAACAGCTATTTCTAAATCTGTACTTCCTACCTATTGCAATGTTTGTACCATCTGCAAACAAAACAAACTTATCATCTGGAAATGTACCACACGAGAGGTAATTAATGTACAGAAGAAAAAGCAATGGACCCAAGATGGAACCTTGAGGAACATGACGTGTAATTAATTTCCAGTCAGATGAAGGCTGGCTACTTACTGCACAGATATTTCGCAATGACATACATTGTTTCCTGCTACTTAGATAAGACTAAAACCATTTCGGAGCACTGGCAGTGACACCATAATATTCTAATTTAATTAAGAGAATGCTGTGATTCACACAGTCAAAGGCTTTTGACAGGTCACAGAAAATGCCAGTAGCCTCTAATTTATTGTCTAATGAATTAAGTACATTCTCACTGTAAGTATAAATGGCTTTCTCTATATTAGAACCCTTAGGAAACCAAACTGTGACTTGGACAATGTATTATTTACGGTCAGATGTGTAAGGAGACGCTTGACTACAATATTTTCAAATATTTTTGAAAAAGGCGGCAAAAATGAAATTGACAGATAGTTTGATGGTATCTGTTTATCCCACTTCTTGTAAAGAGGCTTAACATCAGCATACTTTAGCCATTCTGGAAATGTTCCACTGATAAGGTATTGGTTACACAAATAACTTAAGATGGAACTCAACTCGCATGAGCACTTGATTAACTTCGTTGATATGTTATCATACCAACTAGAATACTTAGATTCTGAGGATTTTATGATGAATTCTACTATCTTGGGAGACGTGAGTGTCATTTCCATTTTACTGAAGTTATTTTTAAAGACTGGTCTCAGATACTCCATTACATGGTTCACCGAAGTTTGACAAAAAATGAACGTGTTTTACTACGCCTGTCAAAGTTTGTCGTTGCGGACTTAAAATGTAACTATAATTGGAATGTTTTCCTTAATTTCTCATTGAGCTTGAATTTCCGTCATTACGCCGGAGGAAACATACTAGCAGCATAGAGTCAGAAGGAAAGGCTTTCAGGGCCTGTGTTTACTATAGTTAAAACTTCCTGGCGGAGAGGCCGTGACCCATCTATAAAACCGTTCACTGACGTTGTAGCTGCCGATTTTTCTGGAGATGTCAAGCGCAACAATACATCAGAGAGTACATTTCTATATCGACCAAGGCATCTGAGTGTGTTAGTTTTAATTGAAGAGCTACTGCTGTGCGTATTACATTCTCTTCGCTTGTTGGTCCGGGACAGCTCATAGGTGGTCGCAGAATAGGAAAGCGAGAAGCATCGGCTGAACGAGGGCTGGGAAGCAGTCTGACCATTTTTCAGTGAACCAAGTAATCCAGCACTTAGGCGGCGTTGCTTAACGAATTTATGGGAGAACAGTATCACTTTCATTGGACAAGGATTGCAGCTAAATGTCATTTCTTCATGTTTAACCGTCTCAATCAGTAAAATCAGTAACATCTACCGACATCGCCACCTGAGCGAATGGCTCCTCTACCGAAAAGCCCTGCATGACGCAGTCGCGTAGTATTGACAAGTGCTGACACACCGACCTGCCATGTAATACCACTACACACAGCGCCGTCTGACGCATACGGGAAGCCGGCACGTTTGTCAGAACGCCTCTTCCGTTCGCTTTCAGAAGAGAAAGAAAGAAAACAGTGCTTTATGACAAGCAGTCTGTCAACACCCCGTGTCATAACCAGAGGATCTATGAGACAATATGTACACAATACTCTGTAGAAGGTACCGACTCCTGATCGCACGGGAAACTTTCATCACCAGCTGCGGGTGGTGACTAGTACGTACAGTAAATGGTAACCAAACTTTTTGGTCTGAGTACCTTACTTCTCCATGATAGCTCGTGCAACGAGCGTGTTTAACGTAAATAGTCGGATCGAACGTCGACATTAAATTAAGTGCCGGCCGAAGTGGCCGTGCGGTTAAAGGCGCTGCAGTCTGGAACCGCAAGACCGCTACGGTCGCAGGTTCGAATCCTGCCTCGGGCATGGATGTTTGTGATGTCCTTAGGTTAGTTAGGTTTAACTAGTTCTAAGTTCTAGGGGACTAATGACCTCAGCAGTTGAGTCCCATAGTGCTCAGAGCCATTTGAACCATTTTTTGAACCATTAAATTAAGTACATATGTTGTTTTAATGACATCCTAGATGGAGTCTTAGCCCCAATAGTGTTACCCAAGAGTAATAGGCAATGCACCACCACCGCGTTTTACACCCTCCGCTTTTTCGGCGCCATCAGTACAAATGCGGAATCAACACAACCACCTACATAAAACGGTCACAATTAAAAAACAACGCCTGCAGTTCGCGAGGGAAATGTGCCAACGTGCGCGAAGGAAGATGCGCTTTCCAAGTAGATGCCTTGACGAAGTCTTCGCTGTCTCCTAGTCAACAATGCTGCACGAGTGTACTTTTATTGCAATCATATCATAGAGGAGTCCACCTGAAATTCTATCCCAGTTTTAAGTTCCCATAAACTAGCCACAGATGAAGTAAGCGATTATCCACGAATGTATCTACTGACTAATAAAACGACACCAAAGTTGCTTGTTTCACAGTAACGTTTTATTCTTCAACTAGCTACTGGTTTTTGATCTAACACTAGTTGTAGAATAGAATGTGTTAATGAAAGTAACAGCTTTGGTGCCTCTACGTATTGTCATTTTTCAAACGTATTGATGCTGTAGAACTCGATCTATGTTTCTTTCGTCTCCTTCCAAAATTTCATTAGGATTGAGATATTTCTCAATCTTTTTGGCAGTGAGACGGTGCCCATGGAGGAAGTGAAGGAAAATAAATTGGCCCTACTTAAAATCTTATCCCTTAACAAATGGTTCAAATGGCTCTGAGCACTATGGGACTCAACTGCTGAGGTCATTAGTCCCCTAGAACTTAGAACTAGTTAAACTTAACTAACCTAAGGACATCACAAACATCCATGCCCGAGGCAGGATTCGAACCTGCGACCGTAGCGGTCTTGCGGTTCCAGGCTGCAGCGCCTTTAACCGCACGGCCACTTCGGCCGGCTATCCCTTAACAGACCACATAAAATAAACACATAACGACGTGATGATATTCTCAAATAAGCAAAAGCCTCGAAAATCGACAAATTCACATTATCAGTGACTCATCGTTTCCTGTCTTCTTATGATTCTGTTAGACCAAGAAATTTGGGTTCAAAAGTGGTTCAAATGACTCTGAACACTATGGGACTTAACTTCGGAGGTCATCAGTCCCCTAGAACTTAGAACTACTTAAACCTAACTAACCTAAGGACATCACACACATCCATGCCCGAGACAGGATTCGAACCTGTGACCGTAGCGGTTCCGCGGTTCCAGACTGTAGCGCCTAGAACCGCTCGGCCACTCCGGACGGCAGAAATTTGGGATTCTATTCGCCTTCAGTAGAGACATCGGATGTATCCTTACAAAATTTATTTGCGAAGCTGATCCGTTGCCAGAATTTGCTAGTCACGTTGTTGCATTTTGTGAACTGGTCACATACAAAGTCAGAAAAAAAGTAGAACTAACTTCAACATCGAGGTAACGCAAATGCTGCAACGGGTCACACATAACGCTGGACCACTATTTACAGATTGAGACTGCAGAAAACGGTTTCCTGATATTGGTTGGATATTGATAATGGTGACTGCAAATTTCTAAATACATCCTCTCACGCTAGAGAAGCCACTGACCATAGCTGTGAAGGTTCGTCGCTTAAAAGGATTCGTAGCAGGAAAAAGAAAGTTAAGGATCCTTCGCATGATTTCCAGGAGTAGACAGGGAAGCCGTACAATGGACAAATCCGAACTGAGTTCTTCAATAGATTAATGATCAGGATAATCTCACCCTGCCACCTTACATTACGTTACTTGATATAGTTTTGAGAACGGTACTATTACAGGACATTTACTAATAGCTATATCAACTTGTTTCTGGGCAGAGAAAAATTGAGAATTTGTTAGATGAAGGTCAGTTTGGATCAAGGAAAGGCAAAGGCACGAAAAAGGCAGATCTGACGTTCTGCTTGATAATAGAAACAGGAGTTAAGAAATATCCACGCACGTTCATAGGATTTAGATCAAGACACTTTCATAGGATTTAAATCAAGACGCTTTCTTAGGATTTGTCGACCTAAAAAAGGGTTCGACAACTAAAAATGGTACAAGATGACTTTTTTAAGAAAAACAGGTATATGTTATAGAAAAAGTCGGTGATATATAATACGTACAAGAACCAGGCAAGAATAATGAGTATAGAAGTCCAATAGAGAAGAACTCGGATTAAAAATACGTAGGCAAGGGTGTTGATTCACTCCTTGTATGGTGAAGACGATTGAAGGAATAAAATTATAGGTTCGAGAGTGCGATAATAATCCAAGGTGAAGGGATATCAGTAATAATATTTGCCGAGTTCATTGCTTTTCTAGGTGAACGTGAGGAAGAATTATCGAACCTCAACAGGTTTGAAGATGCTAGAGCACGCAGTATAAACTAAGAGTCATTCGAAGAAAGACATTAATATTAAGAAATAGCGAAAATGAGATATGCGTTAGTTTCAACATCGAAACTGAGAACCACGAAGTAGACGAAGAGAAGAAATTAAGTTATCTTTCTAGCAAAATAAATGGTGACGGACGAAGCAAGGAGGACGAAAAAGCAGAACTGCAAGGCAAAAAGGCATTTACTAGTACCATAGGCATTCATAGGACGAAGAAATTTCTCCTAATATACGTATGGAGCCCAGGTTGTATGGAACTGAATCATGGACTCTGGAAAAACCGGGAAAGAATGAAAGCGTATGAGGTCCTGTTGCAGAAGAATGCTGAAAATTAAGCGGACTGATAATAAATGAGGGTATATTGTTTGGTGCGGGTTTAGTTGGCATCCCCTAGTGGCGAGATGACACAACCTGGTACATATAGTGAACTTAGAACACAGCAATTTTCGAAGAAAAACATTTTATTTTATCAAAAGTTGAGTTAACTTCCTTTCCAAAGAACAAATTGTTCAAAGAGTAAATCTCTCCGAGAGAGTAGCATTTCGCTTGGATGTATGAACAATAGGATTAACTTAAATGTGTGAACAAACAATGAATCCTTCAAGAAAAATAAATTCTGTATATTATTATGGCTACCTACAGTTGTTCAAATACAGCTCGATCAATGTTTTAGATCAACCACAAACGTAGAAGTTTGGCACTTGCATATTTGAGCACGTGGGTTCAGTTTTCGCACAATTTTTCTTTGGTCATATCCAACAATCCATTTGATCGACGCCCTCAGAAACCGTAAGCCGGCCGGAGTGGCCGAGCGGTTCTAGGCGCTACAGCCTGGACCCGCGCGACCGCTACGGTCGCAGGTTCGAATCCTGCCTCGGGCATGGATGTGTGTGATGTCCTTAGGTTAGTTAGGTTTAAATAGGTCTAAGTTCTAGGGGACCTCAGATGTTAAGTCCCATAGTGCTCAGAGTCATTTGATTTGAAACAGAAACTGTAGATGAAATTTCAAATCGACGTTCTCTGGAAACTTTCTTTTTTTCCAGCCATTGTTGGATTGCTGTCGAGGTCTGATTGTGTGGAAAAGACTAATTCCGTCTGGGATGATATGTATTTATTCACTTTTATAGGAATTGTTTCTTCTTTAATGAACAGTAATGGAGGATTCAGATGGCATAGGTGTGGGCTATTTGTCATACTAACTGACCCCATACCTGTGACAACTAGCCCCACGGCGATATCAAAAACGCAATGAATACCACACACTACGAAACGATGGTAACAAAAGATTATGGTGCATGCATACAACAACAGTTAACCACTCTTTCGAAAACTGCCATCAGCAGCACCTCAATTCAATCTGCAGTTTCACCAGAACAAACAAATTTACTCACCAGTCAGAAAAAACTATTAAACCGGAGTCCTTCTCTCATGATCACTCCAAATGGACTGAAGGTACAGTGGACGTTGCACCTTTATGTAAACTCTCCACAAGCAGAATACGACGGTGACAGAAAATAGAGGCTATATAACCCCGGTCTCCCGTACCTTCGTAGTAAAGGATATTTGACCTTGTACGATCTTCTGTACTTAGAGAAGGATGAGGTCACACTCGTACAGACAGCTCAGTCAAACAAAATATATCAAAAAGTACAGGTGCGTCATAAACATGGAATGTAATGAAAGATTCTGTCGTATTAAGAATGATGTGATAGAAGGTTGCAGCTAACCGCCAATGTTTATGATGCAGGAGTAATGAAGAAAGTGCACGAAAATTACGACTTAGGAACAGAAATGTAACGGAAGCAGATGTCAATGTTAAACTTCTCAGATGAGGTAGCTCATATGGTCAAAAGAAAGGAAGAGCTTAAGAAATCAATATTCCCCTGTAGAAAAGAAAAGTGGAAAAGCCACGTCTCAAATGCCTTAGTTTTCTTCTGTTTCGGTTTTTCCACAGTCCGTGTTTCACTATCATACAATGCTGTGCTCCAAACGTACATTTTCAGAAATTTCTTCCTCAAATTAAGGCCTACCACGCGGTAGTGATAGTAACCTCCTCTCTTGATGGAAGCTGGTGGCTGCTTTGAAGGATGGAAGATACAGGCTTAGTGTCTTGTCGACCTCGGAGTCATTAGAGGTGCAGCACAAATTCGGTTTGTGGCTGGAAGGGGAAGGAAATCGGTCGTTTCCAAAGTAATTATCCCGGTATATTATCTTTGAGTAATTCAGGAAAACACCGAAAAATCTAAATTTGATGGCGTGATGGGGGATATTTATTCAGTTGCTGCCTAGTACGAGGCCAGTGCTTGAACCAGTGCGCTGTCTGGCTCTGTGTAGGATCTGACCGAGCTTCATTGATGACTGTGGCCTTCTCAGATCGAAGAAAGTCGTTCCTTCCATATTGCTGCTTTACCTGCTACGTAAAGAAAATACTACATATTGATTTGATAAATCTAGCTTCAAAGCTGCTTTTTAAACTGCACTTTCACTTCTGCCCACAATTTTTCACTTTCTAAAACCGCGAAATAATATTTGCAATGTCCAGCAGTGACATTCAACGGTCCACTTTAAATATTTGTATAAAATCCTTGAGCAATCTCTTCGTGGAACCGTTGAAGATTGTGTGCATCTTTGCAGTCCTTCTCGGGCCCTCAGCCAATGGGAACAGCGGCGGTTGTCGGGACCAAGAGGTCATGTAGATTTGAATGGGGCATTGCCTGTCTTGGTGTTGTGTGTTTGGAGTAGCCGCGAGGTGGTTCGAAGGTCTACAGCGTCTGAGACTTTGGGTGAGATTTTTCGAGTTATATATGTTTGACACTGAGTCAGTTTGGGGGCGATCCGAAAGTTGTATTATTCTTGAAAAATCAAGTTAGCCAATACTGCTGCCAATTCTTTTTATTACTATGACAGGTTTCGACAGATAGTAGCTGTCACCACTGTAGTGTCAAGCGATTAGTGTATACTGGGGCATCAGCACAAAATGTATGTTCTAATTGTGTGTAATTGACTTTGTGACAGGTTGATGTTTCCTGGCACGTTTCATTCGGCGCTACATCAACTGCGTGAATTTCAGCTTGTAACAAGCCTGCACAAGTGATATTGTTACAAGATCCGATGATGTCAGCGTAGATCTGCCGAAACCGGTCTTAGTAATAAAAAGAATTGCTAGCGATCTCGGCAAACTTTATTCTTAAAGTTCTTCAAGAATAATATAGCTTTAGAGTTACTTTCCCGTGGTGGTTAATAGGCGACACGTAGGTCATTCTAGTCGTGTAATACGAATATTTGAACGGTTATTTCACAGTCATTCCGCGTACGGAACTTGCAGTGGGTTGTAACGTAAATTGGTATGCATGCGCTTGGCGGTACAGAGGTTCGTTCGTTTTCAAGTTGGTACCTGATTTGCGGCATCAAGTAATATGTATTTATTCCGTCGCATTATCTAGTCACTCTTATCATCCTCTCCTGCGTTAGGAATACTTGATTGTTTTTGTAGAAGACGTATCTAGAGACTCTGTAACTTCTTACTTTTCACTAGAACATCGATTTATGTTACATAAACCGAGTATTCTCATGAGGTTTTTTATCTATCTGTATAGCTTGAGTACAGTATAGTATTTCTGTTACTTATTTTTCTCTTCCTAAACTATTCATTTATTCGTGGAGGTAAGATTCCGTGCCGCCGTCTTGTCGACATCTGTTGTTAAAATCTTCGTCCCATCAGTGTGCGGATAAAGGAAGACTTCAATCGTACACAGCTGTTTCATACCATTAATAGTAAATATCCGACCCGTACTTGAGTAATTTACAGATGTGTCATGCTATCTTTTAGAAGCCGTTCCGGAATGTAGATCTTGTTTTCTTTTATTTTTTTTATTTATTTTTTTACATCGTGATCCCAGTGGTTTGATGAATCATTTCAATGATAAATCTTTTCGAGTGCAAGTTCAGTGTTATACTTACAAGGGAACATCCTCAAAACACTGCTTTTGGATGTAAGCTGAAAGTACACACATTTTATAATTTGTGTTGGAATTTATGACTGACCACCTACTACTTAATGCTCAATTACACACCTGTGTAAATTCATTTACCGGACCGCATATTTACGTGTGTCTGTTCTGTGCAAATTTTTTTTTTAATTTACGCTACAACGCTGTCATAATGATGAATTACAGCCTTCAAAAATTCATCAACACGCAATTTCGTGCCAAGGTTATCTGATGTAAGCCGATCTTAGAAATGATACTAACTTTGTATGTTACGCTGAATCGCATCTTGTGCGGAAGTATCAAGTAATGTTTAGCTAGTGCTGTGCGTGAAACGTGTGTATTTCATTAGCATCGTTGTGTGAGTGCGCGCCATTTGTGATTAAATACGAAATAAAAGTGTCAGTCCCATAATTTATGATCCAAACACATCAGGAAAGAATGCTGAACAAGGAATTGGAAGTGAAATGACCGAACACGCTGAGCTACCGCGCCGGCGCCAACTGAGCTACCCAAGCACGACTCACCACCCGTCCTCACAGCCTTAATTCCGCCAGTACCTCGTCTCCTACCTTCCAAACCTCACAGAAGCTCTCCTCCGAAACTTGCAGATCAAGCAGTCATGGAAGAAAGGATATTGCGATGACATGGCTTTGCCACAGCCTGGGGGATGTTTCCAGAATGAAATTTTCACTCTGCAGTGGAGTGTACCCCGATATGAAACTTCCTGGAAGATTAAAACTGTGCGCTGGACCGAGACTCGAACTCTCGAATCCTTACCCTTTAGCGGGCAAGGCAAAGGTCCCGAGTTCGAGTATCGGTCCGGCACACTGTTTTAATCTGCCAGGAAGTTGCATGTCAGCGCACACTCCTCTGCAGAGTGAAAATTTCATTCTGGAATTGTCGTGGCAGTTTGGCGCGACGTTGAGAGCTCTGATTAGAAGAAACTAGCCCCAACGCGTGATGTGTCAACTATCAAGTAATTTTAATCAGACTTACGGTATAATCATTTGCTGAAAATCTTGTTTCGATATTTTGAACCGAAATGAAAAACTCGTATTGTCGTGGGACACACTGTACATTGAGATGAATGTTTACACGTGACATTAGTGCGTTTTAAAATGGCATCATCAAATGCTATGTGCGCGTTTCGTGAGAAGCCTCCGATAAGAAACAATGGGGAGTCCCGATGACAAGCCGAGGCGTTTACGAGCAGTCCACGCGCCCTGCTGGCAGTCTGTGAGTCAACCAGCGCTAACGGTTCTGTACTCCAAGTACAGAACACTACAGCGGTGCGTTAAGCGCAGGCAACGCACGCCGGAGCTTACGAATCTGCATTAGCGTCTTGCATTGTGTCCAACTGTCCAGCGGCTGTAGTACTGAAGACGTTACAGTTCACCACAAGTATTTGCTACGGATGCACTGTTGCAACTGCAATGCGTACACGCATCTCGCAACACAGTTTCCATCGCGAAATTTAGATATTAGTGTGCGTTATCAGACTGACAGTTGCACTCGTGAATTCCTGTCAGTACTTCATGGATCTCTGTGTAATCCTGAAAGAGATTTTTGTTCTGCTTTGATGCTGTTCTTGGCCATTCTGCTTTCCATAACATCGTCAATAGTTCGCACAAAATCACAATATCTGTTTAACAATTTAGCCACAGGAAAGATGGAAGCTACTGTTTATGTGGGAAGAAAGTTTCTCACGACGACCTATTATACTAAAATGTTCTCGGTCTTCATGCAGCCTCAAATTAGAATAAATACTCCAGCTTTCGACGACCATCCTATCGTAGTCAGGAGGCACTGACAGCATCAGTGCAGCCATTATGTCTCCGACGACCATCCTATCGTAGTCAGGAGGCACTGACAGCATCAGTGCAGCCATTATGTCTCTTTTACACACAACAAACAAATGACGTGTGATTGGTAGTCCTATGTCATTTCGACCATATGTTGTGAAAGATCATATCGATTTTTGCATTTGAAGAACACGCCTGAAGTTAGACCCCTTCACTCGCCTTCGTTCTATTGTTATGTCGACGATTCATTTACGACCTGGCAGCATGGCACCAAAGTTCCTCAGCAGTTTCTCCTCACAGGGTGTAACGAGTCTAAAAGCAGGTATTTTTACTGTCGTACCTTAATATGTGCACATATCATTGTGTCGGTTGTTTTTTCTCTGCATCGAACAGTCTTCCCAACAACATGTCAGATTATTTACTACCCGATGTTTACTCCATGGTCGTAACTGTACCACTAAGCGGACTACGCCTGTCAGTATAGACTAACAGATCTGCATCTACACATCCACTCTTCAACACCTGACCAGCTGCCCAGGGGAAAATTAGCAATAATGGCTTGCTCTTGGCACAAGGTACTACTCAACCTAAAAATATACGACTTGCAATAGCTATAATTATTAGTCTGCTAATTACGTAAATACTGATTTAATGTTGTTTAGTGCACAGTCTTCTGTCACAGCAGAAGTACCTCCACTTATAACCGTTAGACCTAGTGTACAAGTAATGTGTCCACCCTAAGAAACATTCCATTATCGAGGTGAAGAGAAGAAAAAGTGTCATTTTCCGCTGCTAAATGAGATGGGAGACTGATGGTACAGAAAAACTCAAAAGTGGACAGATCAATTTTTGCTGGGTACAGAGTCACAAATAAACCTTAAATTACTTATAATGGAACTAAATCGTGGTCGCTGCATCTACTTATTAATAATCATCAAAGATATGGGAGAGGTGAGAAAGCATATTAATAACTATAACCGGGAATATGGCTATAATCTTATGAAAGTCGGTTGTCGATGTTGAGCGACTACAGAGAAAATAACGTTCCAAAGCGATCAGTGGCGCCGCTAGCACACTTCCATCTGCATGATCATCGGAAGAATGACATCATGATAATTAACTCGAGTTTCTACACTCATCCGACCCTGCAAAAAGACTGAGAACATTTATCTATTACATTAGAAATTATTGTTATTGTCTAATTCAAATGAACCTACCTACATGTTCCACCATCAGCCACAAAAGCACCCCCAGCCAAACGAAAAAAAAAAAACAAAAAAAAAACGGTGACAATATTTTGTCAGTTTATCTGGTGTTAACAACGAACAATGTTACATAGTGTACATATAAAAATGTGATATTAAAACGTTGTTGTTAAAAATGCAGGCTTCTTTACCAGTGTGGTAAAAAACATAGCATTAAAACACAGATGATACTACAATACAGCATAGTTCTAAATCACAACACTTAATATCGCTCAGAGATACAAATATGAAAATGAATACAGACAAAAGTATGTCTCACGTTCTACGAGTAGCACAGCATCAGTACAGCTGCACAAGGGATTCCAATTGGTACCAATATGGCGGATGTCCCACGATTCTGAACAGATAATTACAGAGTTTCTTAGGAGAACTTTTGATACCGTTTGGGAAAAGCGTAGTGGACTTCATGCTCATTTAAAACCTCTCGACTTTATATTTGTGGGAATAATTGAAACAAAAGTTCATACGGAAACACTGACTTCGGAGGACATGAAATGTCTCGAATTGTGTCATACACTATCTAATAAAAACTATCCAGACACCTATTACTGAACATGAATATACGTTGTGTCCACCCTTCACCTTTATGACGGCTTGAACACTGCTGGGGACTCTTTCAGTAAGGTTTGTGAATGTATTTGGAGCAAAGGCGCCCTTCTTCCTCATGAGCCGAAACAGAGAAAGTTGTGTACTGTGACCCGAACCAATGATGACGTACTATCTCATCCAAAAGGTGTTCGGAGATCTGGACATGCTAGTGCATTTCGGGAATGTTATTCCTCACAGATAACTTCCTCACAGACGCTGCTATATAATAGGGCACATTGTCGTCGACTCCGAGCTGTTCCTCTGCTGTATACAGAACACAACGCTGTAAAATGTGTTCTTATCCTTCCACATCTAGAGTGTTCTTGAGCGCAATAAGAGTGTTCTGGCGTAACCACAAGTGCCGGAACGAAGACGAAGAACGCAAGACCAAAGTAGGCGGTGAGACGACGTCAGCCAATATTCCCCTACCAAGGACCGCACACCAGCATAGTTGTAGACCGACACTACGATAGCAGTTATTAGTGATCCATATTCATTGCTTACATGGACATTGTCTATAGCGAAGAACATTACTTGTTTGCGTGTCGCCCATCGCATGCGAAACCGTTGTAAATTCAGAGTTAAGTACTGTCAATCTTCTTATTTGTAATAAAAAACTGTTAATGTGATTTTGCTTGAATTATTGTATAGCATTCCGAGAACGCAGCATCGTTTAGGCACCGTATACGAGACGAGTGGGCAGGGCCCCACAAAGGGGACCACACACAACAAGATACATACCACACCGTAACTCGACAACCTCAATACTTCACTGTTGGCAGTACACATGACGGCAAGTAACGTTCTCCAAGCATTCGGCAAACCAAAACACTTCCGTAGGATTGCCACAGGGTACAGTGTGATTCATCAACTCAGGCGCTCGTTTTCAGTCATCCATTGTTCAGTAGCATCGCATTTTACACCACCTCAAGGGTCTTAGCATTGACTTCAGAAACGTGTGGCTTGTAACGAGTTTCTCGACCATTCTACCCTCCTTTTGCATTATCATTGCGCTAGCCAGACTGCTTGTAACGTTTTGGAACTCACGACTGATTCCTTCCGCAGATTTCACTGTTTTACAACAGATCTCCACAATGTTCGATGCTCATTGTCCATCAGTACATGATGTACCATCATGTTGGTCCAAACGAATATCCTTATCCAGTTGTACTGATGTTGAGCTACAACTAGAGACATTCTTTTGCTTGTAATCATTTTCATATTTATATTGTGGAGTACTATTAAGTGTTGGTTTAGCTTTGGCTGTTGTTTCGCATTTACACTTCACAATTACATTGCCAACAGTGAACTTGGGCCTGCTCATTTGTTACTCAGGTGACATGCAATATCTAGTCGAAGTTCAAAGCAACTCAGCTCTCCTGAAGCACCCAGTCGGCTGTTGCTGCTTTCTCTGTTGACAACTCTACCCTCCCCGCCTCCTTTCGTACTGGCTGGTCTGCCTCTCGTGAGATTCCGGAAGACTTAGTGGTGTCCGAACGCTTTTGATCGTATGGCATGTTATGTTATGTTAGCCGGGGACCTAGAAACGACGGAGAGGTTCCGTCCCCGCCGCAAGCGCAGTGATCCGCAACCCCACTTCTCCCCTCCGCCGCCCCACATCGAACCCAGGGTTATTGTGCGGTTCGGCCCCCGGTGGACCCCCCCAGGGAACGTCTCGCACCAGACGAGAGTCACCCCTATTTTTGCGTGGTAGAGTAATGGTGGTGTACGCGTACGAGGAGAACTTGTTTGCGCAGCAATCGCCGACATAGTGTAGCTGAGGCGGAATAAGGGGAACCAGCCCGCATTTGCCGAGGCAGATGGAAAACCGCCTAAAAACCATCCACAGACTGGCCGGCTCACCGAACGTCGACAAAAATCCGCCTGACGGATTCGTGCCTGGGACAGGCACTCCTTCCCGCCCAGAAAGACGTGCGTTAGACCGCACTGCCAACCGGGCGGGCTATGATATCATATAGCACAGTCCCAGAAAAAGTCACAGTGATCCAGTATTTTATGTTTTATGTTTTACATAAAGTGACGCAGCTTTTTCGGCTATTTACTTTGTATTGTACTTACATATACTTGCTCGATATGTTTGAAAAACTCTTTGTATTCAGGGCAGAAGATAGTCACCATAGACCGAAATTAATTACCTTCTCTGTAGCAGGAACAAATATAGAGAAAGACATGACGTACCATATTACACGACCAGTGCTTAGATAAATCCGGATGAAATTGAAAGTGATAATCTGCATCACGTTCTGCTTCCACAGTTGAACAATATGACTCTTAAGGAAATCACCACAGCTGCTGTGGTAGGTGCATTTATTAAGTTACAACCGATCCATAGCTTAATAATCGTACCTAAAATATCACCGGTGGTAGCTTTCTTAACATTCATTAAATTCAGCGTGCTACACTGGCTGTTCTAAATTGCTTTTCACCATTTACCAATATTCAAGTCAAACTTCTGAGTACTTTATGTGATATACATACTACACTGAAGAGTCAAAAAAACTGTTACACTTGCCTAATATCGTGTAGGGCCCCAGCGAGCACGCAGAAGTGCCGCAACACGACGTGGCATGGACTCGACTAATGTCTGAAGTAGCGCTGGAGGGAACTGACATCATGAATCCAGCATGGCTGTCCATAAATTCGCAAGAATACGAGGGGGCGGAGATCTCTTCTGAACACCACGTTGCAAATGGTTCAAAAATGGTTCAAATGGGTCAAATGGCTCTGAGCACTATGGGACTTAACATCTGAGGTCATCAGTCCCCTAGAACTTAGAACTACTTAAACCTAAGTAACCTAAGGATATCACACACATACATGAACGAGAAAGGATTCGAACCTGCGGCCGTAGCAGCAGCACGGTTCCGGACTGAAGCGCCTAGAACCGCTCGACCACAACGGCCGGCTAGCACGTTGCAAGGCATCCCAGATATGCTCAATAATGTTCATGTCTGGGGAGTTTGGTGGCCAGCGGAAGTGCTTAAGATCAAAAAGTGTGCCACTTTGTAGGAATTTTGGACGTGTGGGGTGTCGCGTTGTCCTGCTGGAATTGCCCAAGACCGTCGGAATGCACATGAATGGATGCAGGTGATCAGACAGGACGCTCACGTCAGTGTCACGTATCTAGATGTATCAGGGGTCCCATATCACTCCAACTGCACACGCCCCACACCATTACAGAGCCTCCACCAGCTGAACAGGCCCCTGCTGACAGGCAGGGTCTGTGGATTCATGAGGTTGTCTTCAGACTCGTGCACGTCCATCTACTCGATACAATTTGAAACGAGACTCGTCCGGCCAGGCAACATGTTTCCAGTCATAAACAGTCCAATATCGGTGTTGACGCGCTCAGGCGAGGCTTAAGGCATTGTGTTGTGCAGTAATCAAGGGTACACGAGTACTGTAGGCCTCGAAAGCCCATATCGGTGATGTTTCGTTGAATGGTTCTTGACGGCCCAGTACTGAAATCTGCAGCAATTAGATGAAGAGTTGCACTTCTTTTACGTTGACCGATTCTCTTCAGTCCTCGTTGGTCCCGTTCTTGCAGAATCTTTTTCTGGCCGCCGCGATGACGGAGATTTGATGTTTTACTGGATTCCTGATATTCACGGTACACTCGTGAAATGGTCGTAAGGGGAAATCTCCATCGCTACCTCGGAGATACTGTGTTCCATCGCTAGTGCACCCATTATAACGCCACGTTCAAACTCACTTAAATCTTGATAACCTGCCACTGTAGCAGCAGTAACCGATCAACAACTGCACCAGACACTTGTTGCCTTATATAGGCGGTGTCGACGGCAGCGCCTTATTCTGCCTGTTTACATATCTTTGTATTTGAATGTTCAAAAATGTTCAGATGTGTGTGAATTTCTAAGGGACCAAACTGCTTAGGTCATCGGTCCCTATATTTACACACTATTTAAATTAATCTACGCTGAGAAACACACACACCCACGCCTGAGGGAGGACTCGAACCTCCGGCGGAAGGGGTCGCACAGTCCGGGACATGGCGCCTCTAACTGCGCGGCTACTCCGTGCGGCTTGTATTTGAATACGCATGCCTGTATCAGTTTCTTTAGCACTTCAATGTAATAACCATACAGACTGTGGCTGATTGACGTACTTGTTTAAATTTTGTACAATAGGGCAGACGTTTATTGGGCCTCTTCTCCTTACCGCTGCGCAGTGGTTTGAGGCGCTGTTAACTAGTTGCTATTTGATCACATGCCACACATGTTACACTGCTGCTGTTTTCCATGAATTCTCTTTCGAGTGCCACAAAAAATTGTGTTGTTCCATTAACAATACAATGATTGTGGTAGTTATGAATGTTATAAACTGTTTGCGTGTTTAGCCGGCCGCGGTGGTCTAGCGGTTCTAGGCGCGCAGTCCGGAACCGCGTGACTGCTACGGTCGTAGGTTCGAATCCTGCCTCGGGCATGGATGTGTGTGATGTCCTTAGGTCAGTTAGGTTTAAGTAGTTCTAAGTTCTAGGGGACTGATGACCACAGATGTTAAGTCCCATAGTGCTCAGAGCCATTTGAACCAATTTTGCGTGTTTCAGGAAATTTGCCGCATTGTGGGCCGTAACTTACTGAAAACTACAGTTATGTATATTTACTCGTTCTTTAGAGTTTGCCTGCCGTGTCCTTACTGCCTCGCCCTGCATATTCTGCAAGCCAGCTTGTGATGTACGGTGGCGGGTGTTCGGGTAAGAATAACTTCCCCACCTCTACACCCCCTCCACTTTGTTTCTGTTCCAATCGAGAATGGCGTACGAGAAAAACGACGGTCCGTAATCATCTGTTTCAGTCCGAATTTCTCTAATTTAGCCGTTAGCGCCGTTTCACTACATTCACATGGGAATCAGTAATTTTTTGGTTGACTCTTCCTCAATTTTAACGGTTGACGTTTTCGTGATGCACGACGGCAGTCTTGAGTAGCGTCTGCCATTGTTGTTAGAGGACCATATTCCTGGCACTCCCGCACTTTCTACGCGAACCCGTTACGAAATGTTATACTCTCCTTTGGATCTCTTCTATCTCTATGTCCGCTGTTAACCCTGTCTGGTAAGGATCACCGAGCAATGGGAAATGTCATACAATTGGTCGAATGCAGCTGTTTTGTGAGTGCAAATGGAGGCAATGCTGCATCACAATTATGTTTGTTAAAATACAATCTGTAGTTGTAGACCATGTAAGAAAGAGTATATTCCCAATCAGTGGAGAGTGTCATGATGAGGGACATGCATACAAGGCTTACCAGTGATAGAAACAGGAGTATCACCGAAGTGAAGCCTAGAGGGCAGCAGATTGATATCTGTTTGGTGCAAAGTAGTTTATGAGTTACCATATACACTTGTTTCCACATAGTAAGGAAATATAACAAAATAGCATTTTTTTAACAGTCTTTTGCCTGATTTAACGACACCCTCCTGCGCCAAATTCTTCCTTCACTAATATTGAGTGTCTTAGATTATTCTTTGTATATACTTCAACGTGTTTATTTTCCTACAATTTTTGACTGCTACGGCTTTCTCTGGTACCATTTATTCCTTGCTGTTTTAACACATGTCCTACCACCCGTCTCTTCTCCAAGTCTGTGCCTTCTACATGTCACTTTCCTTGCAAATTATGCCGACCTCCTTATCTTATGAGTACATTTAATTTTCAGCTTCCTGTAACACCACATCTCAAACACTTCGGTTCTCTTCTTTTCTAGATCTCATGCAGTCCACGATTCACTACGATACAATGCTGTGCTACGAACACATATTGCTGGAAATTTGTTTTTCACATTAACGCCCACGTTGGACATTACCACAATTATTTCAGCGAATAATGCCCTCCTTGTCTGTTCATCATGAGTGTTATTTTGCTTCCATGGCACCAGAACTCCTTAACTTCGTCTACTACATGGTATTCATTTTCGATAATAAGTTTATCCTTAATCTCATTTCAATTTCCCTCATTACTTTCGTCGTTCTTCGGTTTAGTTTCAGTCCATATTCTCTATTTATTAGATTGTTCACACCATTCAACACATCCTGTGATTCTTCCTCAGTTTCCCTGAGAACAGCAGTGACAACAGCGAATCGTATCTCTGACAGCCCTTCAATCTGAATTTTAATCGTACCACTGGATCTCTCTTTGATTCCTGTCATTGTTTCTTCGATGTAGAGGTTGAAAACAGCGATATTGGGCAAACTAATGAACAATTTACACCTGAGTTGAGTATGTCGTTGCCACAGTACCGCTGAAAAAAATAATATATGGAACGTGCCTGCGTCTTCTTCGAGCAGTCCGCGTTTGAGAGTAAGGCGGTATGCGTGCTGTTACGGAAATGGCAGAAGAAGCTTATGATATCCACCTTGTTCAAGTGGCATCAAATTTTATGTACATTACGAAGATTAGAAAATGACTATTACCAGATTTAAGACGAGTGGAACTGAGACAGTGCTGGTAATGAGGTTAACAGTTTATTTTTTAGCTGTTGAAAGACAGTAGTAAATTTTAATCTCAGTTTCGGTGACAGAGGTGTTAGCAGTGGATTGCCGCGGTCTATGATTGGCATCAGACCGGTACTTAGTGTCAATTCGATTCGAAGCGCAGCCCCCACAAATTTAATCAGATAATCTTCGTACAGAACTGGAAGCTCTGCGCACCAAATTTCGCACACTTCATTCTCCAAAATCACCTACGAATTTAGTCGTGTCGATGTGTAAGTTCGAAGCGTTTTTGTTTTGCGTGTTGGTATTCCGGTTGCTATGCGTTTATTTATAGATTGTTATTTTTTTAAATTGTAGTTTACTGTTGCTATATGTGTCTACATGTTGTGATTTTGTCATTTGAAGATACTGAGTGAAGCTGTGGACGCCACAAAGTGGAGTGCAGAGTGGAGAAAGCAGGAAGATTTCCGACATATTCTTCTCTTTGAATTACATAGAGAGTTGATGGCAGTGGAGACAGCCAGAAATATTTGCACCGTATGTGGGGATAATGTCATTGGGCAGAGCACCACAATAAAATGTTTTTCTCGTTTTAAGGAGGACCATTTTGACATTAGTGACTCTCCACGTTCAGAAAGACCTTCGACGTTTGATGAAGATCGTTTAAAGGTATTAATACACAGTGATCCACGCCAGTGTACTCGAGATCTGGCAGATGTGATAGACTGTAATTATTCCACCATTGTGTGACATTTGCATGAAATGGGGAAGATTCAAAAATCGGGTGTACGGGTACCGCTTTCTCTAAGGTAAAATCACAAAAATCTGCTGCTTTGTTCGTCATCAATTGACTTGCTTTCAGCTCTGACCATTCCTATCTCGTATCGTTACTGGTGACGAGAAATGGTGCCTCTGTTCTAACGTAAGGAAAAGAAAGAACTGGTTGAGGCCAAACGAAGCAGCAACTCCCCGTACAAAGAACTGCGCGCATCTACAAAAGATAGTGTTATGCATATGGTGGAACAGTGACGGTGTGGTGTACTGCGACTTGCTTCCCCGAAGTGTAACCATAAACGCTGACATTTACTGTCAACGGCGAGAAAGCCACCAGACGAAATCCAAGAAGAACGACAAGGAAAACTGCGTGAAGTGATGTTACCTCACGATAACCCTCGCACGCATTCTGCTAGATGGGTTGGGAAGTCATTCCACACTCACTAGATTCATATAATCTTGTGCCCTCAGATTTTCACTTTTTCCGCTCCCTATCGAACATCCTTCAATAAACTTCCTTTCCGAACGTGGCTCAACGAGTTCTTCGCCTCAAATCCACGTGATTTCTACAGTCGCGGACTCGAAAAGTTACCCCAGCGTTGGCGGAGTGAAGAAGAATATAGACTGCAGCCCCAAAGAAAGTAGTATAGGCATGCGTATTCTACTTTGAGATACGTAAACAGGTAAAATGATCTCGGAACACGACGACTTCTTTCGCTCAAAACCTGTGATTTCTACAGTCGCGGGATCGAAAAGTTACACCAACGTTGGGGGTCTGCCGTGAATAGAGAAGGAAAATGTATTATTGATGACAAATGAATCTGTTGTGTTTAACTTATGGAAAAACGGTACGAACTTATGCACCAACCCAATATATTAAAGGAGGACAGTATGTAGCACTTCCTTCCCAGTGTTGCAATTTTAATGGCGAGCAAAGTACATTCTAAAACTATATATAAAAGGAAAATTTGATTGGCTCCCCAGCTATAAAGTATGATCAAAGTCTCACTCATACCAGATCTCCAAATTTTTGCAGTGCTCTGCATCGCTTTCCTCCTTTTCGTCCTCGTAAAGTCCGCCCCAATAGCTGAACGGACGCCGGCACGGTAGCTCAGTGTGTTCGGTCAGGGAGTGATTGGATCTACAACGATCTTCAAAACGGATGTCCTCTCAAGTTCGCTACGACGACAAAAAAAAAAAAAAAAAGTCAGCGCATTGGAATGCCACGCACGGGGGCCCGGGTTCGATTCATTCCCGACTGGGGAGGGAGATTTTCTACCCTCAGGGACTGGGTGCTGTGCTGTCATCATCATTTCATCCCTATTGTCGACGCTCAAGTCGCCCAATGTGGCGTCGCACTCAATAAAACTTGCACTTGGCGGCCGAACTTCCCGACTGGGAACTCCTGACCACTGACGCAATACGCTCATTTTTTTCCTCGTAAAATGATACGGTCCCTAGATTACTACAGCTGACAACACAGACTTTCATCACAGGATCAGAAACATAACGTTTTCATTGTCTACTAATAACTTAATAAAATTTCCGTACATGAAATATGGCAGAAGATGGTAACATGTACATGTCCGACACCCCGAGTGAGGAATCCTATGACAGACAAAAAGGGAATAGAGAAAGAAAAGGAAAAGAAAATACGTGTTCTTTGGTTCTCAGGAACCAATGACCACATGAAACAGCTGAACGTGTCGAAAATGTATGACAAGTCATGGTGATCAAAATCTTGATTCGTTTGCTCATTTCTTTCGCTGTACTTCCCCTAGAATCAGCGTGTGTTTCGCCACGGGGTGATGACGCGGCCGTCATGAAGAGCAGTGACGGAGTCGAAACGTGCTGGGCGTGTCCGGCGCCAAGAGGCCACCGACGGCCAGCGAGCCCGCTCCCACGTAAGGAAGCGCCGAGCAGTCTGGTGCAACCGTGGGCCACGTCACGGTCTTCCACAGAATGATCATGAAACATGCTATGCTACTCTGCGTGACGCAGAGTGAATCAAAAATGTAGATCTCGAATAATCTGTCGCTCAAAGAATGAGGTCTTGTCAACACGGAGCTGCTACAGGTGGAGAACTACACTGAAGACCCAAAGAAACTGGTACACCAGCCTATTATCGTGTAGGGGCCACGCGAGCACGAAGAAGTGCCGCATCACGGCGTGGCATGGACTCTACTAACGTCCGAAGTAGTGCTGGCTGGAACTGACGCCATAAATCCTGCAGGGCCGTCCATAAATCCATAAGAGTAAGAGAAGGTGGAGATCTCTTCTGAACAGCAAGGCATCCCAGATATACTCAATAATGTTCAAGCCTGGGGAGTTTGGTGGCCAGTGGAAGTATTTAAACATAGAAGAGCGTTCCTGGAGCTACTCTGTAGCAATGAGCTATTCTGTAGCAATTCTGGAAGTGTGAAGTGTCGCGTTGTCCTGCTGGAATTGTCCAAGTCCGTCGGAATGCACAACGGACATGCATGTGATCAGACAGGATGCTTACGTACGTGTCATTTGTCGGAGCCGTATAGGGGGTCATACCACTCCAACTGCACACGCCCCACACCATTATAGAGCCTCCACCAACTTGAACAGTTCCCTGCTCACATGCAGGGTCCATGGATTCGTGAGGTTGTCTCCATATCTGTACACGTACGTCCGCTCTATACGATTTGAAACGAGACTCGTCCTGCCAGCCAAAAAAAAAATGGCTCTGAGCACTACGGGATTTAACATCTATGGGCATCAGTCCCCTAGAACTTAGAACTACTTAAACCTAACTAAGCTAAGGACATCACACAACACCCAGTCATCACGAGGCAGAGAAAATCCCTGACCCCGCCGGGAATCGAACCTGGGAACCCGGGCGCGGGAAGCGAGAACGCCACCTCACGACCACGAGCTGCGGACCCAGGCGAGGCGTAAAGCTTTGTGTCGTGCAGTCATCAAGGGTCCATGAGTGTGCCTTCGGTTCTGAAAGCCCATATCAATGGTGTTTAGTTGGAAGATTCTCACGCTGACACTTGTTGATAGCTCAGGTTTGAAATCTGCAGTAATTTTCGTCGTTGGTCCCATTCTTGTAGGATCTTTTTCCGGCCGCGGCGATGTCGGAGGTTTGTTGTTTTACACTCGTGGAATGGTTGCACGGGAAAATCCCCACTTCATCACTACCTCTGAGATGCTGTGTCCCATCGCTCGTGTACCGACTATAACGCCACCTGCAAACTCACTTATGTCTTGATAGCCTGCCATTGTAGCAGCAGTAGCCGACTGCGCCAGACACTTGTTGTCTTATATAGGCGTTGCCGACCGCAGCGCCGTATTCTGCCTGTTCACATATCTCTGTATTTGAGTACACATGGCTATAACAGTTTCTTTGGCGCTTCTGTGTAGTTCGTTTGCACGAGGATGGAGAAAAACGCTGCCCGCATCGTTAGCTTCGGCAGTTGTCACAGCATTCGCTCAGGCATTCACGTAGAGTTACTTACTGAAACCACGAACAAACTTAAATCAACATGGAAGATATAAAAATATAGGTCCTGTACCCGTACAACTGCCGCTAAAACAAAGACATAGTCACGGTATTGTTCTATACAAAGCAACAAAATGACGCATGGCAATAAGGAGCACACTGATAGACCAAGCCCTCACAGTTTCGTGACAAATACAACGGTGATCTGGAAACAAGGTGCGGCGGAGGAACAGCTGTCTGCTGTGGGTGCTACATGCCGCGCGTTGCGTTCACGTACCGGTGGCGTAACATCGCCCGGCGGGGGATATGACGTCACAATGGATCACGCAAACATACTGTTCTGCAGGTTATTCGGCTTTTCCTGGAAGACACTCGGCTTGGTGGCTGTGGGGGTTACCTGAATAGATACAAATCGAAGGTATTAAACAGTTTTCCCTCGCTGCAAACCTGCTGTGACTTGACTATCGGACGGAATCTACTGTCACATCCCATGTGCTTTTGTATACACAGCGACAATTATTGGACTATAGGAAAAAAACGAAAATTAATTCCCAACTACATGGTGCACACACTTTATCCAACACGCAAACGGCACTAGAGATATTCGGATTTAGGTCTTGACATGTTCGATATGCCTCCCATCATTGGCGATGATGTGGCACAGACGAATAGCGAAATTATGCATGAGCCGTTGAAATGGAACATCGATGCTGTCGATGACCTCTTGAATAGCTGTTTTCAGCTCAGCAATAGTTTTGGGGCTATTGCTGTACACCTTGTCTTTAATGCATCCCCACAGAAATAAGTCGATTAAGTTCAGATTCGGAGAATACGGCGGCCAATCGAGGCCCATGCCAGTGATATCTGGGTACCCCAGAGCCAAAATTCCGCGACCAGAATGCTCCTCCAGGACGTCAAAACTCTTGTGGTTGGATGGAGTCGAACTCCGTCTTGCATGAACCACATGTTGTCGAAATCAGGGTCACTTTGGATAATGGGGACGGAATCATCTTCCAAAATTTTCACGTGCCGTTCGGTACTCACCGTGCCTTCAAGGAATATCGTACCGATTATCCCGTGACTGGACATTGTACACCACACAGTTGACGATGAAAACACTTCTCGATCGCGAAATGCGGATTCTCAGTCCCCAAAATGCGCCAGTATCTTATTGACGAACCCATCCAAATGAAAGAGGGGTTCGTCGCTAAACAAACCATATTCACATCATCAAAATTACCATCATTTCCCGCGGCCAACCGTCCAATTTGAACGTTCTAACGTAGACCGTTCAAAAGTTATGACGATTTTATTTCTTATAGTTCATAATTGTCACCCTGTACGAAAACAATGTGTGTAGATTTAACGGCACAAGAGAAGAAAACTGTTGTGGATTGGCAGGAGCCAACCCACGGGGTTTGGAGGAAGCCGAAAGGCACGCGTTTAAGTTCACGCAGGCTGGCGTGAGGTCTGGAACATGACAAGGTATTTAGACTTCAGAAAAAAGATGCTACTTGGTGGAATACTTAACTTTTAATCCAGTGTGCTTTGCACGCGTGGGTTCGAATCCCATCCCCGTCGCCAAAATGTTGTGGATTGGCAGAAGCCAACCCACGGGGTTTGGAGGAAGCCGAAAGGCACGGGTTTAAGCTCACGCAGGCTGGTGTGAGGTCTGGAACATGACAAGGTATTTAGACTTCATAAAAAAGGTGGTACTTGCTGGAATACTTAACTTTTAATCCATTAATGTTGAATGTAGCTCTTGTCTGTACATTATTTACAATATCAATAGCAACTGATAATGGCGCCTTGCTAGGTCGCAGCAAATGACGTAGCTGAAGGCTATGCTAACTATCGTCTCGGCAAATGAGAGCGTATTTTGTCAGTGAACCATCGCTAGCAAAGTCGGTTGTACAACTGGGGCGAGTGCTAGGAAGTCTCTCTAGACCTGCCGCGTGGCGGCGCTCGGTCTGCAATCACTGATAGTGGCGACACGCGGGTCCGACGTATACTAACGGACCGCGGCCGATTTAAAGGCTACCACCTAGCAAGTGTGGTGTCTGGCGGTGACACCACAAAAACACAGCCAAGATCACAAAGAATAGTGACAATAATAGCAGCATACACTGCATTGTATGCTGGGCTAAGATCGGTAGCGACTTAAAGCAGGTGACTATTGGTCCGAAGTCGTGCATCTTCTTGCCGCTTTTTGTTGATTCTGTACTACCATTAGCTAAGACTTCTTGAGAAGTGCACCATTTGTAAACGCTGCAGGAGAAACTGAAAAAGAGCCGTTATTACCTGTGATCCAAGTAAAATCACTTTTTTACTCTCCATTATTTTATTCACAAGACATATACACACTGCAGTCGTTACCGACTCCTAACCGCAATCTATCCGTTTCTAGGACGTGTACGACACATGACAAAGGTACACAGCTTACTAAAAACACTCCCTTCCATCTCCCCCTCACCGATTAATGGTACACGAGACTCAGTCGACACTCTGCCGTAGAAGCAAAGATTTTTTTAATTGTCCCTTGTAGTCATTATCACTGAGGGTGTTGGTTACAGTCACACGATGCATGCGTGCTAAGGGTCTTCATTGACACACTGCATGGCGGCATCTAGCTACAGCTTGATGATATAATTCAATTTTGTATAAAATAATTTTGGGTATTGGTCCGCGTCGTTGTAAACTACTAAACCAAATCAACTGGCGACGTTTCGACAGACTTTCTCCGGCCCTCTTCAGGACGCCCTCAAGGGGACCAAAGCAAGTAGGTCGAAACGTCAACAGCTGAGTTGATTGAGTTGCTTACAACGACACGGCGCAATACCAAAAATTATTTTATCCAAAATGACACTGGCGGTGGAGGCCTAAGAACCTATACAATTTAAGTATCTCTAAATTTAATAGCGTCTAGCTTCGTACACCAGAGCACTGGGCATACGTTATGCCCGACAGGGAGAGCTGGAGCACGTTCAACCTGTGCTCAAGGAAAATGGATATTCGTCACGTCAGATTTGCACAGCTTTAGAGAGAAGTAAACGTCAGCAGTTAGAAACTAAAGATGATGAGAAGATGTTCGAGCCCACTGGGATCCACTGTTATGTACTCAGCAGTTCGTGTAAATTATGCAGAATTCTAAAAAAAAACGTGATGCGAAAGTAATCTCCAGATCACTTAAAAAACCTATGGTTATTTTGCCCAAAAGAATTATCTTGGTGTGACTGTGAAGTCGGGATGAGGGGGGACACTTAGCACGGAAGGGCAAGGCCTCCATAATGTCACTCCTTAAACACAACAACTACCAAATCAATAAGTTAACAATTTATTCAAAGACAATATTTATAAAACAGCTAAGAGACAATCAACACTTGGCCATCTTAAGACAATACCAAAACATCACAGATAGTCTGTTTCTCAAGCAAGGCAGCAAATTACAATTACGAACTCTCGCTTAAAGAGATGAGCCACAGAAATTTCAATACTTAAAGGAACAATAAATTACAATCTGAAAGTGATTTAAAGAAATGTGTCACAGATAATTTATTTAAAGGAGCAATAATTTGCAATATGAAAATGATTTATGAAACGCACACCAGTTCGTTAAGAACCCAAATAACACAAGCAGTACAAGAAATTATAATTTAACACAATTCCTTCCCAAATAAATAAAAAACCTATATTTTTTTAAACATACATGAAACACATTAAGTATTTACCAAACGGGCAGTGATGCCAGGCTGCCCTGGGCAAAAGGTGACTTAAATTAAAATGCCGGAAGCAGCAGACCAGCCATCCAAAACAACAACTAAACTTTGGAGCCCAACCGGGAGTCACTTCCCATTAGACGGCACGTCACAGCTTCTGTGCACCGAAGCGGAACGTGCCGCCGCACCCACACACCCAAACTCGCAGAAAACTGGAACACAAACAGACCGCAGACGACACGGCAAACACCAACCAAACATCAATTACTATAAGTAAAGAGATCAATAAACAACAGATAAAAACTAATAAACAGTACTAATACTGACTGAGTCCATTCAAATAAATGCTCTTACATAAAGGAACTACGTACAAATGACTAGCCTTACAGAATACTAGTCTTTACTAATTAACTGAGTTGTTGTTGTTGTTGTGGTCATCAGTCCATGCTACTCTATCCTGTGCAAGCTCCTTCATCTCCCAGTACCTACTGCAACCTACATGCTTCTGAATCTGCTTAGTGTATTCATCTCTTGGTCTCTCCCTATGATTTTTACCCTCCACACTGCCCTCCAATACTAAATTGGTGATCCCTTGATGCCTCAGAACATGTCCTACCAACCGATCCCTTCTTCTGGTCAAGTTGTGCCACAAACTTCTCTTCTCCCCAATCCTATTCAATACTTCCTCATTAGTTATGTGATCTACCCATCTAATCTTCAGCATTCTACTGTAGCACCACATTTCAAAAGCTTCTATTCTCTTCTTGTCCAAACTATTTACCGTCCATGTTTCACTTCCATACATGGCTACACTCCATACAAATACTTTCAGAAATAACTTCCTGACACTTAAATCTATACTCGATGTTAACAAATTTCTCTTCTTCAGAAACGCTTTCCTTGCCATTGCCAGTCTACATTTTATATCCTCTCTACTTCGTCCATCATCAGCTATTTTGCTCCCCAAATAGCAAAACTCCTTTACTGCTTTAAGTGTCTCATTTCCTAATCTAATACCCTCAGCATCACCCGACTTAACTCGACTACATTCCATTATCCTCGTTTTGCTTTTGTTGATGTTCATCTTATATCCTCCCTTCAAGACACCATCCATTCCGTTCAACTGCTCTTCCAAGTCCTTTGCTGTCTCTGACAGAATTACAATGTCATCGGCGAACCTCAAAGTTTTTATTTCTTCTCCATGGATTTTAATACCTACTCCAAATTTTTCTTTTGTTTCCTTTACTGCTTGCTCAATATAGAGATTGAATAACATCGGGGAGAGGCTACAACCCTGTCTTACTCCCTTCCCAACCACTGCTTCCCTTTCATGTCCCTCAACTCTTATAACTGCCATCTGGTTTCTGTACAAGTTGTAAATAGCCTTTCGCTCCCTGTATTTTACCCCTGCCACCTTTAGAATTTGAAAGAGAGTATTCCAGTCAATATTGTCAAAAGCTTTCTCTAGGTCTACAAATGCTAGAAACGTAGGTTTGCCTTTCCTTAATCTTTCTTCTAAGATAAGTCGTAAGGTCAGTATTGCCTCACGTGTTCCAGTATTTCTTCGGAATCCAAACTGATCTTCCCCGAGGTCGGCTTCTACTAGTTTTTCCATTCGTCTGTAAAGAATTCGTGTTAGTACTTTGCAGCTGTGGCTTATTAAACTGATTGTTCGGTAATTTTCACATCTGTCAACACCTGCTTTCTTTGGGATTGGAATTATTATATTCTTCTTGAAGTCTGAGGGTATTTCGCCTGTTTCATACATCTTGCTCACCAGATGGTAGAGTTTTGTCAGAACTGGCTCTCCCAAGGCCGTCAGTAGTTCCAATGGAATGTTGTCTACTCCGGGGACCTTGTTTCGACTCAGGTCCTTCAGTGCTCTGTCAAACTCTTCACGCAGTATCGTATCTCCCATTTCATCTTCATCTACATCCTCTTCCATTTCCATAATATTGTCCTCAAGTACATCGCCCTTGTATAGACCCTCTATATACTCCTTCCACCTTTCTGCTTTCCCTTCGTTGCTTAGAACTGGGTTTCCATCTGAGCTCTTGATATTCATACAAGTCGTTCTCTTATCTCCAAAGGTCTCTTTAATTTTCCTGTAGGCGGTATCTATCTTACCCCTAGTGAGATAGGCCTCTACATCCTTACATTTGTCCTCTAGCCATCCCTGCTTAGCCATTTTGCACTTCCTGTCGATCTCATTTTTGAGACGTTTGTATTCCTTTTTGCCTGTTTCACTTACTGCATTTTTATATTTTCTCCTTTCATCAATTAAATTCAATATTTCTTCTGTTACCCAAGGATTTCTACTAGCCCTCGTCTTTTTACCTACTTGATCCTCTGCTGCCTTCACTACTTCATCCCTCAAAGCTACCCATTCTTCTTCTACTGTATTCATTTCCCCCATTCCTGTCAATTGCTCCCTTATGCTCTCCCTGAATCTCTGTACAACCTCTGGTTCTTTCAGTTTATCCAGGTCCCATCTCCTTAAATTCCCACCTTTTTGCAGTTTCTTCAGTTTTAATCTACAGGTCATAACCAATAGATTGTGGTCAGAGTCCACATCTGCCCCTGGAAATGTCTTACAATTTAAAACCTGGTTCCTAAATCTCTGTCTTACCATTATATAATCTATCTGATACCTTTTAGTATCTCCAGGGTTCTTCCATGTATACAACCTTCTATCATGATTCTTAAACCAAGTGTTAGCTATGATTAAGTTGTGCTCTGTGCAAAATTCTATCAGGCGGCTTCCTCTTTCATTTCTTAGCCCCAATCCATATTCACCTACTACGTTTCCTTCTCTCCCTTTTCCTACACTCGAATTCCAGTCACCCATGACTATTAAATTTTCGTCTCCCTTCACTATCTGAATAATTTCTTTTATTTCATCATACATTTCTTCAATTTCTTCGTCATCTGCAGAGCTAGTTGGCATATAAACTTGTACTACTGTAGTAGGTGTGGGCTTCGTATCTATCTTGGCCACAATAATGCGTTCACTATGCTGTTTGTAGTAGCTTACCCGCATTCCTATTTTCCTATTCATTATTAAACCTACTCCTGCATTACCCCTATTTGACTTTGTGTTTATAACCCTGTAGTCACCTGACCAAAAGTCTTGTTCCTCCTGCCACCGAACTTCACTAATTCCCACAATATCTAACTTTAACCTATCCATTTCCCTTTTTAAATTTTCTAACCTACCTGCCCGATTAAGGGATCTGACATTCCACGCTCCGATCCGTAGAACGCCAGTTTTCTTTCTCCTGATAACGACATCCTCTTGAGTAGTCCCCGCCCGGAGATCCGTATGGGGGACTATTTTACCTCCGGAGTAAGTGTTGTCAATAGGAGTGACCCAAATTTTACAGCAATATACAAGGGACGTCAATTTGATGGCAATCAAAATATACTGAAAATCTCATACGAGGCAATACATAAAATTCTGGATACTCTCCCAAATAAATAAATAAATATAACACACACACCTTCGAGCTAATCAGCTTCCTAATATTAATCCAACCTGCGGATTTTTAAAAAGAAATAGTAACAGCTGGTCTCCATGCGGTTTCACACTCTGCCGGCTGCTCTTACTTCAACAACACGTAAATTAGTACAACCAAGCAACAAGTACACTGGCTGCAACGCAAATCGTTCAACGAAACGAAGGCACCAAAATCACTTAAACGTTCGATGGAGAGCGTTGTTCGAGATGGTCTCCAGAGATGAGTCTCTCCGAGAAAATAGGCACCAAAGCAATGAGACGATCGGCGCCCGGAGTTGACATCAGGCAGGTCCACCACAAACTCGTGACGACATTACGAGGTAGACCCGCCGTGCCGCTGCTGGCCGAGTCCGTGTGTTTTCCTCTTAGTCCACGCAAGCACGTCCTTGCGCCTCGTAGCGAGTCCAACTGCTCCGCGCGCCCAAAACCCCGCGAGATCACAACAGGGGCAAAGATCCTAGTACAGCCGGGTAATCGAAAGTGTTGCGCCAAGGAGCTGGTGTGCCGGAAAAGGCGCACCACGGCTCACTTGGTTCGTGGAACGCTGTGGCAAGGCCTACACTAGCTACATCAAATGTAAAATCATGAAAGATGTGTGGAACGTGATCACTACACTCGCCTTTCGCAGCCCAGGACGTTTGCAAAAGTTGAGCACTGTATCTCCGTAGGACACTCCAAGGATTATTACATCAGTCTCAGAATGAAGAGAATGTACATCGTCACAATACGATTATCTTGTCATGAATATCATTTATTTTACGTTTTAAAATTGCATATATGCAAATTGTAAATTATACAGCGTGTTTCAAGAGGAAAAGTGAAGTTTTTAGAGGTTGATAGCGAAGACTAAGTCGAATAAAACATCAAGTAACATGTGTCCAATTTTTATTGATTACAGCAATATAGCTGTTAGAATGTTATACAAACAAATATGCATGGTTATTAAACAAAGGAAAAATTAGTTTTCATAAATTCCAAATCCGACTTCGACGTGCTTTCGAATTCTCTTCACAACAGCACGTGTAACATTTCTTAGGTCTTACTGCCGCTCGTTTATGCACGCCATGCTCTTGTACGTAGTGGAAACTCTGCATTTGCTTACGACTGCGTTCTAACAACTGAATAATGTCTTCTGTTGGGGATAGAGCCAGTCTCACGAAGTTTAGCGAAAACAAGAGTAAACGCTGCTGACTCCGGTACTCTGCTACTAGGAAAGCGTCTACCGTGTCCTCTACAAGCAGCAGCAGCGTCTCCACAACGAAATCCACACAAAAATACTGTATCTTCGTACTCAGCATTCGTCAGTACCCAAAGCACCCTTAAACGATGCAGCAAAATTTTTCCAACAAATCGCAATAACAGTTGACAAATCCCACTACTAAAATTAAACACAACTCCACAGTTTTAACATCAAAACAAAAGTAACTGTGAATAAATAATCTCTGCAACACCAACATGCGAAATGAATACTTACCCTGCAACCAATTGTACATCTGTAATAAACAAAAATTGGGCACTTGTTGTACAGGGTGCCTCAGCAGCAATAGCCAATATTCATGGATAGGACAGGAGTGACCATTCAAAGCAAAACCGCATAATACACATGGGCTCTAAAATGCATATCTTAAGAGCTATGAGCAGTTGTTTGTCTTCGCTAGTCTGAGACACGTCTCTTCTACTGAAAGAGTGTTCATAGCTCTTAAGGTATTGAAACCTACAGTTATGGATAAAGCGATGTAAGGCGAAAAGTTGGAGCCCAAGCACCATCATGTGTCATTTCTTGTTACTACCTTAATGACATAAATACCTCTGAAACAGGTAGGCCTTTGGCAAACACAATTTCAGTTAACTACAACACAAATTGAGTAAGATATCAGATCTCAATAATAGGACAATAAAAACAGGTAGGCCTTGATTAATAAGAGTTTCAGTTAACCCAAATTACGAAATAGCTCTTAATTTAATTAAAAGGGAACAGGCAGGCCTCCACTGATGATAATTTCAGTTACGTGAAATCACCAAATAGAAAACAGAGAGGTCAGCTTTAATAACAGCTTCAGCTAAGTAAAATTACCAAATAGAAAACAGGCAGGCCTTCTTTAATAACAGCTTCAGTTAAGTAAAATTACCAAATACTAACAGACATGTCTCCTTTAATAACAGCTTCAGTTAAATAAGACTACCAAACAGAAAACAGGTAGGCTTTCACGAATAACTGCTTCAGTTAAGTAACCAAGAGTTTGAATTGCCTGCTCACAAGAGGTGCTCCAGAAGGCTTATACACAAGGAGCATAAGACTACACCAAATAGGAAGGCCAAGAAAGGTTCGTTGGGTACAGACCGGCAAAGAAATATTAACACTGCAAGGTTAATTACGTGAAAGCAACAATAACTAGCCGAACGGTATACCCGCGTTACTGCAAGAGACCGTCACTACAACGACGAAAAAACGCCCGAAAAAAACTAGGCTTTTTTTTTTGGTCATCAGTCTACTGATTGGTTTGATGCGGCCCGCCACGAATTCCTTTCCTGTGCTAATCTTTTCATCTCAGAGTAGCACTTGCAACCTACGTCCTCAATTATTTGCTTGACGGATTCCAATCTCTGTCTTCCTCTACAGTTTTTGCCCTCTACAGCTCCCTCTAGTACCATGGAAGTCATTCCCTCATGTCTTAGCAGATGTCCTATCATCCTGTCCCTTCTCCTTATCAGTGTTTTCCACATATTCCTTTCCTCTCCGATTCTGCGTAGAACCTCCTCATTCCTTACCTTATCAGTCCACCTAATTTTCAACATTCGCCTATAGCACCACATCCAAATGCTTCGACTCTCTTCTGTTCCGGTTTTCCCACAGTCCATGTTTCACTACCATACAATGCTGTACTCCAGACGTACATCCTCAGAAATTTCTTCCTCAAATTAAGGCCGGTATTTGATATTAGTAGACTTCTCTTGGCCAGAAATGCCTTTTTTGCCATAGCGAGTCTGCTTTTGATGTCCTCCTTGCTCCGTCCGTCATTGGTTATTTTACTGCCTAGGTAGCAGAATTCCTTAACTTCATTGACTTCGTGACCATCAATCCTGATGTTAAGTTTCTCGCTGTTCTCATTTCTACTACTTCTCATTACCTTCGTCTTTCTCCGATTTACTCTCAAACCATACTGTGTACTCATTAGACTGTTCATTCCGTTCAGTAGATCATTTAATTCTTCTTCACTTTCACTCAGGATAGCAATGTCATCAGCGAATCGTATCATTGATGTCCTTTCACCTTGTATTTTAATTCCACTCCTGAACCTTTCTTTTATTTCCATCATTGCTTCCTCGATGTACAGATTGAAGAGTAGGGGCGAAAGGCTACAGCCTTGTTTTACACCCTTCTTAATACGAGCACTTCGTTCTTGATCATCCACTCTTATATTATTCCCTCTTGGTTGTTGTACATATTGTATATGACCCGTCTCTCCCTATAGCTTACCCCTACTTTTTTTCAGAATCTCGAACAGCTTGCACCATTTTATATTGTCGAACGCTTTTTCCAGGTCGACAAATCCTATGAAAGTGTCTTGATTTTTCTTTAGCCTTGCTTCCATTATTAACCGTAACGTCAGAATTGCCGCTCTCGTCCCTTTACTTTTCCTAAAGCCAAACTGATCGTCACCTAGCGCATTCTCAATTTTCTTTTCCATTCTTCTGTATATTATTCTTGTAAGCAGCTTCGATGCATGAGCTGTTAAGCTGATTGTACGATAATCCTCGCACTTGTCAGCTCTTGCCGTCTTCGGAATTGTGTGGATGATGCTTTTCCGAAAGTCAAATGGTATGTCGCCAGACTCATATATTCTACACACCAACGTGAATAGTCGTTTTGTTGCCACTTTCCCCAATGATTTTAGAAATTCTGATGGAATGTTATCTATCCCTTCTGCCTTATTTGACCGTAAGTCCTCCAAAGCTCTTTTAAATTCCGATTCTAATACTGGATCCCCTATCTCTTCTAAATCGACTCCTGTTTCTTCTTCTATCACATCAGACAAATCTTCACCCTCGTAGAGGCTTTCAATGTATTCTTTCCACCTATCTGCTCTCTCCTCTGCATTTATCAGTGGAATTCCCGTTGCACTCTTAATGTTACCACTGTTGTTTTTAATGTCACCAAAGGTTGTTTTGACTTTCCTGTATGCTGAGTCGGTCCTTCCGACAATCATATCTTTTTCGATGTCTTCACATTTTTCCTGCAGCCATTTCGACTTAGCTTCCCTGCACTTCCTATTTATTTGATTCCTCAGTGACTTGTATTTCTGTATTCCTGATTTTCCCGGAACATGTTTGTACTTCCTCCTTTCATCAATCAACTGAAGTATTTCTTCTGTTACCCATGGTTTCTTCGCAGCTACCTTCTTTGTACCTATGTTTTCCTTCCCAACTTCTGTGATGGCCCTTTTTAGAGATGTCAATTCCTCTTCAACTGTACTGCCTACTGCGCTATTCCTTATTGCTGTATCTATAGCGTTAGAGAACTTCAAACGTATCTCGTCATTCCTTAGTACTTCCGTATCCCACTTCTTTGCGTATTGATTCTTCCTGACTAATGTTTTGAACTTCAGCCTACTCTTCATCAATACTATATTGTGATCTGAGTCTATATCTGCTCCTGGATACGCCTTACAATCCAGTATCTGATTTCGGAATCTCTGTCTGACCATGATGTAATCTAATTGAAATCTTCCCGTATCTCCCGGCCTTTTCCAAGTATACCTCCTCCTCTTGTGATTCTTGAACAGGGTATTCGCTATTACTAGCTGAAACTTGTTACAGAACTCAATTAGTCTTTCTCCTCTTTCATTCCTCGTCCCAAGCCCATATTCTCCTGTAACCTTTTCTTCTACTCTTTCCCCTACAACTGCATTCCAGTCGCCCATGACTATTAGATTTTCGTCCCCCTTTACATACTGCATTACCCTTTCAATATCCTCATACACTTTCTCTATCTGTTCATCTTCAGCTTGCGACGTCGGCATGTATACCTGAACTATCGTTGCCGGTGTTGGTCTGCTGTCGATTCTGATTAGAACAACCCGGTCACTGAACTGTTCACAGTAACACACCCTCTGCCCTATCTTCCTATTCATAACGAATCCTACACCTGTTATACCATTTTCTGCTGCTGTTGATATTACCCGATACTCATGTGACCAGAAATCCTTGTCTTCCTTCCACTTCACTTCACTGACCCCTACTATATCTAGACTGAGCCTTTGCATTTCCCTTTTCAGATTTTCTAGTTTCCCTGCCACGTTCAAGCTTCTGACATTCCGCGCCCCGACTCGTAGAACGTTATCCTTTCGTTGATTATTCAATCTTTTTCTCATGGTAACCTCCCCCTTGGCAGTCCCCTCCCGGATATCCGAATGGGGGACTATTCCGGAATCTTTTGCCAATGGAGAGATCATCATGACACTTCTTCAATTACAGGCCACATGTCCTGTGGATACACGTTGCGTGTCTTTAATGCAGTGGTTTCCATTGCCTTCTGCATCCTCATGTCGTTGATCATTGCTGATTCTTCCGCCTTTAGGGGCAATTTCCCACCCCTAGGACAAGAGAGTGCCCTGAACCTCTATCCGCTCCTCCGCCCTCATTGACAAGGCCGTTGGCAGAATGAGCTGACTTCTTATGCCGGAAGTCTTCGGCCGCCAATGCTGATTATTTATCAAAATTTAGTCAGTGGCGGGGATCGAACCCGGGACCGAAGACGTTTTGATTATGAATCAAAGACGCTACCCCTAGACCACGGGGTCTAGGCTGCCAAACGCAATTCCATAACCTCAGCAATCGCAAATTTTGAAACGCAGGCACCTCCTAAGCCAATATAATTAACAGAGCGATGACGTCTGCAATGCTAGAAGTTATTTCGAAACCGGCACCCGGCCGTATTGTAAAATAAAGGTACTTATCTTGTGTTCGAAGACGTTTGGCAGGAGGGTCGGCTAAAACCCAACCATGTAGGTACTGCATGACGACGGGGGTCCGGCCACAGCATAGAAGAAACACGTTGTCGTTCCGGCTCGGGGAACACCATCGGCTCACACAGCTTAAGATATCCTGTTACTACAACAAAGGCTAGTGTCGACTCAGGAAAATCAAACAACAGCGACAACTCAAGGAACCAACAGGTGGTGAAATAGATCAACTAAGAAATCGCAGTGATCGCATTAGACCTATAGGTATCAATAAGAAAATAACAATTAAGACCTCGAAATCCATAACTTAACTGCAGTTTACGAATCGAAGCTGAAACTTGCCGGTTCCAAAGGGGGCCCTGGATTCAGCACAGCGAAACTGGCTTCAACTCTCTCATCGGTGTGCCACGACCCCAAGCTGGCTGGCCAAGCTACGCACGAAGACGGCACTCAATGTCAGCTACGAATTCAAATCGTCCCACAAATATGCCCAGCAACCACTCGCCGGACTCCGTGCTCAAGGCACTTGTGCAAGTGCTGGCCTTACTCTCCGGGAGGACCTCTCACGCCGTCCTGCTCGCTCCGTTATTACACCCCATCTCGCCACGCCACAACATCCCCTTCCCCATCAACAACATCGAGCAAAAATCTTACAGGCTTCAAACCAGAGGGACATCACACAATAGATCGAGCTAGAGGCGCTAGGAATTCGAAAGGCAACCCCAGCAACGCTACCACAGCTCAGTATGTATTTTAGAGCCCATGTTTATTAGACATTTTTACTTTGAATTTTTTAACTGGGGTGCGGCGGCCGGACCTGTCAACAAGATTCTGACAGGGTCCAGACTGCTCCAGCTACGGACGAGACCGTCCAGCAAGTCTCACGGTAACGTCATTTCCGGATGAGCCACTCTAGATGCCATCGATCGTCTGGAGTAGTTCTTATGGCTGCAAGCATTCGAACTAGAGCAGTGGCCAGCCATATGTAACCCACAAAATCATTTCCTGTGGCCCGTAGAGCCATCAGTGATTGCTCGTAATACACGAATTCCAACAAGAGTGCGCTCAAAGTTGGCTCTTTCCTCTACAGACAGCGCGGCATGTGAAGGAATAACGGCAGCGGTGGGGGCTTCGTTGTGAACGACCACCTCGTGGTAGGTGAGGTCCACTTCAGCAGCTGAAGCTCATGTACAAACGCATATGTCATGCGACTTGTGAGCAACAGCATGCGAGTCTACAAACAATAGTATTAATAAGTTACGTCAGTACGACTAATAAATCAACAAATATAGACGTTAAAAGTCAGCTGCACTAGAGTACCGATAAAACTAGTTGCACAAACATCCTAAGAAAAACAAGTGCAACTAACAGCCACAGATCTCGTAAAAAGACGGGTAAACATGTTGTGCACTCCACGTTGTCGCTTAGTATGATACAATGTAAAAGCAGGAGGTATCTGTCACAAGGAAATCATGTGTCTATCCCCTGACAGTTCGTTTGCCAGTATTACACTACTGGCCGTTAAAATTGCTACACCAAGAAGAAATGCAGATGATAAACGGGTATTCATTGGCCAAATATATTATACTAGAACTGACATGGGATTACATTTTCACGCAATTTGTGTGCATAGTTCCTGAGAAATCAGTACCCAGAACAACCACCTCTGGCCGTAATAACGGCCTTGGTACACCTGGGCATTGAGTCAGAGCTTGGAGGGCGTGTACAGGTACAGCTGCCCATGCAGCTTCAACACGATACCACAGTTCATCAAGAGTATTGACTGGCGTACTGTGACGAGCCAGTTGCTCCGCCACCATTGACCAGACGTTTTCAATTGGTGAGAGATCTGGAGAATGTGCTGGCCAGGCCAGCAGTCGAACATTTTCTGTATCAAGAAAGGCCCGTACAGGACTTTCAACATGCGTCGTGCATTATCCTGCTGAAATGTAGGGTTTCGCAGGGATCGAATGAAGGGTAGAGCCACGGGTCGTAACACATCTGAAACGTAACGTCCACTGTTCAAAGTGCCGTCAATGCGGGCAAGAGGTGACCGCGACGTGTAACCAATGGCACCCCATACCATAACGCCGGGTGATATGCCAGTATGGCGATGACGAATACACGCCTCCAACGTGCGTTCACCGCGGTGTCGCCAAACAGGGATGCGACCATCATGATGCTGTAAACAGAACCTGGATTCATCCGAAAAAATGACGTTTTGCCATTCGTGCACCCACGTTCGTCGTTGAGTACACTATCGAAGGCGCTCCTTTCTGTGATGCAGCGTCAAGGGTAACCGCAGCCACGGTCTCCGAGCTGATAGTCCATGCTGCTGTAAACCTCGTCGAACTGTTCGTGCAGATGGTTGTTGTCTTGCAAACGTCCCCATCTGTTGACTCAGGGATCGAGACGTGGCTGTAGGATCCGTTACAGCCATGCAGATAAGATGCCTGTCATCTCGACTGGTAGTGATACGAGGCCGTTGGGATCCAGCACGGCGTTCCGTATTACCCTCCTGAACCCACCGATTCCATATTCTGCTAACAATCATTGGATCTCGACCAACGGGAGCAGCAATGCGCGATACGACAAACCGCAATCGCCATAGGCTACAATCCGACCTTTCTCAAAGTCGAAAACGTTTCACCAGGCAACGCCGGTCAACTACTGTTTGTGTATAAGAAATCGGTTGGAAACTTTCCTCATGTCAGCACGTTGTAGGTGTCGCCACCGGCGCCAGCCTTATATGAATGATCTGAAAAGCTAATAATTTGCATATCACAGTATCTTCTTCCTGTCGGTTAAATTTCGCGTCTGTAGCACGTCATCTTCGTGGTGTTGCAATTTTAATCGCCAGTAGCGTACCTATGTGCTAAATTTCCCTTTCCTCCTATTTCTGACGTAATGAAGCCTTGGAAACTACTTGGAGCTATGTCGCCCCCCCCCCCTCACTCTCTTCACTGGGCGGTTCCCCCATGCCTCTCAAGCACAGTTTTTATGAGATTTTTACTTCCTAATTTGCCTCTTCCAGCCAAATTCAAGAAAATTTAACCATCAAACCTGCCTGATTATGATCAACTTTTCCTGCATCTCTGGTGCCATGCTATGCAGTAAGCAGACGCAAAGAGAAAGTTCAAAGTGAGCCTGTCAGCAGGCGACAGGAAACGGAGGTGGCCGCCCCTTCAGAACATAGGGATGGAATCGCCCAGCGTTTACGAAGAGAATGCGTTTCTGCACATGTGCCATGTTATTTTGCGCGAGGGCTACCAGAGTTCTTCGTACAAGAAAAAAATCTTTCAGAACAATCAGTTAGATACAGGATATGCAAGTTCCGACGCAATTAGTGTATTTCAGTGTTACTAGGTAAGTTTCATTTATAGTACAGAGCAGGAATATCAGCTTTGTCTTGTCTTTCATAGTGATACGACTATAATCGATAGCAAGCTGCTTGCTCAATGCTAAAGTCGATAGGAAGCTGTTTGCTCAGTGTTTGTCGTGCAGGAACTGGAATGTATAAAAGCGTTCACTCTCCAGGCGGCCTCGAGCTAGGTGACGCAGTTGTTATGCTCTGGTGTTGCATTCGGGAAGACGACGGTTCAAACCCGCGTCCGGCCGTTCTGATTTAAGTTTTCCGTGATTTCCCTAAATTATAACAGTGACTGAGGTCTCCACAGAGGGTCAGGCGCCATCGCCGTCATCTAGATGCTGCAAACTCTGATGATGACTGGTAATTAAAAGCCCGAAGCTGGTCAGAAGTTAACATCGATTGTGATCAAGACTGGTTTTAAATAATTTTGGGCTTCAGGCAAATGTCAGGATGATTCCCTTGAAAAGGGCGCAGCCGAATTCCTTCCCCAATATTTTCCTAATCCGATAGGACCGATGACCTCGCTATTTGGTCCCCTCCCCTCAATCAACCAATCTTCAGGCGACGGCGTCTATTTGCCGATTTCTCATGTCTATTAGTGTTATGTTTGCAATTTTGTAGTTATGTCATGACAAGTATCTGTTGCAGAATGTGAAGAAACGTTTTCTCGAACCATTTACGCTACATTTTCTATTATTTGTTAAACTGTAATAAAACTGACTCAAACATGTAAATAATATCTTCTGCACGGTTGTAACTTGCATATATCGTTTCCCTCTTACATAAAATTGTGCTTCAAAATTCAGTATATTTCTCTCATTAATTAACTACATAAACTTAATTTTTGCTAATTTCTAAGAATGTTACTCGCAGAATATAATAGTTTTTGAATTCTAACTTATTTCTTTTTCTTCTAACTTATTTCTTTTTCAACACCATTAAAATACTAAACTACACTAGCTGATTAGAGTTGTCTGACACCCCCACGTAGTACGGAATTTATCTGTAAATGTCACGAGAGTCGGATCCGCCAGTATAAAAGGAACTAAATTCCAACCGAACAAGCCTTGAAGTCTCAATGGTAACGACTGGCCGCCGTGTCATCGTCAGCCCATAGGCGTCATTGGATGCGGACTGGAGAGGCATGTGGTCAGCACGCCGCTGTCCTCGCCGTATGTCAGTTTACGAGGCCGGAGCCGCTACTTCTCAATCAAGTAGCTCCTCAGTTTGCCTCACAAGGGCTGAGTGCACCCCGCTTGCCAACAGTGTTCGACAGACCAGATCGTCACTCATCCAAGTGCTATCCCAGCTCGCCAGCACTTAACTTTGGTGATCTGACGGGAACCGGTATTACCACTGCGGCAAGGCCGTGACCTCCACTATAAAAGGAGGCAGGGGGTATTTTGTTGTCAGTAGAGTAGCAGTAACAGCAACATGGGTCGGTCAGGAGAGCACAATTACTTCGAATGTGGACTGCTGATTAGCTGTCACCTGAGTAACAAATGCATCCAGGACATTTCAACCTTTCTAAAGCTGCCCAAGTCAGCTGTTGGTAATACGATTGTGATGTACAAACGAGAAGGAACTGCTAAAGCAATACCAGGCAGATATCATGTACTGACGGACAGGGCGTCAAGTATCCCAGACAGTGGTTGTAAAAACTCGAATAAAACCAGTGGGAAGATTCACTCGTGAGTTCCATAGTGATACCAGCAGTCCAGCTAGCACAATGTCTGTGCACAGGGAATTAAAAATAATGGTGTAGAATAGTCGAGCAGCTCTCGATTAGCTGCAGGTTTCTGTAATCCGTTCTAAAGGGATGATTGGGTTGGTGTACACAGAGCGACGCTACTGGACAGTGGATGACTGGAAACGAGTGATTTCGAGTGATGAACCAGGCTGTACCCTATGGCTAACTGATGGAAGGACTTCGTTTTGGCGAATGGTTGGAGACCGTTGTCTGTCGTTATGTGCAGTTGCAACAGTGAATTACAGATGAGGTGATGTTATGGGGATGTTTTTCGTGGTTCGGACGTGGTCTTCCTTTTACGCCTAAAAAAACGCTAGACGTGAAAGGATATGAATACATTTTGCAGCATTTTGTACTGCATACTGTAGAGGAAGAGTTCGCAGCAGATGATCGTATCAGCATAATGGTGCTCCATGTCACAAAGCAGAATCTGCGACGCAATGATTTTGGGACAATAACATTCCTGACATGGACTGGCCTGGCCAGATTCTCTACCTGAACTCCATGCAACACCTTCAGGATGAGTTAAAACGTCGACTTCGTTCCAGACCACAGAATCCAACATCACTACATCTGGTTTCGACTCTGGAGTTCGAACCATCATGAAGGTCTAGAGAGGACACGCTCCGTGGTATTGTCTAGTAATAGTCGTCATGTACTTTTGATCACTTAGTGTACTTGTCACTCCCTCAATACGAGGGTAGTTCGGAAAGTAAGTTCCGTTTGGTAAAAAACCAAAAAAAGGAATCGAGTACACATAAAGAAAGCAATTTATTTTACAAAAATCTGTAGCCTTTACGCTACTCTTCAACATAGCCCCCGTAATTTTCCAGGCAGTTCTGAGTGGACAGTGAGCACTTAAAGATGTCTAGAAAACCGTGTCTCCCGCCAAGTATGAGGGCCTGGTGAGAAATTTCGCCTGATGCTATGCAGCCCACATAACATAACTGTCTTAAACTTTCTTCTTCAGGACAATTCCTGGCCTCGCTCTGCAGGGGTAATGAAGATGCTCCTGCAGCGTTTTCGATGGCTATTGTGTGATCACCACCAAGTACGGCACGTTACTGGCTGCCTCTGTGTTCCATACCTCCTCACATGAACCGCTGGATTTGAAGACAACATTTTGGGTCAGTCAACGAGCTGTAGACCAGAACATTGGCAGGGCGGCTGCTTCTATGAAGAGAGTGGTGGAAAGTTGGTACAACTCTACGACAAATGTGTAGATCGCAGCGGCAACTATATAGACAAGCAGCTGCAAGGTGCAGCTAACTGCTGTACATAAAACATTTTTTTATTTTCAGTTGTTTCTCTTTCGCAACTGATCGGGACTTACTTTCCAAATAGCCCTAGTATATTCAGGTATTAACAATGCAACCAGTAGGCATTGAAAGGTATAGCGTTCCATTCATCTTTCACTGAATTCAAATACGTCTAGGAAAGAGCACATTCCAAATGTCCTCGTGAAGCAGTTACTCGTACGTAAGTGCTCCCCTGCGTTTTCTTGTGTTATCACCATCAGATGGAATCCATGTCTGTACACACCACGAGAAACAGCGCACTACCCGTTGTAGAATGTCATTCCTAAGGCCACATTATTCATAGTATAGGTAGGGAACACAATACAAACGTTTGTGTCATTGGTGAAAAATATCTGCTGCCTGAATGCAGAAGCATGTGTCTGGTCTGGAACCCATACGCAACAGCCAGTACGCAACGAGAGGAAGCTGGCTGAAAATATGACAGTTACATTAGAAATAACATACACTGGTGTCCAAAATTAAACAAGCATAACAGTGTAAACATGTGACCGTAAAGTAGAAACGATGTAAAGAACACAGAAAGTAAACAACTACAACTCCCATAAGGTAGACAAAAATGTTCTTCGTTTTTTCCAGCTTAACGGCTTTACACACATATTCCAAAACTGATTAATGTGCTCAACATGGGGTGTGACTACCTCCGGTAGCAATACAGGCCTGACAACGATGCGGCATGATGTGAGTGACGTCACCAGTCTCATTATGAGGCAATAATGCCTATTCTTTCTGCAGAGATGCTCGGATGTTTTGGAGAGTGGTTGGTAGATGTTGACGTGATGCAAACTGTCTCCCTAGTGCGTTCCAGATATCCTCTATGGCATTAAAACCGGGAGAGCGAACAGGCCACGCCATGTATGCAGTATCTTCCGTTTCCAAGAAAAAATCAACCACCCGTGCTATATGAGGTCGAGCATTATCGCCCATCAATATGACGTCTGGCCCACACTACCTAGCAACAACCGCACATGCGGTCCCAAGATCTCGTCGCGACAATTGATATCAGATAAACCTTGTCGAATCACCTGCACAATTTTATGAAGAGGTGTTCGAGTGGACAACATAATCCCTGCCCATACCATTAAGGATCCCTCTCGATATCGGTCTCTTTCCACAATTTTTGGATTCCGAAATCGTGTTCCACGTTCCATCCAGATGCGAATGGGTTGAGAATCACTCTCTAGACCGAATCTGTGAAAAGAAAATTGGCCCACTGTTCGATCGTCCAAACACTACCCCGTTTTATAGGTGGCCTGATGTCATCGTTGAAGTGGTTTTCCGTTAACTGGAATACCATCTTCCGTGCAAAACACAATTTTACGGATATCTGTTGACATTTTCTACGATTATCCTGCGAATCAGGCACAAGACGGGAAAACAGCGGTTTGTTGCTTCAATTTTGGACACTAGTATATTATAATCAGGAGTGTGAACACTTCAGTAAAAAATCTGATTAGATAAAAATAAAGTTTATTAAATCATCATTACTCATGTTTTAGCAGAAAATTAGCACAGTATTACCAAATTCAGAATGCTTAATATGTTGATGCTAACGACACACGTCTCACAAAGTGCCTGTGTACAAATACCTCACAATTGTAGTTCGAACAAAATTGAGGTTTAAGTTTTCTTGGAGAAACGATCCCAACACTGCTACCAGTTACTAATAAGGCATACCACCTGCCTTTTCATCCCATCGTATTTCACCAAATCCTCTCTAGAAGTGAGTGCCACCAGTTCTTCTCTGGAAGTTAAAAAGAATCACGGGCAGACGGTACGTTTGGGTGCATAAGCTGTTCTTAAGAAGCGCCAGCGGATCATAGGATGGGCATACCCCACGATGCCTACATTTTATATCACTTGTCAATGTTTCCTTATACACTGAAGCGCCAAAGAAACTGGTACAGGCATGCATATTCAAATCCAGAATAAGCAAACAGACAGAATACGGCGCTGAAGTCGGCAGCGCCTACCTAAGACAACAAGTGTCTGGCGCAGTTGTTAGATCGGTTATTGCTGCTATAATGACAGATTGAACGTGGTGTTATAGTCAGCGCACGAGTGATGAGGCATAGCATCTCCGAGGTAGCGACGAAATGGAGAGTTTCCGGTACGAAAATTTCACGAGTGTACCGAGAATATCAGGAATTCGGTTCAAAGTGGTTCGAATGGCTCTAAGCACTGTCGGTCTTAACATCTGACGTCATTAGTCCCCTAGACATAGAACTGCTTAAACTTAACTAACCTAAGGACGTCACACACATCCATGCCCGAGGCAGAGTTCGAACCTGCGACCGTAGCAGCAGCGCGGCTCCGGACTTAAGAGCCTAGAACCGCTCGGCCACAGCAGCCGGCCAGGAATCCAGTAAAACATCAAATCTCCGATATCGCTGAGGCCGCTTAAAAAAATATATAAATAAAATTAAAAAAACCTGACTGGACAGTGACGACTGAAGAGAATCGTTCAACGTGACAGAAGTGCAACCCTACCGCAAACTGCAGCAGATTTCAATGTTGGGCCATCAAGAAGTGTCAGCGCGCGAAGCATTCAAAGAAACATCATCGATATGGGCTTTCGGAGCCGAAGGCCCAAATGTTCAAATATGTGTGAAATCTTAAAGGACTTGACTGCTAAGGTCATCAGTCCCTAAGCTTACACACTACTTAACCTAAATTATCCTAAGGACAAACACACACACCCATGCCCGAGGGAGGACTCGAACCTCCGCCGGGACCAGCCGCACAGTCCATGACTGCAGTGCCTGAGACCGCTCGGCTAATCCCGCGCGGCCTCCGAAGGCCCGTTAATATACTCTTAATGACTGAACGGCATAAAAGTTTACGCCTTGCCTAACCCGTCAACACCGACATTGGACTGCTGATGAGCGGAAACAGGTTGCCTGATCGAACGAGTATCGTTTCTAATTGTATCGAGCGGGTGGACGTGTACGGGTATGGAGACAACCTCATGAGTGAATTCATGAATCCTGCATGTCAGCAGAGGACTGTTCAAGCTGGTGGAGGCTTTGTAATGGTGAAGGGCGTGTGCAGTTGGAGTGTATGGTATTCCTGATACGTCTAGACACGATTCTGACAGGTGACACGTACGTAAGCATTCTGTCTGATCACCTGCATCCATTCATGTCCATTGTGTATTCCGACAGACTTGGGCGATTCCAGCTGCACAATGCGACACCCCACACGTCCAGAATTGCTACAGAGTGGCCTTAGGAACACTCTTCTGAGTTTAAATACTTCCGCTATGCCACCAAACAGATATTTGAACATTAAAGACATATCTGGGATGCCTTGCAAGGTGCTGTTCAGAAGAGATCTCAACCCCCTCGTACTTTTGCAGATTTATGGACAGACCTGTGGGATACACAGTGTCAATTCTCTCCCGCGCTACTTCAGGCTTCAGTCGAGTCCATGCTACGTCGTGTTGCGGCACTTCTGAGTGCTCGCGGTGGCCCTACACGATATTAGGCAGGTATACCAGTTTCTCTGGCTCTTCAGTGTATTAAATTAATGGTTCAAATGGCTCTGAGCACTATGGACATAACATCTGAGGTCATCAGTCCCCTAGAACTTAGAACTACTTAAACCTAACCAACCTAAGAACATCACACATATCCATGCCTGAGGCAGGATTCGAACCTGCGACCGTAGCAGTCGCGCGGTTCCGGACTGAAGCGCCTAGAACCGCTCGTCCACCGCGGCCGGCTAAATTAATGTTCTCTTGTGTCAGTCAGTAGTCTCGGTCTTAATCTACAGTTTCTTTCTTAGACCAAAATTGTAAAAGTATTATGTTTGTCTGAGACAGCTCTTAATGCACACTCCTAGCTAGTCACGCCTGAGAGGATCGCTAGGTGTCCTTCCTGCTCGTGCAACTCCACATGAACCTATGTCCTGGCCTTCGGACGGTTAACTTTCGAAAATCTGCTCTAATTTGATACGTGTTATATTCTAGCTGTTCAGGTTCGAGGTGATGCGTCTTTGGGAAAAAGGCAGGCTGGTAGTGAGGGACAATTAACCGCAGCTTGTAAAATCAACTATTCGGCTGTGACGTACTGCCTTCCGGCAACTGGAGCGTGGAGCAGTACTCTCTCGACTATCGATAAGGCTCAGTCCGATGACAGCCTACTTCGGTGAAAGTACCCACCAAAAAGTGATACTTGTGGTGTATTTCAATGTGTCACGTTTTAACTGAATGGATTTTATATTCGGAGACGACGAGACAATTTATGTATTTAACAAGTAAGTCACATTTATATATGTATTTACACGAATAAACTAATGACCATTAGCAAAATAAAAAATAAGAGTACATGTCTAGCTCAAAAAACTGTCGAGGAGCGAAAGGCAATATGTAATGCTGTAAGAACAGCATCCACCAGAAGTAACAATAAACTCTAGTGTGCGTATCAAAAGCTTAATGGGGCCGCTACGTTTTCTGTGTACAGTACCGCATTGGCAGTCAGAAGAAACAGACTTCTCAAATTCCTTGGGTCAATGCTTTTGTCCGGTTCATAGCTGAATGTCACCGAGGAATTCCAGAGTATCCTAGATAAAATTTCCTCTTGATGCTGCCGTTCTTTGCAAGGCATAATATTAAAAGGAGAAATGGTTCAAATGGCTCTGAGCACTATGGGACTTGACATCTATGGTCATCAATCCCCTAGAACTTAGAATTACTTAAACCTAACTAACCTAAGGACAGCACACAACAACCCAGCCATCACGAGGCAGAGAAAATCCCTGACCCCGCCGGGAATCGAACCCGGGAACCCAGGCGTGGGAAGCGAGAACGCTACCGCACGACCAAGAGATGCGGGCATTAAAAGGAGAATAATGCAGACAAAAGAAGATATTCAGTACCACATGCCACGTTAAAGCTATGTGCTTAGCCATGTGTATGAAATACTTAGCGGAAGAATCAAGAAGCGCTAGACATTATGGAGAAGGGGACTGTGTGCAAAATTGTTTTTGTTAGGATACTGTGCGTGAATGTTAAATGACTTTTTTCTTTAGTGAATCATTTGTAAACTTTTCTCAGATATATGACTAACTCGAAAAATTCTCGCAAAACGCCGCGCGGGATTAGCCGAGCGGTCTTAGGCGCTCCAGTCATGGACTGTGCGGCTGGTCCCAGAGGAGGCTCGAGTCCTCCCTCGGGCATGAGTGTGTGTTTGTCCTTAGGATAATTTAGGTTAAGTAGTGTTAAGCTTAGGGACTGATGACCTTAACAGTAAAGTCCCATAAGATTTCACACACATTTGAACATTTTTTTCTCGCGAAACGAAAGTAACTGTGAGTTTCGTGATTATTTTGCTGAAGAATGTGAACTTAGCTAGCACGGCTGCAAACATGTCTTTGTTATCTGAAAAATAAATTCCAGCTTTGCGAATAATAAATTTGTCACAGTCTTCACCTATTTGCAAGCCAATTCCAGTTTTCGATGTACTACTTTACAGATTAAATTAGGTCGTACGCTCCAGTTGAGATGCTACATTGAATTAATTACGTGACATTAAATTCCGAACCGATGCTATATATTTGGCTAATCGTTGTGATACAACTCGATAAAAGTAGCGATGTAGCCGTACTTTACGTTTGATGACCGTTGCGTTACATCATCCGAGCATAAAAAACTAATATTTATGTCACAGTTTGTCTTTTAAAAAGAAGTGATATTCTTAAAGCGCTGAACATAATTTAGGCCTATTATACACTTTTACTTTATTACTGACTCAGTCACAAGAACATTTCACAGTAGAAAGGTTCTTACGACTACACTAACAACAGAATAAAAGAATGTCGTTTATCCTTGCTTGACTGGTGACTTCCTCATGTTTTATTTTTTTATGCTACTAGAGTCACGTAGAATGTTCCATTATAACTTCAATGTCAAGGTACTGCAGAGCAGTACGTCATCGGAGGATAAATACGGCACACAATAGCATTTACGTAACGTAAAGCAGTTTCACTGTAGATGCACTGTAGATGCACTGTAGATGCTCTGTATGGATACGGTCCCAATGAGACTGGTTCGTAAGCATTCTAGTAGATCGTATTGTCTCCCTCACGTTACTACCATTACCTCTGAGATGCTGAAGCCAATAAAAAATTCTTCAACTTGGAATTTTAACATATCTGACCAATTGTTGTCACCTGTGAATGACTCAGGAGCTCTACCAAATGATATTGTTTGGCTCCTTATTTGATCACCTGTTGTTTGCGTCTTATGGCGTCGATAACCTTTATTAACGTGTTTCCTGAATGTAGGGTGTGGTTGCCCAAGCCGTACCCCTTAAGAAAGAGTTACTGTAGTTGATACGGTAATATAAACAACACGATTTGTTTTGTGTACACTGAATCTTTATTTCTTAAGCTGTCAGCCAGCTTTCACATAAATACAGAAATCTTTTCGAAAAATGAATTTCAACCTTTTTCAAATCTGCACCTTCGGGACGGTTAATGTGCCTGGGGTCCTAATTCGTGTCCCCTATAGTCTAAATTGTGCTTAGCAGACCAAGTCTGCGGCGATATAATAAACCCATGGAATAGTAACAAAACATTACAATAACAAATTACATACTATAAAAGTAACGTTACCTTCGTAGTTACACATAATGAAATTACACATAGTAATCTAAATATAAATCTACAAATTAAACCGGTTAAGTCGACATATCGGAGCTCAGATGATGTGAACACAAGATATCACAGAAAAATTTCTTAGTTTTAGTTTCCACGCGAGCGCAAAGGTCATGCAGCCAAGCTTTACATTTCAAACACTGAATCATGCCTTCTTCTCGATTTCCGTACACAACTGGCATAACCAGTTCACTCTACTGTTAATTTTTTAAAATTCTTATTAAAGTTTTTATCTATCAGACTCTATTTTATAGGTTTGTGCACGGATTTCTTTTTTTTATTCGCCTTTCCTTTGGCTTCTACTTCCTTTCTGTAAGGACTTGATGTTAATTCCATTGTTGTTTTAGGTCGTTTGTTATTTTTCTTGGCAAGTGTTGTTACGCACAGAATATGATGAATTTTTCAAGTAAGGCTATTTGTTGACTGATAATTTCGACAAGTGTTGCAATATTGTTTTCGGTTCCACTTTCTTTAGGAACTGCAGAAGGTCCAGACTGAATGGTACTGCAACGTTAGGCGGCCTTCCAGATTTTCTCGCTGTAGTTTTAGTTCCATCAGTCAATTTCGGTGTGATTGATCACCATTATGGACTGAAGTAGCCAGAAAGTGCTCTTCATTGACGACATTTCTATCACATGGCCACAAACCTGTTGCCTTATAACCGTTTACTCATCTTGGGCATTATCCAGGAGTTCTGCAACGATAGCTTGTTTTATGACACTGCAATGATTTGAACGTAGCCACGAAGATGCTGCTTCATTGTAGCCGTTCTTTAGTGTTTTAAAGATGATGTGTCCAATGGATGTAGACAATGAGACTTGTGACCAGGTAATGATAGCATGATTGCACCATAGTCACCAGCCGGCTGACCTGTCTCTACGCTGCAGTCTGGAACCGCAAGACCGCTACGGTCGCAGGTTCGAATCCTGCCTCGGGCATGGATGTTTGTGATGTCCTTAGGTTAGTTAGGTTTAACTAGTTCTAAGTTCTAGGGGACTAATAACCTCAGCAGTTGAGTGCCATAGTGCTCAGAGCCATTTGAACCATTTTGACCTGTCTCTAAATTTTTGGTATTTGTGATATGTCCATCCAGCAAAAGCAAAATTCATTTCTGGTCCCTTTTCTCTAGTTTTGTGCATGTTGTGAAATGTTCTTGCCAGCGGACAAACAGTTCTGAAGTTGTCCATCCGTTTGTCGAGCATCTAACAAGCTATGTTTGGTGGAGCTCTCCTCTTAAAGATATCAGTCATTACGCTGCGCTTAAGTATTAACACCGGAGATATGAATTCGCCTGCTGCATTCATTGTACATAAACATGTCGTCGTAAAACCCATTTCCCCGCTTTTTACTGCGTCCTCATCATTTGCCTTTTTGGGCAATTGCCTTAAGTGATTTTGGAACAGTGGATAATGCAGTTTCATCCATGTTATATATTTAGTCGGCAGTAAACTTTTGTTCATCTAGCACTCCCTCATATTTATCATTAACAAGCTCTTTACTCAGTAAAGGTACGTCCACATCCTCCTAACCTCCTGCTTCCACTTATTGTACTCTCTCTTTGTCATATTACTAATCTGCAACAAACAAATTTAAGTTGGTATGTGGTTTCCATCCTTTGTGTCATCGATACTGCTTCGAGAAATCGCAATGAAAAAGTAGGATGATCTTTCAGAAACCTGCAATACCATTTTTTACTGGCTAACTTTCTTTTTCTTTATTGAAGCATGCGGTAGATGATATATCTCAGCAAGTTGGTAGGCAAGTTTTCTTACTTCAGTAATAGTTGGTCGAAGAAATTAGACTCTAAATTAATTTCTTCATTTGTGTGGCCATAGTGTCCGTAGTATCTTTGTAATTCTTGAGGGTATTTTTGGTCTGTCGTCGCAACTACAAAAATGCGTGATTTTTTCACCAGACGCGTTTCACTTTATTGAGGTAAAGCATCATCAGTGGTCTGTAATTAAGATAGTCCGCATCTCGTGGTCGTGCGGTAGCGTTCCCGCTTCCCGCGCCCGGGTTCCCGGGTTCGATTCCCGGCGGGGTCTGGGATTTTCTCTGCCTCGTGATGACTGGGTGTTGTGTGATGTCCTTAGGTTAGTTAGGTTTAAGTAGTTCTAAGTTCTAGGGGACTGATGACCATAGCTGTTAAGTCCCATAGTGCTCAGAGCCAATTAAGATATTTACATTTTGATTTGCTTTTTAGATCGAAAAACAGATCGTTAAGAATAGGTTGATTTGTACTTACGGTGATTTTTCGGCTGATTTCTCGCTTACATCGGGAAATGCGTTCTGCTAGCACATCGATGTTTTTCTGTTTTTGACACTGATAATTTTCGTCTAATTTTTAGATGTTTTGCAGCATTATGCATTTCTCACACCACAATTTTATGCACACCACTGTATTCTGCTTCTTTCTGTACTTCAAGTATGTGTAGCTGTTTGTATTTGTAGTGTTGCCATCATAACCTTTCTGCTACTTTGTCTTTGACCTACAACAGTTTTTCTTAAATTAGATTGTCGTATGTGTGTAATTCTATTTAATTACGTTTCTGTGTATTTATTTACTGTGTAAGAGTAGGGAAGCAATAGAAATGTAGAGATTTTTTTTCTTTTTTTTAGGGTAGGTGGAAACTATGATGAGTGGACATAAGTATACAGGGTGAGTCACCTAACATTACCGCTGGATATATTTCGTAAACCACATCAAATACTGACGAACCGATTCCACAGACCGGACGTAAGGAGAGGGGCTAGTGTGATTGTTTAATACAAACCATACAAAAATGCACGGAAGTATGTTTTTTAACACAAACCTACGTTTTTTAAATGGAACCACGTTAGTTTTGTTAGCACATCTGAAAATATAAACAAATACGTAATCAGTGCCGTTTGTTGCATTGTAAAATGTTAATCGCGTCCGGAGATATTGTAACCTAAAGTTGACGCTTGAAACCTCCAACGTTCAGTTGCGTGTTGTAACAAACACGGGCCACGGTCGGCGAGCAGCATCTGCAGGGACCTGTTTACGATGACGACCGTGTTTACGAGTGTGGCTGTAGTGCACTGTTGTGGTTTGGTCTAGCTGTCGCAGTGACCGCATGTAGCGCTTGCTGCTATTGTTATTCTGCATTCGTCTCCGCACGCAGACCAACTGTAGTACACCGTGTTACCGGTCGTCTGTGATAGTGTAGTGTTGTAGGAACTGTGACCATGGTGTATTCAAACTCTGAAAAGGCGGAGATGATACTCATCTATGGCAGCTGAAGCCTGTAGGGTGTATGCAGAACGGTACCCGGACAGAGAGCATCCAACGTGCCGCACATTGCAAAACATCTACCGCCAACTGTATGCAACAGGTATGGTCGTAGCACGCAAACGGGTCTGTAACAGGCCCGTCACAGGAGGAGCGGGTGCAGTTGGTGTGTTTGCTGCTGTTGCTATGAACCCACACATGAGTACACGGGACATTGCGAAGACGCATAAATTGGCCAGTCCGTTCTCCTGATCTTACACCTCTGGACTTCTTTCTGTGGGGTACGTTAAAGGAGAATGTGTACCGTGATGTGCCTACAACCCCAGAGGATATGAAACAACGTATTGTGGCAGCCTGCGGCGTCATTACATCACATGTACTGCGGCGTGTACGACATTCATTACGCCAGAGATTGTAATTGTGTGCAGCAAATGATGGCCACCACATTGAACATCTATTGCCCTGACATGTCGGGACACACTCTATTCCACTCCGTAATTGAAAACGGAAACCACGTGTGTACGTGTACCTCACCCCTCATGGTAATGTACATGTGCGTCCGTGAAAAAGACCAATAAAAAGGTGTTAGCATGTGGACGTAATGTGCTGTTCCAGTCTCTTCTGTACCTATGGTCCATCACCGTTCCCTTTGGATCCCTACGTAATTCGGTGCTCTCCGACACACACGATCGAACAGCGGAGGAGTGGTACTCAAGCGTCAACTTTAGGTTACAATATCTCCGGATGTAATTAACATTTTACAATGCAACAAACGGCACTGATTACGTATTTGTCTATATGTTCAGATGTGCTAACAAAACTAACGGGGTTCCATTTAAAAAAACGTAGGTTTTTGTTAAAAAACATACTTCCGTGCATTTTTTTATGGTTTGTATTAACCAATTACACTAGCCCCTCTCCTCACGTTCGGTCTGTGGAATCGGTTCGTCAGTATTTGATGTGGTTTACGAAATATATCCAGCGGTAATGTTAGGTGACTCACCCTGTATAGCAGTGTGATTGAGTGTGAGTGAGTGAAATGAAACTGTAAGTGGGGGGTGGGGGGGGGTTGTGGACGAGTGGGAGGGGTGAAGAAAGGAAAAGGCTCTTTTCTTTTTCATGTAATTTCAACAATTATTCTATATAGAATCTGGTTTCCAATATTTATCTGGTCATTGAGCAACTGTTTATTTTGTGTTAATGCTTTTTGTATGTGGAAATTTTCTTGTAAATGGAGGAGGTGTCTGTCTTTACTGTTTTTTTTATATTCATGTCGTTTTCAATATTGCTTGGTCTTTTAGATGATCCGCAAACGTTGAATGATTTGTACCATATTTGAATGCTCTGTTGCGTTCTTTATATCTTGTGTCAAAGCCTTTTCCATCCTTCACCCCCTCCCACTCTTCCACAACCCTCCCCCCCCCCCCCCCCTCCCCACTTACAGTTTCATTTCACTTCTCGCTCCTCACCTTCTCCTCTAACTCGCACTCCATCACACTGCATCACTCATCATAGTTTCACCCTACCCTCAAGAAAAAGAAAAAAAATCTCTACACCGCTATTGCTTCTCTACTCTTACACAGTACTCAGATACACAGAAACATAATTAAATAGAATTACACACATACAACAATCTAATTTAAAAAAAACTGTTGTAGGTCAAAGACAAAGTAGCGGAAAGGTTATGATGGCAACACTACAAACAACAACACATACTCGAAGTACAAAAAGAAACAGAGTACAGTGGTGTGCATAAAATTGTGGTGTGAGAAAAGCATTGTGCTGCAGAACATCTAAAAATCAGACGGAAAGAATCAGTGTCAAAAACAAAAACATCGATGTGCCAGCAGACCGCATTTCCCGATGTAAGCGAGAAATCAGCCACAAAATCACCGCAAATACAAATCAACCTATTCTTAATGAATTTTTTTTCGATCTGAAAAACAAATCAAAACGTAAATATCTTAATTACAGACCACCGATGATGCTTTACCTCAATAAAGTGAAATGCGTCTGGTGAAAAAATCGCACATTTTTGTAGTTGCAACGACAGACCAAAAATACCCTCAAGAATTTGAATTAATTATATGCTGTGCTAATTCACATTCCGTCTTTGCCCTCATATCATAAGGTCGTATCCCGTCTCCGGCCATCCTGATTTAGGTTTTCCGTGATTTCCCTAAATCGTTTCAGGCGAATGCCGAGATGGTTCCTTTGGAAGGGCACGGCCGATTTCCTTCCCAATCCTTCCCTAACCCGAGCTTGCGCTCCGTCTCTAATGACCTCGTTGTCGACGGGACGTTAAACACTAACCACCAACACCACCATAAGGTCGTCCAATTCATAATGTTTTATTCAAAGTCTTCAAATGATGATGCAGTACAGGCTTTGGTGTATTATATCTTCTACAGACTTCATTATATCCATTTTCACCATACCGATGTTTAGTAAAGCTTCGTCCATATCCTCCTACCCTCCTGGTTCCACTTACTGTACTCTCTCTTCGTCATAGTACCAGTCTGAAACAAACAATTTTTAGTTGGTATGTGATCTCTATCAACGCCTAAGCCGTATCGGTACCATTAACGAATTCTCTGCAGGTACGGCTTTGGCTTGGGACCTCTACCATTTCAGACCAGAATTACAGGCATGACCTCGAAGTGTTTTACCGTTTGTCAATGCTTAAATGAATGGCAGAGAACCACGAAAATAGACATGATACAAAAGAATTACTTTACCATCATACTCTTTTCATAAATCGCTTACAAATGAGCGACAGAAATAGTTCAACAAACCCTCTTGTTAATTATTTCTCTGCCACGACAAGCAACGGTCCGCTCACTTGCTCTTGGTTGCTCGCACAACTATTTAGTTCAGTTTTACACCACCCGATACCGCATTTCATAAACGTGGGATAAAATATTACAGGAGTACGACTTAGGCTATGGTAGGTCTAACGCAACTTTACTCTGCATTGGCAGAGTGCTAAAACCACAACTACGAAGGAGGACACTCGAACTTCCGGCGGGAGGGGCAGTGGAATCCGTTACATGGAGCCTCAAACCGTGCAGCCAACCCGCGCGGCCCCTTTGCTTTCAAATCATCTTTATATGTTGACTGAATCGATTTGAAACGTCGATGGAAGACCTAAATCATTCACAAAGCAAAATTACTATAAACTGTCTAATTCAAAACTGACATTTTATTGTGTGTGTCAAACAACAGCGTTTGATTTATTGAGTAAGAGTCTCGAGTCCAGTTATGGCAAAGTGATACATTTTTACAGTTATCGACGTATCGTTATTGGTGTTTTAATTATTTAATATTAATTAAAAATCATCTTTCTTTAAATCTAGTTGGGTGAATCAAGGTATTTTATTGTCCTGTTTTAGCCGATAGAGCTCAATATCACAAAATAAAACGAGCAGTGTTCTCGTTAGTCATAATGGGATAAGCTCACGGAAATGCTCCATTAAACTTTTTACCCCCTTGTGAATAAGAGGTGGCGCTGGCTTCCTGTACGTGGCAAGAATAATTTCTAAAAGGGGAACCAAAACTGAGAATTTTATTCCCATTACGCCAAGTGATAGAGTAAATACACTAGTATCTCGGCACCAATAATTTTTGTTGTTGTTGTGGTCTTCAGTACAGAGACTGGTTTGATGCAGCTCTCCATGCTACTCTACCCTGTGCAAGCTTCTTCATCTCCCAGTACCTACTGCAACCTACATCCTTCTGTATCTGCTTAGTGTATTCATCTCTTGGTCTCCCTCTACGATTTTTACCCTCCACACTGCCCTCCAATACTAAATTGGTGACCCTTGATGCCTCAGAACATGTCCTACCAACCGATCCCCTCTTCTAGTCGAGTTGTGCCACAAATTTCTCTCCAATCCCGTTCAATACCTCATCATTAGTTATGTGATCTACCCATCAAATCTTCAGCATTCTTCTGTAGCACCACATTTCGAAAGCTTCTACTCTCTTCTTGTCTAAACTATTTATCGTCCATGTTTCACTTCCATACATGGCTACACTCCATACAAATACTTTCAGAAACGACTTCCTGGCACTTAAATCTATACTCGATGTTAACAAATTTCTCTTCTTCAGAAACGTTTTCCTTGCTACTGCCAGTCTACATTTTATATCCTCTCTACTTCGACCATCATCAGTTATTTTGCTCCCCAAATAGCAAAACTCCTTTACTACTTTAAGTGTCTCATTTCCTAATGTAATGCCCTCAGCATCACCCGACTTAATTCGACTACATTCCATTATCCTCGTTTTTCTCTTGTTGATGTTCATCTTATATCCTCCTTTCAAGACACTATCCATTCCGTTCAACTGCTCTTCCAAATTCTTTGCTGTTTCTGACAGAATTACAATGTCATCGGCGAACCTCAAAGTTTTTATTTCTTCTCCATGGATTTTAACACCAACTCCGAATTTTTCTTTTGTTTCCTTCACTGCTTGCTCAATATACAGATTGAATAACATGTAAATGTATTACGTGATCTGGCGTATCAAAATGGATTTTCAGCTGCACGAGCGACGTATTGCTCTGGTTAAGACATCGGACCACTATAATGGAAGAGCGCGGTTCAGCCTCCGTCCTGCCGTAAAGATTTAGGTTTCCTCTGATTTCATTAAACGTTTCAGGTAATTATCAGAATAATCCATTCGGACGGTAATGGCTGTTTCCATATCGTGCTTGTGCACGTAAACTACTCGTACACATCTGAAGATCTCGATGTCGATAGGACACTTTAACTTCCCATTCGTCCTTGCTTCCTTCCTTCGCTCTTGAAAGTTTGTCCAACAAATTCCAGTTCGCAGCTCGTGGTCGTGCGGTAGCGTTCCCGGGTTCGATTCCCGGCGGGGTCAGGGATTTTCTCTGCCTCGTGATGACTGGGTGTTGTGTGATGTCCTTAGGTTAGTTAGGTTTAAGTAGTTCTAAGTTCTAGGGGACTGATCACCATAGATGTTAAGTCCCATAGTGCTCAGAGCCATTTGAACCAACAAATTCCAATTTCTGCTCAGGGTTCACCTCACTGACCACCGATATGAAGACGTCGTAGTTCTCGCTCGGTAGCTTGCTGGCCCTGTTAAACACGAGCTTCCAGCCACTTCGTCTGAATGCTGATTAATCGTTTGTCACACCCATGGCCCTGTCACTGGGCTTTTCATATAATCACCAAAATCGCAACTGCACCTTCCATAGTAAACAAAACGAATATCTGCGTAAGGTGCCACACGGAGAGCATTATTATTCAAATTTCGAAAGCGGACGTTGAAACAAGTTAGACAACATATTCCTTCCTCCTACCTGTGTAAAGTTGCCACCACTAGAAAATCAGAGAAATTAGAGTTGATACGAAGGCTTATCGATAATCGTCCTTCCTGCACAGGGGGAAGATGGTAGTAGCCCCGGTAGTACCCACCACTATACTCTACAGATGAGGGTATTGGGACAAAGCGAGTTATGTATGAAAACTGGAAACGTAACAGTCATACAATAAACATGTCGTCATAAAAGAGGTAATGTATGGAACATTTCAAAAGCAAATAAAATACATTCAATAATGTCGACGATCCGATTCCTGTATCATCACGTGGACAATAATGGGTTCGTTAGTATTTTATTGTTATTGTTAACATCTTCAGCAAGAAAACTTGTTTGATCCAGCTCTCCTCACTGCTCCATCCTATGCAAGCGTCTTCATCTCCAAGTAATTACTGCAAGCTACAATCCATTTTAACTGCTTCTTCTATTCACCTCTTGGTCTTCCTCGACAGTTTCCGACCCTCCCTCCCCCCTCCCCCCCCCCCCCCCCCCCACACACACACACACATACACTTCCCTCCAGTGCTAATTTGCTGATTTCTTGATGTCCCAGACTGTGAGCCCTTCTCTTACAAGGGAACCTCCCCATCGCACCCCCCTCAGATTTAGTTATAAGTTGGCACAGTGGACAGGCCTTGAAAAACTGAACACAGATCAATCGAGAAAACAGGAAGAAGTTGTGTGGAACTGTGAAAAAAAAATAAGCAAAATATACAAACTGAGCAGTCCGTGTGTAAGATATGCAACATCTAGGACGGCGCGAGTTCCCGAGAGCCGCGGTCCCATGGTTAGCGTGAGCAGCTGCGGAGCAATATGTCCTTGGTTCAAATCTTCCCTGGAGTGAAAAGTTTAATTTTTTATATAATCAACTTCGCTCTCCAAAATTCCAGGACATGTTCAGATTTGCTTGGACATATGCGGGATTTGACGGTATACACACGGAAAAATTTGAAAACGTTAAAAACATATGTTTGACAGAGCTCAGGGAAAACGGTGCGACTGCGAAACTGTTGCATTCATTTGTTGCAGTTTATGTGACAAACTCTTATGTTTTCATCACTTTTTTGGGAGTGATAATCACAACCACAAGAAAACCTAAATCGGGCAAGCTAGAAGAATCTTTTTACCCATTCGCCAAGTTTGCAAGTTAGGTGGGCCGACAACATATTCCTGTCATGTGACGCACATGCCGTCACCAGTGTCATATAGAATATATCAGACCTGTTTTCCTGTGGAGGAATCGGTTGACCTATGACCTTGCGATCAAATGTTTTCGGTTCCCATTGGAGAGGCACGTCCTTTCGTCTACTAATCGCACGGTTTTGCGGTGCGGTCGCAAAACACGGACACTAAACTTGTTGCAGTGAACAGAGGCGTTAATGAACGAACGGACAGATCATAACTTTGCAAAAATAAACAAAGTAAATTTCTCACTCAAGGGAAGACTTGAACCAAAGACCTCCTATTTCGCAGCTGCTCACGCTAACCATGCGACCACGGCGCTTCTCAACAACATTCTCCTTAATGTTGCCTATCTTTCTCATGGACTACTCAGTTTGTATATTTTGCTAATTTTTTTCATAGTTCCACACAAGTTCTTCCTGTTTTCTCGATTGATCTGTGTTCAGTTTTTCAAGGCCTATCCACTGTGCCAACTTATAACTAAATCTGAGGGGGGTGCGATGGGGAGGTTCCCTTGTTAGTCGAGGTACTCCACAAATTCCTTTTATTTTCATTTCCATTCGAGACTACACCCCACACAAATACCTTTAGAAAACACCTTCTCACAAATTGCTATGAGATGTTAACAGATTCCTCTTTTTCAGAAATGCTTTTCTTGCTGTAGCCAGTCTACATTTTATATCGTACGTTCTTCGGCCAATATCGGTTACTTTGCTGTCCAAATTGCAAAACTCATCACTATTTTTAGTGTCTCATTTCCTAACCCAGTTCCCTCAACATTGACTGATTTAATTTGACTACTGTCTATTACATTACCCTTGTTTTACTTTCGTTCCTGTCATCTTGTATCCTCCTTTGAAGACACTGTCAATTCCGTCCAACTGTCCTTCGAAGTCCTTTCTGTGTCTGAAAGCCTTACAATGTCATCGGCCAAACCTCAGGTCTTTATTTTTTCTCACTGAATTCCTTCTTCAGATTTTTCATCGGTTTCGTTTACTGACAGCTCAATGAACAGATTAAACAGCACCGAGGATAGGCTATAGCTCTGTCTCACTCCCTTCTCAACTGTTGCTTCCCTTTCATGTCATTTGACTTTGCAGTCTGGTTTCTGAACAAGTTGAAAATAACCTTTCGCTCCTCGTATTTTAGCCCTACTACCTTCAGAGTGTATTCCAGTCAACCTTGTCAAAAGTCTTCTGTAGATTTACTTATGCTAAAAGCATAGATCTGCCTTTCTTTAACCCTATCTTCTGAGAAGAGTCGTAGGGTCAGTATTGCCTGGCATGTTCCTACATTTCTCCAGAATCTAAACTGATCTTTCCAATGGTCGGCTCCTCCCAGTTTTGCCACTCTTCTGTAAATAATTCGTGTCAGTAGTAACCAAAAAGATTTAATGTATGGGACCGACTTCATAAAAACGCATCATTTACTTAAAATGAAGTTTATGGTTTAATGTCTTATCGTCAAAGGATTCACAAGATTGTGGAGCACAAACTGTCGCAGGCATGTGTTCTAAAGATTGTTTTTTTTTGTTTCGATCTGTTTCTTCGCCATTTTATTGTCAGTGGTTCTGTGGGATGGCGCATGACGTCTTTCAAATTCCATCGATAACAACTGAACTCCTTTTTGTTATTGTATGACAGAGGGTCGGGGTTAGTCCCCTCATCAAACACACTGAGGTACCGTGTAAACGACTGAGCTATCCAAGCATGACCTGCGGTCCGTCGTCTCAGTTTTACTTACTCCAACGCCTTCTCTCCTACCTTTCAAATTTCGCAGAAGTTCTTTTGCATTCCTGGCGGAACTAGCACTCGTGGAAGAAAAGATATTGCGGGGGAAATGGCTCAGCCGCAGCCTGGGGGATTGTTTCCAGAAATTTTAACGGGAAATTAGGAACTTTGCCGGCTTTTGTTCCAAGAAACTATTCCAAAGTTCGCCTGAAGCTATTCAAGAAAGTCACAGGAACTTCCTGGCAGATTAAAACCGTGTGACGGACCGAGACTCGAACTCGGGGCCTCTGGAATTGAAACTGAGAGGACGGGTTGTGAGTCGTGCTTGGGTAGCTCCGTTGGTCTAGCACTTGCCCTCGAAAGGCAAAGGTTCCAGGTTCGAGTCTCGGTCCGGCACACAATTTTAATCTGCCAAGAAGTTTCATATCAGCGCACACTCCGCTGCAGAGTGAAAGTGGCATTCTGGAAATCACATGATATCTAAATTGAAATGACCGGACTATGTTTTGGACTGCGGTTCTCAAGAACGCGAGTCCACTGTGTTACTAGTGAACCACTTCGCTCGGTAGCCGGTTCGTAACCTGATGACGGGAAAAAAGTTTCATGGCTACTGTTACGACAACAAGGACGGGTGAGGAAGTAGTATACAATTATTGACCACCAAATCACCCCCAAAGATTAGCTTGTAAATTTCTTTGTTAGTATTATGAAGTGACGCATTCGATTATCTAACTGCCGGTTGTAGAACTGAAACGCACTGTTCACGGGGAGTAAGGTTGCAACGATCCCTTCTCAAACACAACTGTACGTAATCACGAAAGTGCTTCAACACCATAGTTCATGCTATCCAACTTTCACAACTGCACCACCATCGGCGAATGAACTGTTAACTGCGTCAACTAACATGATTAGACTCCCTGTTTAAGTACGGGAGATAAATTGTGTATTGTGTATTGAACCGGAGACATAGAAACGACGGAGAGGCTTCGACCCGCCGTAGCCCTCAGTGGTTCACAGCCCCACAACAAGCCTCAGCAGTCCACCCACCTCACCGCCGCCCCACACCGAACCCGGGGTTATTGTGCGGTTCGGCCCCCAGTGGACTCCCCCGGGAACGTCTCATACCAGACGTGAGTAGCCCCAATGTTCGCGTGGTAGAGTAATTATGATGTACGCGTACGAGGAAACGGTGTTCGTGCAGCAGTCGCCGACGTAGTGTAAATGAGGCACAATAAGGGGAACCAGCCCGCACTCGCCTTAAATACCATCCACAGGCTGGTCGGCACTCCGACCGGGCGGATTCGTGCCTGGGACTGGCAGGCCTTCCCACTCGGGAAGCAGCGCATTAGACAGCGCCGCTAGCCGTAAGGGCTTACGTGAAATACATACTATGCAGCGGTATAAGGCCAAAACCTTACAGAATTGGAGTTACCACACCGCTACTGTACAACATGTAAGTTTCGAATGTCAACTACCAGTAAAACCCCGATTCTTTGGTTCAAATGGCTCTGAGCACTGTGAGACTTAACTTCTGAGGTCATCAGTCCCCTAGAACTTAGAATTACTTAAACCTAACGAACCTAAGGTTATCACACACATCCATGCCCGAGGCAGGATTAGAACCTGCGACCGTAGCAGTCATCTACATCTACATTTATACTCCGCAAGCCACCCAACGGTGTGTGGCGGAGGGCACTTTACGTGCCACTGTCATTACCTCCCTTTCCTGTTCCAGTCGCGTATGGTTCGCGGGAAGAACGACTGCCTGAAAGCCTCCGTGCGCGCTCTAATCTCTCTAATTTTACATTCGTGATCTCCTCGGGAGGTTTAAGTAGGGGGAAGCAATATATTCGATACCTCATCCAGAAACGCACCCTCTCGAAACCTGGCGAGCAAGCTACACCGCAATGCTGAGCGCCTCTCTTGCAGAGTCTGCCACTTGAGTTTGTTAAACATCTCCGTAACGCTATCACGGTTACCAAATAACCCTGTGACGAAACGCGCCGCTCTTCTTTGGATCTTCTCTATCTCCTCCGTCAACCCGATCTGGTACGGATCCCACACTGATGAGCAATACTCAAGTATAGGTCGAACGAGTGTTTTGTAAGCCACCTCCTTTGTTGATGGACTACATTTTCTAAGGACTCTCCCAATGAATCTCAACCTGGTACTCGCCTTACCAACAATTAATTTTATTTGATCATTCCACTTCAAATCGTTCCGCACGCATACTCCCAGATATTTTACAGAAGTAACTGCTACCAGTGTTTGTTCCGCTATCATATAATCATACAATAAAGGATCCTTCTTTCTATGTATTCGCCAAACATTACATTTGTCTATGTTAAGGGTCAGCTGCCACTCCCTGCACCATGTGCCTATCCGCTGCAGATCTTCCTGCATTTCGCTACAATTTTCTAATGCTGCAACTTCTCTGTATACTACAGCATCATCCGCAAAAAGCCGCATGGGACTTCCGACACTAACTACTAGGTAATTTATATATATTGTGAAAAGCAATGGTCCCATAACACTCCCCTGTGGCACGCCAGAGGTTACTTTAACGTCTCTAGACGTCTCTCCATTGATAACAACATGCTGTGTTCTGTTTGCTAAAAACTCTTCAATCCAGCCACACAGCTGGTCTGATATTCCGTAGGCTCTTACTTTGTTTATCAGGCGACAGTGTGGAACTGTATCGAACGCCTTCCGGAAGTCAAGAAAAATAGCATCTACCTGGGAGCCTGTATCTAATATTTTCTGGGTCTCATGAACAAATAAAGCGAGCTGGGTCTCGCACGATCGCTGTTTCCGGAATCCATGTTGATTCCTACATAGTAGATTCTGGGTTTCCAAAAACGACATGATACTCGAGCAAAAAACATGTTCTAAAATTCTACAACAGATCGACGTCAGAGATGTAGGTCTATAGTTTTGCGCATCTGCTCGACGACCCTTCTTGAAGACTGCGACTACCTGTGCTCTTTTCCAATCATTTGGAACCTTCCGTTCCTCTAGAGCCTTGCGGTACACGGCTGTTAGAAGGGGGGCAAGTTCTTTCGCGTACTCTGTGTAGAATCGAATTGGTATCCCGTCAGGTCCAGTGTGCTTTCCTCTGTTGAGTGATTCCAGTTGCTTTTCTATTCCTTGGACACTTATTTCGATGTCAGCCATTTTTCCGTTTGTGCGAGGATTTAGAGAAGGAACTGCAGTGCAGTCTTCCTCTGTGAAACGGCTTTGGAAAAAGGTGTTTAGTATTTCAGCTTTACGCGTGTCATCCTCTGTTTCAATGCCATCATCATCCCGGAGTGTCTGGATATGCTGTTTCGAGCCACTTACTGATTTAACGTAAGACTAGAACTTCCTAGGATTTTCTGTCAAGTCGGTACATAGAATTTTACTTTCGAATTCACTGAACGCTTCACGCATAGCCCTCCTTACGCTAACTTTGACATCGTTTAGCTTCTGTTTGTCTGAGAGGTTTTGGCTGCGTTTAAACTTGGAGTGAAGCTCTCTTTGCTTTCGCAGTAGTTTCCTAACTTTGTTGTTGTACCACGGTGGGTTTTTCCCGTCCCTCACAGTTTTACTCGGCACGTACCTGTCTAAAACGCATTTTACGATTGCCTTGAACTTTTTCCATAAACACTCAACATTGTAAGTGTCGGAACAGAAATTTTCGTTTTGATTTGTTAGGTAGTCTGAAATCTGCCTTCTATTACTCTTGCTAAACAGATAAACCTTCCTCCCTTTTTTTATATTCCTATTAACTTCCATATTCAGGGATGCTGCAACGGCCTTATGATCACTGATTCCCTGTTCTGTACATACAGAGTCGAAAAGTTCGGGTCTGTTTGTTATCAGTAGGTCCAAGATGTTATCTCCACGAGTCGGTTCTCTGTTTAATTGCTCGAGGTAATTTTCGGATAGTGCACTTAGTATAATGTCACTCGATGCTCTGTCCCTACCACCCGTCCTAAACATCTGAGTGTCCCAGTCTATATCTGGTAAATTGAAATCTCCACCTAAGACTATAACATGCTGAGAAAATGTATGTGAAATGTATTCCAAATTTTCTCTCAGTTGTTCTGCCACTAATGCTGCTGAGTCGGGAGGTCGGTAAAAGGAGCCAATTATTAACCTAGCTCGGTTGTTGAGTGTAACCTCCACCCATAATAATTCACAGGAACTATCCACTTCTACTTCACTACAGGATAAACTACTACTAACAGCGACGAACACTCCACCACCGGTTGCATGCAATCTATCCTTTCTAAACACCGTCTGTACCTTTGTAAAAATTTCGGCAGAATTTGTCTCTGACTCCAGCCAGCTTTCTGTACCTATAACGATTTCAGCTTCGGTGCTTTCTATCAGCGCTTGAAGTTCCGGTACTTTACCAACGCAGCTTCGACAGTTTACAATTACAATACCGATTGCTGCTTGGTCCCCGCATGTCCTGACTTTGCCCCGCACCCGTTGAGGCTGTTGCCCTTTCTGTACTTGCCCAAGGCCATCTAACCTAAAAAAACCGCCCAGCCCACGCCACACAACCCCTGCTACCCGTGTAGCCGCTTGTTGTGTGTAGTGGACACCTGACCTATCCAGCGGAACCCGAAACCCCACCACTCTATGGCGCAAGTCGAGGAATCTGCAGCCCACACGGTCGCAGAACCGTCTCAGCCTCTGATTCAGACCCTCCACTCGGCTCTGTACCAAAGGTCCGCAGTCAGTTCTGTCGACGATGCTGCAGATGGTGAGCTCTGCTTTCATCCCGCTAGCGAGACTGGCAGTCTTCACCAAATCAGATAGCCGCCGGAAGCCAGAGAGGATTTCCTCCGATCCATAGCGACACACATCATTGGTGCCGACATGAGCGACCACCTGCAGATGGGTGCACCCTGTACCCTTCATGGCATCCGGAAGGACCCTTTCCACATCTGGAATGACTGCCCCCGGTATGCACACGGAGTGCACATTGGTTTTCTTCCCCTGTCTTGCTGCCATATCCCTAAGGGGCCCCATTACGCGCCTGACGTTGGAGCTCCCAACTACCAGTAAGCCCACCCTCTGCGACCGCCCGGATCTTGCAGACTGAGGGGCAACCTCTGGAACAGGACAAGCAGCCATGTCAGGCCAAAGATCAGTATCAGCCAGAGACAGAGCCTGAAACCGGTTCGTCAGACAAACTGGAGAGGCCTTCCGTTCAGCCCTCCGGAACGTCTTTCGCCCCCTGCCACACCTTGAGACGACCTCCCACTCTACCACAGGTGAGGGATTAGCCTCAATGCGGCCAGTATCCCGGGCAACCACAGTCGTAGTCCGATTGGGGGATGCGTGGGACGAGCTGGCCGTCCCCGACAAACCCCCATCCGGAACCCCACAGTGATGCCCATTGGGAACAGCCTCAAGCTGTGTGACCGAAGCCAACACTGCCTGAAGTTGGGAGTGAAGGGATGCCAACTCAGCCTGCATCTGAACACAGCAGTTGCAGTCCCTATCCATGCTAAAAACTGTTGAGCAAAGAACGTCTGAACTAATCTACAGAGAGCGCAAACAAATCGACACAAAATTTAAATGGTTATTAAAATACAAGATTGCCTAGTAAATGCAGTACTGCTGCTACTTGTGCACTGCTGACACACTGCTCGGCGGCGGAAGGAGACTACGCGATTTTACACTATTCAGGTACTAATAGATCCAGACTGTAGTGCCTAGAATCGGTCGGCCACTCCGGCCGGCCCCGATTCTTTAAAAAAAAAATTGATCTCTCACGTATAAAACAGCTATCAAACTTATGATTACTTTACACATGAGGTAATATGTTAAAAATTTGACGTTAAGCCTGCAAGTGAGAAAAATCTTAGAAAAGATCTGAAAGTACGTTTCGAGTTTGTTGGAAGTTGCTAAGTTATCTCATCATCATCAAACACTGTAGGAGTATAGTCTGGTTAATTTGCGTTTCGTTTTAAGCAAAAGCCAGTTTTTCACATACCTCAATATTTATGACTTCACATCTCCTGAACTCAACGATATAAGTTTTCAGGTGTTGTGTGCATAGTTCCGCGTAGTCAGCACGTACACAACTTTCCCGGCGCAGCGCTCGTCCGACTCCGCACAACGAGATGGCGCTGACTTAGAGACGGACCAAATTCTGCTTCCGCCGATCCGCATATTAATATGTCACGCAGCCAATGAGATTGCTGTTAACGTAGAACCTTTTCTCCTTGCGGATCACACTCGCGCAGTGATACCTAAACGCTCGAGGCATTATAACGAGTGTACAGATCTCCGATTAGTCAGCCAGCATTAGTCTGTACCAGTCTGTACGAGTTCTACATTTGTCTGTACCAGTCTATAGTCAAGTTTCAGTCTACGCCTATGAGATTATCATATTCCTGTTCATAGCAATGAAGAGAAATGTATAGACACTTTGTAAAGTATCAGAGATATGTGAGAATAAGATTAACGTACCAAGACCAAAGGAACTTCAGATTGTCAATTGTAAATAGCATCCAGAATCAAGTTAAGTAATTTTATGCTTTTTATTATTATAATAAATGTGTGTGAAAATTAATCAAGTTCTGTTTAAAGTTGGTCACCGTCAATCTGCTACTCTAAGCGTGCAAGTGGCATTTCTATCGTCTGACCTAACGGCAGAAGATAAACACGCCACGATAAGACCACGAGACATATTGCTGACACTCGCCTACTTCGTTAGAGCGACAAGTCAAATAATCTGATGGTGTGTGTACCGAAGGTCTTACAGTACGCACACCACAGCAGGTAAATTCAGTATTCCGTGTGGACACTGTCTGCAAATTGTGTTTTGAATAGAATAAGTAATAAAGAAATAATAAACCAAACGTCATGCCTGAGGCGGTAATTTTATTGCACGAACGGCGCAAATGTCTTAAGTGATAGACTTCTCAGCTTTCATCATTTCTTGAGGGTGTGAGCGAGAAAAAGTTTCTTCAAGAATTATGTTTAAAGTTTGTTGAAAGTGACTAAGTGCCCTAATTCTCAGTGTTAGATGACTACAGTCTGGATATTTGCGCGAGGTGAGTTGTGCAGTTCACACAGCTTCTAACTGTAATACTTGTCCTACTGTGTTAAACATTGATATCTTTTAATGAGTATATTATAGCGACATTCAAATTTTTAAATTCGGTGAATAGTTACAAGAAATACTGAGAATCTAATTTTCTTGCTCTTGTAAACGTCATTAGATAGGCAACCTGCAACTGGTTAATTAGGTGCTATGAACCGCGTTAGCTGGTTAGTGTTATAGATAAACTACTCGCCATTGCTGTTTCATCGCCAGCCTAGCCCTATTTCAGTCCAAAACCGTAGCTTAAAAGAATTCTGATGCCTAACTTTATTACTGTGACTTTGTGAATGTATGTAAACTAAGGGAATAACAATGAAAGTGATCGGCCCTTTTCGTCATGGATTCGTTTAGTAAGCCCTCGAACGTTGTGAAGGTGATCAACACGGCAGACGCTACAAGAAAAGTGTTGTGAGTCACGAAGATATTTATTGCTGAAATTTGGAGAGCGCACCTTCCGAGAGGAATCGGTCAACGCATTAGTGGCCACAATGAGAAAAATCAGAGGAAATCGAGCTCATGGTGATGTTTACCTATAATCGCTCGTATAACGTGCCATTCGCGAAAGCGGGAAAATAATAGTGATAACGGAAGTACCCTCTACCACACACCATAAGACGGCTTGAGAAGCATATACTCGTATGTATAAGTCTGTATTTTCCTTGGCAGGTTCGTGAATTCCACTGACCAAATAAAGGCTGGAAGCAAACTGGACTGGCATTAGCCACTGGGAACATTCTGCCATGCACGCTGAATGACAAGCAGCGGACGACACACACCTGGGCCTGCCCCACGGCTCTACCAACGGCCATTCACTCGCGCCTCTGACCGCAAACGCGCCTTCCACTGTACGGGGAACGTCTTTCTGGGAACCGCGTCGCACCACAAAACACCACTGACAATGCAGTATTCGAATTTCGGTTGACACCGTTGAAGGAAGTACCGATCGCTAAGTGTTCGTCGTAAGACCAACTGACTCACCATTGGGGATTCAGCCGGAAGATGTGTGGCAGCGTGCTTTTGTAAGCATCGTGGTAAGAGAGCTAGTTCATCTATTTACATGTGCGGGGTCTGGGATAAGCAACGGGACAAAATCAGAGAAGGCGTTCATCAAACGAAAAGATAATCTCTTGTTATATTAACATCTGGATTTAAATCCATACATTTCTGGATGGTAGGCCATGATACTACTGGAAATTGCTATTTACATACGTCTCACATCTTCACAATTTCAAATAACAGTGGTCAAAGTAAATACTGCATATTGCCAAAACGTTAATACTAAACTTAGTGTTCGAGAAATACATTACGATATCAACAGGTTGTTTTTTTTTTTTTTGTAATGTAGCTCTAACGGAAGTAGTCCATGGTTTTACACTGAGGGGGTAGTACGTGCAGTCTGTGACAAACGTGTCACCTGTAAACACTGCAGTACTTGTGCTGTGTGTCATTACGACAGTTATGTTGCTCCAGGATGGTTCGGACAACAATAACATACAATCAGAGGCACCTTATAGTTACTCTACTGGAGCATGGAATGAGACAGGCGGACGTCGCAGCGAATGTCGCTGTGAGTCAGTGATGTTTCTGGACTCTGGAACAAGTTTCTATAGACAGTGTAACAACGACTCTGTACTATTGTACATATAAGTAATTCTTTTCATCTGATTTTACGATAAACTTGTGCAATTGATGTTCTGATTTCATTTCTTTTTGTTTCATGCCATTATGTTAAGAAAACTGTAAATAAGTTTCAATGTGAATATTAATGTTTATGTCAAATGTCAAGTAATATTGTAATAGAATTGAAATGTAACAAATGTTGAAACTGTTGTAAGATGTTTAAAATTGTAACTGTGCGTCTGGTCCATACGTAGGCAATGTGTTAGGATATGTAGAATGCAAAACCTCTGGTGAATACCCGGTCTGTCAAGGAGCGGTAAAAGGTGGATGGCAGGCGAGCGCGGGAAAATGCACGCGGGCACTGCACGGCACGACGGGCACAGTAGTAGTTGGAGTTTGGCACTGGTTTGAGCAACACTTGGAGCGAGGAGGCTCTCCTGGAAGACATAGCTTCACTGAGCCTCGAGTATGCCGTTCCAACGCCCACACAGCATGGCAAAACTCCATAGGCACTAAATGGAAAACTATTGCGACGTTAAGAAGAATTAAAGTGCCGATACGTCAAGAGCCATAGCTGTGGTAGTATGTGTGCTCTGTGCCTCGCCATCTTGCCGGCCGCCAACCGCCGCATCGATACTAGCAGGTTGAAACTTTTAGTACTGTATTCGTATGGATCAGAGAGTGAACTGTGTTTGTTTGGTGCAATAATAACCTAAATTTTACCAGAACTTTTCCATCATTCAATTATCCTCACAATTAACCTAGACAGGGTCCCCTCCAAACGTTGTGTAATCCGAGTGTCCCGAAATGAAAATTAAAAATTGTGTTAATAATAATTATTTGCAGAACTAGCTATATTAGAATGGTGTTTAAAGAAATGTTTTGTTAATGAACCAGTAAATGAATAGCGAAGGTCTAACGAAGTCGAAAGATAACTTTAGTATTGATATAGTAATGAAGTTTATTATTACGAGACAGATTTAAAGGCATTTAAATGAGCAGTAAATAAGATGAAACTTATATACTGGAAATCTTGAACGAATAATAAATTCAGTAATCATTTTTTTAAATACAGCGATCATAGCAGTTTCAGGGTCCCCCCCTAATTCACTTGAATTCTGAAGTGTTCTAAATTGGTTTGACCAGCAAAAGTTACAGCCAATATAAAAGTCAAAATTTATCGGTGTTTTATCTTTATCAAAATTGACATTTTGTGTATGGCATGAAAGTACAATTTCTAGGGTAACCTATGCCCGATTTTAATCAGATTAATAGACAGTATAAAGTTTTGTAGTAAACATTATAGTGTAGTGTTATGTATTCATGGTTTTCCATATCAGTACAGAACGTGAAACTATCAGTTCAATAGATTTTCTGGTTCTAAAATTCTACTATATTATGCAGTGTTACAGCTTGTTGTTTTGCATGAATATATACCAACTTGTACAGGGAAGAAACTCAGTTAATGCCTAATTAGGCTGGCGACCGTATTATTATCACATTTGTAGCATTTTCTGGGTTGCTTTTGATCCATCCTGACGTGTAATTGCATTTCGAACTTACTTAACGGATCATTGGAATTGCAGAGTGGATGTAAGTCTGATTTGCCACCATTCAGGTACACGCGGTGGATATCTAGGAGAAAATCCTTTCTCATATGGTGAATCCCGCTCACTTACCATAGCACAGGCTTTAACGAGTACTGTGTCAGGGATTACAACAGTATCAGTTGAGGATCGTCATTGAAGTGCCCGGGGAAGGAAAACAAGAGGATTGCAGGACCCATATCTGCGTATAACAGCAAGCAGAAACCTTCAAAACGATGATACACGTCTACGACGGTAGTTCCGAATAACTACAGGAGTGCAAGTGTCAGCGCAAACAATACAAAATAGTGGGTCTGCAGGCTTTCGTGGCCGTTGTCACTAAAGTTAAAATATTATGGGTTGTTAGGCAGCATTATATTTCTTCAAACAATCGGCTGTTCGAACCCTCTGCTGGGATTTTTTCAGGCTACGGTGGACACCATTAGCTCCTGAGGAAGATCCCAGCAGAGGGGTCGAAACATCGATTGACTGAAGAAATATGACATAGGCTAACAACCCAGAAGATTTTAACTTCAGATGCAAAATAGATTTCATGAGCAGAGATTACGTGCCACAAGACCTTTCAAGACCCGCCCTGTAAATCGCGTTCGGAGTGTGCCTCGTATCGCAAGGGCAGGAAACCACTCTTTGTGGATTAGCCAGCAATGGGAGGCAACGCGCTTTTCTGATGCAACCTGTAACAGTCTCTACCATGACAATAATGATATTCGTGTGTGGAGGCAACGAGGACAACGTTTACACCATAACAGTATCATAGACCGCCATCCTTATCAAGGTGGTTCAGTTACGTTTTGGGATGGCTTCATGTGTGGCCACAGGACATCCCCTGTCCTAATACATGGGAGGATGGTGTGAAGTATGCGGACGACATCCTTGCACGCATTGTGGCTCCATTTCGTGAAGACATTGGAGCGGGATTCACGCTGATGGACGACAACGCGCACCTCCACTGTCACAATCTCTTGTACACCTTCCTAAAGAAACATAGAATTAGTTGGATAGACAGATCTCAGCTGCATTGACAATGTATGGGTCTGTAATTGTCCTGTCCCACCAGAGATCTCTAACAACGACAGGGCATCAAAGGTCGCCTGGCCACTTTGCTAAACAGTATACCTAACCGCATTCAAAATTGTCTCCAATTACTAGGAGGGACAATTGATTCATAAATAACGTTTTATGAAATATGACACTGAGATGAAGCTGTATGTTTGAAGTAGAATCTTTTAGAAGATTTTGTTTTCGCTTTTTGTTTGTGTTCATCAAGTGGAAATGTGTTTATCTTCTTTATTTTTGTTTTCTTATGACTACCTGACAGAACAAAATCGGTTTTGTTTCCTATTATGTCCAATATCGAAATAAAGAAATATGCAGTGTTTATTTTGACCACTGTATTTGATCAAAATGCACCTAATCCATTTGAAAACGACTTCCTCAACGGTCCTGCGGTATCTTAATCTTACTAGCCTACCAGGCCCTTTACAAATATTTTCAAATGCTACAGCAATCCAACTTCGCAGATAATTCACAAACTCGAATGGAGTAGCAAGACGAAACACTCGCCACGTCTCCATAAGAGATTATCAGTGAGTCGACGTACAGTGAACGACATGACCATACCACAGGACCATCAGGGCCTATGTACTGCGCTTGGTAAACGCTACACGGTAGAAAGAAAAAGTTTGAACCTTGTCAGGGAAAGTGTGTGCGAAGAAACATTCTCTAGCTACACTGTCAGTAGATTGCGCAATAAGTTCTATTACATTCTCCATATCAGTCTTTCTGGCAAGAATTGTGGCTCCATTAATTGTTCCCCCTCAGTTCACCTGCCCCACGTCAGTGGAAACCGACGCTAACAGCGTTCCTTGAAAGCGCTGCAGCTTATTGACAACATATTCGTCAGGCGTTCCAAAGCTATGCCACACATCTTCAGAGAGCTGTTATTTCGCAATAGAACTTGGCCCATATGTTCATGTACTTTTCCCTTCGCTTCAGGATCAGCCTTCCGCAGCTGTAACCATTCTTTAACTGACACTGTAGTTTTCTTATTTTTCCTTTTTCACTTCAGTCGAGGTACGTGGAAGCACCTTTCTTCAGTAACATCATTAAGCTGACATTTACGTGCTATGCGAGCTGTGAAATTTTTCTGCTAACCAAATAAAAGAATAGAGCAATAAACGGGGAACAAATAAGGATGAAATAAATGAAATGTATTCGCAGTTGCGAATTCGAGCAAACCTTTTGCTGTATAAGGGAATGACGGCAATGAGAATTTGTGCCAGGCCGGGACTCGAACCCGGATTTCTCGCTTTCCGCATGTCCGTAGAAACATTGAATCGTTCTCCTTGACAACACAGGCACTCCAGTATCGTAAATGAAGACTAAGTGCTCACCAAACAGCGCTTGGTGACACAAACATATTAGCTTGTTACGAAGATTGACTGGATGCTAAATGAGAACATTGACTTGAGGTCAGACACGAGGTGACTGCAGACACGTGACCAGCAAGCGAACTGGTCTTGTTAACCTTAGACTCTGGGTTTTAGAAACACTCAAGTTTGCATTGACACTGCGGTGAACATAGTTCCGCTAACGTTCAACACTTGTCATGTGTCTCTCCACACCATTCGGTCCCTGGAAGTCTGGTGTACCACGGGTAAGATTGCCGGAGGGCTTACTGCCAAGTGCTAATGTATCGGACGTCGGTATTCTGAGCTGGGTGAAAGATTATTCAGCGTAGTGGACTGTACGAACTCAGGCAATGGCTTGACACCACAGAATAAATCCAGCTACATCTGAGCCCGCACATTGACACATGACGTTTGGCTATGAAGACAGTGAATAAGACACCTTCCATGGAGGTCGTTCAGGTCTGTGTACCAATGTGTTCACGTTCAGAATAAAGAGGTGGGAATCCTCTACGTAGAGTTACAGAAGCTCATAAATGACAGTAAACGCCACTATAAGTTTACAGAGGTGGATTTTAATGAGAAAGTACGATGAAAATTATAATTCTGTCCTTCAGTAAGATACATTGGATATGGTACTATCGGTCATACCTTAGTAAAATTTGCCGGAAAACAAGGAAGGAAGATTCGGTTTTACCTGCCATCGACAAAGAGATCGTAAGAGGTGTAGCACAAACTCGGTTTGAGAAAGAACAGAAAAGAATCATTCGAGCTATTTTCAGAGGAACCATCCTGCTCATTGCTTTAAGCAATTTAGGAAAATCGCGAAAAACCTAAATCTGAATACCCGGGCGGAGATACGAGCCGTCATACTCCCAAACGCGTGTCCATTGCCTTACCGCCATGCCGTCTCCTTGGTCTGGGCGCTTCCCAACAGCCTAACTGTAACAGACTTAAAGACATTTTCCCTAAGAAAACAAATAGAAACTAGTCTTGGCAAAGATCGTGTTGGAGTACATTATTAAACTCATTATGTTTTATCACCCCCCCCATGAACCATGGACCTTGCCGTTGGTGGGGAGGCTTGCGTGCCTCAGCGATACAGATAGCCGTACCGTAGGTGCAACCACAACGGAGGGGTATCTGTTGAGAGGCCAGACAAACGTGTGGTTCCTGAAGAGGGGCAGCAGCCTTTTCAGTAGTTGCAAGGGCAACAGTCTGGATGATTGACTGATCTGGCCTTGTAACAATAACCAAAACGGCCTTGCTGTGCTGGTACTGCGAACGGCTGAAAGCAAGGGGAAACTACAGCCGTAATTTTTCCCGAGGGCATGCAGCTTTACTGTATGATTACATGATGATGGCGTCCTCTTGGGTAAAATATTCCGGAGGTAAAATAGTCCCCCATTCGGATCTCCGGGCGGGGACTACTCAAGAGGATGTCGTTATCAGGAGAAAGAAAACTGGCGTTCTACGGATCGGAGCGTGGAATGTCAGATCCCTTAATCGGGCAGGTAGGTTAGAAAATTTAAAAAGGGAAATGGATAGGTTGAAGTTAGATATAGTGGGAATTAGTGAAGTTCGGTGGCAGGAGGAACAAGACTTCTGGTCAGGTGACTACAGGGTTATAAACACAAAATCAAATAGGGGTAATGGAGGAGTGGGTTTAATAATGAATAGGAAAATAGGAATGCGGGTAAGCTACTACAAACAGCACAGTGAACGCATTATTGTGGCCAAGATAGATACGAAGCCCACACCTACTACAGTAGTACAAGTTTATATGCCAACTAGCTCTGCAGATGACGAAGAAATTGAAGAAATATATGATGAAATAAAAGAAATTATTCAGATTGTGAAGGGAGACGAAAATTTAATAGTCATGGGTGACTGGAATTCGAGTGTAGGAAAAGGGAGAGAAGGAAACATAGTAGGTGAATATGGATTGGGGGACAGAAATGAAAGAGGAAGCCGCCTGGTAGAATTTTGCACAGAGCACAACATAATCATAACTAACACTTGGTTTAAGAATCATGAAAGAAGGTTGTATACATGGAAGAACCCTGGAGATACTAAAAGGTATCAGATAGATTATATAATGGTAAGACAGAGATTTAGGAACCAGGTTTTAAATTGTAAGACATTTCCAGGGGCAGATGTGGACTCTGACCACAATCTATTGGTTATGACCTGTAGATTAAAACTGAAGAAACTGCAAAAAGGTGGGAATTTAAGGAGATGGGACCTGGATAAACTGAAAGAACCAGAGGTTGTACAGAGATTCAGGGAGAGCATAAGGGAGCAATTGACAGGAATGGGTCAAATAAATACAGTAGAAGAAGAATGGGTAGCTTTGAGGGATGAAGTAGTGAAGGCAGCAGAGGATCAAGTAGGTAAAAAGACGAGGGCTAGTAGAAATCCTTGGGTAACAGAAGAAATATTGAATTTAATTGATGAAAGGAGAAAATATAAAAATGCAGTAAGTGAAACAGGCAAAAAGGAATACAAACGTCTCAAAAATGAGATCGACAGGAAGTGCAAAATGGCTAAACAGGGATGGCTAGAGGACAAATGTAAGGATGTAGAGGCCTATCTCACTAGGGGTAAGATAGATACCGCCTACAGGAAAATTAAAGAGACCTTTGGAGATAAGAGAACGACTTGTATGAATATCAAGAGCTCAGATGGAAACCCAGTTCTAAGCAAAGAAGGGAAAGCAGAAAGGTGGAAGGAGTATATAGAGGGTCTATACAAGGGCGATGTACTTGAGGACAATATTATGGAAATGGAAGAGGATGTAGATGAAGATGAAATGGGAGATACGATACTGCGTGAAGAGTTTGACAGAGCACTGAAAGACCTGAGTCGAAACAAGGCCCCCGGAGTAGACAATATTCCATTGGAACTACTGACGGCCGTGGGAGAGCCAGTCCTGACAAAACTCTACCATCTGGTGAGCAAGATGTATGAAACAGGCGAAATACCCTCAGACTTCAAGAAGAATATAATAATTCCAATCCCGAAGAAAGCAGGTGTTGACAGATGTGAAAATTACCGAACTATCAGCTTAATAAGTCACAGCTGCAAAATACTAACACGAATTCTTTACAGACGAATGGAAAAACTAGTAGAAGCCAACCTCGGGGAAGATCAGTTTGGATTCCGTAGAAACACTGGAACACGTGAGGCAATACTGACCTTACGACTTATCTTAGAAGAAAGATTAAGGAAAGGCAAACCTACGTTTCTAGCATTTGTAGACTTAGAGAAAGCTTTTGACAATGTTGACTGGAATACTCTCTTTCAAATTCTGAAGGTGGCAGGGGTAAAATACAGGGAGCGAAAGGCTATTTACAATTTGTACAGAAACCAGATGGCAGTTATAAGAGTCGAGGGACATGAAAGGGAAGCAGTGGTAGGGAAGGGAGTAAGACAGGGTTGTAGCCTCTCCCCGATGTTGTTCAATCTGTATATTGAGCAAGCAGTAAAGGAAACAAAAGAAAAATTCGGGGTAGGTATTAAAATTCATGGAGAAGAAATAAAAACTTTGAGGTTCGCCGATGACATTGTAATTCTGTCAGAGACAGCAAAGGACTTGGAAGAGCAGTTGAATGGAATGGACAGTGTCTTGAAAGGAGGATATAAGATGAACATCAACAAAAGCAAAACAAGGATAATGGAATGTAGTCTAATTAAGTCGGGTGATGCTGAGGGAATTAGATTAGGAAATGAGGCACTTAAAGTAGTAAAGGAGTTTTGCTATTTGGGGAGCAAAATAACTGATGATGGTCGAAGTAGAGAGGATATAAAATGTAGGCTGGCAATGGCAAGGAAAGCGTTTCTGAAGAAGAGAAATTTGTTAACATCCAGTATTGATTTAAGTGTCAGGAAGCCATTTCTGAAAGTATTCGTATGGAGTGTAGCCATGTATGGAAGTGAAACATGGACGATAAATAATTTGGACAAGAAGAGAATAGAAGCTTTCGAAATGTGGTGCTACAGAAGAATGCTGAAGATTAGATGGGTAGATCACATAACTAATGAGGAAGTATTGAATAGGATTGGGGAGAAGAGAAGTTTGTGGCACAACTTGACCAGAAGAAGGGATCGGTTGGTAGGACATGTTCTGAGGCATCAAGGGATCACCAATTTAGTATTGGAGGGCAGCGTGGAGGGTAAAAATCGTAGAGGGAGACCAAGAGATGAATACACTAAGCAGATTCAGAAGGATGTAGGTTGCAGTAGGTACTGGGAGATGAAAAAGCTTGCACAGGATAGAGTAGCATGGAGAGCTGCATCAAACCAGTCTCAGGACTGAAGACCACAACAACAACAACATGTTTTATCAAATTACAATGTGTTGGAGGTGACAGTCCTAAGCAGCTTTCGAAGTGCAAGTGATTGTGGGCACAGTAGATAAGGAGTAAACATAAGTAAAAAGTTAGAGAGAAACAGATTCATCAGACACGAAGTTATAATAGTATGTTGGAAAGTTAAGATTACATTAACTTAAATGAAAGGGGAAATCATTTAACCAAGGTACTCAAGCAAACTGCAAAAGATGTTGCCATTACGAAGCAAGCAAAAGAGAAGATAATCTCGAACATGTACTCTCTTCAGACGATGCACTTCCATCCAGTCACTCGTCGACCAGTCTGAAGATACCAAAATGAAAGCCGAAGTTTTAAATTCCGCATTCAAGAAATCATTCACACAGGAGAATCGTACAAACATTCCGTAGTTTGACCGTCGTACAGAGTCCCATATGGATGACGTAGTAATAAGCACCTTTGGCGTAGAGAAACAACTCAAAGAGTTAAAAACAAATAAACCCCCAGGTCCGGACAGAGACCCACATCTGTAGTACAGAGGGCACTTTACGGCTCTGGCGCATTACTTGGCTTGCATATATCGCGAATCTCTCGACCAACGACTCCTGTACACAAGATCGGAAACAGAAAGGATCCGAAAAATTGCAAGTAAATATCCTTAATACCGGTTTACTGCAGAATTCTAGAACATATTCTCAGTTCGTATATAACAAATTTTCTTAAGATCGAGAAATTCATGTTCGCGAATTAGCGTGGTTTTAGAAAGCATCGCTCGTGCGAAACTCAGCTTGCCCTTTTCTCACATGATGCGTTGCGAACTATGAATGAAGGGAAACAGGCAGATTCCATATTTCTAGATTTCCGGAACGCGTCTAACACGGTACCCTATTTCATGCTGTTAACGAAGGTACGAGCATATGGAATACGTTCACAGATATGTGAGTGGCTCGAAGACTTCTGAAATAATGAAGCCAGTATGTTGTCCTCGACGACGAGTGTTCATCGGGGAGATGGATGTTGTCAAGAGTGCCCCAGAGAATTATTATAGGACCGATGTTGTTCACTATATACATAAATGATTTGGCAGACATTGTGGGCAGCAATATGTGGCTGTTTGCTGACGATGCTATGGTGTACGGGAAGGTGTCGAAGCTGAGTGACTGTAGGAAGGTCCAAGATGACTTAGACAAAGTTTCTAGTTGGTGTGATGGGTGGCAGCTGGCTCTAAATATACAAAACGTAAGGTAATGCGGATGAGTAGGAAGAACAAACCAGTAATGTTCGGATACAGCACTAGAAGTGCCCTGCTTGACATAGTCAAGTCGTTTAAATATCTGGGCGTAATGTTGCAGTCCGATATGATGTGGAAAAACCTTATGAGGCCACGTGAATGGTCGACTTCGGTTTATTAGGAGAATTTTGGGAATGTGTGGTTCATCGGTAAAGGAGACTGCATATAAGACGCTGGTGCGACCTATTTGTGAATACAGCTTGAGTGTTTAGGTTCTGTAGCAGGTCGGATTGAAGGAGGACATCGAAGCAATTCAGAGGCGGGCTCCTAGATTTGTTACTGATAGTTTCGAACAACTCGCAGGTGTTACGAAGATGCTTCGGGAACTCAAATGGAAATCCCAGAAGGGATTTCGAGGACCACTATTGAGAAAATATAGAGAACCATCATTTTAAGCTGACTGCAGAACGATCGTACTGCCGCCAACACACGTTTCGGGCAAGGGCCACGTAGGTAAGATACAAAAAATTAGGTCTCATACGGATGTTTGCAGACAGCCATTTTTAACTCGCTCTGCCTGTGAATCGAACAAGAAAGGAAGAGACTAGTAGTGGTATAAGGAACCGTCCGTCACATGCCAGTCGATGGCTCTTGGAGTAAATGAAGATGGTAGATTGCGCCATTATGAAGATGTAGATTGCGCCATTCTTGTTACGCAATGGTCTTAGAGTGGGACGACGTGTGTAACGTACTTTACTGAAGTCCACTCGAACATGTAAGTTTCTATACAAATTAGCAAAGGTACTTGTTCTACTATCAGTAGTAGTTCATTGTAGGATGCTGTGGAACGAAGGATTCCAAGAGACGGAAACGAAACCGCAGGTTACTCCAGTCTTCAAGAAGGGTCGTTGGACAACTGCATATAATTGTAGGCCTACTTCGACGACGTCAATCTGTTGCACAGTTGTGGAACACGATTTATGCTGCGCATTACGAGTTTTCTGGAGAACGAAAATCTGCAGTATAAAAAGCAACATGGCTTGCGGAAACAGAGATTTTGAAAACCCAATTCGCTCTGTTCATTTATGAAATAGAGCACACGGTACTCAACGACACCCAGGTTGTCAACTTCTTCCTTGGCTTTCGGAAGATACTTCATACAGTTCCACATAGTTCAAATGGTTCAAATGGCTCTAAGCACTATGAGACATAACATCTTCGAGCTACTTAAACCTAACTAACCTAAGGACATCACACACACCCATGCCCCGGGCAGGATTCGACCCTGCGACCGTACCAGCAGCGCGGTTCCTGACTGAAGAGCCTAGAACCGCTCGGCCACAACGGCCGGCAGTTCCACTTAGTAATTTGGTGAATAAAACAAGAGCGCACCCGGTATCGTACCAAATTTGTGACTGAATTCAGGACTTCCAAACACGCCAACTATTCTTTCTTAACGGGATGAAATATGTAGCTGTTACAGTAACCAAAGTGAGTGTTACAGGGCCAGTACAGATTATATAATACGTATAAATTAGCTAGCTCCTTGAGGCTTTTCAGAGACTATCTCATTTGTAACGCCAGAAGACTGACTTGAAATGCAGGAAGACAATCTATTGATTAAAAACTCTGAGGTGACATCCTTACTCCGCTTGCCGGCTGAATCTTAGCGGTATTTCATCCCCGACAGTCGAACAAAATTAAGCTAAAAGAAAAATAATCAATACCAAAATAATATCACATTATACAGAAACTTGGATTTATTTTCAACAGACACTGGAGCATTTGCGTGCTATCTGAATTCACTAAGCCCATCCCTTTTACAAGATTTTTTTCAGAAGTCTATCTACGCCGGAAGGTTACAGAAACAACGACAAACACAAGCAGCAGAAAAATTCTTTTACACTACATACTGTTGTCATGTACGCTTTATCTCTGTGTTCCAAGCATACAATTTCGTCTATTGTTTCCATAGGTTCATAATTAATCTTCTTATTCTTCTAACGACATACTGATTCCCATTATCTCCGTGAAACTGTATTTCATCTTGAGGCCTACTTTTTTACTTTTAGTATATAGTCTTGAAGAAACTGATGTAAGTTGATTGTATCCATTGATTCTCATATGCTACCATCACAAAAAGTAGTAATTGATTGCCAGCCGCTGTGGCCGAGCGGTCCTAGGCGTCTCAGTCCGGAACCGCGCTGCTGGTACGGTCGCAGGTTCGAATCCTGCCTCGGACATGGATGTGTGTGTTGTCCTTAGGTTAGCTAGGTTTAAGTAGTTCGAAGTCTAGGGGACTGATGACCTCAGATGTTAAGTCCCATAGTGCTTAGAGCCATTTGAACCATTTGAAATAATTGATTTTCGTCCTATAACTTCATTGCCAACCTACAGAAAGTTCATTGTGCAGCACCTATTAATAATGCCAGCTCGTCTATTTTCGTGGTTAAAGCCTGAAGGCTATTAGTGAAAACACATCTTCCCTGCTCCGTTTATTGTAGATTCCGGAATTAGAGCATTCTTCGATCTACGTGTTATCGTTCGCTGACCCAAGTAGTCTGTGAATAGTTGCGCATGTTTTACTCTCAGCACCTCTTCCACTGTTTCTTATGTGCAGGGGCTGTGGTTCTGAGAAGTAACTGATAAGAAAAAAAAGGTCGACAGGCTGCGCTGGTTCCAAATTATTTAGCTCTAAAGTTAGACACTCCATGATAATAGAGATGGCACATAATGTATGAAGAAATTAAATGAAACAACAAGTTTAGTGTTATCAGTCACTATTTATTTTATCTCCACGACGCGTTTCAAAGGTTTAAACCTCAATCATCAGGTGGACTTACATTTGTTAAAATGGTTCTAAGGGCTCTGAGCACTATGGGACTTAACTTCTCAGGTCATCAGTCCCCTAGAACCCAGAACTATTTAAACCTAACTTACTCAAGGACATCACACACATCAATGCCCGAGGCAGGATTCGAAACTGCGACCGTAGCGGTCGCGCGGTTCCAGACTACATTTGTTAGTATGATATGTGTGTGTGTGTATGTGTGTGTGTGTGTGTGTGTGTGTGTGTGTGTGTATTGTGTTACGATGGTAACATGATTTTGGATTTCTTTTGACAAAAAAGTAAACGTATATCTATCGGTAAAAATAAAATAAGTCAAATAGAGTACCTCCAGTGGCCACATGTTCCTTTCCCTGTCACAACACATCACATGTATACTGCCATATTTTGTAAACAAATATGGCGTCTGGAAAGTATTAGGTACAAGGATCATGTAGCAATAGGGAAACATTATCACAAAGTACAAAGACTATACATCGTAAGAACATTATTACATAACAAATTTTAAAGCATTTTGGAGATCTTTGTCTTGAAGCGTTGGATACGTGCGTTGGAATAAATATTTCAGGTGGTATATAAAGCCGATTTTGTCAAATGAGATCGTTGTCTTGAAGTGTTGGATACGTGCGTTGGAATAAATATTTCAGGTGGTATATAAATCCGATTTTGTCATGTCAATATAGCTTAAATTTGATATTCCTTTAGATAATCAGGTGACATGCTGCAAACTTTAAGTACAATAATTATTGTGGCTACAGTGGTAAAATTATACATAAATAACAATCTTGGTTGGGATTCGCAGATAGAAATGAAAGGCTGGAGGTAGAGGGAGAGTAAGAAAAAGAGAATGTGAGGGGTAGAGAGAGGGTGTGGGAGTGATTGGATGAGAGCAAACTTTCCAAAACAAAGGGTTCTTATCATTATATATGTTACATGTAATAACTGCCTAAAAGTTGGGGTGATACATTGGTTAATGCTTTAAAATATGGAGATTGATGTACAGTTTGCGCCATTAGCTGATGTACATATAGCTTCAAGCTAACAGGGGGTACAGCTTGGTGTAATGGTATATTTGTAAATGACGTCAATGCCATGTACATTTGAGGGATGTCATGGTAACGTAACTAAATATTTATGTAAAATACTAAGGTGTGTGTGTCTGTGTGTTTGGGACGGGGGGGGGGGGGGGGGTTGTTTGTGTTCGTGGGAGGGTGGGTGCGTGCGTGTGTGTGTATGCGTGTGTGCGCGCACATTGCAAATTTAATAATGTAGGAAGATGCTGAAAACAGAGATGATACGACTGTAAATGTTGTCATTTAAGTTGGATTCAGGTTATTTTGTTTGGTGTTTGTATATTTGGAGAGTTTCAAGGGTGTCTAATTTTTTGGCTTTAGGTTAGGATGTGTCGGATACTGATACTTGTGTTGGTAACATGGTGTTTTGTTTCATGCAGGTGGGTGGCTATTGCTGATGTGTTTTTTTTTTTTTTTTTAGTGCTGCCATGTTGTCTTTTCCTCTAATCTAAAATGATCTGCCTGTCAGGCCTATGTAGAAGCAGTCACAGTCCAAACATTCAGTTTTGTACACACCTGCATGATGGAGTGGTTTCCGTGTGTTGATGTTGTGGGGTAACTTCTGTCCAGTCTAGTTGTGTCTGGTAAAGGATATGTTTTAAGCCTTCTCGTTTGGCAATTTGATATTAAACTTTACTTAGAAAGGGGATCGTATGCAGTCAATTTACGGTACGCCTGTCAGAGTTTCACTGCAAGGTACGGCTAATCAGTAGAACCGCCTGTCTCTTTCATATGAGCGGGTAAAACCGCCTGAACCCAGACAGTTCGTTCAGCGCCCTGGCGACGTGCGACACGGGGCGCCGTTATGCGCGCTACTTGCTATTCCACAGCGCCGCGCCAGTGGGCCGGGCATTTCCCGCCAGTCAGAGGGTGACTGGCAGACAGTCGGTCGGGTCGGGCACGAGAGCGCAGAACGGAACGCAGATCTCCGCATGCAGAGCACGGCCTGGGCGAGACGCCGCCACACGCCATGCGCCGCGCCGTTGCGTAACGCACAGCTGACCGGAAACTTCCATTCCGCGGAATCGCACAATACTGCGGACAGGCTCCCAACACGTCATTCAGCAGCGCTCGTCTCAGACATGCAGCCCGCTGTTTCACCCTTCAGCTCCTAAGTCTTTGTTAAATTTTTCGGGAAACAGCGATCTTGTAAACTATATAAAATCAGTGAAAAAACAGTCTACATCGCAATAATACTATATTTCAAATGACCGGTTTCGGCCTAGGCGTAGGCCATCTTCAGACAGCACCATCAGCTGAAGTTGACGTTGCGTAGAACAGTCAGTTGATCTCAGTCGCTGAAACTGCGACTGTGCACTGAGGTCAACTGATTGTTCTAAACACCGTCTACTTCAGCTGATGGTGCTGTCTGAAGATGGCCTACGCTTAGGGCGAAACCGGTCTTTTTAATAAAGCACCATCTCGATCTAGCCTGTTTTTTCATTGATTTTATATCTTCTTTTATATCTGTTGCCTTGCTCGAATCGCTGGAGGAAAGAAAGATTACGAAGGGGTTCCATAACTCTTTATCATCTTGGAGAAAATCAAGCTGACATCTCCTCTATAGAGGGTGGTCAGAAACAGTCTGAAAAACGTGTACTTCTGTTGCGGTGAACGTTGTCATGAGAAATAATTGTTAGGTAAATATTCCATAAGTTGCTCTATTTCTGAGTTATTTGGCGATGAAGGTAGCCGATTAAGTCTTTGTGCGCGCAAATTCAAGCACTTACACGAGCTAAAAAGGGGTAATGCCGTGACGTCTGTGGGCCCGTGATTTACTACTTGTTGAAATGCTCATTACCAGTTAAAATGTTTCTTTTTCGGAAGTGATAAATGTAACGTAGGTGAGCAAAGCTACGTTCGTTCGGTTTGAGGAAACCAAATGTCAAACACGTTTGGCGACAGCGTCTTTGGTGAGCTGCTCGAGTTTGCGTTCGTGACGATCTAATCTGCTAACTTCAAAGCTAAATAATTGTGAACCGGCGAAACGTATCGATTTTTTTTCCTATCAGTTATTTCTCAGCACCGCATCCCCTGCACCGAGCGAGGTGGCGCAGTGGTTAGCATACTGTACTCGCATTCGGGAGGACGCCGGTTCAAACCCGCGTCCGGCCATCGTTTTTCGTGATTTCCCTAAATCGCTCCAGGGAAACGCCGGAATGGTTCTTTTTAATCCTTCAAACAATCAGACTTTGTGCTCCGTCTCTAATGCCCCCGATGTCGACGGGACGTTAAATCATAATCTTCCTTTTTTTCACATCCCCTGAAACACCCTTGCAAGCTGTTCAGACTCTTTCTGACTAACCTGTATGTTCAACTTTGATATAACAGTTTCTTCCCACCTATGGATGGCTTGAGGAAGGCCAGGTCTGTAGAAGTACGCATTTTTGCTGTTCTATAAACGTTCCACCTCGAAAATTATCTCGTCATCATTCTGGAAATGCCTCCCAAGCAATAGTTTTGTCATCCGAAGAAAGAGGAGGAAATTACTGGGTGCTACATCACGAGAATAAGCGGGTGAGCCCAAATTTGGTAGCCCCTAAGAAGCAACATACGTGGCTCTGTCCATCTTCAATGAGGTAGGATAATGCCTCTCAATCTTTCTGAGAAAGTTACCCCTGAGTCCAATGAGATATTAGCTAAAGCGCCCAACCCCCACTCTCTGACCCCCACTATCATCAATATTATAGCCCCCCTAATCTTCAGAATGAAAAGTAATTTTCTCTTAGAATACTTTTATTTTTAAAATGGCGGAAGATAGATGACATTAGTGTTCCATTAAACCACAGACTAATGATTCAATAAGACATTCTTAATAGAATGATGAAGCAATTCTGAGCACCTGGTGAGCCCTACCTACAACTCCTACAACACCTCGTTACATTGAGGATAGATACTTGTTACAAAACATGCTTCCTCTGCACCACTTGTCTCCCTAGCGATACTTGCTTCATCCATACCCTAAACACTCGTTTAAAATCAACCGAGTTAAAATTATCCGTCTCCATAGACGAGCAGCTAGTGCGACAGACTCTCATGTGGGGGACCCAGGTTCGATTCCCGATACTGCCGGGGATTTTCCCTTGTTGCAAGAATTGGACTGGGGTGCACAAGGCTTCTTGCTGTCGTTTGAAGGGCTACCTGGTTGAGAGGTACCGGCTGCAAGGTCTAAGCGTCGACTACTGCCGGTAGTGCGGTGCTCATACCATGCTACTCCATACCGCATCCGATGATAAATGACTGGGGATGACGCGGCGGTCAGTCGATTATGCCGTGGGCTTCAGGGCCCGACCACGGGTATCCTTTCCTTTTCTAGTTAAAATGTGTACTATCCTTAATGTTCGTAAACCACTTGATTGCTGGTCTATTTACTTCTGAACTAGCAGAAATTAAAAGACTTCAGGCTGTTAACGCTTTGTGTATGACCGCACAACATAATAATAATAATAATATTAATAATAGCCGAATATCTCCCGGGATAAGGAGATTACCTTCTATGAAGTGCCAACGGCCTTCTAGGAGGGCGGATGAGCGGCTAGAAGGAAGGACACTCTCTTGCCCTTGGGGTCTGAAACTGCTCCTAAAGGCGGAGGAGCCACAAGGTGGCTAACGGCATAGAATGGAGAAGGCAACGGGAAACCACTCCATTAAAGACCGGGGCGGGTATCCCAAGTATCAACAGCGTATGATGGAGAAATAATAATAATAATGTGTAGGACTTATAGCACAGTTATTATTGTGTTGCGCTGCATCACCCGACTTAATTCGGCTACATCCCATTATCCTCGTTTTGCTTTTGTTGACGTTCATCTTATATCCTCCTTTCAAGACACTGTCCATTCCGTTCAACTGCTCTTCCAAGTCATTTGCTGTCTCTGACAGAATTACAATGTCATCGACGAACCTCAAAGTTTTTATTTCTTCTCCTTGGATTTTAACACATACTCCGAATTTTTCTTTTGTTTCCTTTACTGCTTGCTCAGTATACAGATTGAATAACATCGGGGATAAGCTACAGCTCTGTCTCACTCCCTTCCCAACCACTGCTTCCCTTTCATGCACCTCGACTCTTATAACTGCCATCCGATTTCTGTACAAATTGTAAATAGCCACCTTTAGAATTTGAAAGAGACAATTCCAGTCAACATTGTCAAAACCTTTCTCTAAGTCTACAAATGCTAGAAACGAAGGTTTGCCTTTCCTTAATCTTTCTTCTAAGATAAGTCGTAAGGTCAGTATTGCCTCACGTGTTCCAATATTTCTACGGAATACAAACTGATCGTCCCCGAGGTCGGCGTCTACCAGTTGTTCCATTCGTCGGTAAAGAATTCGTGTCAGTATTTTGCAGCTGTGACTTATTAAACTGATAGTTCGGTAATTTTCACGTCTGTCAACACCTGCTTCCTTTGGGATTGTAATTATTATATTCTTGTTGAAGTCTGAGGGCATTTCGCCTGTCTCATACATCGTGCTCACCAGATGGTAGAGTTTTGTCAGGACTGGCTCTCCCATGGCCCTCCGTAGTTCTAATGGAATGTTGTCTACTTCCGGGGTCTTGTTTCGACTCAGGTCATTCACTGCTGTGTCAAACTCTTCACGCAGTATCGTATCTCCCATTTCATCTTCATCTACATCCTCTTCCATTTCCACAAGTACATCGCCCTTGTATAGACCCTCTGTATAGTCCTTCCACCTTTCTGCTTTCCCTTCTTTGCTTAGAACTGGGTTTCCATCTGAGCTCTTGATATTCATGTATGTGGTTCTCTTTTCTCCAAAGGTCTCTTTAATTTTCCTGTAGGCAGTATCTATCTTACCCCTAGTGAGATAAGCCTCTCCATCCTTACATTTGTCCTCTAGCCATCCCTGCTTAGCCATTTTGCACTTCCTGTCGATCTCATTTTTGAGACGTTTGTATTCCTTTTTGCCTGCTTCATTTACTGCATTTTTATATTTTCTCCTTTCATCAATTAAATTCAATATTTCTTCTGTTACCCAAGGATTTCTACTAGCCCTCGTCTTTTTACCTACTTGATCCTCTGCTGCCTTCACTACTTCAACCCTAGAGCTACCCATTCTACTTCTACTGCACTTATTTCCCCCATTTCTGTCAATTGTTCCCTTATGCTCTCGCTGAAACTCTGTACAACCTCTGGTTCTTTCAGTTTATCCAGGTCCCATCTCCTTAAATTCCCACCTTTTTGCAGTTTGTTCAGTTTTAATCTACAGTTCATAACCAATAGATTGTCGTCAGTGTCCACATCTGCCCCTGGAAATGTCTTACAATTTAAAACCTGGTTCCTAAATCCCTGTCTTACCATTATATAATCTATTTGATATCTTCTAGTATCTCCAGGAGTCTTCCATGCATACAACGTTCTATTATGATTCTTGAACCGAGTGTTAGCTGTGATCAAGTTATGTTCTGTGCAAAATTCTACCAGACGGCTTCCTCTCATTTCTTACCGCCAATCCATATTCACCTATTATGTTTCCATCTCTCCCTTTTCCTACTCTCGAATTCCAATCACCCATGACGATTAAATTTTCGTCTCCCTTCACTACCTGAATAATTTCTTTTATCTCATCATACATTTAATCGATTTCTTCATCACCTGCAGAGCTAGTTGGCATATAAACTTGTACTACTTCAGTAGGCGTGGGCTTCGTGTCAATTTTGGCCACAATAATGCGTTCACTATACTGTTTGTAGCAACTTACCCGCACTCCTATTTTTTTATTCATTATTAAACCTACTCCTGCATTACCCCTATTTGATTTTGTATTTATAACCCTGTATTCACCTGACCAAAAGTCTTGTTCCTCCTGCCACCGAACTTCACTAATTCCCAGCGTATCTAACTTCAACCTATCCATTTCCCTTTTTAAGTTTTCTAACCTACCCGGTCGATTAAGGGATCTGATATTCCCCGCTCCGATCCGTAGAACGCCAGTTTTCTTTCTCCTGATAACGACGTCCTCTTGAGTAATCCCCGCCCGGAAATCCGAATGGGGGACTATTTTACCTCTGGAATATTTTACCCAAGAGGACGCCATCATCATTTAACCATACAGTAAAGCTGCATGCCCCCGGGAAAAATTATGGCTGTAGTTTCCCCTTGCTTTCAGCCATTCGCAGTACCAGCAAGCAAGGCCGTTTTGGTTAGTGTCACAAGGCCAGAACAGTCAATCATCCAGACTGTTGCCCCTGCATCTACTAAAAAGGCTGCTGTCTCTCTTCAGGAACCACACGTTTGTCTGGCCTCTCAACAGATACCCCTCCGTTGTGGTTGTACCTATGGTACGGCTATCTTTATCGTTGTGGCACGCAAGCCTCCTCACCAACGGCAAGGTCCATGGTTCATGGTTAACTTATTGTTAACTTCGGTAATCAGTATTAGTCCTGCGAAACAGTAAATCGCTGTCCCATGGCTTTTGTTACCTCAGTATATAACTTATTAATTGCGTTGAAGAACGGAGATGCACAAAATCTTACTATTAAAGTATTCGCAAAATAATGTACGAGGGTCGTTCAATAAGTAGTGCACCATATTTTTTAAAAAAAAAGCCATTAATGTACATAGACAAACGTCCTTGTTGGTGCTTCACATTTTATGTTTGTTCTGTTGTGCACCGGTGAAGTTTCGAACCATTCTGGCAGATGGCAGAGCCGTAGTACAGCGTCGAAATTGCGTCTACATACGAATAACGTTACAAGCAGAGTGTTGTTATTGAATTCTTGTGTGCAGAAAAAAAAACCTTGGTGAACATCCATAAAGGTTTGTGTGCAGTGTATGGCGATGCTGTAGTTGATAGGAGCACAGTGGGCGGTAGGCAAAGAAAGTTACAGCCTCAGGAAATGCAGATACAGAGCTCCTTGATCAGCCACTGCTCCAGACATACTGAATAGTGCGGATGCCATTATTCGTGCCGACCGATGCATCACAGTTCGGTCAGCATTGGAAGTGCGTCTGCAATGATCGACACTCTCCGATATTCAAAGAGGTGTTCACGATGAGTAACACGAATGCTCACAGCGGACCACAAGATTCAATGAAAGGCCATTTCATCTGAATTGTTGCAGCGTTTTGAGACCGACGGAGAGGCCTTTCTGTCACGGATCGTTACGGGGGACGAAAGCAGGGTGCACCACTTTGCGCCAGAAACAAAAAGGCATCCATAGAGTGGCATCATCCTCGTTTACCATAAAAAAGAAATTCAAGACACCCCCTCTGCCGGAAAAGTCATGGTGACAGTCTTGTGATGGTGTCATTCTCTTGGATGTGATGCCAAGAGAATGAACCGTCAATTCAGAGGCAAACGTGAAGACTCTGAATAAACTCAAGAACCGTTTCCGTCGTGTTCGACCGGACAAGAATTCAGCAGAAATCTTGCTTCAACACGACAATACACGCGCACACACTAGTCCGAAAACCCGGGAACACATCGCCAAACTGGGTCGGACATCATTGCCTCAGCCACCCTACATTCCAGACCTGCAACCCTCTGACTTCCATCCCTTTCGGCCACTTAAAGATTCTCTACGGGGAACACACTTTGAAGATGACGAGATTGTCAGTGATACAGTGAAAACATGCCTACGCCTACAGGACAAGAGCTTTTACCAGCAGGGACTACGTGCTCTTACACAACATTGGCGCACTGCCATAGAACCTGATGGACACTACCTAGAAAAATAGGACATCGACAAGACATGTTGATGTGTATTGTCACCAAATTCTGACTCTTTAACAATAAATATGTTCTGAGAAAAAAAGTGGGGCATTACTTATTGAACGACCCTCGTAGTATTGTGAATGAAACACAATGGAATCCTTATGGTTGTACTCCTCAGAAAATTTCTTTTACTTCTCAGGGTGCAATTATTCCCAGGTTCGAGACCACTAAGCTAGGAGGCCATCGTAAAGCGACCTTTGGTGTTCACAGCTTCCCGTAACTTCGTCATGGGTTGGCGCTTTACAAGTTAGAAACATAATCTTTTAGCACCACATCGTGGCAGTCTCGAAAATCACTCAGCATCTCCTTGAACGTTGACGGTTGGATGTTCACCTGTTTCAACAGTGCCTAAACCATATCCTTCCAATGCTTGCTCTGTTAGAGGCTGCGTCCAGTAGGGTCCACAACGCGGCCACGGCGTATCCTTCCAGCGAGGCAGACGGTGTGAGGTCCTTTTCACTCATCTTCGCATAGGTCACAGCCCTATGGCGCATGACTTCTTGCTCCGGTGAGAGGACCGTCCAGTGAGTGTCGCTTGTGGCGTACAGACAACGGTACGCCACATTTTGATATTTTCAGACCAACGGGCAGCAGGTCACTTGCCTCCAGATTTGCCCTCTATTTTAATTGATAATCAAACGAATCTGGTATGGTTTTTAAGGTTTTGTGAGTTGTCGCACTTGTTCCCTAAAAATTTTAAAGAGAAGTTTTTAATGTTTTCTCGGGGTGGTTGGGTCATCCTTGTTTTTTATTAAGTGGTCAGCTAGTCACATTTACCCGTGTAGGTGTTTTAGCTGTTCTCTTGTATTACTTGTGTTTTAATTACAGTTTTAGTACATTTCAGCGACTTTACGTTATCTTAAGAGATGTGGGTGATCGTATGTGAGGCTCTGAGCGCCTCATTATTTGACGACATTTTTACCTATTACACATTCGTTCCTGCCAATTTTCGTATGGGCGTTGATAATCTTTCCTTCAAGCGCCCGCAGACAGCCAACACACACACACACACACACACACACACACACACACACATACAAGACATCTAGAAAATATGTCCAGAAATTAAAGCAACCCCGTTGCGCTGGAGAATGTGATTGAAGCCCTAAATACTGATAGGATGTTCTTTTACAGCACAAAATCAATTCAGTGTTCCACTTTATAAACTGAAAAAAGGAGCTAGGAAAAAAATACAGATACAGTTGGTGGTAAGAAGATTTCGGGATACTTATTCCGGCCGCTGTTGCCGAGCGGTTCTAGACATTTCAATCCGGTACCGCGCTGCTGCTACTGTCGCAGGTTCGAATCCTACCTCGGGCATGGATATGTGTGATGTCCTTAGGTTAGTTAAGTTTAAGTAATTCTAAGTCTAGTGGACTGATGACCACAGATGTGAATTCTCATAGTTTTTAGAGCCATTTGAACCATTTTGTGTGTGTATACTTATGCGGTGCCCTCAATAAAGAACAAGAACAAAGGATACTTGATTCTGTTTTTGAAATAGAGAAGAGATTCTATTCATGATAAGTTAACTATCAAGATAACTACTTCAGTTGTAAGAGTGATGCATAATACCACATCGTTTTTAACAAACTGTCGGAAGGCAAAAACAACGCCCTAATGTTAGTCTCACGAAGCATGCCTCTGTGCCTAGAGGACAACATTTGTACAAGCTCAATGTAGACTAGTTTTTTGATACCCTCAAAGCAGTGGAAGAAAAACGATTTCATCCTGATCATCATTTTTGTAATATGGATGACACCGTTGACAGGTAACTCCAAAAACTGCGAAGTGTTTACACTTAAAGGAAGACACAAAGGCGGTGGCGTTACTTCCACCGAAAAAGGTTGCTGTTCTCTTTCGGAGTATGTGTAGGAGCTGGACACTTTACTCTGTGAAGTTGGGAAAAGTGACCACTCCATAAGAGTTCAGGGAAATGCATGTAGGTTCTATCCACCACACATTTTTACGTATAATTAAAAAAATGGTTCAAATGGCTCTGAGCACCATGGGACTTAACATCTGAGGTCATTAGTCCCCTAGAACTTAGAACTACTTAAACCTAACTAACCTAAGGACATCACACACATCCACGCTCGAGGCAGGATTCGACCCTGCGACCGTAGCGGTTGCGCGGTTTCAGACTGAAGCACCTAGAACCGCTCAGCCACAGCGGCCGGCGACCTATAATTATTCAATGTGATACCATTATACACTCCTGGAAATTGAAATAAGAACACCGTGAATTCATTGTCCCAGGAAGGGGAAACTTTATTGACACATTCCTGGGGTCAGATACATCACATGATCACACTGACAGAACCACAGGCACATAGACACAGGCAACAGAGCATGCACAATGTCGGCACTAGTACAGTGTATATCCACCTTTCGCAGCAATGCAGGCTGCTATTCTCCCATGGAGACGATCGTAGAGATGCTGGATGTAGTCCTGTGGAACGGCTTGCCATGCCATTTCCACCTGGCGCCTCAGTTGGACCAGCGTTCGTGCTGTACGTGCAGACCGCGTGAGACAACGCTTCATCCAGTCCCAAACATGCTCAATGGGGGATAGATCCGGAGATCTTGCTGGCCAGGGTAGTTGACTTACACCTTCTAGAGCACGCTGGGTGGCACGGGATACATGCGGACGTGCATTGTCCTGTTGGAACAGCAAGTTCCCCTGCCGGTCTAGGAATGGTAGAACGATGGGGTCGATGACGGTTTGGATGTACCGTGCACTATTCAGTGTCCCCTCGACGATCACCAGTGGTGTACGGCCAGTGTAGGAGATCGCTCCCCCCACCATGATGCCGGGTGTTGGCCCTGTGTGCCTCGGTCGTATGCAGTCCTGATTGTGGCGCTCACCTGCACGGCGCCAAACACGCATACGACCATCATTGGCACCAAGGCAGAAGCGACTCTCATCGCTGAAGACGACACGTCTCCATTCGTCCCTCCATTCACGCCTGTCGCGACACCACTGGAGGCGGGCTGCACGATGTTGGGGCGTGAGCGGAAGACGGCCTAACGGTGTGCGGGACCGTAGCCCAGCTTTATGGAGACGGTTGCGAATGGTCCTCGCCGATACCCCAGGAGCAACAGTGTCCCTAATTTGCTGGGAAGTGGCGGTGCGGTCCCCTACGGCACTGCGTAGGATCCTACGGTCTTGGCGTGCATCCGTGCGTCGCTGCGGTCCGGTCCCAGGTCGACGGCCACGTGCACCTTCCGCCGACCACTGGCGACAACATCGATGTACTGTGGAGACCTCACGCCCCACGTGTTGAGCAATTCGGCGGTACGTCCACCCGGCCTCCCGCATGCCCACTATACGCCCTCGCTCAAAGTCCGTCAACTGCACATACGGTTCACGTCCACGCTGTCGCGGAATGCTGCCAGTGTTAAAGACTGCGATGGAGCTCCGTATGCCACGGCAAACTGGCTGACACTGACGGCGGCGGTGCACAAATGCTGCGCAGCTAGCGCCATTCGACGGCCAACACCGCGGTTCCTGGTGTGTCCGCTGTGCCGTGCGTGTGATCATTGCTTGTACAGCCCTCTCGCAGTGTCCGGAGCAAGTATGGTGGGTCTGACACACCGGTGTCAATGTGTTCTTTTTTCAATTTCCAGGAGTGTAGTATGTAGATTCAAAATTCGTAAGCTGTAAGATTCTTAATAAAATTATAAACAGCCGACCAGTTGCAATGGATAAAGAAATCTTTACCTAGGTTTCAACAAATTTAAATTTGTCTTCTTCGGAAGGTGGCAATTTTACATTAGTATGGACTGATGTATCATCGCCGTTTTACAAATGACTGCATAGATCCATTTGTCAAAATTAAAATATAGCCCTAAAAATAGGGTTTGTCATGTAAAGATAAATTAGTACATGGATGTTGCAGAGCTCACAAGCCTTTGAGCTCTGCAACATCCATGTTTATAATTTTATTACGTGGAACCGTTGCTGTTGTGCAGCTATGTTTAAAATACTGTAAGATTCTATCAATATCCACGGTTTCGCGAAAATTCAATTTCCCTTAAACTGGCTGCGTTACCCTATCTTGTCCTAAAAATTAATCGAGAGTGGTCACAGGCTGCATCCTAGCCTTACGCGCTACTTCACACAAACAAATCTTTCTTGAACTTACACGTTAACTGCTCTCACTTGGGTTTCTGATCAAAAGTGTTTGGACACCCCTGTTCAGCAGAGAAGCAATGACAGCAGAATGCGTCCATCCGGAGAGCTCCGTGACTTCGAACGTGGACAAATCATCTGATGCCGCCTGAGTAAAACAATCCATCAGGGGCATTTCAACCCTTCTAAAGCTGTCCTAGTCGACCGGTGGGAGCCAGTGTGGTGCGAAAACGTAAAGGAGCAACAACGGCTAAAGCAAGACGGGCAGATCTCGTGTACTGACCGACAGGGACTGTGGAGTATTGGCGGGTGGAGGATATATATAAAAAAAAAAAAAAAACCATGGAATCAGAGGAAGAAATCACTACTGAATTGCAAAGTGCTACCAACAGTCCAGGTAGGCAATGGCAGTGCGCAGGGAGTTAAAAAGCAGCTCCTCACAAATCACAAATGTCAGTGCTAAGCGTAGCTTTAGATGACGTCACTGGACAGCGGATGACTAGAAACGAGTGATTTGGAGTGCCGAATCACGCCACACCCTGTGGAAATCCGACTGATGTCTTTGGGTTTGGCGATCTGAAGTCACTGGAACACATTGGGATGAACTAGAACTAGGGCTGTCGATAAAATATTGATATACCGATATCTTTTCCGAAAAATATCGATATACATCTGCGATACATGGCAATATCGAGTGCCGATATTTTTATTTCATATTATATTTTTTTCACAATTTTCGGTAGATATTTGAAGTTTTTTTTAAATTGTAGTAGAACATAATTTTAGTTTCACTGTGTTAAACAGTCTTACTATTTTTTGAGTTTTCGTCACGTCTAACCTTTCTCTTTGATTATGTGAAGCAGGTATACGTGGCGCAAAAGAGGAAGTCCGTTTGCACTGGGGGATGGCGGTGTGAATACAATAACATGATTTTCAGTGTATAGAACCAGCACAGCAGCTGCGTCAAAAAACATCGGAATTCTTCAAAAACAGTTTCTGAAAATGATGAACAAAAGTCTAAATGACAAGACTGGTCTTTGCGGTGGGCGGACACGTGAGAGGGGAAAATGCTGACGGAATCGGCGCTCGGTGCCACCAACAGAAACTGCAACGTTTAGCTTCACCACTAAATTTTGACACTACAGCTGCTAGGTTACTGGAAGAAATGAAAAAAAAAAAAACAGGGAAGTCGACATGAAGTGTCCCGGACAAATCCGATATGTAACGAAACCGAACGACGAACCCGTCGGCCACCTTTTATTGTGCCAATGACATGCAGTTACCACTGCTACCAAGGTGGTTATCGCCAAGCGTGAACGTGCGTCGTTTCCTTCCAGTTCTTGCTCAAAGGGGAATTGGCAGGCTGCTGACTTGTTAATTTACAGAATATCTAATAATAAATCAATACTTAAATATACAGCTCTAAAATTGTCAGTATATTCACAATGTGCAGCCGATATTTTTATAGGCATGTACGTCGACGTATCCTACGTTGATATATCGAGAGCCGATAGTGATACATTTTAAAATGTGAATATATAGGACTACAGATGTTTTTAAAAATATCAACAGTCCTAGTTAGAACGTCGAGTTCGCTCCAGTCCGCGTCGGCCAACATCACTAACTTGTCTGTATTCACAGTCTTCTAGGGACTATGCACATTTTATTCCATTTAACACTGTTATCTAGATCTAGGTCCAAAAGTGGTAGGAAAATACCAGAAGTTCTTTTTTCTCTTAGTCTGCGTCTCGTTACTCTCTAAAAGCAAAGAGCGAAAGAAGTGACCTCGACTACTCAGAATAATCGAGCGAGATGGCACAGCAGTGAAGTCACTGAAATCGTATACGGGAGCAGTAGGATAGAAATCCACGACAGGTCTTATTTAAGTAACCAGAAATTTACAAGAAACACGGTAGGTGAATGACGGACTGGCCCTTCAAAATAAGCCACAGTCGTTTTTTTGATTCATCGATTTTCTTCCGAACGCGTCACTGCCTCGCCGTAAATAAAAAGCTAAGCCACAGCGGTTTGCTGACAGGTGACACTTGTTTACAAAATCGAAACAGCAGTACAAGGCGGTGGCCCCTCTGATTCAGGTTACAACTTAATTTTACAGACAGTCACTTTCTTCGTGCTCGATGTTGCACTGGCAACGATAAGAAGAGCGATATGAAGGTGCGAAGTTATCTCTACCGTTCCCTTATCAGCGAATTACAGAGTGCATATGTATATGAATATGTAGATTTGGGAATCATATTTAGGTATCTGGAGAAATTTAATATTTTTCCAGTAACTTTTGAGACAGTGAGGGTTCTGGAGAAAGTTTGAGTCAAATTCTGTATTAATTCCAGATCAGTTTCTTTTTCTCTTGTAAGGAACCTACAGTCTCGTACCGTAATGTAAAGAGAAGTAGTTTCTTTCTGTTTGATGTCGTCTCATAATCGGTGTGTGTAGCGGTTAGCACTTGCAAAACGATTTCTCGATCAATGTAGAAAGGGGTTACCTAAAGTTCCCTCGCTCGAAACTGGAGACATAGGACGGATGACACACTACTCGAAACAGCAGGCTCTCATTCGGGAGAAGCGTATATCTGACCACTGCTAGATATCCCGATGGACGTTTGACGGGCTTCCTTATATCATTTACGACGAATCCCAACATGGTATCTTCCAGCACGGTTGCACCCTTCTGCAACTAAGTCCATAACTCCGATTGTTATTTCTTACACTTTGTAAAGCCTTAAATCATTGCAACGCCCTACCGTGCTTCACATCCACAATATGACGCTGGCAAACAAAGAGGAAAAGTATTCGTCACTCTCTTAATCGTCACCGCGCGCAGTTTCCTTCTAGCTCAGTATGAGGTCATTTACTGCAACGCTGTGACGTCACCAAAATCAGTGTGTCAGTACTTATCACACAAACTCTGCACGATCAGCATGCTTACCACCGCTGTATGATATCAGCTCTATTCACTGCCCACACGAAGTCGCCTCTGCAGTAGTATCCTAGTGTCATGGTTGCAAGAGACTGTGCTCAGGTCCTGCTGTGAGCTGCGAAACATCATTCTCCTTGTTTCCTAAATGGCAGTGAGGCCATGTTAGGTCACTTCAGAAACATCTTCGATGGAGTGTTGTACATTTGCTTAACAATGGAAGGCTTATGGAATATCAGAACAAGTATGCGACTTCCTATATAATATCATACACAGGGCCATTTTTAATGGGGAGATGTCAGAAGCAAAAGCAGCTTCTGCCCTACTTTAAAAGAGTATGATTGGTAAAATGTAAGTTAATGCTGATGAGTAAACCTGTAATGTTCGGATATAGTATTGCTGAGGTCCTGCTTGACACAGTCAACTCGTTTAAGTATCTGGACGTAACGTTGCTAACCGATATGAGATAGAACGAGCTTGTGAAAACTATGGTAGGCAAAGCGAATAGTCGACATCGGTTTATTGCGAGAATTTTAGGAAACAGTGGTTCACCTGTGAAGGAGACCGCATATAGGACGCAGGTGCAACTTGTTCTCGAGTACTGCTCGAGTGTTTGGAATCTGTACGAGGTCGGACTGAAGAAAGACATCGAAGCGATTCAGAGTCAGGCTGCTAGATTTGTTACGGTAGGTTCGATCACAAGCAAGTGTTACGAGGATGCTTCGGGAACTTAAATGGGACTCCATGGAGAGAAGGCGACATTCTTTTCGAGAAACACTAGTGAGAAAATTTAGAGAACGTTCTTTTCGAGAAACACTATTGAGATAATGTAGAGAACCAGCAGTTGAAACTGACTGCCGAACGGTTCTACTGCCGCCCACATACATTGCGCGTAAGGACCACGAAGATAGGACACGGGAAATCAGGGCTGCTACGGAGGCATATAGATAGTCGTTTTTCCCTCGTTCTGTTTGCGACTGGAACAGGAAAGGAAATGACAAGTAGTGGTACAGGGTACCCTCATCCACACACCGTATGGTGGCTTCCGGAGTATCTATGTAAATGTAGATAAGCGAGATTTGAGGTATAAAGACTCGCCCCACTTCTCTCCATAATTTACACTTCTATGATGTTACAGTGGACAGAAGTAACGTCATGCCTCTGTGAGTGAAGGGTTTTGAGGAGCGAGATAAAGCGTGAAGCTCTCGATCAGAGTTACGTCGTGCCTCATTTTGGGAAGGAGTTTCCAAAGAGCAACTTAATGTCTGATGTTCTCGAGCCACAGCAAATCTCGCCTCACAATCTTCACTGGATTCTCGAGACTATATAGTCTTCAGCCTTTTAGACGTTCTGGTGTATTCAGAACGACAAGGCGGTTTTCTAGGCATTTTTAGCTGTAAATATAATGAAACTAAAATGTAGTGAATAGGCACATAAAACAAAAAGCAAACTTTATACACACATCAAAAAAAGTTTTGCATCACCCCGGTTCCAAGAAATCCTGAAGATAGACGTTTTACTGTCGATATTGCATCACAGACACAGTCCCTTTGACTGTTCAGAGATGTCACTAAACCCCCCCCCCCCCCCCTCCACCCAAGATGAAAACATTAATACATGAGCAGCGCCTATTGGACGGAGAAGGTCCGACAGACCATCAGTTCCAGTCATTCCGCCATCCACCAGGAAGGAGGTACACGGCTTGTGTTGTCTGTAGTTCAACCATGCCTAGACGGTCAATACCGCGGTGCGATCGCATCTGCATTGTTACTTTGTGCCAGGAAGGGCTCTCAACAAGGGAAGTGTCCAGGCGTCTCGGAGTGAAGCAAAGCGATGTTGCTTTGACATGGAGGAGATACAGAGAGATAGGTACTGTCGATGACATGCCTCGCTCAGGCCGCCCAAGGGCTACTGCTGCTGTGGATGACCGCTAGCTATGGATTGTGGCCTGGAGAAACACTGACTACAAGGCCACCATGTTGAAAAATGCTTTTCGTGCAGCCACAGGACCTCATGTTACGACTCAAACTGTGCACAATAGGCTGCATGATGGGCAACTTCACTCCTGACGCCCATGAAGGAGGTCCTACTTGCAACCAGGACACCATATAGCGCGGTACAGATGCCCATCAACATGCCGAATAGACCTCTCAGGATTGGCATCACTTTCTCTTCTCCGATGAGTGTCGCATATGCCTTCAACCACACAATCGTCGGAGACGTGTTTGGAGGCAACCCGGTCAGGTTGAACGCCTTAGACACACTGGCCAGCGAGTGCAGCAAGGTGGAGGCTCCCTGCTGTTTTTAGGTGGCGTTACGTGGGACCGACGTTCGCCGCTGGTAGTCATGGAAGGCACCGTAACGAGTGTACGACACGTGGATGCCATCCTCCGACCAATAATGCAACCATGTCGGCAGGATATTGGCGAGGCATTCGTCTTCATGGACGACAATTGGCGCCCCCCATCGTGCACATCTTGTGAATGAATTCCTTCAGGATAACGACATCGCTCGACTAGAGTGGCCAGCATGTTATGCAGACTTGAACCGTATGGAACATGCTTGGGATAGACTGAAAAGGGCTGTTTATGGACGACGTGACCCACCAACAATTCTGAGGGATGTGCGCCGAATCGCCGTTGAGTAGCGAGACAATCTGGACCAAAATTGCCTTGATGAACTTGTGGATAGTATGCCACGACGAATACAGGCATGCATCAGTGCAAGAGGACGTGCTACTGGTTAATAGAGGTACCGGTGTGTACAGCAATGTGGACCACCACCTCTGAAGGTCTCGCTGTGTGGTGGTACAACATGCAATGTGTAGTTTTCATGAGCAAAAATAGGGTGGAAATGATGTTCATATTGATCTCTATTCCAATTTTCTGTACAGATTCTGGAACTCTGGGAACCGAGGTGACGCAAAACTTTTTTTATGTGTGTAAATTCCTTTTATATAGCAAAAAATATAAGTGAAACGTATCTAAAGAGGCAAAGCCTTATCTTTAAACAAAGTATAACTGGTAAATCAGTAAACCCCAGCCAAGAAAATTCGCTGTTATTTTGTATTTGTAAAATAACATTGTGCCACTTGATTCTGTCACAAATGTAAACTTTAGACACCGAGTTAAAAAAGCTATCAGCTCCATTTATTGGTTCTACGTGTACTATGCCGTGTTGATTAAAATTCGAACTACGAAGCTGAGCAGACGATTTTACAAGCAACTTTAAATTTTTTCCGTGTTCCGATTTTGATAAAATAAAGCCTAAATGCTGACTCACTTTGTGCTCAAGTTACCTGTAGAAATCCACGAAAGTTCTTGTAGCAGTTTTGTTGATTAGTGTGTTCAAACATACAAACAGACAGACACAACAATTTGAGATGAAATTCTAAATCACATTGTCTTTTTTCTGAGCTTCGATTTTGATGAAATAAAGCTTGATCGTTGCCCCAAGTTACGCTCAAGTTGCCTGTGAAAACCTCATGAAAATTCGCCAAGTAGTTTTGGACATTAGTGTGTTGAAATAGACAGACACGACAGTTTTATAGTTTTCTTGTTAGTATAGACAGATTATACTAAAGCAGAGTGTTTTAAAGTCTTTGCATAAAACATCTTGGGGTGATAGGTCACGTCAGCGGCAACAACTTTTTTTAGAGACAATTTGTTCGCTAACACTTTCCAGCAACGTTAGGCGTCCTTTAGTCATGACTGGCACTGAGACAACGAGATTTCACAGATCTAGTAGGTCTACCAATCAGATGTGCTGCATACTACTTATCCCAGTGAATGACTAGAGTGATTTTCAACAAGAAAACCTTAAGGTGGAATGTCTCTAAGCTGAGAAAGATATTTTAGATGCGAAGGCTAAACCATTCCACATGGAACATGTGACTGGATTATATAAAACACACAAGGCATACGCACGTTGCAGGGTCCTATGCCCTGACACCTCTCAGGGGCACAACTAATACAAAAGGATGGCTTTTGTTGCCGGGAAATGTTGGAGAATATTTTGTGTCCAACAGAAGTTGTTCCTCATGACGTTTGATGCGAAGACTTTGGGTTTCAGCATGCACACTCCACTATACACCATGTGTTGGCTACAGGAGAAGTGATGCGGATGAACACTGAAGAAACTATTTTCGTTAAAATAATGCCATCATCGTCCACACGCTTGTAATAATGAAATTAGCATGAATTCACAGCATATCGTATGATCAGTAACAACAAAAATTAAAGTCAACGGCTTGATGTTTTGGGTCGCCAATCTTTTTACTGTTTTGATATAACCTGCAAGTAACAGATGCCAATGTTTTCATCCCATAGAATCACTTGAAGACCATGTCCTCAATTTTTTGTTGAATATTTTTCAATACGTCTTCGCCCAATGTTTTTACCATCTATACATCCCTGTAGTACTGTGGTTACCCACCTAGATATAATTACCCACTGAGCGGTAAAATGAAATTTTTTGAGGGGTAGAAACCAACATTAGGTGGAGGTGCAGGTAGTCAAACGGATGTATCAACAACATATTCTTTGTATATCTGACCGGTGAGTATGTATATGTATACTGCAGATCTATAACAATAAAAGTGAGAGCCGTAACAATTGCTGAATATCTCATGAAAATTTCTTCCGCAAGTTGTAGGTAGCTACTGCGATGCACCGGAAATTGTTTCATTCCTCACTTTGAAAGAGATGAAAGAACTAATTGTCAGCACAACACAACAATAACTAAAGAAAGGTTATCATAGGGCTGTACATGGTATCTTTATTATTAATTATTGTTGTTAGTGGCAGTGGCCAGACAAAAAACATTATCAATCTGATGTCTTCTCCCAGAGGAGAAGTAATGTTTTCAGTAATCAAGTGATTTACAAACAGTAAGTATAGTGTAGGCACTTTAATATCGTCACAGAGTACTGGAGAAGCAGTTGTCACTAGGAACAGGAGTGTGGCAGAAGGAGCATGTTTCCCTCATTGTGGCTTGTTTACTTTCTTTTCTGAGATTGAATTTTAGGCACCACTCACAATTTACCAGGAATTATTTCATCATTCATTCTAATGTGCGCACATACACACCTCAAACTCAACACATGGAAAATAAACGTGGCATTCAATATTTATAAATGTAAATGTAGAATTTTTAGTGTTGTAGAAACACAAATAAAAAAAGGTAAATGAATGGGCTTGAAACATGACTTACAGTGTACATGGACTGCAAAAAAAAAAAAACAAATACAAAAAATATTGTTAGAAATAAGCAATAAACACTAATCAACTCATTAGTTCTTGGATTAATGAAACACCAACAAAAAGCAAGTATAATTTATCTTTCATCATTTTAAAAATAAGTGTTCAATGAAAATTTATTTAATTCTAATTCGGTACTAAATTGGTGAGTGTGGGAGGAGAGGAAGAGAAGGAGGGAGAGGGTACTAATTTATATCTGATTGCACTCATGATTAATTAGATTACATTTGTACTTGCTCCACAGATCACAAATGTGACGTTTCATAACGATGTGGAATGTGTCAGTTTAACATAAGGTTTCTTTACATGATATAATTAAATACTTCTTTTTTACAATTACTTCTTCATACCTAAAAATTCATCTACTGAGTAGAAGGCATCATCACTCAGAAATTCTTTTAATTTGTTTTTAAATGCTCGTTAGCTATCTTTCAGACATTTAATGCTATTTGGTAAATGATCAAAGACTTTTTTAGCATCATAGTTCATCCCTTTCTGTGCCAAAGTCAGATTCAGGCCAGAATAATGAAGATCATCCATTCTTCTAATGTTGTAGGTGTGCACTTTCCTATTTTGTTTAATTGTTCTGTGTTATTAATAACAAATTTCATAAATGAATATTTTGTTAGTACTCAATTCTTAGAAATACATCAAACTTCTCTTGAATGCATTCCTTTTTCAAAAATTTTGGTTAAAGCTGTCAGAAGTGAGACTGGGTGGTAATTGTTAGTATCAGACCTATTCCCCTTTCTAAGCAATGTTTTAACAATAGCATATTTCAGCTTATCTGGAAAAATGCCTTGTTTCAGTGGGCTACTACATATGTGGCTGAGAATCCTAAATCCTCCTTTTTTGTTGGGAATAAGCTTTAGTACTCTGTTGGAAATGCCATCAGTTCCATGCCAGCTTTTCCTAATTTCAGAAGAATGAATTTTAGTTTTATCAAATTGCATAGCTATTTCCTCTTCCATATATAGCCTTGCATTTTCTGATGAACAGCTGGATCCTATTTTCTCTACAACACTTACAAATGATTATTAAAATATTTTCTACTTCTGCCTTTTTTTTAACAAATTTTTCATTGAGTTTGATAGAAATACAGTCTTCCTGTGTTCTCAGTTGACCTATTTCCCTTTTAACAATATTCCCAGTTGTTTTAATTTCATCAGCATTAGTAAGCCATAGTTTTTCAAATAGTTTCTTAAATTATGTTTCACAGTTTTCTTAGGAAAACTGTTTTCAAATATACTCACTCAGGTATTGTGGAATTGGATAAATTTTAAATTAGCATTAGGATCCCTGTACACCTCATCCAAGTCTAGCTGTTGCAAGCTTTCCCTAAAGTTTGCAATTGTTAAATTATTAATTGAATTCATTGTTCAGAAGGACTGTTTTGCAGAACTGTATGGAGCTATGTCATATACTGTAACTAGCTGTGCATTATGATCATAGAGAACATTCTCAACTGGAAAAATTTTTATTTCATTAAATTTATCTTGTTTTATAAAATCTTTATCTAGTAGTGTGCTGCTTTCATGTACTACTGAGGAGAAAATCAGAAACTGATGTCAAATTGAAATAACCAAGCAGTACTTCAAGGTCATTCTTTCTATTAGACTCTTCCAGAAAATCTTCATCTGAATGTCCACAAATAATAATTTGCTTCTCACTGCCTTACAGATAGCACGACAATAAACCCAACTTTTTCAGAAATACCTGAAAAATTCCCAATGGGGACCTACTACACACAGCTACAAGTATAAAAGTACTGTTACTTAGTTTAAGCTCAAAGGCATATGCTTCTAAATGCTGCCCTACACAATCATTTAGTTTCCTAATTTTCCACATTATCATAAACTTTAAGAGATGTGGCAACTCCTCCTCTCTCCACAGTGTCTCTATCTACATGTACTGAAAGCTTATATCCACCTACATTTACCTTTTCCGTATCTGTGACTATACAATTTTCAGATATGTACAGTACATCAATTCTACCCTTAGTTTCTAAAACTTATAAACAGACAAGAAGCTCATCTACTTTGTTCTTTAATCCCCTGATATTCTAATGCAATACACTAACATTATTTTTTACTGCACTGTTATCAGTAGCTTGTAGTGTACTAACACCAGTTTGAACAGACTTGTGACCTGGCACCTGGCACCTAATCCACAACTCTTCCATGACTATTATCTAAGAACAGAACTATCCTCCTACTTTCTACTTTTTTCAAACAGTGGGTTTCCTGGTGGAAGTTTGTTGAGTATTAACTACGCTTTCATCTGCTTGGGGCTCTTCCGTAGATAACTGAGGTAGCAAGGCAAAGGCTGTTTGTGCCAATGATGAAACTGTCAGATACTGTTCTCTTTCTGTGGCCCTGCTCCTTGTATCACTCCCCACCTGTCTTCGCCCTTCTCCCCCCTTAACCTCATCAGTTCCTCTCTAGCACCATCCAGTTCAGCCTTGAGGGCTATAATCTCCTCTTCCTGTTCAGCTGTTTTTGTATCCCTTGGACATACTTTGCAATGCCATGGACGATACCCATTGACTTCCCCAATTCCCATGCCACTAAATTCCTGCAATGCAACCATCTGTCACAACAGCTGTATAGAACCCCAGAATTAACTTTCCTACGGGAGCTCAAACACTTCTCGTTCATGATTGTTTATAATCTTTTTACAAAATTTATCTACACAATATCAATAATATTCTATTAGCTGCAGATCGAAAGAGTCACCAGAGTTATGTGGAACAGTAATATATGTGTATACTGTTAATACAGTAAAGTAATGCACATAAAATAAAGTCAAAACTCAGAACTTCTGATGGTCACAGAATGGTTGCAAACCACTTGTCTTTTTCCATGGAAGTCATTTTATGATGTCTCAAAATACGTCCTATTACGCTGTCCTTTCTCATTGACTGTGCTTTTCCATATGTTACTTTCTTTGTTGATTCTGATGACAGCTTTCTCACTCATCCCCTTATCCTAACAGTGCACCTAGTATTCAACATCCTTTTACAGAAATACTTCTCAAATGTTTCGATTCTCTTCTTTCTCGGTTTTCCCACAGTCCATAATTAAATTCCTCACAACGCTGTGTTCAAAAACGTACACCGTAAGAAATTTCTTCTTCAGATTAAGGTCAATGTTTGATTTCTAGTGCGCTTCTTCTTGCCATGAATGTCTTCTTCGCCTGTCCAATACTGTTTTTTATTTCCTCCTTGCTCCGTCCATAATGTGTTATTTTGCTTCCAAGCTTGCAGAATCCGTTCACTCCGCCAGCTTCATGGTCCCAATTTCTGATTAACCTCATTTCCTTTACTCCTCATTACTTTTGTCTTTCTTCAGTTTACTCAACTCACTTTCTGTGCTCAGTATATCATTTCCTTACGTCATGTAATTCTGCCTCGCTTTCACTAATGTTCAAAGAATTTTATCATTGATGCCCTTTCACCCTGAATATTAATCCCTCTCTTGAGTTTCACCTTAATTTCCAACATTGCTTCTTCGATGAAGTTACAAGAGCGTACTGAAAAGTAATGCCTCAGAATTTGACTACGAGGCGTGCTGAAAAGTGACGCCTCCGAATTTCTTATGTGTAAACTCTTAAAGATTTTTAAATAAAGCGTTATAAATGTTCAACATCTTTATTCTTCACGTCTACATATTTGCAGCTCTCTGCCGCTACATGGCTTCGAATTGTAGCGTGTGACATGGCGATGTGTAACGTCACTACGTCGGTGCGTGAGAAACAGCGTGCTGTCATCGAGTTTCGAATTCAAACAGTTCGTTGACACATTTAGTGCCCCTCCTTCTGCACGTCAATGCCAGACCACAGACGAGCGCTGCAGTATCTACAACAATATGACGTGTTGCGTTCGCTTTCGTCGATCATCCTCCATGCAGTCCCGACTTGGCCCCATTCGATTTTCATCTATTTCCGAAACTGAAAGAACACCTTCGAGGACTTCAATTTGATCGTGATGAAGTGGCGCAAGCAGGGGTGAGGATGTGGCTCCGTCAGGTAAGTCAAACATCCTACAGTGACGGCACCAACAAACAGATCTCTCGTTGGGAGAAATGTGTTCGTCGTCAGGTTGACTATGTTGAGAAACAAATATGTAGACGGGAAAAATAAAGATGTAGACTGTTAACTTTTGTTTCATCTAAAAAGTTTTAAGAGTTTCCACAAAAAACAAATTCGATGGCATTACTTTTCAGCACGCCCTCGTATTATTTGTTCGCGTACCTTCGAAATCTCTGTTACACTCTGACTCCATTGGAGTCCCTACGCCTTCATTACTGACTTACACTTCTTACTCGTCCTCGTAGAGACCTCTTCCCATCTGTCGGCTCTCTCATCTGCGTGTAACAGAATTCCTCTTGCACTCTTTGACAATTTATTTCACCAAATGTTGTATTGGCTTTCCTATGTGCTGAATCAGTCCGAAGGCCATTTCGCTTTCCATTTCTTCACTTTTTCCCTGTGGTCATCTCATTTTATCTTCTTTGCTCTTTTCACTTACTATGGTCTTCATTCTTAGTTACTTTTATTGTTGTACTTTCGTGTTTTCTGAACATCTTTGCTCTTCCTTCTCTCGTCGATTAGTGTAAGTATTCCTTCCGTTCTTCCGCAGTTATATTCCTTTAACCTCTAAATTTGTCTGTCCAACGTCTGTGATTGTGCTTTCTGGACATATCCAGTCCTCTTCACCCGAACTGCCTGTTGTGTTGTCTATAACCGCAGTATCTACTGTCCTATACAGCTTCAAACGCAACTCACAAAACCTCAGTAATGCACTATCCCACTGATTCTTCTGGATGATTCTCTTAAACTTCAGACTACTCTTCGCCATTACTAAATTGTGATGTGAGTTTCTACCTGTTCCTGTGTATGCCTTAGAATCTGATACCTGAGTTCGGAACTTCTATCTGACCATGATGCAATCCAGCTGGAATCTCCCCATGTCTCCAGGTCTTTTCTAGGTATATCTCCTCCTCTTGGAATTTTTGAGCAGTGTATTTACTGTTACTAGCTGAAATTTATTACAGAAATCAATTAGTCGATCTCCTGTCTCATTCCTAATAGCCAACCCATATTCTCCTTTAGCTCTCACATCTATCGCTTCCTATACAACAGCGTTCCAATCACGCATGAGTATTACATTTTCATCTCCCGTTACGTAATGAATCACACGCTCATTATCCTCACATACTTTCTCTGTCTTTCCACCTTCTGCTTATGACACAGGCATAATTATCTGAATTATTGTTGTTCGCGTTGGTCTGTTGTCGATACTTTTGAGAATAATCGTATCATAGTAACTCGGCCTTTGCACCACTGAGACAAATTGCACTTCCGTTACAGGATTTTCTGCTGCTGTTGATATTACTTTATATTTGGGTTACCAGAAATTCATATCTTACTTCCATTTCAATTCACCAAGCTCCCAGTATCTACACTAAGCCTATGCTTTTTCTTTACAGATTTCCGAGCTCCCTTGCCAAAATGAGCCTTCTGACGTTTTGCGTTCCGACATGTAGAATGTCACCCTTTCATTCGTTATTCATATTCTCATGGTTACCTCCCCTTTACTAGTCTTCTCTCAGAAATCCAAAACCGAGACTAATCCGGAATGTTTTGGCAGTGCAGAGAAGCCATATATCCCGTTGATACACAGTCTTTAATGCAGTGGTTTCCACTGAATTTTACATCTTCGTACCGATGATCATTTCTCGACTTCTGCTATTGAACAGAGGAGACGCTTTGTATATACAAGGAGGCATCAGCCAATGCTGCAGCCAGAGATTTTGGTCATGTATTGGGGGTGTGATTCGTGAACAGTAACCATAACAAAATACATGTCGAAATTCACCACAGCGGAGTGAAAAGTTTATTGAGCAGAATAACAGACAATGACAAGAAAGCTATTCTCGTTAGCGTACTAAGATGATACACATTCAGGGTTCTTCATTTGTATTGTCTTATTGTCTGTAGTTGCTGTATAATTACTTAATGTTTATCGAATCCGTATATGCTAGTACCAAAAATATGTATTTATTTTACCATGCGCATTTCGTTTTATTCATTGAAAACATCATCAGGAGTGTGGAATCAAACATATTTACATTTGTGGTTTGGTTCTAGATCTAAAAACAGCTCGATTCATAAGCTGTTGAGGCGTGGTTTTGCTCTAATTTCGCTTTGGCTTGTAGCACCACATATTTCCTGACTTAAAACGCAACTAAATATTGCACCGCTCAAGTTTATTTACGTTCTCATGACTGAACGGAGAACCGTGTAATTTTGCATATGTAGACTGCCAACTTATTTCCTAATTTAAATTTATCTTTAGCCAATAAACGTTATTTTGATTTCTGATATGCCGTATATGTTCTTTTTCGATTTCTTCGTGTTAATATGTCATTATTTATTATATGAGTGGGATGAGGAATTCATGATCTAGTTCTTGGATGGTAGGGGAGGGGCAGGGGGAATTAAAAACACAAAGTAGACGTTAAATGCAAAGGTGAGGGAAGAAAGGTGGGTGTAGTTGTCACGAATAGGGTGAAAGGGGTAGCGGAAAGAGAGTGGGGAGGAGAGAGAGAGAGAGAGCTTTTCAGTTTCAGTTCACGTGTTCAAAGTTTTTGTATACTTTACATGAAAGTGTCTAGATATGGTACCGCGTCATATTTTAAACAGCTGTCCTGATCAAACCAACGTTTCGACCACAGTTACAGAGCCCTTCTCCTTGATCTACTGGTCAATACGACGTATTACCATTCCCAAAAAACTTTCATGTTAACTTACTTTGGCTTCGGGAGGCTAGACAATTTTATTTAATATATAGTTTCCAATATTTATTTGGTTACTAAGCAGCTGTTTGTTGTGTGTTACTGCTCTGCGTACGTATTAGTTTTCTTGAAATGTGAGGAAATATCTGTTTTTAATGCTTCTTAGGTTCATCAAATACTTTTCTGTTGTAGTTGGCCTGTGATATGTCTGTTGCAAATTTTTAGCGACTTTTGCTGTCAGGAAATATACATCCGGTTTACTGGCAGAACCCTCGACATAGAACATAACATAAACATCAGGGCGTGAAAATATGCACCGCTGCAGAGTGATAATTCATTCTGGACAGTAGAGAGTGACTAATATGGCTGTAAAGTACAGTCGACCATTCACTGCTCACTGCCCTGGCCGTATAAATAGCTGCACATGCAGAAGTAGGTTAAGTTCCTCATTTAGCTGTGACACAAGAACTGAATTCTTCCAGTTATAAGCAACTGATTTGTCCTTCTCTCTCCTGCTTTTGTGTCACTTTCGTCGGGAACGGGCCGATGAGAATGGTTCGTGCCCTCGTTCATTTTCCTCAGCCCGAGAATGAGTAAATTGTTCGTCCGCCCACTAAAGTCGTAAAATTTCAGCCCGGTTTCCCCGAAACACTGCTCAGTTGTTTCTTCTCCGCCGCTTCCTGTTGTGGATGCGACAAGTAGCGACTAAGCCAAACGTGTCTCTGCCGTGTTGCGTTCTACGAACGGTAACAGCTGAAGCTGCTCAGAGCAAACAAACAATCGAACGCTGAAAATAATATTTGCTGTGTGTATCTTTCCTCTGCGGAAAGCTATTATAAAGGAGTAGGGAACAAAGATGTGCACGTAGCACATGGTACATCAAATAATTTCCAAGTTCACCTCGTCCTCCCAGCCCCACATTTCGATCAATCGGGCAACATAAACATTTATTGCTTGAACCATTCTCCTGGTCGAAGAACTGCAAACGAACATGATATAAATAGGCATCTTGATATCCTGCAACAAAATTAGCTCCAGAATGCACTAAAATACTCCTAGGTACACATTTCGTGTGGTCAAGGTATCCAACAGACATATGCTAAACATCGTATTATCTGTCCTTCAGGTCCAACTTTTTAAGTTTATAGCACAAGTCACCTATATAATTTCTCATGTTTTCCACGCTCAGATCATTATGCAGTAGCTGTAGCAGCAGAGTTGATAAAACAGAAAGTAGTATTCTTAACGGCTTCTTCACGCATTCATCAGCTGTTGTCAGGTATTTGTTCTCCGCTGTACGGATCAAAGGTACTGGATTACTGTGCTTTTTTTATTCAGATGTAGGTTGTCATGACTGAAACAACCATAACTCCATCAAAAGGTATAATTTTTGTGTATCAAAAAGTAGCATCGTTCAGTGCCTCACACGCTTAGAAATGAAATGTAGATACCATCTTATGACATGAGGGCTGTTCCTGATATATTCTCCATTTTTTGTGCCCTTTAAAAAAGTTATGTTGAAGAAAGAAACAAAGCCAAACAGATAATTGCAGCATCCAAGAAGAAATCTTGGGAAGACTTTGGAAACAGGTTGGAGACTTTTCTCAAGCTGCTGGAAACCATTCTGGAGTGTAATTAGCAGTCTTCGAAAGGGAGGTAAGAAGGAAATGACAAGTATTTTGGACAGGTCACGAAAACTGCTGGTGGTGAATCCTGTTGATGCGTTGGGCAGATGGAGGGAATATTTTGAAGAGTTGCTCAATGTAGGTGAAAATACGATCAGTAATGTTTCAGATTTCGATGTACAATGGGATAGGAATGATGATGGAAATAGGATCACATTTGAGGAAGTGGAGAATATGGTCAATAGATTACAGTGCAATAAAGCGGCTGAAGTGGATGAAATTAAGTCGGAACTCATCAAATACAGTGGAATCTCAGGTCTTAAATGGCTACACAGGATAACTGAAATGGCGTGGGAGTCGGGACAGGTTCCAACAGACTGGACGAAAGCTGTAATTACACCAATCTTTAAACATGGAAACAGAAAAGATTGTAACAACTACAGAGGTATCTCTTTAATCAGCGTTGTGGGTAAAATCTTCTCAGGTATTGTTCAAAGGAAAGTGCAAGTATTAGTTGAGGATATATAGGATGAAAATCAGTGTGGTTTTAGGCCTCTTAGAGGTTGTCAGGACCAGATCTTTAGCTTACTGCAAATAATGGAGAAGTGTTACGAGTGGAACAGGGAATTGTATCTATGCTTTAGAGATCTAGAAAACGCATATGACCGAGTTCCTAGGAGGAAGTTATTGTCTGTCCTACGAGATTATGGAATAGGAGGTAAACTTTGGCAAACAATTAAAGGTCTTTACATAGATAGTCAGGCAGCAGCTAGAGTTGACGGTAAATTGAGTTCATGGTTCAGAGTAGTTTCAGGGGTAAGACAAGGCTGCAACCTGTCTCCACTGTTGTTCATATTATTTATAGATCATATGTTGAAAACAATAGACTGGCTGGGTGAGATTAAGATATGTGAACACAAAATAAGCAGTCTCTCATATGCGGATGATTTAGTTGTGATGGCAGATAGGATTGAGTGCCAAATAGGAGGAACCAAGTTCGAACAGGTGGACGGTTTCAAGTACTTAGGATGCATATTCTCACAGTATGGCAACATAGTGAAAGAACTGGAAGCGAGATGTAGCAAAGCTAATGCAGTGAGCGCTCAGCTACGATCTACTCTCTTCTGCAAGAAGGAAGTCAGTACCAAGACTAAGTTACCTGTGCACCGTTCAATCTATCGACCAACTTTGTTGTATGGGAGCGAAATCTGAGTGGATTCAGGTTACCTTATCAATAAGGTTGAGGTTACGGATATGAAAGTAGCTAGGATGATTGCAGGTACGTAGATGGGAACAACTGGGAATGAACTCTATAGATGTAGTAGTCAGGGCGAACAGGCTTAGATGGTGGGGTCATGTTACACGCATGGGAGAAGCAAGGTTACCCAAGAGACTCATGGGTTCAGCAGTAGAGGGTAGGAGGAGTCGGGGTAGACCAAGGAGAAGGTACCTGGATTCGGTTAAGAATGATTTTGAAGTAATAGGCTTAACATCAGAAGAGGCACAATGTTAGCCCTGAATAGGGGATCATGGAGGAATTTCATAAGGGGGACTATGCTCCGGACTGAACGCTGAAAGGCGTAATCAGTCTTAAATGATGATGATGATGATTTAAAAAAGACGTGCAAATGTTAAAAGTGCTAACCTCGGATACCGAATGCAATAAAAGTCGTATAATGCAAATTAATTTTCTTTACTCATCCGACATAGTGTAAATCTGCTTTTTAACCGCCAATTTCGATAGACATACAGTCGCTTTGTTATTATTATTTTAATTTTTATTATTTATTTTACGGACATCTTTGGACACTCTAGTCAGTTATACAAAGGTTTATACACGTTGTTGTTATTCAATAATGCAATTCAGTTCAATAATAATTCAATGAGGCAATTCAATAATACAGTGGTTGTGCAAGAATTATTCCATTTTATTATTATATGAAGGGTTTTTTCCTCTTCTGTCTGCCCAACACTTCTTCATTATTTCATATTTTCTTTCTTTCTTCCTCTGAGGTTACTATTTTTGCAGTCCTTCGTTTGTAGTCTGGTTTATGTGTCTTAGACTATTCTGGTTTTTAGGTCATTTAATGTAATTTGGAATTCTCTTACATATTCCTTAATTTTCACTTAATATTGTTTATTTATTCATGTCCTAATTATTCTCCTTTCAATTTTAGTATTCTGTCAGGTCCTGTTTTATTAGTTGTTTTTAAGATGGCTTCAGCTCCATTTTATATATATGATTGTGTAATTTTTTTATAATGATTTAATTTTGCAGTTATAGATAGGCTTTCTTGTTGTACGTTTTTTTGCTATGTAATTTAACTAGTTCAGGTTTTTTTATTCTATTTTGCATGATGGTTTCTCATTTAGAATGTATATTATGACTTCATCTTAATATTTAAATTTATTAAGAATTTTGGTTTCCTGTTCTTATATAATAATTTTGCTAGTGGTCAGCGAGATAGCATAGTCTCTTTTTTTAAATGATATTCTGAGGCCAGTTTTCTGTGCTATTTCTTGTAGTGATTTAACTTGTTGTCTCGTTTCTTTAACACTACTGGCTAGGAGAGCAAGATCATCAGCAAATCCCAAACAGTTTCAGCTTATATCATTTTTCACATTTCCAATTCTTGTGTTCTTTGGATTGTCATTGTACCATTCTCTCATTATGTATTCCAGTGCACAGTTGAACTGTTATGATGATAGACAATCACTGTGACTTAAGCCTTTTTTTATGAGGAATGGTCCAGAAATTTCTCCTCTAAACTTCATTTTCGGTTTGATGTCTGTTACAATAAGTCATATTAGTTTAATTAGTTTTGGACAGAATCCTTGATACCTTAAAATTTTTAATACTGAAGGCCTAGGGAGACAGTCCTACGCCTTCTTAAAGTCTACAAATGTTATTGCCGGATATATGTTCCGTTTCCTATATTATAACATAATCAATTTTAAACTAAAGATCTGCTCTGCACAGATTCTCCAGATCTGAAACCTCCTTGGTATTCCCTTGATTCTCCCATAATATGTTAGTATTAACTAAGCGAAACACATTATGTCTTGTTTTGCGAAACACTATTATTTTGGTTCGACCTTGGTTTCAGGTTGTAAGCCCTTTTCCCAGTACACAACTGTTTCCAAGTATGGTAACCAAGCTAAGACAAAAACAAATAAACTTCTGAATCTACCACTTCTCGACTTAAACTATTAAACTTTCCTCTTTTCCCAGTTATGTTTGTATTATATTACCTCATGACTTTCATTACGATAACATTTACTCCAACTGTAACGAAACACACTGAGATAGTGTGTACAGGCATCGGCATCTGGCAAAGGGTTTTCTATGTTTTTCTATGTACACAGACATTAGGTGTATGTTTCTTCAATTAAACGATAAGCAGCCTGTCATGAAAGGTGAGGTTTTTAAGACCATGTGAATGTGAGCTCTGCCCGAAGGGCCAGACTAGATGGTTTCTCTGTAATGAGCTAAGAGAACACCATAGAAGGCAGAAGCCAGATTCATACTTTGTTGAACATTGTTGAAACCAGAATCATAAATATTTAATAGATGTAAAAGTCTTACACATGGAGGGAAATGGTGTAAAATCGACTCAGTTAGGAATATTAAAAATTAAAGAACAGATGTCTGTTTCCCCACATTTACTACTGAACCAGCAGACTCATTTCAATTATTCACCCCTTTTAGGTAAAGCAGCAACTTCTGCAAAGGAATCGAAGCTTGGTTCCTTCATTTGTAAATAGATAATGACACGAATACCAATTCCTGTGCGCTTAACTGAATTCCAGTGTACGTTTAGTTACAATTATTGTTATCATAATAGAGGTCATAAGATTGTACAATACACATTTAACTGTGTCATAATAGTCAGAGGGATAACCTTTATACTTTTAGTCGACAAACAATAGATGCAGAAGTTGACATGCTCTAGTTTTGCTTGGCTGACTGCTTTGGAATCAGTTGATATGCTCTAGTTTTGCTTGGCTGACTGCTTTGGAATCAGTTGTGTACTAGAAACTGATACTACATCCCGAAAGCTAACCACAAAAAATTATAAAGTTTTGTGAAGCAAGGTAAGAAAGTGTTTCATTTAGTTAAAACAATGTATAATATTTCACCAAGATCCAGCAATTGAATCATTTAAAATGATTTCAATCGCTTTATTCCAAGTTCCCTTCTACCTCTGTTTTCTCCTCCAAGGAGAAATGAGTGGAAAAGAGAATGTGGAGGCATAAGGACACTGCTCACCATCTGGAAATATCGCTTGCTCATCCATGTTTTCATTCTAATTTCTCAATCTCAAAGCTATTTCAGAATGAATTGAAATCTTAATTGCTGTTAAATAATCTAAGACATTAACTTGTGAGGTCATTGTGAATGAATTATTACCACGTTATTGGTTTTCAGACTTCTCTGAAAGATGCCATTTGGTGGTGAACTTGGCGTCAATTTCCTACAGCGACACCTCTGCGGCATATTTTTAAAAGACATCGCATTTAAGCCAGTGACTGTAACACTTTATTTATTTCACGATTGCAATTTCGGCCTTAGGCCACTATCAAGTGCAGATTTTTGTGGCTTTAAGACATGTCAACTTAAAATGAGCTGACACATTTATATTTCGTTATCATTACTATTAAATACATTCGTGACGCCGTTACATATTGCGACCACACAAATCCATGTCATAAAACAACGTAGTCCGTAGACACTCATGTTCGTTAGCCCATCACTAGTCACTTATGCATGATTAGAGGTTATAATGAGGTCGGAAGCGTTATGGACTCAAATCCTCAAATATATGATTAAAAATAAATGAACAGCTTTTTTGTCTGTTATGTAACAGCTGTTTTGTCTATTACAAAAAAATGGTTGAAATGGCTCTAAGCACTATGGGACTTAACATCTGAGGTCATCAGTCCCCTCGACTTATAACTACTTATACCTAACTAACCAAAGGACATCACACACATCAATGCCCGAGGCAGGATTCGAACCTGGGACCGTAGCAGCAGCGCGGTTCCGGACTGAATGTATGCGTTTTTGGCATTCGTTGCCTTCATTTGTGTATGATACGCTGCCACCATGCTGTCACTTTAGTTTTCTTGCGTGGCTCTCCAACCATGGATGTTCAGTTCCTACTAAATATGGCACAGTAAAGCTGACTCAGTACATTGTCTGGTGACTGCTCCCTTAGTTGGTATTTATAACATTTGGCTATACCACATTTATACAATGTGTTCACAACTTGTAATTGGTTCTGTAAAAATCTCTTTTATGAATCTGATGATGATATTTTCAAAACGCGTAATTAAAAACAGGGATCACAAAAATACCTGTGGCTGTTTTACTATTACCATATCGTGCGTAATAGCTATTCCCTTACTCCTATCTTGTATCAACATGGGCGCACACATCGTTCATGATTTTACATCACAAATGCAAATAATTTCTTATCGATTTCTTCACATTTTGCATGTAGCCGCTTCGCTTTGCTTCCCCGCACTTCGTATATATTTCATTCCTAAGTGACTTGTATTTCCGAATTCTTGAATTTCTCTGAATGTTTTTGTACTTCCTTCTTTCGTCGATCAACTGAAGTATTTCTTCTGGTACTCTTGATTTCTTAGCGGTTACCTTCCTTGTACCTACGTTTTTCTTTCCAATTTCTTTGATTGTCCTTTTTAGAGATGTCTATCCTTCTTTGATTGTCCTTTTTAGATATGTCTATCCTTCTTCAGCTGAACGGCCTACTCAACCGTACCTTATCACAGTATACATAACCTCAGAGACTTCAAGCGTATATCTTCATTTCTGAGTAGTTCCGTCTCCTTCTTCTTTGCACATTGATTCCTCCTCACTGGCCTTTTAAAGTTCAGCCTTCTCATCATCATTAGCAAACTGTTATCTTAGTCTATATCTGCTCTTAGGTACGCCTTACAGTCTAATATCTGATTTAGAAATCTCTGCCTGACCATGATGTAATCCAACTGAAATCTTCCTGTACCTCACGGCCTCTTCCAAACATCCCTCCACTTCCTGCGATTCTTGAACAGAGTATTCGCTATTACCATTTGAAATTTGTTGCAGAACTAAAGTAGTCTTTCTCCTCTCTCATTCCTGGTAGCAAGCCCATATTTTCTCGCAACTCTTTCTTCTATCCCTGCCCTACAACCACATTCCAATACCCCCCTTATACTTTCACTATCTCTACATCTATTTGCCCCGTCGGCATGTATACGTGAACCATTGTTATTGGTGTTGGTATGCTGTCGATTTTGATGAGAACAATCCTATCACTGAACTGTTCACAGTAATTCATTCTCTGTCCTACTCCCTATTCATAAGCGAATCCTACAGCCGTCATACCATTTTCTGCTCTTGTTGATATTATCCTATAATCGTCTGACCAGAAATCCTTGTCTTCTTTCCATTTCACTTTACTAACGTCCACTATATCTAGACTAAACTTTAGCATTTCCCTGTTCCAGATATTATTGCTTATCTACCACGTTCAAACTTCTAACATTCCAAGTATAAACTCGTAGAACGTTACCGTTGTGTTGGTTATTCAAGCTTTTTCTCATTGTCACCTCCCCCTTGGCAGTATCCTTCCGGAGATCCGAATGGGGAGTAGTCCGGAATCTTTTGCCAACGGAGATGTCATCATGATGGTTTCAATTACAGGCCACATGTCCTGTGGATAAGCGCTATGTCTCTTTGATGCAGCGGTTTCCATTGCGTTCTGCACCTTCACGCCGTTGATCATTGCTGATTCTTCCACCTTTTGGGTCAGTTTCCCATCCCAAGGGCAAGAGAGTGCTCTGAATTTCTGCCTGCTCCTCCGCCTTCTTCAACAAGACCGCTACCAGAATGAGGGGGACTTTTTATGTCGGAAGTGTTCGACCGTCATTCCTGGTTGCTTTTATCCAAAATTTAAGCAGTGACGGGGTTCTAACCCGGAACTGAGGACATTTTGATCACTAATCAAAGATGTTACCCACTTTTGTTGTACTACTAGAACATAATATGACCATAATATCCTCTATTTTCAAGGTGTACTTACGTATTGGACATTCTTTTTTAAGTCTTCTCTTTCGCTCTTCTATAATTTCTTCTTCACGCTTTCTTCATTTTCCGTTACACACTTATCATCGATTGCTGAAAAAACCCAAGTACTTTCCTACTGGAAACTGAACTAAACAAATAATTTTTTCTTTAAGTGTCGGTGGATGCAAAATAAGTGTTCAGTAAATAAGAGTCACTACGTACGAGCGAGATTATAATCTTAGATTTCGGGAAAATATCTCGATTTGTTGACGTTTCTAGTTAAGTTTCCTGTGACGTTACAACCTGTGGAAACAGTGTCTAGTCGAACGAGTTATAGTATCCAAGGATTCGAACCTTTGCGAGCAGAACGCATTAGATTTCAAGTCCAATTCAGCTTGAGGTTGGGTGGAGACAAGGTGGTCGAATCCCGAGGCCTGGCCATGATTCCCCCTCCCCCCCCCCTCCGCCTTTTCTGTGCCAGTCCCTCTTATATGGTACTGGCCCTTTTAATTTACTTCTTATTTCTGATTTTTATTTACTTATTTATTTTAAGCCTTACAGTATGCTAATTTGCTACTCAAAAGGAATGAAGCAAAGTCGGAGTTAATGCTACGTGGCTTCCGCCATTTAAAAAAAGAAATAAAAATTCATTCGCAGTTGTTGCCTGAAACTATTTTCTTGTTTATTTTCATTTTGCTGAGTAGAAAAGCAAGGCAAACAGAGGAATAAAAATGAAATAAACTGTGAAACATAATGCCTGAAATGGGATCATGACCAGAATGCCACAAGGACTGGTTGATTCAACCAATACCTTGACGATGAAATACAAGATTCAACATCTTGAAGAATAAGTGACGATACTGTAGCAGGCGCAAACATTTCGAGAATGTAGTGGTCATATACTTGTGGAAGGCGAGTGGCCCCATCTATCTGCAATGTAATGCACAAGTGGCCTAACAACCATGCAATGCTATTTGACTTTGCTCTCAGAAAGTAGGAGTAGTCTGAATGCAACAGGATATCACCCGAAAAGGCAGTCTCAACGGATAGAATTAGAAATGCTAATTGTTTTTTAAGTCAGCGCCAGTTCGCTTCGTGACTATGATAGGTAAATCTGTGTAGTAGGGTGTCTATGTTTGGACAGCGACTGCACAAGTCTGTGACAGTTAAGTCCAATACGAAATAGGCCCTCATGGGTGGATAACAGATTGTGTACCAGATGATACCACAAGGACGCCACCGCCATTGGTAGAACAGGAAAGCTAGGACGGAACCACATCGCCTTCCAATAATTTTGCGGTGAAGCCCGTTCAACCGCTGCCATACAGTCAATCCCTCTCCTGCACATAAACAAAAATCTGGTAGTGAGACGTTGCCTCTGTATAATATCATCCCCCAAATAACTGAGAGTAATACAAAAATTTTAAGTGTAAATTCTCTCGAACAGCATCAACAGGCGGATCAAGACTGCCTGGCTGATGGCAGTAAGATAACCGAGACGTGAATGTGTGGATTGCGTGAGAGATAGTCATCACGGTGCGCCGAACATATAAAACAGACGCTTCCCTTTGAATTGTAATGTCAACTTCTGCCACCGAATGTAACAGCAACACCAAACGTAGTGGGAAGAGGTAGAAGGCACCATATTAAGACTCGTCCGAGCTTTCCGAGTGATTTACTGTTTCCAACTACCCGCAATGCTGAGGACACCGCTTCGCTGTCTGCAAAATGGCTTGGCATGGAAGGGATGCCTCAGCGACCCATACATGTACTGTGTGTCGGCCTGTACGCCAGCGGAGTTGCAGCGTCGTTAGGATGCTGGCATTCCACTCAGCGGTCTGCGTCCCTGCCAACTCAGAGTCGCTCTGTGTGAGCCGCAGGCGTGCTTCTCGCAGGCAAGGCTGAGATCGTGGCGTCGACAAGCGCCAGCGATCCGGAGTCCGAATCTGCAGCCCCCGCCTCGGGATGCCTCTGGCGTGTGTTGGAAGCCAGGACGACTGCCCGCCGTAGTAAGCCGTGGAATGGCCCGCCGCTGGCTGGCTACCGACTCCGCACCGGCCTCAGAGGGTCGAACCAGCAACCCGCCATGGACTGGAACGCTGGCGCCCCATCTGCTGCTGCATGTAGCCCGTAGTGTGAGACGCCCCGCCGTCCAGGAGAGCTGCCACAATTGAATGAATCTCATTAGAAACCCGCACCCATTTATACGCGGCTGTGTGCATCACGTACTCATAACACACTAGGTTGGCCAGGGGCCCCTTCTGTCGGTGATTTGCGACATGCAAAACCGATAGGTATACTCTTTCAGCAATTTGACGGCTCTGTGGCATCTATTCTATTTTGCAACTGTTGGTATGCGTAACTCAGTATGCGTAACTCACCGCGCCTCGCTGTAACTTGTGCTCAGAATACTGCACAAAACTAATTTTCCTTATCCTAAACGGTGGTGCCTCTAGAGAATATCGGAAAACCCAAAACCCCCTAAGAGAACGTGCACACGAAACCACCTCATATCATAATCGAAAAATGTGATACTTCCCTAAGAAACGACTAGACAGCGGGAAGGGGCAAAATCTGAGTGATGTAATATGCTTTGCACAAGATATAGGTACCCAGAATCCGAACTTTCCGAAGCAGGTTAAGGAAACGCCGTTCATGTTCAAGGATTGGACTTTTTTTCTCCGTAACCAACTTCCAATTCAGTGTAGCCATTTGGAGTGGAAGCCGCCAATAATGTCTCCCAGAGATTTATGTCTATCAACCACTGTCGACCACGAGATGACAGCATTGTAAAATCATCAACCGACAGATGCCTTTGTTGATGCGTGCACCAGATACAAGACAAAAAACATTCAGTGTAGCTTTGAGCAATAGAACGTCATCAGGAGAGCGGAGTAACACCATCACATCATCCACGTATGCACGCACCAAGATCGCCTCGCCCAAGAGTTTCAAACTTTGTAACTGAGTGACGATTTTCCGAAGAAGGCGTTCAAGTGCTAGAACGAACAACGACATTGAAAGCGGACTTCCCTGAGGAAAAACCCGACGGATGGTAACCGGGGGGTGTCAGCTGGCCAATGGCAGACCCTGAAGCTTGGATATATGCAAGCAAATTATACAAGACCACGCACGAATCACTTGTGAACCCAACGGCCTCCAATACCTGCAACAGGAAGCCATCGCTGACCCGGTTCAGCGCCTTGTCAGGATCCAAAATTCCAGAGCACCAGGAACATCACGACATTCCGCTACCGGAGTCAGCATACTAGGATCAGGAATACAACTTTAAATGGTCAGTAACAGCTTTCCTCAGCAACTCAGATAGTCGGCTATTCACCGCCCTTATAGACCTATAATCAAAATTTAATAAGGTAATTCGACGAAATTTATCAGTTGCTACCAGACCAGAAGTTTAAGGAATTAACACAAACCCTCCTCTCAACATTTCGTTCAAAAGATATGTAGTACCCAAAAAATGTCAGAAACGCACATAAAACTCCTTAGGAAGACCGTCCAACCCCGGCGACATACGAGAAGGCGATATGACAAATGGTCATAGACATCGTCACACTGCGCGACCGCTACGGTCGCAAGTTCGAATCCTGCCTCGGGCATGGATGTGTGTGATGTCCTTAGGTTAGTTAGGTTTAAGTAATTCTACGTTCTAGGGGACTGATGACCTCAGAAGTTAAGTGCCATAGTGCTCAGAGCCATTTGAACCATTTTTAACATGCACCTCGACGACGAATCTAATGTTGAATCAGATGATACAAAGAAGTCAGTTCATCCGCTAACGCGGAAAGCGGTTTGAATCGCATCCTTAATCCTTCCACTTGACGCTGCTTCAACCATAATAATTGCACCTTCACACGAATGACGTCTGCAATCCGTAGCGGAGCCTGATGAGCACCTTCATAAATGTCACGTAAGACAGAGTAATTAAATTCTTGCGTTCTCTGAAATAACCGCGCTTTATCAGCGCAGAATCTTATCAGCTTGCCTGAGCTTCGGCTTTGACACTTAAACCCACCATTCCGAAATAGAGGCGTATCACGCAGTTGAACGAGGTCTTCGTTCCCACAGTTCTCGGATCAGCTCATCGAGAGAGGGGTCCTCCAAGAACGCTACATTCAGCATCCAAGGCAATCTAAACAATTTCACCGACTATCGCGTGTGAGTTAAAGTAACAGCCACAGTACAGTGATCTGTGAAGCTCGCGGAGATGACATCGACAGCCAAAATCCTATCACGCATCCTATCAAATAAACAAAATGTATCAAGTCTACTGTTAGAAGAAGCAATAAAATAGGTGTATTTGATAAGAGTCGGATCAGTTTGCACTTTATGGGAACGATCTAAACGTTGCAATTCCCGACATAAATTAAAACTGATGTACAGGACGCAACATAATTAAAATCACCATCTATCAAAATATTCTGCGGACTTTTCTGTTATAAATAAACTGCCTCTTCCTTATAAAATCGGGAACGGTCCAAAGTGCGTCCGGTACCAGACGGTGCATAAAGTAGAATCAAGATCAGTTGAAGAAAAAAATTATCAAGAACTTTAATCTTTTAAGTGGAAATGTCATCTCTAAAAAATAAGACAGTTCCCGTGGAACATTCGGAAACCACATTAAACACACTGAAAAGAAAACAGGAGAGAAAAGCGAATAAATTCTACTTCTTGTAGGAATACGAATTCCGCACTGGAAACGTAGATAAAGTGACACAACGAAGCGAGCAGTGTTCCAATTCCACCCTATTAACATTCAAAGAAAGAAACGTATAAGCCTGTATACTTTAACAACTAGAAACGAAATTCGAGCTGCTGACGAACTGAATTACGTCATCAGTAAGTATCAAGATTCATTGCCGAGTCCAGTGACGAGTAGAGGGTAGGGGGGCTCCCACACCAGTCTCTGGAGTGTTAACGTTTCTTCTTTCTACGAGCCACTGCCCGCCAAAGTTGGACATGTTGTGTACAACGACTATGAGGCAACACGGCATCGGCAGTCGGGAACGTAGCCGGTTCTTGAACATCAACTAAGTTAGGTGACAGGCAAGAAGCCGCATAGGCCCACATGGTAGGAGATACACAACAGAGGGATCAGAACATCTGGGTCGACAGATAGTACTTCTTGGCCACCAATCGCCTCCATTGGAGTAACAATAGTTGGTCGTTCCGACGTCATCTGAATGGGTGACATCAAGGGAACAGGTAATTTTAGGGGCACCTTGATCAGAAGGCTCAACAACTTCCCTACCCTTGAGTGGTTCCGGAAGAGTTACCTCAACCACGGGAGGGATACTAGGAGGAAACTAGAGACCTCAGTAGATGTTTTCGGACTATCGACCCCATCAAGAATGCAGGACTCAACATCAAGATACATCAATGGACAAAGTCTTTTGTGTTGCACTGCGGACACTGCCGCCTCGACAACAACAATTTCAGGGCCGTCGGAAACTCAGGAGCAATAAGTTGGGCGTCCCTGTGTTGTTCCATTTCACCCGGACAGGATGTGACACCAACCTCGTGAGCAGTAGAAACGAGATTAGCCAACGGCAATTTTCTACGCTGTTCAAATGAGAACTTCAATACAAATACCTGCCGCGGGAAATTAGAGCTAAGATGGTTACTTTCATTTCAGAGAAAGCATGTCCCCACTTGCCCACTATACGTTGTATGATCGCGGTAACCACGGACCTGTACACGGGAGGGTATGTTACTTTTCATTACCATCTCCACTGAACGGTTCCCGCTATAACATTTCAAAAATGGCTCTGAGCACTATGGGACTTAACATCTATGGTCATCAGTCCCCTAGAACTTAGAACTACTGAAACCTAACTAACCTAAGGACAGCACACAACACCCAGCCATCACGAGGCAGAGAAAATCCCTGACCCCGCCGGGAATCGAACCCGGGAACCCGGACGTATAACATTTCAACCGATGATCAGTGGACCAGCGATCGCTCCTTAAGGAAACTGTCGTCAGTTTCCGGCGAGAGACTGAACACTTGGTCGTTGATATAATCCATTCCCGCTTTATCAAGAAGCACCATAGTTATGGAGTCATCACGATGTTTAAAGAGAACTTGAGAACAATGACGAAAAAGCAACCTATCTACTTGTAGTGAATGCGAAAACTTGACGAAAATGACATAGTTATCAGAATCAAAATAGGCGGTATGAACTTGATCAGGTGTTAAATGAATTGTATCAACGAGCCAATAATGAAGCTCCAAAGATCCGGGCTGCACCGAGTGCATGGATTCGTCGAAACTAAAGCTGGTTGTACGTTTTCTTGCAACCCACTTGGAATCCATTGCAGGCAGTATAAGCGGTTTACGCCGCAGACAAAGGACACACAAAGCAACTAACGCTACGGACTAAACAACGATGCGACACGCAGGAAGATACAAACAGGGCTGAAGAAAAACTATCCAGGCACACGCGCGACAATGCGGTGAGGCGGTAAACTTGTAACGTTCCCGGTCGGCTTTCGAGGTGGAACTGAACCCCTAGACCTCAGATAATTATGATGTCGTCCAAATACTTAGCAAAATGTGGAACGGACTGTGAATTTTTTTTAAAATCTAGGTACTCTTGGAACGACAGGTAGGCACTTGCCAATGTGCAACCCGAATCATATGTTCTCAGTGTATGCTGCATTTCTATGTTCAACATCAATTTTAGCCATGCAACAACTAAGTCGGCTTAAAAAAAATGCAGCTTTCCAACTTGGATGACTACCTTTCTAAGTGTGGTAAGGGGTACATGTCTAGTACTTTATGTATGATCATTTAAAATCAAAATCGTATGGGATCCCTGGCTATGCTCACTAACTCGATGGAGTTGCTCTCATAAGTCATTGAGTCTGTAACCTGTCACGTTCTGCGTTTAAAGCATCTTTTAAAGCAAACGGAACGAAGCGTGCTTGAAAGAATTTTTGTGCTGTCGACAGCTCCAGGACGCCCTGAGTTGTAAATTCTAAATCCTGACTATTTAACGCTGGAACCTGCTTATGTAGGTCATGTCGTGCTAGGAAATGAATATGATCAGATCCTAAATTGACAACTTCTAATTTTCTCTTCACTTCCGTTTACAAAAAATTTACTTCCTGTTACGGTCCCAATGTTTCCTCAGTATTCCAGAGCCCCATTTTGCTTTTGGTTTGTATTTCTTTATTTTTACTCATAATGATTCAGAATCTGTTCTTTGTAGGCGTTCATTCTACACTGAAGTGCCAAAGAAACTGGTAAAGGCATGAGTGTACAAATACACAGATATGTAAACTGGCAGCATACGGCACTACGGTCGGCAACGCCTAAATAAGAAAATAAGTGTCTGGCGCACTTGTTAGATCAGTTAATGCTGCTACAATGGCAGGTTATCAAGATTTATGTGAGTCTGAACGTGGTATTAGGAGTCGGCGCGCGTGCGAAGGGAGACAGCATCTCCGAGGTAGCGACGAAGTGGGAATTTTCCCGTACGACAATTTCACCAGTACATCGTGAATATCAGGAATCCGGTAAAAATCAAATCTCCGACATCGCTGCGGTCGGAAAAAGATCCTGCAAGAACGGGACCAACGACGACTGAAGAGAATCGTTCAGCGTGACAGAAGTTCAACCCCTTCCGTAGATTGCTGCAGATTTCAATGCCGGGCCATCAACAAGTATCAGCGTGCGAACCATTCAACGAAACATCATCGATATGGGCTTTCGGAGCCGAAGACCCACTCGTGTACCCTTGATGACTACACGACACAAAGCTTTACGACTCGTCAGGGCCCGTCAACACCGGCATTGGACTGTTGATGACATTAAACATGTTGCCTGGTCGGACGAGTCTCGTTTCTAGTTGTATCTATCGGATGGACATGTACGGTATGGAGACAACCTCATGAATCCACAGAACCTGCATGTCAGCACTGGGCTGTTCAAGCTGATGGAGCTCTGTCATGGTGTGGGGGTTGTGCAGCTGGAGTTATATGGGGCCCTTGATACGTCTAGATACGACTCTGACAGATGACACATACATAAGCATCCTGTCTGACCACCTGCATCCATTCATGTCCATTGTGCATTGTCCAAAACTGCTACAGGGTGACTCCAGGAACACTCTTCTGAGTTTAAACACTTTCGCTGGCCACCAAACTCCCCAGACATGAACATTATTGAGCATTTCTGGGATTCCTTGTAAGGTACTGCTCACAAAAGATCTCCACCCCCTCGTACTCTTGCGGTTTTATGAACAGCCCTGCAGACTTCAAGGTGTCAGTTCCTTCAAGTGCTACTTCAGACATTACTCGAGTCCATGCCACGTCGTGTTGCGACACTTCTGCGTGCTCGCGGGGGCATGTACCCTTACCTCCTTTCTGCGTAATTGTTGTGGTGTTGAATTAATTTTCCTATTTCGTATAAGTCACTGCCAGTTGCTAGTGGTTTGAAATACGCGCGCAGGCGTCGGTCGCGACCTACAGCGATGATACTGTATCGTAGAAGTTTAAATTCTATATATCCATTTAAATTGATTAACAATCACAAGAAAATACCATTAATACAAGACTGAAGAACACTGAATAACAGCCTGTGAAAAAGATTGACATTTTTAACAGGAAATGCATAAGCTTTCTGTAGGGAAGATGTACATATTATAACACAACAGAAGACACACCATGAAGGAATTATCCTAATGGAACGGAAATAGGTGGATGTGGTATAAATGAATAGACAAACAAATGATTACAATTTCAGATAAATTGGATGATTTATTCAAGAGAAAGAGCTTCACAAATTGAGCAAGTCAATAACGCGTTGCTCCACCTCTAGTCCTTAGGCAAGCAGTTATGCGGCTGGGCATTGATTGATAGAGTTAATGACTGTCCACCTGACGGATATCGTGGCAAATTCTGTCCGACTGGTGCGTTAGATCGTCAAAATCCTCGGCTGGTTGGAGGACCCTGGCCCTGACACTCAAAACGTGCCTAACCTTGCTGGCCAAGCTAGAGTTCGACAAGTACGAAGAGAAGAAGTAGAAACTCTTGCAGTAATGTGGGAGGGCATTATTTTGCTTAAATGTAAGCCCAGGTGGCTTGCCATGAAGTGCAACAACACGGGAGCAGAATATCGCCGACGTACCGCTCTGCTGTAAGGGTGCAGCGGAAGACAACCGAAGGGGTCCTGCTATGAAATGAAATGGCACCCAGACCACCACTGTTGGTTGTCGAGAAACATGGTGGGCGACAGTCAGGTTGGTATTCAACCGTTGTCTGGTCTGGGGTGCCTCCAGACACGTCTTTGCTGGTCATCGGGACTCAATTCTAGCCGGGAGTCACCACTGAAGACAATTGTACTCCAGTCAATGAGATTCCAAGATGAATGTACACGACACCATTGTAAACGGGCTCGTTGGGATACAGAGGTCACTGGTAGTAAGCGCAGTGGGCACTGTGAGCTCAGCCTCCATGCTGTGAGTCGCCTATTGATGATTCTTGTCGTCCTGAAGCACTAGGTGGACGTCTGACTGATGATAATGATGCATACAGTACTCTGAATGTCTGACGATCGCTCGATCCCCACGTTCTGACGTCTCTTTAGCTCGACCGCCGTGTTCAGCCATGGTTCATCCATTCCTACCAGCGTCGTCGAATGGCATCAGTCCTATTCAAATATCGAGCGATTCGCCGATTACTCCAACAGGCTTCTTTCAGCCCAACTAAAAGCCATCTCTCTGAGGCTTACATCTGCGTATATTGTTCAGAGCCCGCATGCGAGGCATATTTACTGTCCAACTGAGTACGCCGAATGTTATTTGTAAAGTCGTTATGCCCTAGCACAGTCATGTCCCCTGTTCTCTATCCTTGCCAGATGCGCGGTGAAATTGTGATTCAAATGGTTCAAATGGCTCTGAGCACTATGGGACTCAACTTTTGAGGTCATCAGTCCCCTAGAACTTAGAACTAGTTAAACCTAACTAACCTAAGGACATCACACACATCCATGCCCGAGGCAGGATTCGAACCGGCGACCGTAGCGGTCTCGCGGTTCCAGACTGCAGCGCCTAGAACCGCACGGCCACTTAGGCCGGCTGTGAAATTGTGCTTCAGCGTCACAGCCAAGGTTTATAAATTTGCATTTTGCGCCGAAACCTATATGAATATCAGTTTCTGATCAATTTGCATAAATCCGTCGTGATACGTAATCTTTTTTTTCCCCTCCAGGTGTATGTGCCAACGGCCTCGCCGCAGTGGTAAAGCCGGTTCCCATCAGATCACCGAAGTTAAGTGCTGTCGAGCTGGGCTAGCACTTGGATGGTGTCCATCCGGTCTGCCGAGCGCTGTTACCAACAGGGATGCACTCAGCCCTCGTGAGGCAAACTGCGAGCTACTTGATTGAGAGTTAGCGGGTCCAGTCTCGGAAACTAACAAACGGCCGGGAGAGCGGTGTGCTGACCACGTGCCCATCCATGTCTGCATCCAGTGACGCTTGTGGTCTGAGGATGACAAGGCGGCCGGTCGGTCCCGTTGGGCCTTCCAAGGCCTATTCGGACGGAGTTTAGTTTAGTTCCGGTTGTATCTGGAGTGGATAGACAAAAGCAATAAAATAAATAAATACATAAAAAATGAGATTTTAATTAAGACTAAAATGGAATAGAAGAAAAATTGCAGAAATTTGGGGTTTACGTTAAGATCAGAAGATGGGAACAATTGAGTTGTGTTTGGTCATTTATTATAAAATGGGTTGTGCGCCACATTCTTAAGGATTTTAGTGCTTCCAATACACTACGTTTTTGGCGTTTTATTGCTGTATAGAAGAGATGCGACCATGGATGGCAGCTGTGTCCTCCACTAAGCACATGGTCAACCAATGTGGAGTCAAAATTCTATACCTTTCAGCCGCTTTAATGTTCAGCCAACCTAGTTGCTATTTCTCCGCGTAATTAACCAATACAAAACTTAGCACAATCAGTGCATGTTATTTTGTACACTCCACTATTTCATTCACCTTGTGAACAACTCTATGGAGGACTTTTCCTTTCTAGAAAACAACGTAAGGTAGTCAGCGTAAAGAAGTACTTTTGATACTGACAAATCATTCAGCTGTACCCCAGAGTTTACTTTAAAACTCCATCTTCGAATAGTTCTATCGGTGTAGATAATAAATAAGGTAGTGGATAAATTACATCCTTGTATCACACCATTCTGTGTTGATGGGGTCTGTTTGTCGACCATCTAGATCCAACACAGAAGAGTTTTCTTGCATCTCTGAATTGTTGATGCAAATGGTAAGGGTATCCTCTATCCCTCATTTATTCCATAGTCTTTTTCTTATAACACTATCGAAGACATTCTCAGAATTTATAAATGTTAAGTGTTTTGTGGTTAACCTCTCATGGTTTTTCAGTAGAATTTGTCGCTGACACTAATACCTTGCTCATTAGGCGGTTGAAGCCAGTGAGGCACACGGCTGACGCTAGTGTGTCGTTTATTTTCGCAGGTCTCCCGTGGGTTCCTCCACTGATAATGTGCAGCTTGTTTTAGAAGCGGTGCCGACAACGGTCAGGGTTTGTTACCTTACGGAGATGTCGGCAGGTCTGATGTGTGTATCTGCGGGATAGAACGAGGCCAAGCGTTGAGGAGTACGAAGCAGCTACGAGCGGTCGTCCAGTAGTAAATAACTTTTCGCCAGACCCTGTAGCCAATGTTCATCACAGCATTACTCTTATTGGGTCAAACATATGACCACCCGTCTACGTTAACAATTAGTGATATTCCATTACTTCGAATTCGCAAGCATGATACAGTACGTAATACAGAAGGTCGATCCAGTAGTATGGTGGTTAAACTTGCACTTGAATGGTAACGTAAGAGTGGGATGCAGAGTCTTGAGATGTCGTTGCAAGTGTATGGATGAGAAGTTGTGAGCAGTAGATGTGTTCACGTTTGGTCAAAAAGCTTTTGTGATAGTAAAGACACAAATTTCAACAACCAGCTACTGTTTAGGATATCAAATTTATTACCCTTTATCTGCTTCTGGTATTTCCACACCCATCTACAGAAGACACTCATTTACTTTTAGCACTAGTATGAGAAAGAGGTAATTCTATGAACAAAATTCCACACCTAGATTACATACAAAAGGTTAAAAAGTAATGAGTCCAAATTTCTATCTCCTGCGAAATCTACAATTGTGTAGTTATGAAGTCAGTAATTATTTAGCTTACAAAATGTATTTTATAGCTCCTTACCGAACTCGGATGTTTCCACACCCATCTACGCAAGGTGCACGCTTAGTACCAATATCACAAACTCTATGGACTCAAGATCGCACATTAAATTACACTATTTTAAGAAAAATCTCAGTCGGTTTAAATTTCTCATGACCACCTATGCACGAAAGTTCTGACTAATCCTATGACCAACGACAAAAACGACAAGTTCAGTAAGTTTGTGACACGCCCCATAGTCTCAGAGATTCATTATTGGCCGAATTGTGGATTACGTGGAGCAAAAGGATTTCGGTAAGCAAGGGATTTGTTCCGGGTTTGTTGAACAACAAAACGAATCATACTTGGAAATTTCTGTAGTTTCCACAGCATTTGTGACCGAAATTCTACTTTTGTACTACTGCCAGAACACATCAGAAATGCCGGCCGGGGTGGCCGAGCGGTTCTAGGCGCTACAGTCTGGAACCGCGCGACCGCTACGGTCGCAGGTTCGAATCCTGCCTCGAGCATGGGTGTGTGTGACGTCCTTAGGTTAGTTAGTGTTACGTCTGCCACAGACGGACCCTGCCAGGCAGACTACACTCAAGACACCCCTGTGTACCATATATCATACACAAGCACTTGCAGACGCAACCAAGAGGAAAACAATTCTTCAAAATAAACAGAACTTGCTAGAGACTAATGCGAACCTTTTTCTGCAGAGGTCGCCTCACAGACACAGGGAAAGTTGGAGTACTCCGCCGACCTCCGCCGGCTTTATAAGGCCAGCGCAGCAGCAGTACAGCCAGTTCCTCACCTAGCTGGGACCAGCTCCGACGGACCTCACCGACGCTCTTAATGAATAGTCGTCTATATGTTATTTGTTTTCTTTGTGTGTGTATAGTGATATTTCGAGAAGTGTAGTTCAGTTTCAATAAACGACATTATACTGAGTGTTCTACAATACTGAGTATTCTTCAGTTAGGTTTAAGTAGTTCTAAGTTCTAGGGGACTGATGACCTCAGCAGTTAAGTCCCATAGTGCTCAGAGCCATTTGAACCATTTTGACCATTAGAAATTATTTGTACACAGTTCTAGGCTTTCTTGGAGTTACCGTGTCACCCAAGTGAATCATATTATCTGTCTCAAGCGTACAAATAAGTACAACTAATCAGAGCTCTCAGCATGAGACACCCATACGGAAACGAGACCGCGAAATTTGTGTAAGTTAAGTGACTGGCTTTCTGAATGTTTCGAACACACTATTTCCTCATCATGCACCAGTCCACAGAGGTGTTGCTGCAAGACGAAGTGGGGGACTTAAATATCCAATCTGCCATCCTCAATGAAGTTTCCTGTGGCGACCAAATCAGTTAAAGCAGATAAAGAGAGAATTCCTTTGCAAGGACCGCACTCGGTTTTCTGCTTCATCCTTGTCCAGTCCAGTTCTGTGCTCCGTCCCAAATGACACAGTATCGTAGTGATGTGAGGAACGTGATGAACAAGTGCTTCATTTGATACTTTTATTTGCTTATTCGTCATAATTCAATCATATCCATTATTTCGTCGACCTTCCGCAAACATTTCACAAACCATCTGCTTGCAATCTTTGTGAATTGCTGTCCTTGGACATTTGACGCGTGGGTCCAAGTATCAATTACTTGCAGAGACAATTTCGTGACGAATTTCAGCAGTTACACACGGCAAAGGCGGACCAACATACCGTGAAGTGTGTGGTTATCATCTGGATATCGTTTTTAAGGTAGTGTGCGGCCCAAAGCGTAAGTGAGTTACGCAGGGAAACGGCATTCAGAAAGACCGGACTACGTCAGCACAGTAATCTACTATAAGGGAACATCAACTCTCGAAGGTATTGGGGAAGCAGATAGAATAGTTCCGTCCTTTTTCGTATAGCCTAATTTCCTGTCAGGAAAACGGCTTATTTATTCATATGAGACCAGACCTTGCTATAACTCCCTAGTGGGAATGACGCTACCCGTTATTTGGTTGCGTTTTCCAGCATTTTTGATGTCAGTTACTTCATCCCACAAGCGTTGACGACGTTGCTCGGAGCACAGTTATTTGGCAACAGCTTCAGTTGTCGCTGGACTTCCTCTTCGATAGTAGAGTCTCGCTGGAGATTTGCGTCTTCCTGGTTCCTGTTGAATATTACATGAGGCCAGAAAGACATGCGTTTTATTGCACCACGTGCTACTGCAAAGGCCACAGATCTTTCACAGCAAATGTGTACTTGGACAGAATGGTTTGATTTTCTTCTAGAGCCTTCTGTGAATACATCTAGCACGTCGCGGCAGCTACAACTCCACCGGCTGCGAAGATACATTGAGTCACTTCGCATTACTCACACGGGAGGCGCTGTCACCACTACGATAATTGTCTGACTCTGACGTTCATGACATGAACGAGAGAACACAAAAAAGTCACTTTGGCAAATTAAGCCTGGTAAACACTCATTCGCTTCTGCGGCTGTTACTTCTACTGCTTCTTGGACAGCTCTGAAAACAAAACAAAGCTGAATTTCCGCACACTTCTTGTTATTAAGTTCTGTGGAACAGGTCTTTCAACGCAGCTACATACACGACAACTTGAACACTTGTTTACACATTTGTTAATTTTAAATGTAAACATATAATCAACAGCGCACCCAATTACAGCTAAATGATAACTGCTTCTTATGTCGCTTATAAAAAATGATCAAAATCGACGTTGGTGATCCATTTTATAAAATTCGTGTTAAATTTCCGTTATTTGTTACTGTGAGACACTCATTCTCAAGAGACCATAGGTCACAATTTACATTTGCGCTACTGATCTTATTTACTCACAAGACGATCACGGAAGCGGTGTCTTTAGAGGTTTCATTACTATTAATGTGTAATTATTTCTACGGAGTGATAGTTTCTCGCATTTTTAACGTTTATTTGCTAACTTGATGAGACTGCTCCAAAACGACGACAGTTCGCATCAGAATTCAAAAGTGTTACAACCAACTATGCCATAAATATCAGTGTTAGATCACTGAAAAATTTTGAATGCCTCTGTTAAAAATAAAATGAAAGTAATACAACTCAGCGGCCCGCCCGGCTAGCCGCGCGGCGTCACCCGCTGCTTCCCGAGCGGGAAGGCGTCCCGGTCACCGGCGCGAATCCGCCTGGCGGATTTGTGTCGAGGTCCGGTGTGCCCGCCAGCCTGTGGATGGTTATTAAGGCGGTTTTCCACCCGCCTCGTCGAATGCGGGCTGGTTCCCCTCATTCCGCCTCAGTTACACTATGTCGGCATTGCTGCGCAAACACTGTCTCCACATACACGTACACCATAATTACTCTACCACGAAAACATTTGGTGTTACACTCGTCTGGTGCGAGACGTTCCCTTGGGGGTTCATTGGGGGCCGAACCGCGCATAACCATGGGTTCGGAGTAGGGTGGCGGTGGGGTGGGTGGACTGCTGTGGCCTGTTTTGGGATTGTGTACCACTGAGGGCTACGGTGGGACGAAGCCTCTCCGTCGTTTCTAGGTCGCAGGATCCATGCACAATGCACACACATACACACAATACATCTCAGCAGTACTAATCATTTACAAGTGCTCTATCTAAAAGTATCCGTCACCCCTGTGTAATGCGGAACTGATCACTACATGCCACGAAAGGCAGACCCACCAGGATAAAACGAAGTGGGGAGTATCGTGCTGTCAGTAGACTAGCAGTAACACCAAACTGGGTCCGTCAGAAGGACCTCTTAACTTCGAACGTGGACCAGTCTTTAGATGTCACCTGAGCAACAAATCCATCAGGTAAATTTCAACCATTCTATGGCTATCGTAGTCGGCTGTTTTAATCGTGCAGTGAAAGCACGAGTAAACAATACTTGACAATACTTGGTTGTAATAGCCAGCCGGCCTTGGTGACCGAGCGGTTCTAGGCGCTACAGTCTGGAACCGCGCGACCGCTAAGGTCGCAGGTTCGAATCCTGCCTTGGGCATGGATGTGTGTGGTGTCCTTAGGTTAGCTAGGTTTAAGTAGTTCTAAGTTCTAGGGGACTGATGACCTCAGAAGTTACGTCCCATAGTGCTCAGAGCCATTTGAACCTTAGTAATAGCCAAGTAACTAGCTACTGTGTGAATGATGGATTTAATGAAAGCAGATGTAAGTATTAAACCTGTAAATATTAGAAGTTTAATTTTAATTCATGTACATAATTTTACTGTTTATTGACTGAGGGTCATTAAAATTAATGAAACTCAAGTATTTCTAATTACATTTTTGTGGGTCTATGGAATGAATAATTAATCCAATCTAATCTAAACAATCAAAGCTAAACCAATACCAGTGGGACCATCGAACATTGCGGGGATTGGTTGTAAAATATCGTATGAAATCAGTGGAAGAAATCACTCATGATTTCCAAAGTGCTACCAGAATTTCAGCTAGCTCAGTGACTGCGCATAGGGACTTTTGGTGTACAATTCTGTTGTCACTGCTAACCGACGCTTGGTGTGATGCACTCAGGGACGTCTTTGGACAGTGAATAACTGAAAAGGAGTGACTGCGAACAGTGAAACACGCTATACCCAGCGGCAATCCGTTGGAAGGGTTTGGAATTGGCGAATGCCTGCAGAACGTTATCTGCTATTATATTTAGTGCCAGCAGTAAAGCGCAGAGGAAGTGGTGCTGTGGTAAGAAGGTTTTGTTAGTGTTTAGGGTGTGGTCCCCTTATTGCGCTTAAGAAATCACTAAATCCGTAAGGGTATGAACACATTTTACAGCGATATGTACTTCGTACGGGGAATACGATGATTGTATCAGCATGATAATGCATCCTGTCATAAAGGAGCATCTGTTTTGCAATGGTCTGTGGACAATAACAATGCTGAAATGGACTGACCTGCCCAGGGTCTAGACCGAAACTCAATGGAACACCTTTGGGATGGGTTAAAACGTCGACTTCGCTCCATATCCTAGCGTCCAACATCACTACCTTCTCTGGTTTCAGATCTTGAGGATGAATGGGTTGCCATTCCTCCACAGATGTTCAAACACTTCATTGAAAGTGTGTTCAGCAAAGTTGAAGCAGTCATAAATGTGAAGGGTGGAACCTGACGTATTAACGTCTACTTATAGGAATCTAGATACTCTTGATCAGATAGTGTACTCGTGCTGTACCAAAGAGATACATCATTTTTATAAATTTCATACCCATAATAATCTCGAACATAAGTTCTTCAATAGGCTGTAATTTTACGGGGGTCACTCCAAAAGAAATGCACACTATTTTTGTAAAAATACAGTTTTCATTCTGCATGTGCGAAAGTTTTACAGTGTGTAGATACATCACTCCCGCTTGTTTTGAAACTTAGTTCAACCTATTCCCGTGAGTGGCGCCGTCACAGTACGTCTTTAAGATGGCTGCTACACTTGACGTTCGTCAGAAGCAACGTGCTGTCATAGAATTCCTGTGCTGTGAACGAGACAGTGGGAAACATCCACAAGAGGTTGAAAAATGTGTATGGAGATGGTGCTGTCGATCGCAGTACAGTTAGTCGGTGGGCAAGCAGGTTACGTGATGAAAGCGGGCACGGCAATATTGAGGATTGTCTTCGCAGCGGCAGACCTTGTACTGCACACACTCCAGACAATGTGCAGAGAGTTAACGAATTGGTGACTGCTGACAGACGCATCACAGTGAACGAATTGTCACGCTACGTTGGGATAGGGGAAGGAAGTGTTTGCATAATACTGAAAGTGTTGGCGTTAAAAAAGGTTTGTGCCAGGGGGGTTCCCAGGATGTTGACAGTGGCTCGCAAAGAAACAAGAAAAACGGTATGCAGCGAACTTTTGGAACAGTACGAGAATGATGAAATTCTTGGAAGAATTGTGACAGGTGATGAAACATGGCTCCAATCATTTTTCACCAGAGACGAAGAGGCAATCAATGGAGTGGCATCATGCAAATTCACCCAAGAAAAAAAATTCAAAATCACTCCTTCTGCTGGAAAAGTTATGGCTACGGTGTTTCTCGATTCCAAAGGACTCTTGTTTGTGGACATCATGCCAAGTGGAACCGCCATAAATTCTGATGCATATGCGACGACACCGAAGAAACTTCAAGCTCGACTGAGTCGTGTTCGACCACATCGGTAAAAGCAAGATATTTTGCTGTTGCACCACAATGCACAGCCACATGTCAGTCAAAAAACCATGGAAGCGATCACAAAACTCGGATGGACAACATTGAAACACCCGCGTTACAGTCCTGACCTGGCTCCATGCGACTATCATCTCTTTGGGAAACTGAAAGACTCTCTTCGTGGAACAAGGTTTGAAGATCATGACTCCCTTGTGCACGCCGCCAAACAGTGACTCCAACAGGTTGGTCCAGAATTTTACCGTGCGGGTATACAGGCGCTGGTTCCAAGATGGCTTAAGGCAGTTGAGAGGGATGGAAATTATATGGAAAAATGAAAATATTGTTTTAAAGGATGTATCTACACACTGTAAAACTTTCAAACATGTAGAATAAAAGATGGATTTAAAAAAAAAATAGTGTGCATTTCTTTCGGAGTGGCCCTCGTATGTTAGGTTTCTTTCCTGTCATGTGCATTACGCTCCGTTTAAGTTTCAACATATTCATCATATAATTCCTGAGTTTTCATTATTTCTGTGAAGTTAGTGTAACAGTAAAATCAGCGCCCATAGTATTAAAGATACACTGACCAGCCAAAACATTAGGACCACTGCCCACCGCTGCGTTGGACGCCGCCTGGTGGCGTTGCGGCCACGTGACGCGGTAACAAAATTATGTAAGCGGAACAGACAGGGACTCTAGCGAAGATATGGGCGGAAAATTGCGAAAATCCACTGAGATAAGCGACTCTGGCAAAGGGCAGCTTATTATTACGCAGAGCCTGTGATAATGTTGACAATTATAGACCTATTTCTATGCCATCGGTGTTTGCTAAAATTATCCAGAGGGTTGTATATACAAGGTTACTGCAGCATTTAAATTCACATAATTTGCTGTCAAATGTACAGTTTGGTTTTAGAAATGGCTTAACAACTGAAAATGCTATAGTCTCTTTTCTCTGTGAGGTTTTGGACGGATTAAATAAAAGGTTGCGAACGTTAGGTGTTTTCTTTGATTTAACGAAGGCTTTTGACTGTGTTGACCACAAAATATTACTGCAGAAGTTGGAACATTATGGAGTAAGGGGAGTAGCTTACAATTGGTTCGCCTCCTACTTTAAGAACAGAAAGCAGAAGGTAATCCTCCGTAATATTGAGAGTGGTAATGATGTTCAGTCCCAATGGGGCACTGTTAAATGGGGCGTTCCCCAAGGGTCGGTGCTGGGGCCACTGCTGTTTCTTATTTATGTAAATGATATGCCTTCTAGTATTACAGGTGATTCAAAAATATTTCTGTTTGCTGATGGCACCACCTTGGTAGTGAAGGATCTTGTGTGTAATATTGAAACATTATCAAATAATGTAGTTCCTGATATAAGCTCGTGGCTTGTGGAAAATAATTTGATGCTAAATCACAGTAAGACTCAGTTTTTACAGTTTCTAACCCACAATTCAACAAGAACTGACATTTTAATCAGACAGAATGGGCATGTTATAAGCGAGACGGAACAGTTCAAGTTCCTAGGCGTACGGATAGATAGTAAGCTGTTGTGGAAAGCCCATGTTCAGTATCTTGTTCAGAAACTGAATGCCGCTTTATTTACCATTAGAACAGTATCTGAAATAAGTGACATTTCAACACGAAAAGTAGTATACTTCGCATATTTTCATACGCTTATGTCATATGGTATTATTTTTTGGGGTAATTCTTCTGATTCAAAAAGGGAATTTTTGGCTCAAAAACGGGCTGTTCGAGCTATGTATGGTGTAAGTTCGAAAACCTCGTGTCGACCCCTATTCAATAGTCTGGGAATTTTGACATTGCCCTCACAGTATGTATTTTCTTTAATGTCGTTTGTTGTTAACAATATTAGTTTATTCCCAAGAGTTAGCAGCTTTCACTCAGTTAATACTAGGCAGAAATCAAATCTGCATGTGGAATGCACTTCCTTGACTCTTGTGCAGAAAGGAGTGCAGTATTCTGCTGCATCCATTTTCAATAACCTACCACAAGAACTCAAAAATCTTAGCAGTAGCCCAAACACTTTTAAGTCTAAACTGAAGAGTTTCCTCATGGCTCACTCCTTCTATTCTGTCGAGGAGCTCCTGGAAGAGCTAAAAAATTAAGCAAATTCCAGTGTTACATTCTTGATTTTCTTTATTTAAACTAACGACTTGTCGCCTGAATATGTTTCTGATATTTCATTTTATCTGTTTCTATAATCGTGTTATAATTTCATGTATTGACTCGTTCCATGACCATGGAGACTTCTCCTAAATGTGGTCCCACGGAACAATAAACAAATAAATAAATAAAAAAAAATATTCAAGTGCTGCTGTCTTCTCCTGTCGCGAGCATCTACGGAAAGATGTCGGACAGTGAAACTATCACTAGGCACTAAATGATTGGACGTCCACGACACATCACATAACTTGGGATTCGGAGGCTTGTCTGCTCTGTAAAGTAGGATAATGATCTGTGGCATCTCTGTAGAAAGAGCACAATTCTGGTGCCTGCTCAAGAGTTTCGTAGCAACCGTTCTCGTACATTCTTGAACTTGGAGCACCGCAACAGACCACCCCTATGTGTTCACATTTTGACCCGACGACATCATCAATTACGACTGCAGTGGCCACGGAGCCGTCGAGATTCCACCTTCGATGAATGGAAGTGTGCGGGTCCTCAAGTGCATCACATTATTGCTCCACAAACGCGCGCAACGAGGTGAACGTGAAACGCGCCACGGGCGCAGACTGGTGGGTGCAGCATTATGATATGGGAGACATTCTCCTGCGCTTGCATGAGATCTGTGGTAGTCATCGAAGACACGCTGACTGCTCCGAACCACATGCATCCATTCATGCTTGATGTCTTCCCTGACGGCGATGTCATCTTTCAACGGAATAATTGTCAGCGTCTCGGAGTAAGAACCGTGCTACGGTGGTTTTAGGAGCATTACAGTGAACTCACGTTGATGGCGACCAGATTCGCCTGGTACAAATCCTATAGAATCCATCTGGGTCGCTATCGGGCGCCATCAGCGCATACGCAAAATCGGCGGCCCTTATTGGCCCTATGCACTTTGGGACTTAACATCTGAGGTTATCAGTCCCCTAGACTTAGAACTACGTAAACCTAAGTAACCTAATGACATCACGCACATCCATGCCCGAGACAGGATTCGAACCTGCGACCATAGCAGCAGCGTAGTTTCGGTGTGAAGCGCCTAGAACCACTCGGTCACAACGGCCGGCGGCCCTTATTTACGCGAATTACATGACCCGTGATTAGACATCTAATGCCACCACATACCTTCACAAACCTACCAACAAATTTTCGGATTCCTGATACGCAGAATCAGCGATATATTTCGTTTCAAAGACGGACAAGCAAGCTATTAAGCAGGTGGTCATAGTCTTTTGGCTCGTCAGTATATGTTCGGATATTGCTGACCTCCCCTCAAATGACAAATTTTATTGATATGCTTAAGAGTGCCGCAAGAGTGAAGCGTATACCACTTATGGAGATGGCGGGTCCAGCTGCAGTGGAGAGTTATGATCCTGTTCGTGAAACACAAGTTATAGCTAACCGCAGTAGCGTAGCTGTAATACAAGGGCAGCGAATAATTATGAAGCCTGTTTCCGTACGCGGACCAGGTTGTCTGCCACGTTTTGGCCTGTTCTGATTCGGATGTGCCTTGTTCCTGTTACTTACAACCGCGATGGTGATTTACCAAGTCAGATATTAAAAGTTTTCCAAATATTTTCTTACCTTTTGCACCTTTACGTTGATAATTTGCTTCATAGTGTCGCAGAGGCTCACAGGTAGAAATATGACGTCCATATCATATCCGAAAGAAAAGGACGTCTGTGAGAAACGGAAGAAATATTTCTTCCCTTAAAACAGAGTTTCCTAATTAGGAGAGACTAAAGTCAAAGTATCTTCAAATTTTTTTTTTTTTTTTTTTTTTTTTTTTTTTTTTTTTTTTTTTTTTTTTTTTTTTTTTTTTTACCCACCCATCTAATCGTCAGCACTCTCCCATAGCACGACGTAAGTTTCTTTCTTTTTGCATCTATACTGCTTACTGCCCAAGTTTATATTTCACACAAGCCTGCACTCGAGAAATATACTTCCAGAAAGGCGTCCTAACCTTTAAATTTTATATTATATGCAAAAATATTTCTCTCTTTCACAGTTGTTTTTCTTGCTGTTATCAGTCTGCTTCTATATCCTCTCTGCTTAGTCCATCGTCACTTATCTTGCTATCCAAATAGAAAACCTAGTCTGTTACTTTTAGTGACGAATTTTCTAGTGTAATTCACTCATTATAACCTGACATTAATTTTTCTTCTTTTTCTTTTGTTAATCTTCGTCTTATAACCTCCTTTAAAGACATTATCTTTTACGGTTTACTAGCCTTCAAGTTCTTTTCCGTCTCTGACAAAACTACAGTGGCTTCTGCAGATCCCCTCAGTGGTTAACACGCTTGATCTGCATTGGGGAGGACGACGGCTCAAACACACGACCGGTCATCCAGATTTAGATTTTCCTTGCTTTCCCTAAATCTTTCGCCGGGAAAATGCCAGGATGGTTCTTTTGAAATGGCACAGCCGATTTCCTTCCCCATCCTTGTCACACTCTGAGCTTGTACTTCATCTCTAATGACCTCGATGTCGATAGGACGTTAAATCCAATCTTCTTTCCTTCTTCCTTCACAAATCTTAATTTATTGTTGTTGCTTCTCCCTGAACTTTAATTCTCTGCTCATACTTCTCCTTAGTCAGTTTTTCTCATGTGCTTTCAGTCTGAAAACTAGTTTGACGCCTGTCTCAAGGCTAGTCTACCCTGTGCTAATCTCTTCATCTCTGATTAACTACTGCAACCTACACCCATTTGAATCTGCTTATTGCATTTATACCTACGTCCCTGTCTGCGATTTTTATCCCTTCTCGTCCATCAGTTACCAAATTCGCAATTCTTTGCTGCCTCAGGATGAGTACCACAGTTTTCTGTAGCACCACATTTCAAAACTTTCTATTCTCTTCTTGTTTGAACTGCTTATCGTCGCATCTGACTTCCATTCAAGGCTACACGCCAGAAAAATCCTCAGAATAGTCTTCCTATCAAGTTAATGTTACTGATGTATGTTAACGACAGAAAGCTTTTCTTTCTAGTGCAGTTCGATACGTTACATCCTTTCTAATTTGACCATTATTAGTCATTTTGCTCTCCAAATAGAAAACTCATGTCCTACTTTTAGTGTCTCATCTCCTGATCTAATTCTTGTTTTAATTCGACTACGTTCCACTGCCCTGTTCATACTTTTGTTACTGTTTATTTTATAATCTCTGTTCAAGATACTAAAAATTCCGTTCAAGTGCTCTTTTAAGTTCTTTGCCTTCTCTGACAAACGATGTAATTGAGTTATTATTTGCGCTGTCTGTGAAATAGATGGTTTGACACAAATGAAAAGAGACTGTTGCTACAGATCCGTGTACTTATTGCATACTCCGTCAGTCAAAAAAATTTAGAGACTGAATTAATAAAAAATTTAGCAAAGTTAATAAGGTGGTCCTAAAGCTTTAGGTACTCTATTTAGTCTCCTCGCACTTGAGTACACTGCACAACGTTCATTCTTCAACCACGTGTAGCTCTCAGAAAAGTCCTTCTTTGGGATTTTGTTCAACTCACAACACATTCGCATCTTCTTCGATCTTAGAGAACCATCAGAGACTCATTCTGCACTCTGTTTTGTGGTAGGTTCGTATTCTGAAAAAAAAAAGTTTACAGTATCCATTTCAGTGAAGTCGCGGCAGACAATTACACGCATCTGTCTTTTGTTTAAGAGTCAAAGTGTGTGGGACATACTTTCCCCTTCATCAAAACATTCTGAAGAATGTCTTGAACGTTTGGTTTAGAGAGATTCAGTTCGTTGGTCCATTGCGATTTGTGACACGACAACACTAACATACAACGGCCGCATATCCTCCAATCAAAGTACGAGGGCAGTTCAATAAGTAATGCAACACATATTTTTTCTCGGCCAATTTTGGTTGAAAAAACCGGAAATTTCTTGTGGAATATTTTCAAACATTCCCGCTTCGTCTCGTATAGTTTCATTGACTTCCGACAGGTGGCAGCGCTGTACGGAGCTGTTAAAATGGCGTCTGTAAAGGATGAGCGTTGCAAACAACGGGCAGTGATCGAGTTTCTTTTGGCGGAAAACCAGGGCATCTCAGATATTAATAGGCGCTTGCATAATGTCTACGGTGATCTGGCAGTGGACAAAAGCACGGTGAGTCGTTGGGCAAAGCGTGTGTCATCATCGCCGCTAGGTCAAGCAAGACTGTCTGATCTCCCGCGTGCGGGCCGGCTGTGCACAGCTGTGACTCCTGCAATGGCGGAGCGTGCGAACACACTTGTTCGAGATGATCGACGGATCACCATCAAACAACTCAGTGCTCAACTTGACATCTCTGTTGGTAGTGCTCTCACAATTGTTCACCAGTTGGGATATTCAAAGGTTTGTTCCCGCTGGGTCCCTCGTTGTCTAACCGAACACCATAAAGAGCAAAGGAGAACCATCTGTGCGGAATTGCTTGCTCGTCATGTGGCTGAGGGTGACAATTTGTTGTCAAAGATTGTTACAGGCGATGAAACATAGGTTCATCACTTCGAACCTGAAACAAAACGGCAATCAATGGAGTGGCGCCACACCCACTCCCCTACCAAGAAAAAGTTTAAAGCCATACCCTCAGCCGGTAAAGTCATGGTTACAGTCTTCTGGGACGCTGAAGGGGTTATTCTGTTCGATGTCCTTCCCCATGGTCAAACGATCAACTCTGAAGTGTATTGTGCTACTCTTCAGAAATTGAAGAAACGACTTCAGCGGGTTCGTAGGCACAAAAATCTGAACGAACTTCTCCTTCTTCATGACAACGCAAGACCTCACACATGTCTTCGCACCCGAGAGGAGCTCACAGAACTTCAGTGGACTGTTCTTCCTCATGCACCCTACAGCCGTGGGAGGCACTACGCGGTTGATGAAGAAGTTATTGATGCAGTACGACGTTGGCTCCGACATCGACCAGTGGAATGGTACCGTGCAGGCATACACGCCCTCATTTCAAGGTGGCGTAAGGCCGTAGCATTGAATGGAGATTACGTTGAAAAATAGTGTTGTGTAGCTAAAAGATTGGGGAATAACCTGGTGTATTTCAATGCTGAATAAAGCAACCCCTGTTTCAGAAAAAAAATGTGTTGCATTACTTATTGAACTGCCCTCGTACTTATTTAATTTCATTGCTTCCTTTAGATTCACTTTCTCTTTTTATAATAGGCCGTGTTTTTAATATCTTTTGAAGTTGATACATGTTCTGATTGTTTACGAAGTTATATCTCTGCATAATAATGCAAATAATACTTTAATAATAAAAAATAGTAAAAGGGGAGTATCAGGCAGCGTTTCGCAAAGGTCGATTTTGCATCGAACAGATATGGAACTTAAAAACAATTTTGCAAATGAGAAGATGTAGAAATACAGTGGTAACTTTTGTCGATTTTCAAAAGGCTTACGGCTCAATGGATAGACAAACATTATTTCACACGTTAGAGGAGTTCAGGATTGACAGGAAAACAAGGTCAGTTATCCAAGAGGCATTAACAGATACAACCTCCAAAGTTAAGTCCATGGGAGAAACATCAGAAGCATTTCATATCCATACTGGTGTTCGCCAAGGAGATGGAATGTGCCCCTTCTGTTTAACATGGTTCTGGAAAAAATTGCGAGGACATGGGAAAAGGAAATAAAAAGAATTCAGCTTGGTATTAAAAAAGAGCAGAGAATTAGGGTGAAGCGTCTGGCTTTCACGGACGATCTTACCATTCAACGAGCAACAGAGAGGAAGCCAAACTTGCATTGGAAAAGCTACATGAAATCTCACAGAAAACTGGGCTACAAATCTCCTACGAGAAAACACAGTATATGGGAAACAAACCTGTAGATAATCTCCCCATTACTACTCAATACGGGAAAGTGGCACAAGTTGCCCACTTCAGATGTCTGGGAGAGATAATCCAACCATCAGGACTGAACTCAATAGCCAATAAAGATAGAATCTCCAGATTACAAAAAGCGTATAAGCTCACTCGGAATCACTATAATAAGAAATCTATTTCTGTCAATGCGAAACTAAGGCATTACAACACAGTAGTCCTATCAGAAGCACTTTATGCTGCAGAAACTACAGTGATTCATGGTCATACGAAGATCAGAGAGATTGAAAAGCAGGAAAGAAAAATTCTGAGGAAAATATATGGACCAGTGTTTCGGGAAGGAATTTGGATGAAGAGGCCAACTAGCGAGATTTACAAAGACATAGAAACAATAACAGACACCACTAGAAAGAGAAAGATGACATTTCATGGACATATAAGCCGGATGAATAAAAGCAGGCTCATAAGACAAATCTTTGAGATAGTAAACAAGAGCAAAAAGAAGACAAAGTGGATCACTGAAGCAGAAGAAGACGTTAAAGAACTGGGGATCACACAAGACAACATAAACAATAGAGAGCAGTTTAGAAACATCATACAGAAACACACCCTTAAACAAGAACATACGCAGAACAGAACGGGAAAAAGATGGTCAGAAGAAGGCAAGAGAGAACACAGTGAACGTATGAAGAGAATTTGGGAAGAACGAAGAAAGGAGAAGAAGACTACTTCAATCGCTCTATCAAAAGGGAATAATACAAAATAATAATAATAATAATAGTGATAATAATAACAAGTGATAGTTACAAAAAAGGAAATTACATATTCGGGAACGTATTATGTATCACCTTATATCTATATATTGAGGTGACAAAAGTCATGGGAGAGCGATATGCTCATAAACAGAAAACGGTAGTGTCAAAAAAAAAAAAAAATGGCTCTAAGCACTGTGGGACTTGACATCTCAGGTCATCAGTCCCCTAGACTTAGAAGTACTTAAATCTAACTAACCTAAGGACATCACACACATCCATGCCCGAGGCAGTATTCGAACCTGCGACTGTAGCAGCAGCGCGGTTCCGGACTGAAGCGCCTCGAACCGCTCGGCCACAGCGGCCGGCAAGGTAGTGTCGCTTACACAAGGTACAGAAGGGCAGTGCATTGGGAGAGAGTCATGTGTACTCAGGTGATTCATGCGAAGGATATCCGCCGTGATCATGGACGCACGACAGGAATTAACAGACTTTGAACAGCACTGGAGCTAGACGCAAGGGACATCCCATTTCGGGAATCATCAGGGAATTCAGTATTCCGAGATACACAGCGTCAAGAATGTTTCGAGAATACCAAATTTCAGGCGTTACCTCTCACCACGGACAACACAGTGGCTGACGGCCTTCACTTAACGACGGAGAGCAGCAGCATTAACGTAATCAGTACCAGCCTTCAAGCAACACTGCATGAAATAACGCAGGAATCAATGTGGGACGTGCGATGAACGTGTCCTTTAGGACAGTGCGGCGAAATTTGGCGTTAATGGGCTATGGCAGCAGACGACTGACGACAGTTTGTATCATCCAGTCCCTTCTCCTTATCAGCGTTTTCCATATATTCCTTTCTTCTCCGATTCTGCACAGAACCTCCTCGTTCCTTATCTTATCAGTCCACCTCATTTTCAACATTCGTCTGTAGCACCACATCTCAAATGCTTGGATTCTCTTCTGTTCCGGTTTTCCCACAGTACATGTTTGACTACCATACAACGCTGTACTCCAGGCGTACATGCTCAGAAACTTCTTCCTCAAACTAAGGCCTATGTTTGATACTAGTAGACTTCTCTTGGCCAAGAATGCCCTTTTTGCCAGTGCTAGTCTGCTTTCGACGTCCTCCTTGCTTTTATTGCCTAGGTAGCAGAATTCCTTAACTTCATCTACTTCGTGACTATCGATCCTGATATTAAGTTTCTCGCTGTTCTCATTTGTACTACTTCTCATTCATTTCGTCTTTCTTCGAATTACTCTCAAACCATACTCTGTAATCAATTAGTACATTCAATTCATCAGGTCGTGTAATTCTTCTTCACTTTCACTCAGGATAGCAATGTCATCAGCGAATCTTATCATTGATATCCTTTTTAATTTCACTCCTGAACCTTTCTTTTATTTCCATCGTTGCTTCCTAGATGTACAGATTGAACAGTAGGGGCGTAAGACTACTTGCCTTACACCCTTTTCAATACGAGCACTTCGTTCTTGGTCGTCCACTCTATGGGACATAATCTAGAGGTGAGTTCGTGCACAAAATTCTGCACCGGTAACACTTTCTCAGTTACGGGCGGTTATGGAGGCAGTATGGCTCAGTATTTCTCCAAGGAACTTGCAACGGCTTGTTGAGTCCACGCCACATCGAGGCGCTGCACTACACCGGGCAAAAGGAGGCCCGACGTTATATTAGGAGGTATCGTATGACCTGTCACCTCATTGTAATTGTTGATAGGCCACGAATGGTATCAGAGAACGATACCATTCTATCTCTGCCACAGTAATCACTTTTTTGTGTTTGAAAACAGTCTCAGAAAAACATTGGAACTGTTTACGGCACTGAATTGTATTTCATGCGCTTCTCGTTGTCTCCGTCGCCGAGGTGGAACTGGAAGCTGCGTCGACGTGGGGCTGATCTGGTACAGGGGTTCTGCTTCGTGTGTCGCTGCGACCTTGGTCGCAATGATCGAATGCATATCTGTTTACAGTTGTTAGTTCAATCTGCACAGTAGTTATTCCGCTGGCGACGCTTATGTATGTCCGGAATAACATGAGCCCCGGACCTTCTTGGATAGATGGTGTATGTTCACTGACAGTGTCTTTCGGAGTAAGATCATTTTAATTCGTTTCTTTTATGACTCAGATCATTAGTGCATATCTTTATCCGCAGGGATGCACAACACCTCCGTCGTTTTAGTCTTTACTTCTTCCACTGCCGAAAACTGAGTCCCTTTAATTGTAGATTTGATTTTCAACAACAGAAAAAATCTCACGGTGATTTATCAGGAAAGCAAGGTGGATGTTGAAGTACTATGGCCTCTATCAAACAAAAAGCATTTACTTTTTAACGTTTGCTTTTGTCCTTATGAGAAATCCATTCGTTTCTTCATAAATGATAGCGTATGCTTCTCGTACAATCATCCACGTTTTTTTCGAAACATCTTTGTAAAATGTTCGGTTAACGGTGTGATTGTTGGAAATCTTGCCTGCCTTACTATGTTCTGGATATCGAAGAAACCGATAACCATTATCTTCAGCTTTAAGCTACTAATGCATGCTTTCTTCTGTCGGGGGGAGATGGTGATTTTCAATGCATGGATTGCTTCTTAGGTGCTAGATCGCACTCTGCACTCTTTAATAAAGTGGACCTTTTGTTAGGATTGTAATAAACTTTCTTTCTCCTTATTGATCAGATAACATTTTCTGCGCCATCCTCAGGCACTTTCCTCTTGAATAAAAGTAATGTTTTTTTCGTTGAGCCTGTAATATTTATCAAAACCTGTTTTTTGTCAATTTACATGCACAATCAGTCGGTATATATAACAATTTTCAAATATTTACATATTCTAATGTAACAATCATTAATAGCAGTAATTTATTTATTCATCGTGCGGTACACATCTCAAGATCTGTCACGTAAATTAACATTACAACGTCTCAGAGATGTAGAACATCAAAATACAAGTATAAAACGTAAAAATGTAACATGATTCACATCTGATCAAGGCAGTCAGGTGGTTGCTGTATTTCTCGATTTCAGAAAAGTATTTGATACAGTATCACACCTACTCTTCTTAGCGAAAGTACTATCGTATGGTGGATCAACCGAAATTTGTGGTGTGGTTGAGGATTATTTGAAAGGGAGGGCGCAGCTTGTTATCTTGGGTTGGGTTGATTTGGTGGAGGAGACTAAACTGCGAGGTCATCGGGTTAGGGAAGGATTGGAAAGGAAATCAGCCGTGCCTTTTCACGGGAAACATCCCGGCATTTTCCTGAAGCGACTTAGGGAAATCACGGAAAATCTAAATCAGGATGGCCGGACGCGGGATTGAACCGTCGTCCTCCCGAATGCGAGTCCAGTGTGCTAACCACTACGCCACTTGGCTTGGTCTTGTTATCTTGGCTGGAGAGTCATCGTCAGATGTTGAAGTAACTTCGGGGTATCTTCGAGTGTGCCCCAAGGAAGTGTGCTGGAACCTCGGTTTATTGATAGAGTATTGGAGAAATGCAGTCAATCTACAAAGGAGATTGCTTACAAATCACTCGTCGACCCATCCTCGAGAACTGCTCAAGTGTGTGAAACCCACAACAAACAGGACTGACAGTGAATATTTAACTTATACAGAGAAGGGCAGCACAGGTACCCGTGGTGGAGTGTTATAAAGATGCTGAAGTCCCGAGAAAGTCTAATCACAAAGTTTCAAGAACCGGCTTTAAATGATAACTCTAGCAATTGCAAACCGATTCATGTCGATCCCGTTGGGATCGTGATGACAAGATTAGATAGAGTCATTTAAATAGTCATTCTTCCTGCCCTCAGTATGTGAATGGTACGGAATAAACCGAAATAACTGGTACAATGGGAAGTACCCTCTGCCACGCACTTCACAGTGGTTTGCAGAATGTAGCTGTAGATGATAATAACAGAGAAAATATCACATAATTCACAATTTCACATCTACATTAATAAAATAAATTTGAACTTAGGATCACCCTTAGAATATCATTGAGTGTCCCCCATATGTTCTCAGATTGCAGTGCTGCATGAGGACTCAAATTCTGTCTTCCAGGACCACAGTGTGGGGAAGGTGGTATGTTACACTTGTGAAGCGCATCAGTATACCTGACTGGCCGTGATCTGGTTGTTGATCCCGTTTCGCAAGCTAGCTGAAAGACGGCTGAGGTAACAGTAGTGCCCAGGTGCTATAGTGCATGTTATGAAACAGCATATAACAGCGTACCCAGCAGCAAGGTGCCACAGATATGACATAGCAGCGAATGCACACTACTTGCTACCGTTAGTGGCGGTTTAAAAACCGTCCACATACAGCTTAATTTAAAAATTAAAAGAAAAGACTAGAGAAACTCTAAAAACTAAGAGAAAAATATGTATTAATATAAGTAGTAATATTTTGAGCCAAACGTCGTCACGTCGAGGAATCACTAAGCAGCTCTCCAGAACAGCATACTCTCATAATCGCTGGGTCTAAGGCTCTTCTGTTTGGCGTCATCTCTTCCAGTACTGCGCGTCCCTCATCCACACCTCAAAATAGCTAGTGAAGCTACAATTACTTACCATAGACACTGAAGAGCCAAAGAAACTGGTAAACCTGCCTAATATCGTGAAGGGCCCCTGAGTACGCGTAAGTGCCGCAAAACGACAAGGCATGCACTCGAATGTCTGAGTAGTGCTGGAGGGAACTGACACCATGAATCCTGCAGGACTGTCCATAAATCCGTAAGAGTAAGAGGAGGTGGAGATCTCTTCTGATCAGCACCTTGGAAGGCATCCCAGATATGCTCAATAATGTTCATGTCTGGAGAGTTTGGTGGCCAGCAGAAGAGAGTTCCTGGAGCCATTCTGTAGCAATTCTGGAAGTGTGGGGTGTCGCATTATCCTTCTGGATTTGCCCAAGTCAGTCGGAAACCACTATGGACATGAATGTATGCAGGCGATCAGACGGGTTGCTTACGTACGTGTCACCTGTCAGAGTCGTAGCTAGACGTATCAGGGTGCCGTATCATTCCAACTGCACATGCCTCACTCCATTAGAGAGCCTCCACCAAATTGAACAGTTCCCTGCTGACATGCAGGGTCCATGTATTCATGAGGTTCTCTCCATACCTGCACACGTCCATTCGCTCGATACAATTTGAAAGCAGACTCGTTCGACCAGGCAACATGTGTTCAGTCATCAACAGTCCAATGTCAGTGTTGATGTGCCCTGGCGAGTCGTAAAGCTTTGCCTCGCGCAGTCATCCATGGTACACAAGTGGGCCTTCGGTTCCGAAAGCCCATAGCGATGAGTAGCGATGATGTTTCGTCGAATGGTTCGCACGCTGACACTTGCTGGTGGCTCAGCACTGAAATCTGCAGCAATTTGTGGAAGGGTTGCATTTCTGTCACGTTGAACGATTCTCTTCAGTCGTCGTTGGTCCTGTTCTTGCAGGATATTTTTCCGGCCGCAGCGATGTCGGAGAGCTGATGTTTTACCGGATTCCTGATGTTCACAGTACACTCGTGAAATGGTCTTATGGGAAAACCCAACGTCATCGCTACCTCGGAGATGATGTCCCACCTCTCGCGCGCCGACTGTATCACCACGTTCAAACTCAACTCAAATCTTGATAACTTGCCATTGTAGCAGCAGTAACCGATTCAAAAACTGCGCCAGGCACTTGTTGTCTTACATAGGCCAGGTGCGGCGAACTGAACGGGTAGTCGCGTGGGGGAAGGCGTCCTTGGCCGTTGTGTCTATATTGCGATTTTTTCGGAGGAAATTAAGGCTTAGACTCAACGGCTAGATATTGTTATTGTGATATGCAGCTAGGTTGCATAGCTAGCTTACCTATATTTAACTTTTGTTCTTTATCATTTTTAGATGTATTCTTTTTTATTTTAGTATTGGTTAGCAGTCCCCCGGTCCGACGACGTTTGGATCAAAATATTACTATTTATATCAGACTTGAGGGTCAATACTTCTTTTACTTTCTTGGGGTTTCTATGTTTCCGTTTTTTTTTTAGATTTTTACTTTAAGTTTTATTTCATGTTTTTTATAGTTTATATTTTACTAGTGTTGTATACATGGAAGAAGCCTTGAGATACTGACAGGTTTCAGATAGATTATATAATGGTAAGACAGAGATTTAGGAACCAGGTTTTAAATTGTAAGACATTTCCAGGGGCAGATGTTGACTCTGACCACAATCTATTGGTTATGAACTGTAGATTAAAAATGAAGAAACTGCAAAAAGGTCGGAATTTGAGGAGATGGGACCTGGATAAACTGAAAGAACCAGAGGTTGTACAGAGTTTCAAGGAGAGCATAAGGGAACAATTGACAGGAATGGGGGAAAGAAATACAGTAGAAGAAGAATGGGTAGCTTTGAGGGATGAAGTAGTGAATGCAGCAGAGAATAAAGTAGGTAAAAAGACGAGGACTGCCAAAAATCCTTGGGTAACAGAAGAAATATTGAACTTAATTGATGAAAGGAGAAAATATAAAAATGCAGTAAATGAAGCAGGTAAAAAGGAATAAAACGTCTCAAAAGTGAGATCGACAGGAAGTGCAAAATGGCTAAGCAGGGATGGCTAGAGGACAAATGTAAGGATGTAGAGGCTTGTCTCACCAGGGGTAAGATAGATACTGCCTACAGGAAAATTAAAGAGACCTTTGGAGAAAAGAGAACCGCTTGTATGAATATCAAGAGCTCAGATGGAAACCCAGTTCTAAGCAAAGAAGAGAAAGCAGAAAGGTGGAAGGAGTATATAGGGGGTCTATACAAGGGCGATGTACTTGAAGACAATATTATGGAAATGGAAGAGGATGTAGATGAAGATGAAATGGGAGATATGATACTGCGTGAAGAGTTTGACAGAGCACTGAAAGACCTGAGTCGAAACAAGGCCCCGGGGGTAGACAACTTTCCATTAGAACTACTGACAGCCTTGGGAGAGCCAGTCCTGACAAAACTCTACCATCTGGTGAGCAGTATATATGAGACAGGCGAAATACCCTCAGACTTCAAGAAGAATATAATAATTCCAATCCCAAAGAAAGCAGGTGTTGACAGATGTGAGAATTTCCGAACTATCAGTTTAATACGTCACGGCTGCAAAATACTAACGCGAATTCTTTACAGACGAATGGAAAAACTAGTAGAAGCCGACCTCGGGGAAGATCAGTTTGGATTCCGTAGAAATATTGGAACACGTGAGGCAATACTGACCCTACGACTTATCTTAGAAGCTAGATTAAGGAAAAGCAAACCTACGTTTCTAGCATTTGTAGACTTAGAGAAAGCTTTTGACAATGTTGACTGGAATACTCTCTTTCAAATTCTAAATGTGGCAGGGGTAAAATACAGGGAGCGAAAGGCTATTTACAATTTGTACAGAAACCAGATGGCAGTTATAAGAGTCGAGGGACATGAAAGGGAAGCAGTGGTTGGGAAGGGAGTAAGACAGGGTTGTAGCCTCTCCCCGATGTTACTCAATTGAGCAAGCAGTGAAGGAAACAAAAGAAAAATTCGGAGTAGGTATTAAAATCCACGGAGAAGAAATAAAAACTTTAAGGTTTGCCGATGACATTGTAATTCTGTCAGAGACAGCAAAGGACTTGGAAGAGCAGTTGAACGGAATGGATAGTGTCCTGAAAGGAGTATATAAGATGAACATCAACAAAAGCAAAACGAGGATAATGGAATGTAGTCGAATTAAGTCGGGTGATGCTGAGGGAATTAGATTAGGAAATGAGACACTTAAAGTAGTAAAGGAGTTTTGCTATTTGGGGAGCAAAATAACTGATGATGGTCGAAGTAGAGAGGATATAAAATGTAGACTGGCAATGGCAAGGAATGCGTTTCTGAAGAAGAGAAATTTAACATCGGGTATAGATTTAAGTGTCAGGAAGTCGTTTCTGAAAGTATTTGTATGGAGTGTAGCCATGTATGGAAGCGAAACACGGACGATAAATAGTTTGGACAAGAAGAGAATAGAAGCTTTCGAAATGTGGTGTTACAGAAGAATGCTGAAGATTAGATGGGTAGATCACGTAACTAATGAGGAGGTATTGAATAGGATTGGAGAGAAGAGAAATTTGTGGCACAACTTGACTAGAAGAAGGGATCGGTTGGTAGGACATGTTCTGAGGCATCAAGGGATCACAAATTTAGTATTGGAGGGCAGCGTGGAGGGTAAAAATCGTAGAGGGAGACCAAGAGATGAATACATTAAGCAGATTCAGAAGGATGTAGGTTGCAGTAGTTACTGGGAGATGAAGAAGCTTGCACAGGATAGAGTAGCATGGAGAGCTGCATCAAACCAGTCTCAGGACTGAAGACCACAACAACAACAACAACATTTTACTAGTAGACGTAGTACGATCGACAGTCTAATTTTCCTGTAACTCATTTCTGGTAGGGGGTCCAATCGGGACCAAGACAGTACTTCTGCTCTTCTGTCCCTTATAATTTGAAATGTGGTTCAGTTTCCATACGGCTGAAGAACTGGCAACTGAGTAGTGATGTCGTTGTCGATAACAATGGTTAATGCAGGAATAGATTCATTTATAACACTGTCGCTTATGCGATCTACGTGTTTCTCATTTTAATTCACACATACATTCATTGACTGTCCTTTAATATATATTTAGCTAATTTAGTTAACATGAGAAATAAGCTGTGGTGATAATTCTAAACTAAGTCCGAAGAAAGTGGACTGTCACTTCACTCTCTTGCAGTACACTGCCTAAACTATTAGAGCAACATCGTTTGTTTTTATACTGAATTGTAGGCCTCAGAAAGAACGTCACCGAGAGCGTATGTTTATTTTTTACATTTGAATCACAATCACTTTTTTTCTGATTTGTATGTGATTGAAAGAACCCACTTTAAAAGACAAAAATCATTATTTTTGGCCAACCGTGGAACATAGACATACGTTCTCGCGGTCTTTATTTAGATATTTTTGAGCTCAGCAAGCTGGTATTAGGTGACTTCATGTAGCTCTTAAGTATTACGTAGCATACAAGGAGAGTTCGATGGCGGAAAACATTTTTACTTAATTTAGCTGATGAAATTTAAAAAAATGGTTCAAATGGCTCTGAGCTCTTTGAGACTTAACATCTATGGCCATCAGTCTCCTAGAACTTAGAACTATTTAATCCTAACGAACCTAAGGACATCACTCAACACCTAGTCATCACGAGGCAGAGAAAATCCCTGACCCCGCCGAGAATCGAACCCGGGAACCCGGGTGTGGGAAGCGAGAACGCTACCGCACCAGCACGAGCACGAGCTGCGGACTGAAATTTAAACGCATGAAGAGGCTGTCATGGTAGATTACTAAGAACCATCCCGCTTAAATCAGCTTTCGAATAAAAAAAAAATCTGCTTAAAATCAGATCTTTCGTTTGGGAGCTACGATGCGACAGACAGATACACTTATAACACCCTTTGCGACGGGGGTTAAGGAGAAAGTGTTTATTATTATTAGAACCTGGATGAAAACGTCTTCTTTATTCAACAAACTTATGGCTATAGTGCTCACTATGAAGAAGATGCGTTTTTATCGTATTCACCTCCATAATTACAATACATGTAAAACCTTCTCTTTTCGTACGTAGTTTATCAGCAACCCCATCGAAGCCCAGTCTTTGGTCCATCCGTAATGTTTTCAAACGTTCGTTACGTTTTCCCTGATTGCCCATGCGTGCGGCCGAACTGGTCGGACCCTGCCTTCATGAGATTTCTCGTGCCATTCAAAGATACGCGCACGCGTCAAACATTCATCTCCAAAAGCTTCTGACTGCTGCTGACTCCTTCCGTTCCGCCATAGAGTTAACAAGAAGCGAAATCTTTCTGCGAGCCACAAGAACGTGTCTCTTGTAAACAGCTCGTCCACTCAATGGCGCCCATTCGATAGTTTGTAAGGGGCGGGGGGGGGGGGGGGGGGGGGGGGGGGAGGCGGAGCGGCTAACCCTGCAGGTATGGTGTATTTTTAATATTTTGGAAGACGAATGGCGACTTATAAGTAGACGTTAAAAAGTATCACTTTCGGACCTGTTAAAAACCTGCGAAAATATGGACTTTTAAATAATTTTCTTGAAATATAAACACCTGACTACGCTATATTTCTTCCTTTCGCTGAGACCTATGGGGGATGGTGGTGAGGGTGGCACCCCTTGCCTCCGGGTGTTGGTGTCCTTTGACGTCCACTGCTTAAAAACCTGTACAATTTAAGTCGATATCTGTATTATTTGTGAGTGAAGGAAAATATTTAATTTTTCCTTTAGTTTATTTTTGCTGTTTCCTGACAAATTTATACTCTCCTTCTTAGAAAGTAAAAATCTTCTGATTTCAGTGGTAGGAACTGAACGATTACATTATTACGTAGACAAAGTTAACCATGCTACCAATTTGAGAAAAGATACACAGCTACATTTCGGGTAAACTATAATAACGATAGCTGCAGAGACTTGTTAAGATCAATAGCACAGCCAAACTTGCGAACCTGACAGATCTGTTAACTGCATTCATCTCTGAACATAATGGAATAGCTGCGCGGGGTAGCCGCGCGGTCTTAGGCGCCATATCACGGTCCGCGTGGCTCCCCCCGTCGGAGGTTCGAGTCCTCCCTCGGGCATGGGTGTGTGTGTTGTCCATAGCGTAAGTTAGTTTAAGTTAGATTAAGTAGTGGGTAAGCTTAGGGACCGATGACCTCAGCAGTTTGGTCCCATAAGACATTACCACAAATTTCCAAATTTCCAATAATGGAATAGGGTAAACATTTGCTTCAGTTAACATACACGTATCGAACGATTCCAGAGGAATTGCATGAATGTATGTAACTGCTGAGAACATTTGCCGTTCAGACGTTCCGTAATGTTAAATTACTTAGCTATCTGACGGAGTGGTTAAGGTAACGGATTTGTATTCGGACGAATTTTTTATTTGAGAATATTTTATATGAGAACTCTTGAAAGTTTTTTACATGAAACAAACGTTATAAATATACTGCATACACCTTTATTCTTCATACCCACATATTTGCAGTCCCCTACCGCTAGAGGGCTCCGAATTGTAGCATGTAACATGGTGGTGTGTAACGTAACTACGAAGTCTGGATCATGGCAGCAGTCAGGGACTGTGGAATTATGGATGCAATGGGAATGACACAGCCAATCGGTTGCACGTATAAAGTTTATTCAAAACTTTACCTAGGTTTCGACAGATATGAACCTAACTTCCTCAGAAGAAGTAATAACATGCGTCACACACTGCGTAAAAAGCTCTTTTCACGCAAAATATGACATGTACTATTACTACTTTTGAGAAAGGTTTACATCTGTCGAAAGCTAGGTAAATGTGTGAATAAACTTTTGACGTGCAACTGGGTGTCTGTGTGATTCCCACTGCATCTATAACTCCTAACGACGTCGGTGATCGGAAAACATCGTGCTGTAATCGAGTTTTGAATTCGAAGAGTTAGGGCACGCAAGGAGCACCCTCTATTTCAGCATGACAATGCCAGAGCACATACGAGCGCTGCGACATCAGCAACAGTCCGACGGCTTAGTTTCACTGTCAGCGATCGTCCTCGATTCAGCACCCACTTGGCCGCATCCAATTTTCGTCTGTTTGCAAAACTAAAAGAACGCCTGCGAGGACTTCTCTTTGATAGTGATTTATTTTCTTTATCGTGTCAAAAGTACATGTATATAAATATGTTGACATAATTTTACATAAAAGAAGACCAGAAATTGGAAACTTCAAGTCCATTTGGTGTAGCTCTCACAAGGTCTTGCATGGTGCAGGTGGTTGGTGATGAAGAACACTGAAGGAAATGGCTGTTAGTCTGCTCAACGCCACACTGGCAAAGAACTGAGTCCACAGAGAAACCCCAAGTCCGCAGGTTGGTCTTGCATTTCGTTGTGTTTGAGCTCCATATTGGCCACTTCTCCGAATGTCCAGGGGGAAGTTCTTCCTTTGGAGCCACACACTCTCCCAAATACCGACATTTCTCCCGCCATCGCGAGATCCTTGCCGCATGTGGATTCTCGATGAGCCTCAGTAGTTGTCAAGAAGCTCTTTCTTGATTTCATCCTAGGATGTGCGGACTGACGACCATATAGTGGATGGGCTTCCTTGTTTGTGGCCTTACTTTTCTCATATCTCGCAGCTACCTCACGTCTGGTTTCAGGAGGAGCTATGCCAGCGAGGAAATGGAGTTTGTCCACAGGAGTAGATCTTAAGCAACCCGTGATAATCCGTCAAGTCTCCTTTAGAGCCACATCTACGTTCCTGGCATGACGGACTTCTACCATACCGAACATGCATATTCAGCAGTGGAATAACTCAGAGCAAACGCGCTTCAGCACACAGTGCGTGGATTAGCACCCCCTGATGTACCTGTCAATTTTCGCACTATGTTATTTCTGGCTGCCACTTTCTGTTTGGTGTTCAGGCAATACTTTTTATATGTCAGCGCGCGATCCAGAGTTACTCCAAGTTATTTGGGAGTAGGATTATATTCGAGTACGATGCCTCCCCAGGATATATTTGAGGATCTATTTGCCTGTTTATTCTTCAGGTGGAAAGCGCAGGTCTGAGTCTTGGCAGGATTTGGTTTCACGTAATTCTCATGATGGTAAACAGTGAATTCTTCCAAAGATTTTGATAGCGTATCTTCTACAGTCTCAAAACAGTCAGCCTGAGTAGTGATGAAGCGGTCCAAGCATAGGTGAAGCTGTGGCTCCGTTAACATCAAAAATTCTACAGTGGCGGTATCAACAACTTGGTCTCTCGTTGAGAGAAATGAGTTCGTCGCCATGGTAACTCCGTTGAGAAATAAATACGTAGACATGAAGAATAAAGATGTTGAAAGTTAATAACATTTTTATTTAAAAATCTTTAAGAGTTTTCACATAAAAAATTCGGAGGCATTAGTTTTGAGCACGCCCTTGTAGGAGACGGAGCGAATGACAACACTGGACCAGAGAAACATCAAGCGGGAGACTACCACAGCACCAGGTTCGATAATATACGGTTACGATGCGTGACAACGGAGTGCGTCTGAGAACGTCTGCTCGCATGCCGAAACTGCTAATGACATTACCACTACTGACCTTCAGGTCACCACGTGTCTCAAGGCAATATTCTTTGCAGGTGTGTTCCGTCACGACTAGAATTATAAGCAGTGGAACTACTAGCACCGGAAGCCATTTCCAGTTTTCTAAAGAATACTATTTCCATTATTCTCTCAATGCTGTTGACGGAAGCACTCTCCGCGCAAGAGAGCGACGCAAGAATAAATGTGTAGTCTTTCACGTAACTGCTAACACAAGTTTCCAGCCACAGCCAGATCATAAAATATTCTCTCCGTCTTGTTCCTCAGCCAATGATCTGTAGCTTCACTAACAACTGAAACTGGAAACGTAATAATACCTCTGCGTAGATTTTATCTTGCTAATACTGCTTTTGCACCTCTTTCTGCATCTCAAACTATTTCTTACTGAACGGCACTTTATTGATATGACGAGGGAGCTGAAGCTGTTAATAACCTTGATGGTCATTTTGAACATCAGTGAAAAATACCTGTTTGAGTGTATAATAAAAGTTATAGTTGAAATAATTCAAAAGCCAAGATCGTTTAAACACTGTTTCCTAGATGACCGGTTTCAACACACTAAAGGTGCCATCACCGGATCTGAATGTAGCTTAACATGTATAAATCATTTGGATAAAACGATACATTAGGCAGACCAGCTGATATAAAATCATTGTCGCAGAAATAAAAATTAAAAAACAACTGCTCTCATGGTCATTCTATTCCATCAGATATATAAAACCGAAGTCAGTTTTATCTTCTGACTTCGGTTTTATATATCTGATGGAATAGAATGACCATGAGAGCAGTTGTTTTTTAATTTTTATTTCTGCGACAATGATTTTATATCAGCTGGTCTGCCTCATGTATCGTTTTATCCAAATGATTTATACATGTTAAGCTACATTCAGATCCGGTGATGGCACCTTTAGTGTGTTGAAACCGGTCATCTAGTAAGCAGTGTTTAAGGGATCTTGGCTTTTGAATTATTACTACAACAGAGTGATCGCCCCACAACACACTATGTGTTCACTGCAAAAAAGTTATTATTATTACCATTTCGGATTTCAGTACACGTCGCATTTGAACTTACTTTCTGAACGCAGAGCCGTACAGAGACAGTGGCGAGACTGGCCCCCGCCAACGTTGCTGACACAGAAGGGGTGCAAAAACTGACCAATTAAAAAAAGGCGACGAAGACGAGTTAAGAATTAACCAGAAGAGGCACGTTAGTTTTCCTGTCACACGTCTTCCTATCTTCTGCGAGAAGAAGCCTTTCCCTCGGCACGAGACTGAAAACGTACGCTGTTCTCTCTGTGGTATTTCGCAAAAGTAGCACACAAGGAAGTGCCTACTGCCGAACTTGCGCGTCACTTGCGTTATGTGCCAACAGTGCATTTGGTTCTACAGCTACTGCCTACACAGCTAGCTCACGTTCAACAATGAAGGTTTTGCTGCTACTAGGGGCGTTCAATAAGTAATGCCAGACTTTTTTTTCCTGCCAATTTCGGTTGAAAAAATGTGGAATTGTTGTGGGGCATCATGGAACATTCCCGCTTCAGCCCCTAATGAAGTTACGATAGGTAGCGGCGCTATACGTAGACTTCAAAATGGCGTCTGTAAGGAGCTGTCATTGAGTTTCTTTTGGCGGAAAACCAGAACATCGCAGATTTTCATAGGCGCCTGCAGAATGTCTACGGAGAGCTGGCAGTGAACAAAAGCACGTTGAGTCGTTGGGCAAGTCTGTCTTCGACGAATCAAGGTCGCGCAAACCAGTCCGATATCCCGCGTGCCAGCCGGCCCACACACCAGTGATTCCTGCAATTTTGCAACGTGCCTACACTTTCTTTCTAGGTGAGTGACACATCACAATCAGACACCTCGCTGCTCAACTGGACAACTCTGTTGGTAGTTCTGACATATTCGTCCACCAGCTGGGGTACTCAAGGTGTGTGCCAACTGGGTTTCTCGGTGCCTAACAGAATACTATAACGAGTAACGAAGAACCACTGTCCTGAAGTGCTTGCACATTGAGGGGCTGAGTGTAACACTATTTGTTGAACATCATGACAGGCGATGAAAAATCGGTTCATCACTTCAAACCGGAAACGAAGCGACACGCTCATGACGAAGCTCTTCTGGGGCTCCAAAATGGTTATTTTGTTTGGTGTCCTACCTCATGCGCAAGAATCAACTCTGAAATGCACAGTGCTGCGTTCAGGAAATTGGAAAAACGGCTTCAGCGTGTTCGTCACCCACAAATGCACACGAACTTCTGCTTCTCCATGACAGCGGAAGACTTCACAGAAATCTCCGCACCCAAGACGAACTCAGAAAACTTGGTTTAATTGTTCCTCCTCATCCACCCTACAGCCTGGATCTCACGCCTTCCGACTTCAATCTTTTTGGCACAATGAAGAATAAATTCTGCAGACAGCAGTACGTGGATGACGAGGTAGTTATTGACGCAGCAAGACATGGGCTCTGACGTCGACCAGTAGAGTGATACCATGTGGGCATAGGCCCTAACAGTTAGGTGGCGTAAGGCCGTCGCATTGAACGGAGCTTATATTGAAAAATTAGGTTTTGTAGCAAAAGGATGGGGAATAACATGGTGTATAGGAGTACTGAATAAAATCAACCTGCTTTCAGAAAAAAATGTATTTCATTACTTATTGAACACTACTCGTACTGCGCTACTGTACTTTCTTTAGCTTACGCCATAGTCCCACAGCGATCGCAGGGTCGGCGTGGTTGCAACAGATTTATTTGGTAGTGTTAGTGTTAGGGATGGCCGGATGCCCTTCCTGCCGCCACCCTGTACCACCCAGGATGGAATCAGTGTACCTTAAATTTCTGCGTCTAGTGTAAATCGTGAAATAGTGCAGAAGTGTTTCAAATGTCTGCGACACGTGTAACTGAGGCGGAACGTGGGGACCAGCCTGGTATTCACCTAGCGGGATGTGGAAAACCGCCTGGTATTCACCTAGCGGGATGTGGAAAACCGCCTAAAAACCACATCCCGGCTGGTCGTTAATCCGCCGGGCGAATTCGATCCGGGGCCAGCGCGCCTACCCAAGTCCAGGAAGCAGCGCGTTAGCGCTCTCGGCTACCCTGGCGGGTCTACTTCGCTACTGTACTGTAGAAGCTCAAAGGTTGGCCACCGGGTTTTGAAAAGAAATAATATGCAGTTTATTCAAAAGCTTCCTATGTTTGCCGATTTCTGTCAACTGACGACTGGAGTGAGAATGTTTAACCGAAACAGCTTCAAAATATTTGATAGAATAGTAAGTGAAATGGAAACAGATATCACATATAACACAGCATTTCATCTCACATTAATTTCCCATTACGGAAGAGTTAAATGAGAGCCTTGTAATATGTTTTGAAAAATATGCTTCAGTTTTGGTGTCAAATGTCACAGAAATAACGATGCAGCAAATCTAGTTAAAGAAATAGCTGCTTTCAAATTCCAGTAGAAAGAGAGGATGAAGATCACTGACACATGTTCCCGTTTGGATAGTTTGAATTTTTTTTCGAAGTATGGCTTCAGAGATGATTGTTCAAACATTGAAATAGCTTTGAGGATATCTGTGACACTTTCAGCGCAGTTTCAGCAAATTAAAGATATTAAAAAAACTACATAATGTCGAGTATAGATGAAGCAGACTGTCAATTTCAGCTATCTGGTCGACAGAATACGATACAGCTGCTAAATTTCTCTTGAGTGCCATTATCAGTAAGTTGTCCGCGCTCAACATAAGGAAATTAAAAGTGAAATTATAACAAGAAAAAATTTCTTGGAAAGAAATATATACTCAACACTTAATTACAGCCCTTTTTCTTTTATTTCCAATTAATGATTCATTTATTTATTTATTTATTGTTCCGTGGGACCAAATTAAGGAGAAGTCTCCATGGTCATGGAACGAGTCAATACATGAAATTACAACACGATATTAGAAACAGATAAAATGAAATATAAAAAAAACATATTCAGGTGACAAGTCGTAAATTTAAATAAAGAAAATCAACAATGTAACACTGGAATTTGCTTAATTTTTTAGCTCTTCCAGGAGCTCCTCGACAGAATAGATGGAGTGAGCCATGAGGAAACTCTTCAGTTTAGACTTAAAAGTGTTTGGGGTACTGCTAAGATTTTTGAGTTCTTGTGGTAGCTTATTGAAAATGGATGCAGCAGAATACTGCACTCCTTTCTGCACAAGAGTCAAGGAAGTGCATTCCACATGCAGATTGGATTTCTGCCGAGTATTAACTGAGTGAAAGCTGCTAACTCTTGGGAATAGGCTAATATTGCTAACAACAAACGACATTAAAGAAAATATATACTGTGAGGGCAATGTCAGAATTCCCAGACTATTGAATAGAGGTCGACAAGAGGTTCTCGAACTTACACCACATATAGCTCGAACAGCCGGTTTTTGAGCCAAAAATACCCTTTTTGAATCAGAAGAATTTCCCCAAAAAATAATACCATACGACATAAGCGTATGGAAATATGCGAAGTAGACTACTAGTGTCACTTATTTCAGATACTGTTCTAATGGTAAATAAAGCAGCATTTAGTTTCTCAACAAGATCCTGAACATGGGCTTTCCACAACAGCTTACTATCTATCCGAACTCCTAGGAACTTGAACTGTTCCGTCTCCCTATAATATGCCCATTCTGTCTGATCAAAATATCGGTTCTTGTTTAATTGTGTGTTAGAAACTGTAAAAACTGAGTCTTACTGTGATTTAGCATCAAATTATTTTCCACAAGCCACGAACTTATTTCATGAACTACGTTATTTGATACTGTTTCAATATTACACACAAGATCCTTCACTATCAAGCTGGTGTCATCAGCAAAAAGAAATATTTTTCTGGTAAACCTTCTGGGATGTAAGGTCGTGGTCCATGAAACTCTTCAGCTCCTAACGTTTCGTCCAGAGCTGCGCTGGACATCTTCAGAGGGGTGTTTCTCCTCCGGTGAGTCTTGCCGACTGACGGGTCGGACGTCTGAGAGCGACTTATGTATCGTAGAAAGTGGGCGTGACCAGAGTTACACGTGATATGCAGAGATAACCTTTGTCAGAGATAAAACTTAACTATCGATCGTAATCTCGTCACGGATAAAACTGTCTAGCAATTCTGTAGTGCTACTGTCCAAATATCACTAAGTTTCATGGTCTCTTCTTTCCGATTAAAATTATCCCTATGTTTATATATTTCAATTGCTTCTCTACAAAGCCGTGGGTAATCGTTCGTCGTCGTAGATAAAATTTTTGTTTCGGAAAACTTCACTTGATAATATAAACTTCACTTGATAATATAAATCCAAGAATCCAGTTTCCCATGGAGAGAGAAAATGATAACAAAATACCGTTTTTGGATGTTTTAGTTATGAGACAGACGGATGGAAGCTTGAAACAACAGATTTTTAGAAAAATAACGCACACAGACAGATACTTACATAAAAACTCTAACCACCATCCAAAACAAAAAAGAGGTGTGATTACAAGTCTCGTTGACAGAGCCAGACGGATTTGCACGCCGGAGTATCTAGACGACGAATTAAAACATCTGAAGCACGCTTTTGAGAAAAATGGCTACTCAAAGAAAGAAGTAAGCAGAATTCTGCACCCAAACAACAAAAAGCTTAAGTCCGAAAAACGATGGAAGAATACAGTCTCTCTCCCTTTTATAAAGAAAGTAACGGATCAGATTGGAAAGATTTTAAGTAAACATGATATTAGACCTGTTTTTAGACCAACGAAGAAAATTTGTCATGTTCTTCGGTATGTAAAAGATAAACGCGCTCCTCTATCAGCCAGTGGCGTATATAAAATTCCGTGTACATGTGGTAAAGTTTATGTTGGAACAACAAAAAGAAGCTTAAATACACGGTTTAAAGAACACAGAAGTCTTTGCCGATTAGGAAAAACAGATAAATCGGCTGTAGCAGAACACGCTTTTCAGCCAGGAAATCATCAAGTGAAGTTTTCCGAAACAAAAATTTTATCTACGACAACGAACTATTACCCACGGCTTTGTAGAGAAGCAATTGAAATATATAAACATAGGGATAATTTTAATCGGAAAGAAGAGACCATGAAACTTAGTGATATTTGGACAGTAGCACTACAGAATTGCTAGACAGTTTTATCCGTGACGAGATTACGATCGATAGTTAAGTTTTATCTCTGACAAAGGTTATCTCTGCATATCACGTGTAACTCTGGTCACGCCCACTTTCTACGATACATAAGTCGCTCTCAGACGTCCGACCCGTCAGTCGGCAAGACTCACTGGAGGAGAAACACCCCTCTGAAGATGTCCAGCGCAGCTCTGGACGAAACGTTAGGAGCTGAAGAGTTTCATGGACCACGTCCTTACATCCCGGAAGGTTTACCAGAAGATATGTGATCCGGTCATGAAAGCTTTCATACCAAGAAATATTTTTGATAGAAGGCATATCATTTATATAAATAAGAAACAGCAGTGGCCCCAGCACCGACCCTTGGGGAACGCCCCACTTAACAGTGCCCCATTGGGACTGAACATCACTACCACTCTCAATATTGCGGAGAATTACCTTCTGCTTTCTGTTCTTAAGGTAAGAGGCGAACCAATTGTAAGCTACTCCCCTTACTCCATAATGATCCAACTTCTGCAGTAACATTTTGTGGTCAACACAGTCAAAAGCCTTCGTTAAATCAAAGAAAACACCTAGCGTTCGCAACCTTTTATTTAATCCGTCCAAAACCTCACAGAGAAAAGAGAATGTAGCATTTTCAGTTGTTAAACCATTTCTAAAACCAAACTGAACATTTGACAGCAAATTATTTGAATTTAAATGCTCCAGTAACCTTGCATATACAACCTTCTCGATAACTTTAGCAAACACCGATGGCATAGAAATTGGTCTATAATTGTCAACATTATCCCTGTCTCCCTTTTTATAAATTGGCTTCACTACCGAGTACTTTAATCGGTCAGGAAACCGACCACTCCTAAAGAAAAAGTTACATATATGGCTAAGTACTGGGCTAACGTACATAGAACAATACTTGAGTATTCTGCTAGATACCCCGTCATATCCATGAGAGTTCTTGGTCTTTAGTGATTTAATTATTAACTCAATCTCCTTCTTGTCAGTATCATGGAGGAGCATATCAGGTAACAGTCTCGGAACACTTTTTTCTGAGAGCGCTACTTGATTCCCTGTTGGGACTAGGTTTCTATTTAGTTCACCTGCTATATTCATAAAGTGATTATTAAATACTGTACATATATGCAACTTATCAGTAACACGGACATTCTCACTACGCACTGATTCTATATCCTCGACCTGTCTCTGCAGACCAGCCACTTCCTTTACGACTGACCATACGGTTTTAATTTTATCCTGAGACTTAGCTATTCTATCTGCATACCACATACTTTTTGCCTTCCTAATAACATTTTTAAGCACCTTACAATACTGTTTGTAATGGGCTGCTGCATTTAGATTTTGACTGTTTCTAACGTTTTGATATAATTGTCACTTTGTTCTACAAGATATTCTTATCCCTCTAGTCAGCCACCTAGGCTGCCTGTTTGTGCTAGTACCCTGTTTTGAACGTTCTAACGGAAGGCAACTTTCAAAGAGCACGAGAAAAGTCTTGAGAAAAGCATTATATTTATCGTCTACTGTATCAGCGCTATAAACATCTTGCCACTCTTGTTCCTTGATAAGGTTTACAAAGGTCTCTACAGCAACTAGATCAGCTTTCCTAAACAGCTGATGACTATATTTAACACGTGTTGCAGCACAAAAATCTTTTAGAGTTAAAATTTGTGCATCATGATCTGAAAGGCCATTCACCTTTTTGCTAACAGAATGCCGTTCTAGTAATGAGGAATGAACAAAAACGTTATCTATGGTTGTTCTACTGTTCCCTTGCACTCTCGTTGGAAAGAATACGGTTTGCATAAGATTATATGAATTAAGGAGGTCTACCAGCATCCTCTTCCTTGCACAGTCACTTATACAATTAATATTGAAGTCACCACATATAACTAACTTTTTGTATTTCCTATAAAGTGAACCAAGAACCTCCTCTAGCTTTAGCAAAAATGTTGTGAAATCGGAGTCTGGGGATCTATAAATAACAACAGTTAGAAGTTTAGCTCCGTTAAATTTAACCACACCTGTACAACATGCAAACAACTTTTCAGTGCAGTTCTTTGAAACATCAATTGACTCAAATGGGATGCCGTTTTTCACATACATGGCTACTCCCCCACAGCGCAAAGAGCTCCTCGAAAAGCTGCCAGCCAACCTGTATCCTGGTAAAGGAAGCCTCTGAATCATCTCCTTATTTAAGAAGTGTTCAGATATACCAATAATTTCAGAGTCAACATCTATAAGCAGTTCACTAACTTTATCTCTAATACCTTGTATATTTTGATGAAATATACTAATTCCCTCATTAGTCAGATACCTAAGTTTTGTCAAAAGTGGTTCCTTTGTTAGAGAGACTTCCCTTAAGCAGGAATACATATCAGCAATCTAAAAAAGGTGCAGCTCTAACACCCACTACTGTAGGAATTTTCCCATGAGTGATCCCACCAACCCCACCTATGCTGTCACCTATAAGCTTTGCCAACCTCCCCTTCCCATACCTGTTGAGGTGAAGGCCATGTCTAGCAAAACCCGTCCTGCTGATAGACTCCACCGACACCACTGAAATGTGAGGCTCTGAGCACTATGGGACTTAACACACTGAAATGTGACCCATGCTTTCTGTCATCAGCGCACCCCCAAGTCTCATGTTATTACGCCTGACGGCTGTATTAAGATGAGGCCGATCGTGACGCTGAAACAGTTCCACGAAATGCACATTCGTGTTGCCAGTCTGAGTGGCTATCTTTTCCAGGTCACCATCTATGTCATACTCCCCATCCCTATCAATACTGTTACCAGCCCCACCCACAATCACTACCTGATCCTCTTTAGTAAAATCCCTACATAACCCCCCCCCCCCCCCTACGTTAACAGTCACCTGAGCCAATCCTGCATTATGCTTCACAATGCTGGTGACCTGGTACTCACTCCCCAGCACATCCTGCAACTGCTGGCCTACACCTCTGCCATGAGAACTACCTAACAGCAGAACCTTCTTCTCCCTCTTCGACTTTGCAACTGTTCTAGCCACCGTAACTACTGAGGTCTGCTGCATACTTCCTACATCTACAGCTACTAGAGATTCCTCTCCACTGTTAATACTTTAACAGGAGCAAATAAAATCTCTACTTTATTGTATATCATGATAATATCAGTGTACAGAAACTGCCACAAACAATAAGACATAGATTTTGTTTTACTTTCAATTCTTTAAGAAATTTTCTGCAATTTATAATATATTTACTTCAATGATACATTTCATTTGGTGTATGCAACTTTTCGCCTATAAACTTCATTTAAGAAATATTTTTCAATGCTTCAGTTTTGTTAACCCTACCTTACAAACCTTTTGTATCTGTGTGGAAAAAATTGCAGAAAGTTACCTTTTTCTGGGGTGCAGGTGGCTCAGCTTTAGCAGTGTTCAAAATGGTTCAAATGGCTCTAAGCACTATGGGACTTAAATCTGAGGTCATCAGTCCCCTAGACGTAGAACTACTTAAACCTAACTAACCTAAGGACATCACACACATCTACGCCCGAGGCAGGATTCGAACCTGCGGCCGTAGCAGCAGCACGGTTCCGGACTGAAGCGCCTAGAACCGCTCGGCTAATCCCGCGCGGCGTTACCCCTGCGTCAAGGCCGTTGTCGTAAGTCAGTTCTCCGAATCGTAAATAAAATAATAACTTATGAAAACATACAGCCGTTTGGTGATTTTGCTGTGGTAAATATCTGACCGTTGGCTGCCCGTATTCACGATGGATGAACACAACGTAGGAAGAGGAAGAAGTGTAAATATGGTAGCATAATTTCTCGTCAGTTTTACACGTCTATGTGTTTCAAACAGGAGAATTATGACGATATTCAGTATTTCTAATTTTCCTGGATGGGGTTCGATTAACTTGCCACTTGGTTTTATATGTGCTCTTCCTAATCTTCTTACCTCGTATATTGGCTTTCTCTGTTAACTTAATTTTTAACATCCGTCGATGGATGGTATATTACTACAAATCCTGCATATTTTTCCTGCACTAGTTTTCGAAAAGTCAAGATTTTTCTTTCACTCTCTGGTTTACTCCGGACATATGGTTTCAGAAACTTCTTTCTCAGTGAAGTGTCGAGAAGACCTATCAAAAATATTTGCTGAAGACAGCTTTATCTATGTATGTGCCACTCTGCTTAGGATATATCTATTGCTTCGGCTACCAGCAGTCCTACATAGTACAATCATTTCACTTTATCCTCGCGGGATTAGCCGAGCGGTCTATGGGAGCTGCAGTCCAGGACCGTGCGGTTGGTCCCGCCGGGCATGGGCCTGTGTGTTTGTCTTGATTTAACGAATTTTATAACATTCATAGACGGTTCCGATTCCATGTTAAGTTGTAGTTTCTCTTTCCCCGATTGGAAAAATGATGTATATCAGGGACAATTAAGACGCCGAAGTGGTATCCAACGGAAAGATTTGCCGTTGAGGCACAAGGAATTACTGGATTTTTTTGTAGATATTATATTTACTAGCTTGACTCTGCGCTTTGTCCACATTCTTCGTGAGAAGAATGTGGGCAAAGCGCAATTTTGACACCTAGTGCCAACAGGCAGTATTTGAAGTAATAACTGGGTTCGTAAATCACGACGTAGTTTCAAGTGTGCTTATTGTTCTACCACTGATAAGAGCTAAGTACCTACGACTCCATATTTTCTCTCCATTCTTTCGACAACACTTTACGTTTATTTGCTAGCTCCCACTCTAACTGCGCTCTCCTCTTCGCTCCACTCTTTGTTTCCTTTATACCTTCGCATTTACAATTAGACTGATGTTACATTTTCTTTGTTAAATCTTCTAAACGTAAGTTATTGCAGTTGTAATTTCCATCCAAGTACATTGTCACTATGTTGACAGAGATTGCTAATTCTAAAATATAACCCTTTCAGAAATACCATGCGACGATTCTAAAGACGTACATTGCTTATGTAAGTCGATATTTCGAAATAATGGAAGAGACTCTCAGTTGTTTATATGTAAATAACGAACTAATTTACAGTGATCCGAACGGTTTAGGATCTACGGTATAGACGTCTAGATTGAACATATGGGCCAGGCCCTACCAGGGGAACGTTTGTGATAACTAACCGACAAAAGTACTATCTTAGAACAATTTTAGCATTAAAAGCTTAATATCTAACTAGCTGCGCTCCATGGTGTTCCCCACGGTTGACCAGCCATTTGTAAAAAAATGCCTGGGTGTATATTTATTCCAGTCTATCTGTCCGTCTCCACCCTCCTCTCTCTGTGCATATCCTCCTACAAACTCTCTCTGTGCATCTTCACCACCCCTTCTCTACCTCATCCACCCACCACTCTGTGATCTCGTACTCCCTCTTTCTCAGTCCCTCCCCCCCCCCCCTTCCCCTCTCATCTTCTAGCCCCTCTGTCCACCTCCTCCACCTTCTGTCTGTCCATCTCCTCCTCTTTATTTCTTCTGCCCATTTCTTCCATCCTCCTCCTCTCGATCCATTTCCTCCTCCCCCCTGTCTGTGCCCGTCTGCTCCTTCCCCCTCTCTGTCTGTCCATCTCCATCTCCCCCCTTTTCTCCTCACGTTATCACCCCCACCGCAATAGAAGGTCGTTGGCTCTTATCCCCATAGTGTTTCCTTCCAGATCGTAACTAATACGTGTACAAAATTTGATTGAGATTGTTCCACGGTTTAGGACGAGCTTTGTACCCTTGGCTTTGCCCATGTGCGCACATATCAAATATATTTCACAGCACTTTAACGTATTTGTACACATATTTCAGCTGTACCCCAGCAAACAGTTTCATTTTCACACAGTTCAACGTTTACGAAGTCGTATGTTCTGAAATATCTCTAGTACAGTCGAATTAAGTCGGGTGATGCTGAGGGTATTAGATTAGGAAATGAGACACTTAAAGTAGTAAAGGAGTTTTGCTATTTGGGGAGCAAAATAACTGATGATGGTCGAAGTAGAGAGGATATAAAATGTAGACTGGCAATGGCTAGGAAAGCGTTTCTGAAGAAGAGAATTTTTCTAACATCGAGTATAGATTTAAGTGTCAGGAAGTCCTTTCTGAAAGCATTTGTATGGAGTGTAGCCATGTATGGAAGTGAAACACGGATGATAAATAGTTTGGACAAGAAGAGAATAGAAACTTTCGAAATGTGGTGCTACAGAAGAATGCTGAAGATCACATAACTAATGAGGAGGTATTAAACAGAATTGGGGAGAAGAGGAGTTTGTGGCACAACTTGACAAGAAGAAGGGATCGGTTGGTAAGACATGTTCTGAGGCATCAAGGGATCACCAATTTAGTACTGGAGGGCAGCGTGGAGGGTAAAAATCGTAGAGGGAGACCAAGAGATGAATACTCTAAGCAGATCAGAAGGATGTAGCCTGCAGTAAGTACTGGGAGATGAAGAAGCTTGCACAGGATAGAGTAGCGTGGAGAGCTGCATCATACCAGTCTCAGGACTGAAGACAATAACAACAACAACAACAACAACAGCAACAACAGTGATATAATTTTGCTGGTAGATCCAGTAGTATATATCGCTACAGTCTGCGAAATGTTATTGTTTTGGTAGTAATGAAGTGTTAAATTAAAACGTCCTACATGATGCGGCAGTTTTTCACGTATTTTAGTATTTGATGTCTTATCCTAAAACTATATGTCATACAGTTATATATTTTTGTTGATATTCAGCGAAATATCAATATTGTGTGCGAATTGTGTTGCGAACAGAGGTAGTAGCAAAGAAGAAACGAATTTAAAGTCATATATGGTGCGGCAGTTTTTTACACATTTCGGTGTTTCTGATGTCATATTTCCTGAACTATGAGTAATAAAATGATATAATTTTGCTGGTACATACAGTGGTACACGTGAATATTGTCTGTAAAATGTGTAGCGAATACAGGTTGTAGTAAAGAAGTGCTAAATTAAAACGTCATGCTTCCTGTGGCAGGTTTAGTGCACGTACAACGAAAATATAGTAAGCAATACCTTTTTCCCTTTCATCTTTTAATTAAGTATTGTTTGTTCTTTTTCCAGAACGTATTAGCACAGAAGCCTACTACACCTCAAGTGATATAGCGGATCGAGTTTTTTGCTGTGTTGCAGTAATTGGAAGGAACCTGCAAGGCCAACTGTCTACACTCAAAAACAGTGAAAGGCTTCGCCCAATCGCCACTCCCGAGATGCAGAGACGTGCGCTGCATTTAGCGGACGAACATTCCGGAACCAATGTGCGATGATTGGATGCAGCGTGGTACGTGAGTAATCCTCTTGTCTGAGCTGTCTCTCATGAACAACTGCTTCAAGGGAAGAGCGATTATACACTCCTGGAAATTGAAATAAGAATACCATGAATTCATTGACCCAGGAAGTGGAAACTTTATTGACACATTCCTGGGGTCAGATACATCACATGATCACACTGACAGAACCACAGGCACATAGACACAGGCAACAGAGCATGCACAATGTCGGCACTAGTACAGTGTATATCCACCTTTCGCAGCAATGCAGGCTGCTATTCTCCCATGGAGACGATCGTAGAGATGCTGGATGTAGTCCTGTGGAACGGCTTGCCATGCCATTTCCACCTGGCGCCTCAGTTGGACCAGCGTTCGTGCTGGACGTGCAGACCGCGTGAGACGACGCTTCATCCAGTCCCAAACATGCTCAATGGGGGACAGATCCGGAGATCTTGCTGGCCACGGTAGTTGACTTACACCTTCTAGAGCACGTTGGGTGGCACGGGATACATGCGGACGTGCATTGTCCTGTTGGAACAGCAAGTTCCCTTGCCGGTCTAGGAATGGTAGAACGATGGGTTCGATGACGGCTTGGATGTACCGTGCACTATTCAGTGTCCCCTCGACGATCACCAGTGGTGTACGGCCAGTGTAGGAGATCGCTCCCCACACCATGATGCCGGGTGTTGGCCCTGTGTGCTTCGGTCGTATGCAGTCCTGATTGTGGCGCTCACCTGCACGGCGCCAAACACGCATACGACCATCACTGGCACCAAGGCAGAAGCGACTCTCATCGCTGAAGACGACACGTCTCCATTCGTCCCTCCATTCACGCCTGTCGCGACACCACTGGAGGCGGGCTGCACGATGTTGAGGCGTGAGCGGAAGACGGCCTAACGGTGTGCGGAACCGTAGCCCAGCTTCATGGAGACGGTTGCGAATGGTCCTCGCCGATACCCCAGGAGCAACAGTGTCCATAATTTGCTTGGAAGTGGCAGTGCGGTCCCCTACGGCACTGCGTAGGATCCTACGGTCTTGGCGTGCATCCGTGCGTCGCTGCGGTCCGGTCCCAGGTCGACGGGCACGTGCACCTTCCGCCGACCACTGGCGACAACATCGATGTACTGTGGAGACCTCACGCCCCACGTGTTGAGCAATTCGGCGGTACGTCCACCCGGCCTCCCGCATGCCCACTATACGCCCTCGCTCAAAGTCCGTCAACTGCACATACGGTTCACGTCCACGCTGTCGCGGCATGCTACCAGTGTTAAAGACTGCGATGGAGCTCCGTATGCCACGGCAAACTGGCTGACACTGACGGCGGCGGTGCACAAATGCTGCGCAGCTAGCGCCATTCGACGGCCAACACCGCGGTTCCTGGTGTGTCCGCTGTGCCGTGCGTGTGATAATTGCTTGTACAGCCCTCTCGCAGTGTCCGGAGCAAGTATGGTGGGTCTGACACACCGGTGTCAATGTGTTCTTTTTTCCATTTCCAGGAGTGTATATGCTGAAGAGAGGACGGAAATATAACCGTCGATGTACGTTGCGTTGACTTCCTCCTGCGAACAAGTGTCGTGACTGGAAGTCACGTCGAGCCCCTCCTATGAACAAGTGTTCATATTCTCAAGGTATGCGTTTTTCGACCCTCGTAAAATTCGACTTGTTTTACTCCTTTCGATGAGTACTACCAGCTTTGAAAATATTCTACACTTTTTTTCAAATGTTTTTTGCCTTATCCTATGATGATCCGTACGGTCCCAAAAAAAAAGGGGGAAGGGGTTTCCATGTTGACGACGTCGTCATTATAGAAGAAGCATAACCTAGGATTGTGCAAAATGAGGGACAATATCGGTTGTTTCTATTTGAAAGGAACTCAAGAACCATTCCAGGGAAAACAAAGAAAACTGAAATCCGAATGTCTGCATTGTGCGTTGCATTCTGCTCCTCTTAAATACGAATCAAGTGCCTTAAAAATTGTGTCTCGCACTTGCCGTATGCCGTCTATATGAATTCTCTTTTTTTATTCTTTCGTCGGGGTCCACACTAAGAGGTGTGTGCGTTATGTATTGTAGCCTACGGTTTCCTATTTAGTCTTTTTCAATTTCGCTTAGTCCAACTAATAGCTTCTAATGTTTCATATTCTGATTCAAGTGTATCTTTTTTTCTTGTAACTTTAAACTCTTATAGAATTCCACCTTTCTCGTGGACCGCATCACTCATTAACTATATCTTTTCTCTTCGTTTCTCACCAGTTTTGTCTTACTTCACATCTTCTTATAACTCTCTCGAACGATTATGCATGACCATGCTTGCTCCAATGGTCATTTCTTATTACAAGGCACCTAATCGTCATTAGCGCGTTCTCTTTTAGGTGATGAACAGTATGGTTTGAGGAAATGACGTTTGCGTTGGGACTGTGTATTTAAAAACAGCTGAGAACAAACGAGAGTTCTGCTTACAGAGAAATATTTTATTGATCAACTTTAGAAAAACATTTGGCCAATTTTTGAGCAACAGGATTTGAGAAACTATGAAAGAGAAGACTAACTAAATTATTTATCAAAAGTCGCAAGAAGTTTCTAGACCGATGCTTCTTCTATGTTCAAAACTGGCGTTGCTGGGGAGGGCAGAAAATCTTGGATGCAGGAACGAACCATAAAGTGTCTCATATTAGAATACCTTTTTAAAAGCTATACCGACTCATCTATAAAAACTGCCAAAATAATACACAGTAGTTTAGAATCGGTAACACCATTTACTGATGCTCACGCTTTACTCTCACACAATGAGACTGTCCTACGACTGATCGAGCATCATCTTCTCTTTTAAACTACATCCCAGAGATATCCTTAAACAAATCTAAAATCATGGCATTCACGGGAAAATATTCAGCCAATTGGGTGATTATATTTAACAATAACATAAACGAGCAGAGTAAGAAATTCAACTAATAAGAATATTTGGTATTTGGTTAAAGGAAGGTCTGAAAAACAAATAAACTGAAACTTACGTGAAGCAGTATTGCACAACAGTTTCCGAAACAACCAAGAAGGTCACAAAAACAAAATTTCATAGTATGATAGCAATAACTATGTTGTTGAATGGTTGTGGGTTCAAATGGTTCTAATGGCTCTGAGCACTATGGGACTTAACATCTATGGTCATCAGTCCCCTAGAACTTAGAACTACTTAAACCTAACTAACCTAAGGACATCACACAACACCCAGTCATCACGAGGCAGAGAAAATGGTTGTGGGTAATGAATTCTAAATAGAAAGGGAAAGAGAACTTCTAAAACAGCGAACGTGAAATTCCATAGAAGAATTGCTGCTTATAGCAGTAAAGATGAAATGAAAAACGTGGCCGACCGGAGTCGCCGAGCGGTTCTAGGCGCTTCAGTCTGGAACCGCACGACCGCTACGGTCTCAGGTTCGAATCCTGCATCGGGCATGGATGTGTGGATGTCTTTAGGTTAGTTACGTTTAAGTAGTTCTAAGTTCTAGGGGACTGACGACCTCAGATGTTAAGTCCCATAGTGCTCAGATCCATTTGAACCATTTTGAAAAACGTAAACAGACAGAAGTTATGTTTGATATTAATGCAAATATAGTACAAGAAAAAAGTCATCTGTACGAACATTTCTTCAGTAAGAAAGACAAATGACCTGCGAAAAGGTCTTTCCGAGAGGTCGTCATAATGTTTTAATTACCATCTCAAATGATAAAGTTACGTGATTAACTTTTTGTTTATTTGTCTGCAGTCATAGTATGCACTGACATCCCTGCGGTACGGTACCGTAGCAGCCGCTAGATAAGTCAAAACACAACGGAGCAGCCCACTGAGAAAAATGGAGTATGGTGCGGTATTTCTTTTTATGCATTTCACCCTCAAAAATGCTGAAACATCGATGTATGCTTGGTGGAAGCATATAGCAATAATGCACCTTCGTATGATACGTATGACGAAAAAGGAAGTGTCAGATGCTCTCTCCGTGAAGAAGCGGGAATCGCAAGGTAAGTGGAATGCTAGTGCTCGAAGACCGGCGTATCACAAAAACGCTATAGTGGAAAAAGTGAAAATCTAATATTGACTCAGCTTTCAGCGTCTTACAGGCTGTGTACTGCGACTCTCATATCAATAACAGGGGAAATTTTCAGTTGTGTCAGACCAATCTAGATAACTTCTTTAGTCGCTTAATTGTTACAGACGAGTAAAGCAAGTAGTGAAAACATGTGGATTCCGTACAACCGGGAAGGCATTAGACCCAACCATTATCGGGCAAGTTGATGCCGAGTGTGTTTTGAGTCTGCTATTGTGTAATCCTAACACATTAGGCTCCTAAGGAGCAAATCGTCACTGGAGCATCTCCTGCATCGCGCCAATCTCAAGAGGCTGTGAGAGAGGAAGAAGCGACGCGAAAAGACGTGCTCCACGCCGACGCCCCAGCCCATTCTACACACAGGACACAAATGCTTCTTCTTTTGGCAATAAAATTTTGCCTCACCCAAACCCAATTCACCCGTCATGATTCCCACTGACTTTTTTCTCTTTCCACGGATGAAGAAATAATTGCGTGGCAAGCGTTTCCACTATGAAAACGAGGCAACTTTCAGGTGGAACGTTTCCTAAAACAATAGAGTCGCATGGCAAGACTGCGTGGGAGACACCGAGGAGCAAGTTCAGCTGCCTGCTTGAAAAGGTTTTCCCTACCCTTCGCGCACACTAGAACCTTTACTTCACGAAGTGTGAGATTTCTGTGTGAAGTCTACCTGATACGTGTAGATGATTGTAATGTGTGTAGTGTGATGTCATGTTCGCGTTGAATGATGATGAGAGAAGAGAGAGTGGAACCCAGTGCCGGCATATAGTCTACTCCTCTCGAATAGCACCAAGAGGGCAGTAAAGCTTAACGTCACTACCAACAGTGTCAGATGGCCTCGCTCAGCGACATTGCGGAGAGATTTGGGATTTAATCCAGGACACTTGTGCAAAGTCTGTCGATAAGGAACGTTACACCATCGCCTCATCTCCCATTTTTCAGGAAGTCGAAGGGAAAAGTGCCAGCAACATGTGATGTATCCGAGCAGATACCGATCCACGTACCGGCCACACCCGTCCTTTCTTCGGAGTTCTAATGGGAATTGCTGTAGTCAAAGAGACCAGACTGTTCGCAGAACGTTTCCTGAACACCAAAAATACAGACTTCTACAGTCAAGTTCTCCGCCAAGTATTCCATCGGCGGGCAAAAAGCTATCGATTGAAGGACAAATATGTAAAGGAGGACCAACAAAATCCCCAGAGTTCATGCTGCCATTTTGATATTTTCTAGGTGATAATTAAAACTTCATCACTAGCCCTCATTCATTCATATTGATCAGAGAGATGTTGGGAACCCGAAGATAAGGTGGACGATGACCTTGTGATTTTTATTTGAAACGAACTGACTACATGGTTCAAAATAAAGGGAAAGATGTCTTTCTTGGCCTTGCTAGAGTACTTTCGGAAGATGATTCATTGCTACTCCTCATAATCTACGAGGGCGGTTCAGAAAGTAACCTCCGATTGGTCACAGTGCGGGTTGTGGGGGGAGTAGCGACGCCATGTGTGCGTTCACGCACTCAACAGGTCAGTCGGCATCAAGCCGTGGTCGAGTGAACGTCGTACCTGCGCTAGTTTAGTTTTTGTGGCAGTTTGAAATGTGTGCTGCAATAGAAAACCCCGCCAAATGTGAAGTGCGTGCTGTCATAAGGTTTTTTACAGCCAAAGGATATTCTGCAGCAGCTATTCATCGTGAGTTTTGTGCCGTGTACGGACCAAGAGTTATGAGTGAAGGAGTTGTCCGTGAATGGGTACGTTTATTTAAAAGTGGACGAGAAAACGTTCATGATGAAGAGAGGAGTGGTAGACCATCATTGGTGACTGACGAACTCGTTCAGACAGTTGATGCAAAAGTTCGTGAAAATCGACGTTTCTCAATGTCGGAGTTGTCTACT